>NW_026555331.1:119307096-120507096 GCF_014898055.3 Talpa occidentalis
TGGGAGGTGTCCCGGGGGTGACGGCTGGCCTCTTACATGGCCGACCCGCACCCACCATATTTAGTGGCGAGAATGAAACCTGGTTTGAAAAGTCAGGAGGCAGCTCTTTTCCCGGGGCGGAGAGGGAACGGCGGCTCCATGGAGAGAGAGGAGCAAGGCAGCGAGGCCGAGAGAGGCATGAGGCGCTCACCAGGTCGGGCCTAGGGCACCTGGATGGCCGTCCCCCTGCATTTAGGGCCCCCAGAGAGTAGCCTTGGCCTGATCCCCTCGATCCGTGTAGGACAGCCGAACGGTCGCCCAACACCAACTCCTCTCGAGGGAGAGAAGAGAGCGTAAGAGCAAGATGGAGAAACTGGAGAAATCTTACCGACGCCATGAAGCCCCATGTTGGGTGCCAGATGATGCTGTTTTGTTACAGGGCAGCCCCGATATAAAACGGGGGGCCTGACTGTGGGTCCTCACCCGCGCGCTTAAAAGGGACTTAATACCCCACTGCAGGCACACACAAAAGGCTAATAAAAGGCTTATTTACAAGGGAAGGGGCAATGAGGAAATGTACAACTCGGAGCAAAGAGGGAGACAAAGTCTTAAATGCGTCCTGCCCGATCCGCTGTCCTGGAATCCCAGTGGCACGCTGAGAGCTGGCGGAGAGCCCAGAGCCAGTAGCCAAGAGAGCCCCAAGGCCCATGTGTCTGGATTTATACCAACCCTGGCTGCTTAACTCCACCCTCAGGTCCCAGCCACCTTCCCTTTGGTGGTGACGGGATTTGTCTTTCCCAATGTCCTGATGGCTTTGGTCTGGAGTGGGGGTGGAGGCCACAAAGCCTGCATGGGATGAGCGCAGGACATCCTTTCCCAGTAACACTCTGTCATTGTTGCGTTGGGAGAGCGGAGTCCTTGGGTTCACTCTGGGAAAGGTTTCGCCAGAGCTCCCCTTTCACCAGCGCCGGCGAGTTCCCAGGCGAGTTTCTCCACAACGCAGAGACGGTAGTTACATTTAAAAGAGCAGGTTTATTAGAAAAAGGGACAGAAAAGTAAAGGACACTGGCACAGACACAAGCGGGCAGGAAGAGCTGCCAGAAAGGGGCAGGTGTGCTGAGAGAGGCCTGCATAGTCGTAGGCGGGCGGCCTCGAGGGAGTGGCTCTGCTGAGGAGACGCCCCATCATGGTACAGGCCGCAGGCGGGCAGGAAGCTGCTGCCCTGCAGGCGAACAGAGTTGGTGAAAAGGAGCTCCTGCATGGGCACAGGTGGGCAGAGGGACTGCCGCCCCCTGCCAGAGCAGAGACTGCACTGATAAGACTCCTCTTCTCTGTGGGAGGGGCTCACGCCTTTGTGGAGGGGCCTGTTTGCTGCTGATTTTGGACAACTCTGCAGCATCCGAAAGGGACCGGAGAGTCCTCAGTTGGCTCAATCTCCATCTTTACCCTCAGGTCTGTGCCCCGACCCTCCCCACACAGTCTGATACCTGCTTGGGCCTTATGCCTTGTGATAAGGAGCTGGCACCTAGGGATTTTGATTTCTATAGCTGGGTTAATGGTCATGTTAATCCCCTCTACCCACCTCCTGGTGTGAGTCAGGATTTAGTCTTGTGATGCCTCCTTCAGGTTTTCTATTCTTTCCTCCTCATCCCTTGCAGGAAATTTGAAGAGTAGAAAACAGCAGAGCAAAGAACATTAAGAGCAGGCATAGCTCTTCGGCTAGCTTTCTGGAGTGTTGCTGTTACGGGCAGGGAGAGGGGCACCCCAGAACCCCCAAACTTGCCCATTCTAAAGAGGTTCTGCCATACCCCTCAAGAGAACACATATAAAGCCTTTAATGGAAAGGAACTTTAATACTATTTGTGTGCAATACAGAAAAGAATATAGTTTCTAAATCAAGCGCACAAAGTTTCCCATCCCCTCGTGGCTAAATGTCCAGCCAGACGGGGTTGGCCCAAAGAAAGCTGCCTCGCGTCTAAAGCACCTTCCAGTGGGGAGCCATAGAAAAGGGTCAGAAACAGCTAGACAAGCCCCACGGGGCTCTCACCCACATCTCTCTCAACCAGTCCGGGACCAAGAAGCAAGTGCAGCGTCTTCACATGTCTCTCTGCTCCATGTGCCTCCTCCAGGTCTCCTCTGTCTCTCCATCCTGCGTCCTTTCTTCCCAGTCTCTTCTCCAGCTGCTTCTCCTCCCTGCTCAGCTCCACCCCTTTGGGTAGAAGGGCATGGAACAAACAAACGCCGATTTCTTGGTCTTGTCTTTCAGTTGTGAGCCTTAGATGGATCTGTAGAAGGTCAAGGTCCTTACATTTAATTCCAAATGCAAATGTCTTTCTTTGAATATTTAGAATACCCTCCCAGCATATTGCTTTTTTTGTTTTGATAGTGCTAAATCCGGTTGTTTTTTTTTGGTAAAGATTTATTTATTTATGCATACAAGAACCGGGGTACAGGCCAGAGGTGCGGGGTGGGGGACCGGGGGCAGTGAGAGGCTTCTCCAGAGACAGAGCGGGGAACAGAACAGCAGATCTACTGAAACACACTGCTGAGGGGAGCAGTGGGTGAGGCAGGAGAGGTCTGCTGTGCCATGTGGTAGCTCCTGGCCAGCTGGGGATCGAACTCATGCTGCAGAGGCTACCGATAGCTTCACAGTGCTGTGCTTAACCCCTTGCGCCACCAGGGAGGCCCCTGCAGTCGTTTTTCTGGAGATGTTGGGTTCAGAGTAGGGTCCTTTGGTTCCCCTTTCAGCGGCACGCAGTGAGTTTCCGAGGCATTTCTCCACGACACAGACATGAGTTATATTTAAAAGAGCAGGTTTATTAGAAAAAGGCCCAGGAAAGTAAAGGACACTGGCACAGACACAGGCAGGCAGGAAGAGCTGCCCCGAAAGGAACAGGTTTGCTGAGAGAGCCCTGCCTGGTCACAGGTGGGCGGCCTTGAGGAGAGCGGCCTCTGCTGAGGGAGGTCAGTGAGGAGAAGCACCGCCATGGGCAGGTCACGGGCGGGCAGGAGGCTGCTGCCCTGCAGAGGAGAGTTGGTGAAAAGAAGCACCTGCATAGGCACAGGTAGGCAGGACTGCTGCCCCCTGCCAGTGCAGAGACTGCACTGATAGTCGTCTTCTCTTTGGGAGGGGCTCACTCCTTTGTGGAAGCCTGTTTGCTGTGGATTTGGGGTAACTATGTTGAGTTTGAAAGGGACCTGAGTATCTACAGTGGCCCTCAATCTCTGTATCTTTACCTCTGGTCTGAGCCCTGTGACACTAACAGCATGTGATGCTTTGCTAGGGTCTGTGCCTTGGTGCCTAAGGATTCTTAGCTCCTACAGCTGGTTAATCACTTTTACCCTCACCTCCAGCTCTTGGTATTGTGTGAGCCAGGTTTCTGGTCCTGTGGTACCTCCTTTCCAACTCTTCTATCCTTAGCCTCCATCAGGACCAATCTAAATTTAACATATAGGGGAGCAGCATTTTGAAACTATAATTAACACGATGCTGTAGATCTTATTTTTCTAAATAAGCACAGATTCAGACTATATTTTTGTCCAGTCCTTCTAGACAAAAGGGAAAAAACACAGAAAATAAGATTTAAAAGTGATTTAGTGATCATTTTACTAGAAGCTGCTGCTTCAGGGAAAGCAAAATATGTCTTGCACACTGAGCATTTCTGGGGCAGTGCATTAATCCTTCACCTGTGTGTTCACTACTTGTACTCCCAATAAGGCTGGACATGACTCCATAGCAGCTAAAAATTAAATCTGATGAGGATTCTGTATCAAGAGATCGTCCTCTTTGCGCGTTATTTATGCATTCAAGAACTGGGGAGCAGACCAGAGATGCGGGGGGGTTGAGAGGATTCACCAGAGAGTGGAGAACAGAAAGGCAGATTGACCGAAATACACTGCTGAGGGGAGCATCAGTGCAAGACAGGAGAGGTCTGCCGTGCCAGGTGGGTAGCTCCCTGGCCGGGGAAGGAATAGGAGGGAAAAGAAAATAAAGTGAAGCCAAGATGACAGTTGGAACATCTGAATTCAATGACTTTGGAGCCACTACCAGCTCAGCTTGACTTCCGGTTAGTTGAGTAAGTAGTGTCTTGTGCTCAATTTGATATAGATTTCTGTCACTTGCAGACAAATACCTGGAAAGTCTTCTGACTCCCATTTTGTAAGGATGGAGAAACTAAGTCCCAAAGCAGTGAGGCCAAGATTTGACAGTGAGGTGAAGGAAGATCCAAACAATGTGCTAATGGACTAAGCAGCACATTGAAATTAATGATAGAACTAGAGATTCCTTTTCCACACCCCAGGCATGTGATCTGCTAGCTTCTGCTTGAGCAGTATGCCTATGCGATAGCTTTGTGATTTCTGGACTCCAGAAAGACAGACCCTGGACTCCAAAAATAGCTTCAAATCTATCACGGTGTCTTTTTCACTCTTCTTTCTATTTTCACTTTAAGAAAAAAATAGATGCAACTTTTCTTAGTGTTTTTGATACCGTAAATTCAGGTTTTCAGGCCTAGTCTCCTAGCCAGGAATGGATCCCAGGCTGCAGTGGCAGTGCTGAGTCCCAGCCACTAGCCCACCATGGGTTGGTGTCTCCCGAAGCCACAGCAGGAACTGCACTGATGCTCAGGCAAGCAAGCGAAGAGACAAAGTTGTTTAAAGAAAAATGTATAAGAAAAAGTTTAAGGAGAAAAGGAACAAACAAATTAGGACTTCCAGGCTGGTGGAAGCAGGCTAGGGAGGGGCAAGGAAGCCAAAGTGGAGTCATGCCTCAGGGAATAGATCTCTTCTTTCCCTAATTCTATTTTTTTATGCATACAAGAGCTGGGGTACAGACCAGAGGTGTGGGGGGTGCAGAACAGGCAGGCTGACTGAACTACACTGCTGAGGGGAGCAGTGGGAGAGGCAGGAGAGGTCTGCTGCTCCATGTGGGCCGGCCGGGGATCGAACACTCGTGCTGCAGAGGCTGTGATTGCTTCATAGTGCGGTGCTTAACCCCTTGCGCCACCAGGGAGGCCCTCCCTAACTATTCTAAAGCCCCTTCAGTCTCTTTGTGATTGGTTAGTTCTTGGTGGTCTCACTCACTACCATAATGACTGTGGCAGAATTAAGTCTTGTGTCCCAGCCCTTAACCTTTTTCTTGATTATCCTCTGGAATCTGTTGTCCCTAGTCCTGCAGTGTTTGATTTGTCCCCTGTGGAATCTGTTGCCCTTATCTTGGGAGTCTTTCTAATTCTTCCGAGGCTTTTCCTGTTTTATGCTGAGCGTAGGAGCTCTCTGCTTGCCCTAGGACTCATTATCTCAAAGATCCTAGAGCTGGAGTGACAACTGAGCCTCACAAATGTCTAGAAAGCATCTGGAAAATGAGTACTCTGTTAGCCTCTGTGTATTTAGGAGGGTAAGGAGGCATGTGATTAACTTTTGCTTTTATCTATTCTTTCAGCTTATGAATTTTCTCATTTTTGGTACCCATGTCCTCCTCAGCACCAGGATTACCCAATTTCTAGATTCAAGAGTTAACAGTAATCATTCAGTTCATTTAGATCTATTGTTTTCAGAATTTCTGGTCTCAGAAACCCCTTTGCACTCTTAACATCTATTGAGGCACCTAAAGACCATTTGTTTACATGTGCTATCTATCAAGTCACCATATTTAAAATTAAACTAGAAAAGTTGAATACTTCTTAAAGATAGTGATAAGCTAATTACATATTAAGTATTTTTAAGAAAGCTATTTTCCAAAACAAATTGCTAACACAGTAGAATTGTTTTAAATCTTTGCAAATCTCTTTAATAGTCAGGTTGGTAGAAGAAGACTGGGATTTCTGCATCCAAATAGGAGGGAAGAACAAGACCCCCCCAGCTTGAAACCACTAAGAAAAATAACAATATATAAACATTTTATTATAAGACATTAGGTAAAAAGGTCAGTATCTGAGAACTTATGAGATGAAAGCTATTTTGTAATCTCAGTTTTTTAATCTGGTAAAATGAGAATTTTAGACTAGCTTGTGGTTACGACCTGTTCAGTTACATTCATTCATTCAGTAAATGGAGCGAGATTCTTCTTTATATCGGGCATTGTTTCATGTGCTGGGAATATAATGGTGAATGCAGTTAATTTGCATTCTGTAAAATTCCTTATCATAAATTCAGCAATTCTCAAGGTGGGGAGGAGGGCTGGGGGGATAAATTTCCAAATCCCTTTGAGGAATACTTTTGAAAATATACAGGTCCTGCCTCCTATGTTAAGATGTTAAACTCCCAACAGTTAGTACAGTCTGCTCCCCAGGAAGTAAGCATTGTGGTATCTGTCATATAGACTGGGCAGAAAACAGGTTGAGAATGAGGGTTCAAAGTGATAGAGCATTATGACTGGCACCTCTTTAATTGGCTCTATTTTGAAGTCTGGAGAGTCGTCATAACTGTCCTTTCTATGTAAAATGTATTAATTTTCTGAATTACCTTTTAAAGTGATTGTGATTATATTGGGCTAAAACATTAAAATTTTTAAATAGTAAGCTTTCAATAAATTTGAAAATACATGGGAATTAACAGCCTCTGATTTATGTGCAAAAATATTTGATTAAAACACCACTCTCCTTCTGACAGTAAGTTTAAATAACCCAGGTCACAGTTGGTTTTCTGTACTTTAATATAAACAATGATGTCACAGCATCTTGGTGAAAGGACTGTATATCTTTCATGTTCTGAGAATCTCAAATGTCATTTAAAAAAATTATTTCCACTCCCCTCAAACCTAACAGTTATAACTAAAGCTCATGTACAGTAAACACAAAATTACCTTAGAAATGTGTATGTCTTGAAAATTAAAGGGAAAAAAAAAACCCTCCAATTTAGCACTGCCAGTCATAGAATATTTTATTTTAAACTTGCTGTTCAAACTTTCAAAATACAACACATGTGGCAAAGGAACAACAGGTAACAGACAACTGCCACAATTCTTTGAGCTGCCTCTTCTGTATTATGAGACATGGTACAGTTGCTCTCAATCTCTTACACTCACGGTATTCTTAAAGGCAGCAATGTCACTTGTTCTGCTTTATAAGGTTCCATTAATGTTCTGAAATTGCTTAAAATGACAACTTTTTCTATTTAGTATTCTACTGCTCTCCACACTAGTGACATAATCCAACATTAAGTCGAGAGGTATACAGTCCTTAACAAATCAACTCCCAACTCACATTAAAATGAACTTCAATCCGAAACAAGTATTTTTCTAAATCAGTATATTTAGCTACTTTTCTCAAAAATATTTCCATTCTGAAAATTTTTTTTTTGGTGCAATACAATAATTTCATCTTTTATTCCTAACAGAACTCATGCTGTACTTTTTTTCCCTCAAAATATATTTGATATATTCTGTGCAAAATGATAAGTTCTGTATAGGTATGTACCTTATTTTGAAAAAGTTTATAAAATATAGTTCCTAAAAACAACCTCAATAGAAGAAGAAACATATCAGACATAGCCTAATTTTTCACATGAGAAAATAAGTATGTTCTTAAAGCTCCAGTAATACATTCCTTGAAAAAACTCAGAATGCACTTTGGTCATTATTAAACATTACGAACACAGGCAAATAAAATACTTGTTTTTGTTTTCTACAGAAAGAAAATGCACTACACAATGAGGCTGAATTGAGGCTGATCAAAAGGAATGGTAAGAGCAAAGTGATAGTATGACATGGCTCTATTCTCTATACATTCCTGATCTTAAGATTATAATTTGGGGATCAGAACTGCACCAGTCAAATAAATCATTTACAATTATTTTTAAATTCCTTAAAACATGGTAAAAAATGTGAGGATATTCAACATGATGCACCTTACACCAAGAAAATTCTAGATTGTTTCAAATAAATTCTTTTAGAAACTAGAGGCCCAGTTAAAAAAAAAAAATTGCAAAACACTTCATGTTTCATCTAATTCCTAGAATATTCTTGATTGTACAAATATAACAACTTAAAATCAAGGCCCAATGTTAAGGTACCATCATATTCGCCCTACTTGCTAACATGCCAACATGACAGGTTCTCGTTTGGACACCTGGCAAATTATTTGTGGGGCAAAAGGTTAACTTTTTCTGTTAAAAGCATCTAAAATAGCCCTTATATAATGGGAGCGAGGGAGGGAGCATCTATCAGTTTAGAGGGTAAAGTTTGCAAGCTAAAGCCATTTCTGAAAATTTGTCGAGTTCATAACTAGCAATCAGCGGAGTATTTTATTGGTTCTTAAACTTATTCTGAAGTTGTTCATTTGAGTGTAGTATGAATAGCATACACTATAGTGTACCATGGGAAGAAAATTATTTTACTTGAGTAAACAAAATGTACTTTAGTAATATCAATAGGCACTTCACTTGTGAGATGAGTATAGACCCCACTCAAAAGGATACCATATCATGCCCTAGTACACTATAACATATCCCATATAAAGATACGCATTAAAAGTAACAATTTTAAAAAGTGCACATTTTGAGCATGCACAGTTGGAGCTGTGCAAACAGCCCAGTGTTTTCAAATAAATACAATTATTACTAGTTAATTTTTATCAAAATATCTTACAGTATGGTAACCATTTACAATTATTGCTCTATTAAGAATTTTATCATCAAAGAGCACTTGTTGACCTGTTATATAATACCATATATATTAATACTGAAGGGTGCTTAAACTGCAGCTTAATCAGTTTAGATCCTGGCATTGTTTCAAAATAATTCAAGAGAAACCCTGACTGGATCTTGATTTACCGAAGAAAATGTTTTATGCATTTAGCTGAGTTCAATACATTATTCAAAGTTCAAGAAGTTTTCTTCAAGTAAGGCAAGTTCACGGCATTGATGGAGAAACAGTGCTTAGCAATGGCTTCTATTCTCACAATTTGTTTTGTCAATTATTTATGAACAATTACCAGGATCTCAAGTATTTGGGTATCAGTTTTATCACCCTTTCAACACCTAAGAACATCAATGCTTAAAAATAAAATATAAAGACTAAAGTAAATGTAAAAAACAGTGAAATAAATATAAGAATTGCACAAGACAGTCTGATGTAAACACTTCAATTTCCCAGCTGAGACTCCTGAAGCAAAGAGTCAGTGACTGCTTTCAGGCAGCTTAGTTGGTACTCTTATTCTGGAAAAGAGGCTACATCTTCTTTTCTTTCAACTGTCATGATTTAATCTTCCACAACTAGTGAAAAAAAAAAAAAAACAATTGTGACCATTAGAGCTACTTTTAATATTGCAACTTATTAAATTATACAGTACTACTATTATCTATATTTCATTCATAAACAAATGTAGATTCTATTTGACTCCATTATCCATTCATTTGTAGTAAGTATTAATCTTACAAAAATTAAAGTGAAAATAAGATTTCTCTAGTTTTAGTAGGAAGTGGCAACGTACTTGTACTGGTAGTTTAATAATCTGCATCTTATTCACTAACAGCTGTGTAAATGTTGAAGGAAGTATGCATTGCTATATATACACATAACTTTTGGCTTTAAATTTCCAAATTAGAAGTTCCAATAGTATATGATCAGAAATATATCATTCCTTGCAATTCAATGTGAGGTTATTTTCACTGAAAATATTCCATTTACTGCTCAAGTAAGTTTGTAAAAGAAGGCTAGGGTAGAAAGTCACAAAAGTGTAATAGAGCACTAAGAAAGTATCTGCAGGTTCTTACCTTTAAATTAAAACCAAGCAAGTCACTGATCACACCAGAAACAGCTGATAGGATGACTACCTGGGTGATATTATACAGCAGTGGATTCATTGTAAGCCCATATAATCTAAAGGGACTGTCCAATTCCTAGCAGAAGAGAAAAATAAACAGGAACCCAGATTCATTAAAAATTAGTAGTTAACTTATTTAAAGTTTAACCTAGGTTATTTTTAGGAGAGGCTTTTTTTGGAAGCACCTCTAACTCCCAACTTCTGTCCTGAATGAATGACTAGTATTGTTCTGGTAGCTGCAAGGTGGGTTTTAGAACATTTTTTATTATAAAGACAGAAACCAAAAGGGAATAGAATCTTTTCACAGAATTGGAATTTTTTTTTTTTTTAGAATTAGAAATTTAATAAAACTTTAACAATATTTAATACATATGTAAAATTTCCTTCTGAGTCTGCTTTCAAATGCATGGATTAATTAATTGAATGCAGCAAACATTTAAAGTTCCATTATATGCTAGGCCCTGGGAAAGTTAAGAGTCAGTCCTTGAGCTGCAGGACCTTATAGTATAACAGACATAGAACTACTTCAAATATGAGTCTGATAAATGAGGTATGTATAGAAGCCAGTATGTTCCCCAGAGTAAGGTCGCTGAGACTCAGCGGGTGGGGAAGAGGAGGTGTTCCTTCAGACACACCAGGACATAGGCCATTGGGTTGCTACAAGGTTGTTCAGCAACGTTAGAGTCCAAGTGCAAGGGAATTTTTAAAGCTGGCTACCTGGTAAGGGTCATTCATTGAGAAGACCATGCCAACAGACGGGTACTAAAGGGACTTTAGTGTGCATGCAAAAAGATCACCAGGTCCATTATGTAGAAGATGGTCTAGAGAACAGTGAGACCAGAAGTAGGGCTATCTTGAGTTCAGCATACAAAAGCTAAAGTGAAAAGGTCTGACTCCAAGACACATAGCTAAGCAAAAGGGATGAATTGGAAGATAAATGAGAGGTTGAATCAGTGAGCTTCAGAATTTCTTGGATGTGAAAAGTGAGAGAGAAAGAGCAATCTATATTAAGTGCCAGTGGTCTAACTAGAAGGCTGTGATCTAAAAGATCACACTATTGTGCTTTGTATTTTAGTTTTATATTTTCCCTCTACATAGTGTCTACATTCTGAAGATACTCAATATATATGTCAAACATATGTATTAACAAACTCACCCACATCCTCTAGACCCTTTGAATGCCTAGTGTACTCTGAAGCACAGTCTACTTAATTCTGTTTACTGAAGAATTAACCATAACATTGAGACACTAATTTCATAGCATTCTCTGAATACTTATAAATTCTAAGAATTATATTTAACTTGTTATAGAAATTGAGATTAAAGATATTTTACTCTTAAGAAAGACTATGTACAGATGTCAAATTATAGTTTTATACCTGAAACTTACACAACGTTAAAAACCAATGTTACCTCCATTAAAAAAACAAGCATTCCTAATGCTTGAGAGCAGTGATACAAATATTTTGTAAGAGTTACTATGAGATCATATATATATTGAAATTGCATTCTTTCTTTCAAAAAATGATTATTATGATTATGCATTATTACTTTTAAAGCTAGCTTAAATCAGACTACTATGAGAAATATAAGTTTTAAAATTCCCAAATTATTACCAATTCTTTGCTTTGAAATCTGTTTTAAGTTCTAGGATATGTTAATTTTCAGAGAGCATACTATAATACTTTAAAGTTTATTAAGTGATTTAGGCGACTATTTTGTAATGAGAAGGAACATATAAATTGCATCAATGTGCTAAAACATAATTTGAACAATTTGGAAAATAATGAAAGCCAAATACAAGGTAGGTGCTATAAATAAGACTAAGATATAATGTTAGAACAGCACATTCTATCCATTTTTTTTTACCTTTAGCAGTTTAGTAGCCAGTTTTAAAACATTATTCACTAGTGTCAATTCTTCTTTTTTGTTAGGTTTCTTCTCCATTTTCAAGTAGAGGTTTATCTTTCAATAAAAAGAATAAACAATTAAAAACTGAAAAAACGAATCGGAAGATTCAATAAAATACTAACTGTTCTGGGCAATGATACTTATATTTTATTATACTTTCCAAATGTAATTAAAGATGAAATGAAAAGGGAAAATGGATGCTATTTAAAAGGTGAGAACCTCTTAGTCTAAGAACCAAATCAACTTGAATAAGAAAAAAATCAACTGACCTTATTTGCAGGGCTACTGCTTTTAAAATTAAACTACCCCTGACTAAAACAGTCAACAAATTCACTGACAGTAAGTCTCCTTGTTAAATTCTTAAGAAGTGGTGAAGAAAATATTAAAGTCAATCATCAAAATTATATCCCACTAATAGTTTAAAACCCTTCATTTCTATAAATGGTACTGCCTTCTTATCAAATGTGAATGGGGCATAAGAAAAGTAGAGTTGAAATCTAAATCAAGGCAGGAACACTGAAAAAAGGTTTGCATTATATCAAATGGCCTTAATCTAATAATGTAAAATTAGAAAATATTTTAGATTAATTGAAGATTATAGACATTAATTTGTAACATAATAAACATGCACCCTCACCTGTTCAGTAAGTAAGATTGAGGTATTGCTATATTTTTTACTTGTTTCTGATCCAAGGGTAACAAATCTTAGGAGAAAAAGTGTTAACGAGATGCACCAGATTACCAGTTCCCAGTTGTAGTGACAATCAAGGAAGATCTCATGCACATGAAGCAACTAAGTGTATGAAAGAGGCAACAGGAAGCAGTGTGATCAGACAAGTTCTTTACATTTTAAAAACATCCCACATATATTATGAAATATTTCAAGCACATAAAATGAGTATAATGCAATCAAACCCATGGGAACTCTGTACAGTTTTGTCAAATCTTAGGTTTTTGCAACATTTCTTTCAGATGTTTGAAAAATATTCAGTTAAAGCCCCTTTAAACTTTTCCTTGATTATTACTCCCATGCTTCCCCACTTACCTGTAAGGGTAATGAATGAATTTTGTGTTAATTTTTTTCAATGAGGGTTTATAGTTATATAAATGTTATCAATGTCCACATCATTTTAAAGTTTGCTTTATTCCACTAAACTTTGTTTTCAAAATTTGTCCAAGTTAATACATTCAGCTCTAAATTCATTTTATTGTAATGTCTATTACAAGTAAAATAATCTAACATAAGGTATTGGCCCATTCTATCAACACTAATTTTGTCAGTTTTCCTGATTATAAATAATGCTGCAAAAACCCACCATATATGTTTTTCTTGTGCACATACAAGATTTTCTCAATGTCTAGGATTAAAATCGCAGGGCCTGTGATTGCAAATTTATGTCAAACAGTTATGGAACTTTTGTTCTCAGTAATCAGATTTCCCTTTGACCTTGTCTCTGTCCACATTTGCTATTATCAACTTCTTATCAATCTGACAGGTATAAACTTATTACTGTTTTACCTTTCCTGATACTTAGGATGTTTCATACAGCTATCAGCATTGGGTTTCCTCTTCTGAAAGTTACATTTTAATTTATATCCACTTTTTCTATTAGGTTGTCTGTTGTTCTTATTGATAACTAGAAGCTATTTATGTTTTTTCCAAATAATGCTATTTAAGTCATATTTTGCCAATATCTTTTCCCAGACAGTTTTGCCATTTATGGTGTCTTTTGCAGTACTTACAAATTTAAGGTAGGGAGAAGAATATATGAGAGAATGCATGTACCATGCAAAAGTTAAAATATTTACTATCTGGCTCTGTACAGAGGGAGTTTGATGATTTCTGGATTATAGGAACAAAAATTAATTTTAGTTCATCCTACTTTTCTAAAAGTGTATTTTAAACAATATAAAGTCACTTGGATGTTTTATATAGACAATTATATGGTCTATGACTGTTTTTCTTTCCAACCTTTATACCCATTTCTTTTTCCTGTCTTCACTTGTACCCTCAATCAAAATGCTGACTAGAAGTGATAAAGAAGGTAACTGTCTTATACCTAATATAAAGCAAATACCTCTCATGTATAATGTTTGTTCCAAATTTTGAAAGATATACTTTATTAATGACCGTTCATTAATAAATACAGTCCATAGTATTATGAATCTCCACTAAAATCCACTAATTTGTTTCAATTATCTATTGTAATAAGGGCAGGCCTATATGCTTAGAAGAGACTCCCTCCTACCCCACCCCCGCCACTGCAAGAATCCAAACAGATAAGTTTTCTTATTGTCTTCTTGTATTGGTGGGAAAGCTGTTTTTCTTATTACACCTGTTCACAGAAACTTTTAAGGGTTCTAGTTTCAAGCACATGTAAGGAGGTATGCAAATTGAGGCCTCATCTACTGTGTTCATGTGGGCATTAAAGCATATTAACTTAATTGCTCGGTTTCTCAGTTTTATTTTCATTTTTTGCCTGTCATGGTCTTATATACTGAGATATAAGTAATATATATATAAAGCTCACTTTATGTATTAAAAAGTTGAGTTCTCCCCTATCCTGAGCATGATTTGATATTTTAAAGCAGAAGAATTTAAGTAGTCTAGTATGTTACCTTAATTGAGTTGGAAGCTTAACCTTTATACCATAAACTATTTTCTGACATACTCTTGTGCTTCCCGATTAAAAATTTTGCAGTGACCAGAAGATTTATTTATTTATGCATACAAGAACTGGGGGGTAGGCAAGAGGTGTGGGGTATGTGTGAGAGGATTCACCATAGGCATAGTGGGGATCAGAACAGGCAGATGTACTGAAATACACTGCTGAGGGGAGCACCAGGTGAGACAAGAGAGGTCTGCTGTGCCATGTGGGTTAACTCTCTGGCCAGGGATTGAACTTGTGCTACAGAGGCCGCCAATACCTTGATAGCTCGAGACTTTAATGCCCTGTGCCACCAGAGAGGCCTGAAAATTATTTTTTTGAGAGCATATGGCTGTCAAGTCACAATGACAATTCATGTAAAAATAAAAGATTAAGGACCTCCCACATGGTACAACAGACCTCTCCTGTCTTGCCCACTGCTCCCCTCAGCAGTGTATTTTAGTACATCCGCCAGTTCTGCGCCGCACTGTCTCTAGTGAATCTTCTCACCCTCCCCTCATACCTCTGGCCTACACCCCAATTCTGGTATGCATAAATAAATTAGACTTTTTAAAAAAATGAAGATTAAAGCAATAAAGAATAATAGCCTGAAACAACTTTGTAACTCCAGTCACTCATGTTTGTCTTGGGAAATAAACAAAAACTAATTATATGTTCAACCAACAGACATCAGAGAATGAGAATATGCTAGCCTCAGTTATAACAGATAAGTAAGATTTATTCTATGGAAAAAAAAAACTTCAAAAAGTCAATTTCAAAACTTGTGCAAGAAGGCTTACTTGTATTGTTGCTTTATTATTACAAAGCCTTCTAACGCTGAATTGTTTATAGATCTGATTATTTAATTTCATACAGAATAAGTTAACTCACCTGGGCACAACAGATAAATACCACTGAGATAGTCAATAAGAAAGCAGATGAGACGATTACATCAACTGATCGCTGAGGACCTCGACGCTGGGGAGGGGGAAAAGGGAAACACTTTCAACATTACTAATTAACAGCCAATTTCATTTCTGTTTACTGAATAAAAAAATGAATGTACAACAGAATGTGATACATACTTGGGGTTTCATGAGGGGTAATTTAGATGGATCTTCACTAAGCTAAACAATAGTTCTTAGTCTTCCTCCAGACACAGACTTGTCACAGTGGGAAAAAAAATCTAATTCTCAGTGGAGACTAAGCTGAATTTACAAATTAAATAATGAATTTTTTTAAATTTAACGACTGACAAATAGTGCAAACGTTTTCACTTGTTACTTCAAAATAAAAAGCACTAAAGATCTACATATATCAGAGGATAGTTGGTTTTGAGTCAAATTTATTATGATTACTCTCCATACATTATAAAATTCATCGCTACTAACTGTAAAAATAAATACTTAGAAGTGTTTTCCTAAAACTAATTCAGATGTTTCCTATTTCCCTCTTCTACATTAGGAAACTAGGAAATTTGAAAAGACTACAGGAAAAAAACGGCATGAAAAGAATGATTTAGCATTGTAAGCTCATATCTTTTAATTAGAAGAAGTCACTCCAGAGAAGTGACTCATTGATTAGATTTTTTTAATTCTTTGCCAAGCAGTGGGCTCCCTCTGCTGGCTTGTGATAACCATTCTATAGTAGGTAGAATAAAATCGTCAGTCTAGATTTTGAATGAGAAGTTGGTGGAATTTATAAAGGTAATTTTACAACATTTGATTTTGAATCTTCTACCTAAAATGCATATAAGCCTTTTGGATTTTCATTCACAGATCAAAAACAACACTAAGAGTCCATATAGCATATATATGCAATTATATATGTCATCAACTAATAAGAAATTAGAATTATCATAGAGATTCAAAATTTTAAGAGTATTTAATCACTACCATCCTACCTTAAGATAGGAACGGAGAGATAGCCACATTTTTATATTCTGTACTTTCTTCAACCGGAAATGAGGAACCTCGGATTTCCGTGCTCTCCTTGCTGATGTTAAATGTCCAAAGAGTTTTGCAAAAAGTAATCGCTAAAAATCATTGAAATAAGGCTTACTTGATTATCACAGGAAAACAAAAAAATCAACATAATACGGATTTTTTTTTATCCTATTTGGTTAAATACTACAGAAAACAAGAAAACAATTAGATCAAATGATTTAAGGAGATACTAAGATACTTCAGGAATATTTTGAATATTATGACAAGGATAAAGTAGTATCTGTACAGGGTCCTCCCTGGTGGCACAAGCGTGTAAGTGTCAGCACTATTAAGCTATTGGCAGCCACTGCAGCACAAGTTTGATCCCTGGCCAGGGAGCTGACCGACATGGCGCAGCAGACCTCTCCTGTTTCACCTGCTGCTCCCCTCAGCAGTGTATTTCAGTCAATCTGCCCCTTCTGCTCCCCACTCTGTCTCTGCTGAATCCTCTCACCCCCTGCACCTCTGCCATGTACCCCAGTTCTTGTATGCATAAATAAGTCTTAAAAAAAGTCTCTGTCCAAAATACTATATTATACCCACCTGTTTATAAGTTCTTTCTGCTACACAGAGCAAAAAAAAGAAAATCCACACAAGAGACACACGAACCACAAAACTTATTAAAACCATAGAAAGAACTGTAACATCTTCATTAGAACCAAATGCAATCACATAAAGCTCTGAAGCAGAATGTGCTGTGAGTTGTTCTAGGTCTGTAGCTTGGGAGAGTCGGAAAACAAATGGTGTTAAACCCAGGATTAGAGAAATTGCATTTCCAAATATCTGGTATCCTATTCCTGGTATGTGGCTGTTTACCTTTATAGAGAGAATGGACAAAAGAAAAAAAAAAGTACAAAAATTTTATCAATAGTGAAATGGTTCCTCGTAAATTATTATTGATAGCAATATACCGGTTAAAATGTATTAGCTTTGATACATTAAAATTAAATGTGCACAAAGCTTGAGGGCCTACTGTATGTAAAATAACCTTTTTTTTTTTTCAGTTTTTACCACAGTTCATTATATTACATCTTTAATTCACCAAGTTGATGCAAAAGGATTATCTTGATTTACCCAGATCTTGAAAAAAAATTTCTACATATTGCATTATTTCAAAAGTTACAAATATTCAAAAAGATTGCAGTATTTTAAAAAATCAGATCTCATATCCACTGTTCACTGAAGGAAAAAATCTAGAATTATACTTATTGGATAACTTTTTAATTCATGTTTTTCTTTAAAGAGCTCAAATGGATATCTCCTTAAACTCAAAATATTTCAGAAAAGAGGGTAAAATTAAATAAAAGGCAATAAAAGGCTGGGAGCCATTATTAAAAAAGGGAACTGGGAATTAAATAATAGGAAAACTGTAAGATTGGTAGAACCAGGAGGGATCTTAAATACTCAGCTAACTTTTAATCATCATATTGTAAATTACATACATGATCTACCAGTTCGCAGTTAAGGAGCACCAACTAGACCTACATCTCCAGAGATTCCTCAATAGCTCTGTGTGACTCACATGAGATATGTAATGTTGAATACATCACTTTCAAGGCACAGCTATTGTAAGTCCTCTCCTACAAAAAGTGTGCATAGCAGTTCTAGCATAAAAACACATAAGAAATTTAGAATTGCCAGTTAAATCATGTGTAATCATCCAGATAAATAAGGTAAAATTTAAGTCAGCAATGATTTGATAAAAGAAACAATTTAATAAAACCTAAAGTTAAAATCCACAGTATTTGTATTTTACTTCAAAACTTCTCACAAATTTCACCACTAGTTGTGACTTTTATACAAATTTAAGTAGGCAATCAAGTCTGAATATAAATTTTCTAGTTTGAATTTTTAAAAATGTTTTTGATACTAATAAATACATGAAACAGGAGGGGTGATACAGAAAAATAAATCTTCATCAACATTTGCATTATCTAGCAGCTCCACTGTTTGAGCCACTGAAAATGAAAAAAGAATAACAAAGGAGGAAAATTTCTAGTTTACATTATCTATTTGGTCAGAAGAAGAATAAATTTTAAGATGAAAACACTTTGGTGGCAAATCACTATTTCAATCACAAAACGAGTCAAATACACACAAATCATCTTTTTTCCAGGTTAAAGAAATGAGATTAGGTTATAAATATAATATTATAATAATTATTTTACGTTAACGGTCTTATCCTTGAACCAAAGAATAAAATTTAAAAACTCACTCTGTTCATTATCATTCCACTGATTTCAAGTACAGACATGTCTGCTTTCTTACAGTCATTGCCTTCCCATACTATAGCACTTATTTTTTCTAATCCTGGGTGGGAACTGTGGAGCCAAGGTAAATGACTCTATTGAAAAAACAAAAACAACCAGAAACTGGTGAATACATTTATCACATTTCACAAAACAACTGTGTGCATATAAAAGTCTGTATATATCTCTATACACACAATTTTAAGTAAACAGAAATTGGTGAATGCACTATAAATAGAACATACAGTTGCGCTTATATAAGGTACTATTTACATAGAACTATACATTCTATTTATAAAATACAGTTATATCTATATTCACTTCAATGACACTAAAATTCTATCTTAATATTACAACTATGTACATTGAAGAGTTGACATTAAGAACAGTTTTTTATATATATAAAAAGCAGGTATTAGGCAATATTGGTCAAAAATACACTAAAATATATCAGTACCAACAACTTGTTTACATAGCTATTAAGTTCAAAGGCAAATAGTTACCAAATTGCTCAAATTACTGATTATCCAACTTAGGATCACTCAATACAAAAAATGTGACAGCTGAGATTTAAACCTCTTTGAAAGACTAGTGATATAATCTCATCATGAAAGAGACTCTTACTCTCCTATCCTTAATATTTGATAATTTTGACATTTTTAAAATAAAATTAATCAAATTAGTATTTGATGCTTTTCTCCAAAGGATCATTTTTTTTCCCCAGCTAGAACAAATACTGCAAACTAAAGCACACAGAACTAGAAGTACTCTCCCAATTAGAAGTACTTCTCCGAAGAAGTACTCTCCCAACTAGAAGTACTCTCCCAAGTACTCATAAAGTATTTATGACTCTTTCATTGAGCAAAAAAAAAAACTTTTTTAAAGTTTTAGGACAAAAGATCAGATCCTTTAGACTTTTTGGGTTTTATGATTGTTTCAGATCTATAATTCAAAAAATAAAGCTTCAAAATAGGATAATTAGGGATTAAAGACAGAAATAAAATTAATGTAACAATCTTTATATTATCAGCTATTGAAAGAACACTACAGGACCCAGGATAGGGTCACATTACAGTATTTCTAACAAAATTTTATAACATATTTCATTAAAATAACTTCTAACAGTGAACAGAAGAATCTATTGTAGTTATATTTATTCTTTACAGGACAAAACTGTAATTAAAATATGGTAAATACGTTTCTATAAACTTAAGGAATATAAAATTTTCCTCTAAAGGGATAAAGTTGCATTGGCTCATTTCAATTAAAGGTATAAAATGAACAATTCAAAATATGTAAGAAAACAGTTATGAGAAGTTATTATTCTGATCTCTATTAATTTTCTTTATGTAAAGCTGTATGTGCCCTGTTTGTTATAGAAGATTAAACATTGATGAATAATTACAGGCAACCAGAAAGCCAATAGTCATGCTATTGGCAAATCTTTTTTTTGTTTAGTTGTTTGCCAGGAATAAATTCCACTTAAAATTTTTACATTTTCCAAAGATACAGTATTTTAACAAACATTAATCTTCATAGTATATATTCACTACTGAAATGTCTTAAGAGTTATGAAATACTAGTTATTAGTAATTATTCCTCAAGTGCAGTTTCATAATTTATCCTCTAACAGAATCCCTCTAGTTTGGGATATAAGTAATTTAAACCAAAATATGTATCAAACTTTCCCTGGAAATTTAGTAAGCATAATGGGTACTAAAAAGCTAAAACAAGTACAAAAAAGTGAACGGAAAGAGTGATAAGTCTGAAAGGTAACAGATTTCAACCACTGATTTTATAGACTATTTAATTCTCAGTCTCTTACAGTGAACTAAAGGTTTTTCCAGTAATATAAAGCAAGGCATATTGTACTGAATCACTTAGAGACAGAAATTAAAAAAAAAAAAAACCAAGTTCTTCACTGCCCTTCCTTTTTTTTTTTTTAATGGGAAGGAACTTTAATACAACTAGGAAACAATACAGGAAAGGCAGAGTCTAGTTTCTAAATGAAGCATCCAAAGTGACCCGTCCCCTCGTGGGTAAAACTCCATCCATATGGGACCGGCCCAGAACAAGGCCCCAAAGCCTGCCACAAGTCTAAAGCATCTTCCAGTGGGGACCCACAGAAAAGGGTCAGAAACCACCAGACAAGCCCGGAAGGAACCACCACCAAAAGACAAGCGCAGTTTCTTCACGTGTCTCTAGGCTCCAAGCGCCTCCTCCAGGTCTCCTGGCTCCATCCTGCTTCCTTCCTTCCTCAGTGTCCTCTGTAGCTTCTCCTCTCCCTGCTCAGCTCCACCCTCCCTTGGGTGGGGCAGGGAACCTCCCCCTTTCCTGGGGACCCCCGTTACACCACGTCCTCCCTTGTCTCCCTCCTTCTCTCTTCTCCACCTCCTCTCCCCGTCTCCACCTCTCCCCGCAGTGGCTCCAGCATGAGTCTCCTTGACCCGCTCTGCGCTCTTCTGTCCCGCGTTCTTCTGTCCCTCTCCATCTCTCCCTCCTCCGTCCATTCTCTTCTCTCTTCCTACCTGGCCACTCCTCTGCCTCAGACTTTCTCCTCACTTCTCTCTCTGGGCCCTCGCCATCCTCTCTCTTCTGTTACTTCCTTCCTGTATGTCAATCTCCCCCCTCATTTATTCCCCCCGGCCATGTTGGGCTGGAGCCTGGGGATCGAACCGGTGCTGCAGAGGCTGTGGGCAGCTTCACAGCGCCCCCTCCCATGTTGGCCTGGGGATAGAGCCCGCCCCCCCCCGCCGTGTTGGTCTGGAGCCTGGGGATCGAACCGGCGCTGCAGAAGCGCGGGCAGCGTAACAGCCCAGCGCTCAACCGCTGCGCCACAGGGGCGGCCCTCCTCCGTCTACTCAAAACTGAAGCTACAAAGGCTGCAGTGGAAGTTCATTTGATTCACTTGGTCCACCTGTGGCTTAGAAATCTTCCAGTGTTAACAGCCCAAAAGAAAAAAGCCAGTGCGAACAACCAGTAATAGCAGGAAAGTAAACATGCGAGACATCCACCAAGTACTTTCTAAATAAGTGGAAGTAAATGAAGGGAGGGTTTTGGGGCTCAAGCGGGAGGGACCAGGTGGGAAGTGGGGGACATAAAAGGGATGGTGGAAAGGAAAAACACGGAAAAATATTTCCTTGCGACAACCTTAGTTTGCATCGTCACTGACGAGCTACACTTGGAAAGCGATCATCCTTTCTCCCTCCTAACCAGGAAAAAATCTGCTTTCCCACAGACTTTTCCTTCAGTTTTTCACGATGAACTCTTCCATGGTCATACGTGCATGCTCCTGACACGTCATCCCGAGCGTGCGGCCTGGGGTACTGGTTGGTAATTTGAAACAGATTTAGTATCAATGATTATCACATAACATACCAAGTATTCATTGACTGCTGAAGAGATGTAAAGTTGGTGATTTTACAAAATATATGTGTGACATACTGTGACTGTAATCTTTTCGAATAGAAATTTAAAGCACTGTGGCAGCGGCAAGATAAGGACATGGATAAATCTCTGGAGAGACTTATTCACTCTGTTTGCAAGTTCTGTTGAGGCCTAGTTGACTCCTATTACACATTGATTTCATTAGCGTAAGAAACAATCACAGGAGGCTAAAGAATTAAGTTAAAGATGCTAGAGGGCCCAGTTTCAAAGGCCTATAAATACACATACACACACACTCTACGTGTCTTTTTTTTTTTTCCAGATATGATTCCGTTTTCAAAGTTTCCTGGGTGGAGAGAGGCACAGGAGTGAGACGATGAGGAAGTTCTGGTCTGCACTGTGCACAGTATTTGCATTTCCTTGCACATCAGGACAAGTTGCCCCATCCTTGCACACTCTCGTATGCACACCGTACAGCATATTTTCTCTTACTGAAGTGCCCGTGACAGGTCCTGGAAATCCTAGGCCAGGGTTTTCCTCGGCACCATGACGCATTTTGTTTTTCATTCTGAGATGCTGTTTTATGTGGTATGTCTTTGGAGTAATAAAATCTTTACAAACCTCTGACAGATTTATTTTATTCCCGATGTGGTACCCAAACAATTCGGTGCTAGCAACACAGCAGAGTGATCCAGGAAAGAGCAAGGGGGCGGTTCACTTTGCCACCACAGAGGCGCCCTCATTTAAATGAACTCCAGCCTCTTAAGGAGAAGCTATGCGGGCAGATCAGTCTAGACTCCAGGCAACGGCAAGAAGCAGAGAAAGTGGTCACCGCCGTGAGTCCCCGAGGTCCATGTCACGAATTCCCTTTTCACCTGGGGACCCAAAGACGCCACACCGTGCTTCTGGATGACAGGGACAGTCACTGCACTACTCCTAAACTGCAGGCTCGGAGAGAAGTATTTCCAGGCAGCTAAGCCCAATCTAATACTAAAGAGCGACACTTGGGTATGACAGGGCGAGACGACTGTGCTGGAGAGTCATGCAGACATGTTCGAGGCCCTCCGTTTCCTCACAAGGTTGAAACTGAGACTTTACATATGCATCATGGAGTCTCATAGTACCGGGCCTTTGCATTTGTCCTCAGCTCGTGAAGAGAGGCAAACCCAGTCCTGGCCCTCGGGAGCCACAGCAGACCCTGCCTGATCACATATTGCACACCATCGTGGTCTTTCACAGGATAATTTATTGCATTAGTTCCATTTTCCGCAGGCTGGGGCAGGTGTACAGGGCAGCGAGCTTTCAGGAGGTGCTTTCCAATACGGCGGGACCTCTGTGAAGCAAGCTCTGGACCATCAGCAACACATAGTATCTGTGGCGGGCGCTTCCCGCGTTGCCTCAGTGCCCTTCCTTTTGTACAAATTTTGCCCAGTTATCTTCTGAGTTCCTCTAACTAAAATTTGATATAGTTTCCTATTTGTAGAAAATCAAAAGGCAAAGAGAAAAGATAACCAGAAACTGTTGAATTTAGCATGGCTTTTAAGACTTCTTTATGCATGTGTTGGTCTTGTTGAAACATATACTGCTACAGTATATGGAGAGCATCATTACATCACACACTTTTTTGTGAGGTAAACATCAAAGCAAATAATTCCATTTTGTAATTTTATCACATAGGTGGTTCTTAGGATGGTGTTCACATTGAAATTTGGAACTCTCAGTGATCATTATTTATCCTCAGTCAAAATCTTAACTGCTTTGCAACTTGTTCACTCAAAGTCACCTGAAAACTTTTAACACTTAAGTGGTGGTGTATTTTATTTCAAATAAATTCACCAGGACAATCATTTTACTAGAATTTTCCACTGTGGGAACTGTAGTCATTCAAATCTGACTTTAGGGAAAAATGAAGTTCACTTGAATATGGCTTTATATATATTTTTTTATATACACAGCCATGACAGGAGGAAAAATTTCTCCCATACAAATGTTACTATTTACAACAAAATTAAGCAAACAAAACTATAAATTTGGTAACATCATGAGTACAACACATTGATTCAAAAGCTCAGTGTGTCAACATGAGGAAGAATTTTTTCCAATCTTTACTGTGGGCAGAAAAAAGTCCTCCAACTCTAACCCAGACCTTAGTCAAACAAGAAAAAAAAAAAAACTGGTAGTTTTACACTAAAGGGAGCTAATTTCCATTATAGGATTACTAGCATAACTGAAAACACAAGTTCATTTTTTACATGCATTGAGAATAAGAATAATCCATAAGCAAAATCAGTTTAGGATGCTATAATTAAATATACAGAAAAGAATTAGACTATTTTACAATAAAGGGAAACAAGTGATGTGACAGATTTAAGGCCAGTTTATTCTGCATAACATAGTATGAAACAACTTCTAAAATCATCATTGAGAGGCCTAATTAGCATGCTTTGAAAATTTTTTGTTTCATGCAATCATTCAACTAGTATTACACACCTGCTATGTACAAGTCACTATGTGCTATAACAAAGAGCTAAAGGAATCCATGGTCCCTGCTTCTATGCTGCTTACGTCACTGGGTAACTAGCCAACAGGCATTTTCCTAAACCTCAGTCCAGTTATGATTATGACATTCATTCAACACCCTGTTCACATGTATTATTTTTTTCGTTTCTCAAATTCTAAGGAACTTCAACAACTACTAGGGCCATACCCTGGATCTTGACACCACACAGAATTGCTATTTCTGAAGTTAGTGTTAAACTACAACCTTGTATCTTACAATACTATTTTCCTCAAACCAATTCTAAATCACTTTTTTTCCATCTTGAACATGCCTATCCTTCAATCTATCGATCCCTTCTTATTCATTCCTTTCTCAATCTAATATGTCTAGTTCACCAGATCATGATACTTCAATCAACCTATCTTCTCTTCTGTCCTTGGAATAGTAACTAATTATTGACTCACTCACACTATGACTATATGTGCATTAATTAACCATGAGCCTCAATTTTCTCATCTTTAAAAAAAACACTGTCATAGATTGCGAGGATTGCATGAGGTTCTGCATCTAGGTTACTTTTGCACAGTGCCGGGTATATAGTAAATACTTATTAAATGTTTAGTATCATTATGATTGTTACAACTATATTCCAGAGAATGTGACACACCTGTGTGGAATGGGAACTACAAATTCATGGTTTCAGAGCCTCAACAATGTGGCAGTATGACTCATTTAATGTGGCTATTGTCTTAAATACATGCACACCACCACCCATCATCTCCCTTTTTGTTAATACAGCCCTTAGACTACTGCACTTCACAGACCAGAGATCACCCGGCAGTATATTCTTTCTTAGTCTTACTTGCTTCATGCACTTTCTCCTCCTTTCTCAGCAGGTGGTGTGCTATTCTCCCTATTGAAAGCTAAGCTTCTTAATTATGCTTCCCTTCCAGAATCCTAAGATCTTTCTATTCTGCCCCACTGGTCCATCTATTTATATATGTTCAGACTGCTATAACAAAATACTATGATCTGGGTGGATTATAAATAACTGAAATTTCTTTCTCATAGGAGGCTGAGAAGTTCAAGGTACTGGCAGTTTTGGAATCTGGCGAGGAGGGCCTGCTTCCTGGTTCACAGATTGCCATCATTTTGCTGTTAACTTCACATGTTGGAAGAAGCAAGAGAGCTTCTTTTATAAGAGGGCCTCTTTTATGAGGGCATGAATCCTGTTCATGAGGGCTCCATCCTCATGACCCAATCACCTCCCAAAAGCCCCATCTCTAAATACTATCACAGTTGGGGATTAAATTTCAGCATAGGAATATGGGGAGAGGAGACACAAACATTTAGTCTATTAGCATGCACCTACATCATACTATCTTAATTACTATGCCTTTAATATAAACTTTTATATCATGTAAAGTCCCCTTTGTTCTTCAAGGTTTATATTCCTTTATCTAGCAAGCTTGTCTTCAAAACTGTTTCTGCTACCTTTGACATTTTGCTCTTTAATGTGGATTTGAAATCAGTCTGAGTCTAACCGAAAACAAATAAATAGGCTGAGAGGATTCTGTTAGGAAAAGCAGTAATAATGGATATGCATGGGTCTCATTCCTGTCTATAAAGGAACACACAGCACATCTCATTGTTCATAAAATTTAAACATTAAAAATGACCAGTTTTCAAAAGGTTCTTTGATAGCTCCTTCATAAGCTAAGGAGGGTCTCTTCTATCTCTAGTTTTCTAATAGTTCACTTGTTGATTATTAGGCTTTGATGACAATTTGGGTAAGAGAAGTAAGAAAGATGAGAAAGAGTAAAGATTTTAAACGACCACCGGCTTTCTGGGCTGATGAGTAGATGTCATTCACCAAGATTTTTAGTGCCTTAAGAAAAACAGATCTATACAAGATGAAGAGGAATTTGGTTAACTTTGAGGTACTGATGGGACAAATGAAGATATCCTATAAGCTTGCACTACCCAATGTTTCATTGCTCAATAGCTCATGTGGTTATTGAGCACTGAAAATGTGGCTAGTTCAAATGAGATGTGTGCTGTGTGTTCACATTGAAATTTGAAAATTCTATTTTAAAAAAAAGATTATTTTTAATGTTACATGTTAAGTGGTAATACTTTGAATATATACGTTAAAATTACATTGTTTAAAATTTTCGAATGAGACTACATTACCTATGTGAGTCTGTTGGACAGTATTACTATAGGCAGTTGGAAATACAACTCTGATATTTATGAAATGTAGACAGTTACGGTCACAGGTGTATATGAATTTGAGCATAAAGTAAGTTGAGAACAGACTAATGCATCTAAAAACACAATCTGACTCACAAAATGCCATTCACCAACAACTTTTCAGGAACTCAGTTTGCAAGGTAAGAGACACAACCATACCACAGATACTGAGATTCTGTGTTTCAGTGAAGCCAGGTCACAGCTCACATAAAAAGAAAAAAAAAATTTTTACAGTAATACTACTTTAATTGGATGTAAGCTTTTTCTTCACTTCTGTAAAATTTGTACATACATAAAGGAGCTGGACTGACACCCCACATAATCCAATATTGTAAACCAACCTGATGAAAAGGGTCGTCTCTATATTCTTTTTTCACACATGGATTAATCTGAGGATTTTCCACATCTGTCTCACTGGTACAAGATGAACGGCATTCTGCACAATGTAACAAGTCTTCCCATAATACATCTTCTGTTTCAGATTCTGGCCTTGTGCTCTCAGAATCCTGTCTGGAACTTGAACAGCGAGAGCTGCAACTAGTACCAGATTTAGGGGCATCCTGAAATCAAGATATTCTTTGACATTAAAACAATTTATGTACCCTTTGCAACTCAAAAGATTCTATCAGAACCATATAGTGCCACATTTTGCTAAAACAACAAATACACTGTCAAAGGACAGTGCAATAGATAGCAAACCATTAAAAATACATACCATATTTAAGGAGTGACAAAACTTTCTCATATCAAAATTGATACGATTTCACACCTCAGTGCAAGCACTACTTTGCAAGCATAGCTTTTCCCCTCAACTTTATAGAAAGTTCAGAATTCAAGTAGGCACAGACTAGCCTAAATTCACACACACTGGGTAGTCAGTGAAAATTAACCCATTTTAATCGAGGTGTTCAATGGAGTTAAATTTCTTACTCTAGGTTTCTTTTTTTTTTTAAGCAACAACAGATTTGCCTTTCAAAAAGAAGTTCAAGTGGTCTCCCTGGTGGTGCAGGGGGTTAAGTCTCAGCTCTATGAAGCTATTGGCAGCCACTGCAGCACCAGTTCGATCCCCGGCTAGGGCGCCAACCCACATGGCCCAGGAGACCTCTCCTGCCTCACCCACTGCTCCCCTCAGCAGTGTATTTCAGTAGACCCACCTCTTCTGCTCCCCACTCTGTCTCTGGTGAATCCTCTCACCCCCACACCTCTGGCCTATACCCCAGTTCTTGTATATATAAATAAATCTTTAAAAAACAAAGTTCAATAAATTGACATAAAACTAATAACCTAAACCAAGAAGATAATTGTTAATATATTTTTGAGACAATCTCTGGTATAAAAGTGACAAACTAAAAGGTACAAACTGAATAATTTCTAATCAATTTACTTTTTATCCTAGGAGTTTTTGGATGAACAAAATACTTTGGAGTAAATTTTTACTTAAATTAATTCAAAAGAACTTTTGCTGAATAAAGAATGGTTATAGTCATCTTTATAGTCAAGTATACTCAAATTTTGGGGGTTAATTTTAACTATTCTCTGTCATTAAGGTTTGTCAAGTCTACCTTTAAAATGTTTTATATTTTCCCATGCTATCACCACAGTGCAGACATATCATTCACACCTTGATTGTTATGAGACCCCCTAATTGACCCCTACCTGAAATGCCTGCCCCATCTGCCCAATTAATCTTTCTAAAGTACAACTGTTTTTTCACTTCTATTGCCAAATCTTTGTGTGGCTTCCACTATTCTCCTGGATAAGGTCCAAATTCCTTCATCCAGCAAGCTTGTCTTCAAATGTTCTATTTTTGATATTGATCTTGACTTCTTCATACCCTACCTTTTCCTCCAGTGACACTGGCTCTCTTAAGTCCCTAAACACATCTTGTTCTTTGCCACTCTAGCCTATCATTATGCCTGTATCTTATAGTAATCCTATTCTCCTTTAATGTCTACTCAACAAAGCGTCAGGAAAATATCACCTCTACCTCTATTTGGTGAATTCCTGAGCCTTAGTTTACTCATTACCAAAGAGAAAATAAAATCAGTTATTTAGAGAGATACTGAAAATTATTAAATAAGCACCTGCAGCTTTTAATACAAACCTACTTACAAAGCAGAGGCTCAACAAATGTTAAAGCCTTCTGCTTAGTATGATCACTGTGTCCCTGAAGTGAGTTACTATCATTTCTATCTGATAATAAATTTTGCATTGCTATTCAACATCTGTAATACTCTATTAATTAAATGTTCTGAATCAGTATTTCATATTCTCAAATAAATCCTAATGCTCAAATATACTGTAAGCCCACAAGACAAAAAACAAGTATTACTTTTTTTGCCATCCTTACCATAGATTAACAAAATATCTTGAAAAAGATGTAAGAATGATAATTTATTGACAGTAGAATCAGGCACCATGAACACACATTTAGCATGTTTATGGGAGGAGAAGTAAAAATTTATTCAAAGAGCTGAGCAGAAAAATGAATGAAAATTAGAGAACATGAACTATAGAAAGAAAAGGATAAAATCAGTCTGCTTTGCTTTATAAAAAGCATACTAAAATACCTTAGATTCACTAATATCAAACAGAATACTTAAAGCATATGCCATTTTCCTCATAACAGTTTTCATGAGATAGCAAGGCACAGAAAGTATTAATATTCAGTTGTTGAAAATTTGAACATTTTGATAAAGCCAGTTTATTATCTATTATTAATTCTTGAGGTAAAATTGTTAATCAAGCAGAGAAATATGGAACAGAATTAAAGGGCTGATGACTGCTTCACTGAAACTAATGGGTGGTTTTGGAGATAAGGAAATGTAAGTGTATTTTGCTAAATCCTGATATATAAGTGAGTCATTTTTACAAATGCAAAATCTATAAAATCATTGCCAATAACGTCTTACATTTCCAAAAGAATTTTACCTACAATATTTAGTGATTAATGGCCACTTTAAATTTCACTACAAAATGCAAAACAAAGCCTAAAAAATAGGAAATTTTGGAATTTCCTATTAGCTCATGTTAATAGTTCATTTAATTTGATTTCATCGCTTGTTTCAAATCTTTTGATACTTGCTAAAACTGAACACAGTCAAGAAGAGAAAGATTATCTATTTGAAGAGGAATAAGCATTTCTAATGTAAATGCTTTGTGCCATGCAATTACACATAACCTCATTTAATACTAACATTCTGATGGGGCTGGTTTTCTCTCCACATTGTATAGATGCAGAAACTGAGATTTAGAGAACTTAAATAACTTTCCCAAACACATTTAGTGTGAGTACAAGCCCATAGTTTCTTCGTTATGTTACCCAACAATAGGCTATCTTCATTAAATGAAAAGCTAATCTACAATAGGGCATAGCAATGAAAGATACTTAGAGTTAAAGCAGGATAGAGCAGAAAACAAGACAAATTCTTAAAGGAAGCTATAATTCTCCAGGACAACCCCTAAATCACAAATAATTAATTACAAGCACTACCTTCCCAGCAGGAACTAGAACAAATCAACCAAATGTACCAATAGTAGAAAAAGTCATGAAACTAGGAGTCAGCAGTTTTGGGGTGGGAGAGGGATTCAATAAAAGTCTGCACACTGAACAACAAGATCACATGTCATCCCCAAATCCCATGGTGCTATCACCTTGGCAGCTTGTCATAATGTATCTACCATTCCCATGCTACCAGAAGATTGGATGATTCTTGCTGAAAAACTAGATGTTCCCAAAAAGTACATCTAAACATTTGCAAGGTTTATAAACAAATGGCAGGGTGTGCCTTACCTCTAATCTTACAGTAAGGCCCACCAGTCCCATATTAGCTTCATCAAATGAAACTTTTTTTTTTTTTTTTTTTAAGATTTATGTTATTTATTTTTACAAGCACTGGATACAGTCAGAAGCACAGGAGGGTGAGAGAATTCACCAGAACCACAGCGGGGAGCAGAACAGGCAGAAGGACCGAAGCACACTGCTGAGGGGAGCAGCGGGCGGCAGGAGAGGTCTGCGCGCCATGTGGGACCCTCCTCCGGTGGCCAGGGAGCAGCCGGGGATCGAACTGGTGCCGCGGAGGCTTCAGGCAGCTTCGCAACCCAGCGCTCAACTGCTGCGCCACTGGGGAGGCCCCAAATGAAACTTTTTAAAGAATAATTGTTAGCAGTAATTTGAAGTGAGTATAGCAATATATAGTATCAAGATAAAAACATTACAAATAATGTATCAGTTTTACCTATTCAGAGGTTTTATTTTGCCTTTTTTAAAAATACCCTTTGAATTTGATTTGACTTGAGAGCCAAAAACTTTTGGAACTGAAATATTTGAAATCCCAAATATCTTATGGCCCAAAGTTCCTCACTTTATAGAGGAAGAATTTGAAGACCAGATTTTATTTTTATGTAATCTTTCACATCACTAAAAAATATTTAAAACCACCAAAGCCTATTAATTAGCTAATTATGAGTAGTACTTAGCTTGAAATCTAAAATTTTAAGCAACATAATTATTTCATAATTAATAGTTAAGATTAGAATAATTGTCTGCCTTTTAAGAATCTCAATAGTTCAAAAATCTACCTACACACCAAAAAAAGAGATCACAAGGTAAGAAAAGTATACTTCTAAAGCCAAATAATTTATTCTATAGGGAAATTAAGATTTCTTTTTGTAAGAGGTCCTGAATCCCATTCCATGACCAAACTAACTTTTAATAGTATATACCATGAAGACTGAATTTTACAAGGATGACTAGTTTAAGAACAGGGCATGGTACATCAGATGATATGGGTAAAAAGGCAATTAGACACACTAGCATTAGTGTGTACCTAAAGGCAGTCACTGAGAAGCAGCAGAGACACAATGCAAAGATTAACCAGAAATACAACCATAGGGAGGGGTGTACAAAGAACAAGCAACTCTTCTAAGCTAATGCCAGCACAGAAAACTTGATTTTCAAAAGTTTAACCCTAAATCATCAATAAAAAACATTCTAACATGATTCAACAAAAAGCATACGATAGTGTTTATCAATAACTGACATAAGAAGAAATTCATTTGTCTGATATGAGATGATAAAATGTTCTGTCCTTAGAATGAAAAGTGAAAAAACAAATGAATGAAATTCCTTTTCCACTTAAACAGTTTCAAGAAATGTAATAGTTACCAACGGGCTTAGAGAAAAACAAAAATAAAGTAAAAAATATAATCAAAAGTGAGTTATATAGTACGGGCATCTTAACAGCTGGTGACAGCAACATGAAGTAAGTTATTTAGAATAACAACTTCCCTAAAATCAAAAAATTATAAAATCTTTCAAATTGTGGAAAAGATTAATAGAGTTCACAGATTTCTCTCCAGGATGGTCTTCTTTAAAAGTAAAAAAAAAAAAAAAGTAAACAAAAAGTGAATGTATGTATGAGTCTTCAGAGATAATATATAAAATGAGTATGAATGTTTGGCTATTTATCAAGCACATAAACAAAAATCTGAAACTGCTACTCTTTAATCCAGATCATGTAAAAGATACTGATACTGGTGGGAAATATTGGTTATTTCAATAACAATACTACTCAATTACTGAGAAAGATATAAAATAGATATATCTATACATATATGTAAAGTCAAAGTGTATACCTCACTAGGATAATGTTTCTTATAATGATGTGACTTTCTATTCCGAAGAATGCTCTCAGAAGTCCTGTCCACATGACGGCGTAACGGGTATCCTGTTTCAGGACCTTCTTCACTGGAGACTTCATCAGAGACATTTGTTATTGTCCTTTGGGTATCCTACATTGGGAGTACACAAGAGGATTACTGGTAATTTCTAACTAACCTTGCAGTTTTTAGCCTACAAGGTTTTAAATTACACTTACGCATAGGTACACATACACACATTCAAACACCTCAAATCAAACACCTCAAAGTAACTGAGGTACCTATTTTCTAAAAAACAAATCTTAAATCAGTGGTCATACTGTTATTTTAATTTTGAAAGTAATTCAACAGCCATTGGTCAAATATTGTCCTATACCTTTTCTTTTCACAAAAGTATTTGAAATATCTTATAAAATTAAAAAAAAATACAATAAAAGCAGAATAGAACAGTTGAGAGACCTGAGATAACTAATTATACAAATTTTACAAACCAAAAATACCACCAATTGTAACTGGTTTAATGGTGATTTGTGAAGCAAGAGGAGGTGAATGGTAGTTGAATGTGTGCACACAGCAGATACACATTATGTATATACCAACTTGAATGAGATATCCTGATTTCCGAATTATGAAACTGAGAGATTCCAGGGCACAGTGTTACTGATACTTTAATGTTCCACTCACGTAACTTTAGTAGGTAATACATACCTGAAAATGTGTTTGAAAGCTGATGACAGAAAACTTACTTGCTGAGTGAAAAACAGTGATAAGAGACTCACATTATAAGAGAGCTAAATGCTGGAAAAACCTTAAATCAGAGTAAGGGACTATAATTTATTGCAGCTCTGTGCTGTTAAATAGATATACATACCGGAACTGTAAAATCCATGTACTGTTAGGCAGTAACAGTAACCATGAACATTTAAAATTCACTTAAAATTAAAGAATACTTTTCTTTCTTTCTTTTCCTCAACATAAATGTTCATGGTTACATTCCTGGATGTAACAGAGATTTGTAATGTCTAATTTGACCTTTTTTTTTTTTGCTGTAACAACTTTCAGCAAAACAAAGAGATAGAAGATAACACTTTAGGCTTTGTAATATTAAACCAAGGGTTTCTTATTATTTTGGAAAAGAAAGCAAACTATTGTTATCCTTAACAAATATGACATAGTAAGAATTATTTTCAGATTAAAAACAAATGTGCTGACATCAAAGGCAATGAAGGTAAGAAAAATAAAGTAGTATTTTCTTAGAGAACATGACTAGAAAACCAATTTCCTAGTTCAGTTTGTAGAATAATTTAGATGTTCCACTTAAATTCTTATATAAATGTGGAAATGGGGAAAGAAATGGAAAGGTTTAATAAACATCAATTGTAAGTTTTATAAAGTGCTTTAACATTTTAGAAAAATCAGAACATTCAATCAGTTCATAAGGTGCCCAGTTATACTGGCAATTAAATTTAATTATTTTATTTGACTTTCAGCTTCGTAAGTGAAATTTGTAAAGGTTCACAAAATTATGGAGAAATAATTCAAGGGCAACTACTATATCTAAATCACTTCCCGCTAGCTAATGTAGTAAAATCATACAAGCAAACTATTTTTAAAATCACACTTACTTTGCTGGAAATGTTTCTCAGTGTCCCTATGTTCCATGTTGATTCTTCTGGTCGAACAGTTTCACATGAAGGCTCATGGCTTTGTACTCCATCCACACTGCTTTTAACAGTTTTTTTCCCATCAAGGGATACATAACCATTGTCAGTTTCAGTTGACTTATCAATTGAATTCTTTGCTTTCTTTGCTCTAAAAAGAAAAGTATGTGGAAACTTGTTATATGGGTTTTCCTTATTTTGGATGGGTTACAATAGAAATTACACTTTTAATAGTTAAGTCTGGTAGTTACTTCTCAGAATTTAAGGTCACCTTTATTTTCATAACAAATGAGTTACATAGTATCTAGCATATAAAATAAATACACAAATCAGTGTTACAGTTTATAGGCCTTGAGATATTACGAATAGCAATGCTAAGAGACATACCCTATCCTATCAAATTATTCCTAGTCAAAATCACCTGGTCTTTGAACAAAATCTAGCATAAAAAATTTGGTTTGTTTTGTTAGGGTTACTGATGTATTTTCAAATTTTTATTTAAAAACATCTCTGTAATTATCAGGTAATTGTAATTAGTGGTTTAACGTTAATACTCTAGTTTACCCAAATACTTTTTTTTTAAAAAAATTATTTATTTATGCACACAAGAACTGGGGTGTAGGCCAGAGATATGGGGTGCTGAGAGGATTCACCAGTGACAGAGTGGGGAGCAGAACAGGCAGATCTACTGAAATACACTGCTGAGGGGAGCAGGGGGCAAGGCAGGAAAGGTCTCCTGTGCCATGTGGGTAGGGTAGCTCCCTGGCTGGCCTGGGACGGAACACGTGCTGCAGTGGCTGGGGATAGGTTGATAGTACTGTGTCTTTAACCTCGGAGCCACCAGGGAGGCCCCTACCCAAATACTTTACCATTAGCATATGTACATGAAGACCTCTGACAAATTCACTTTAATATCTATTAAGAGTCATAGAATCTTTTGCAAAGTAAAAATATATGCAAAAGGGGAAAACTTAATCAATGTTCTAAATAATAGAAGTAGAAATGAAGGGCACAAACAAAAAACAAAGAACTGCTTTTACCTATTAAAATACTCTAGAGTGCCTCCCTGGTGGCACAGGGGTTAAAGACAGCACTATCAAGCTATCACCAGCCACAGTAACATGAGTTCCATCCCTGGCCAGGGAGAGAGCCATATGGCACAGCAGACCTCTCCTGTCTCACCCGCTGCTGCCCTCAGCAGTGTATTTCATTAGATCCTCCTATTCTGCTCCCCAGTGATTCCTCTTTGGTGATTCCTCTCACCGCCCGCACCTCTGGACTACACCACAGTTCTTGTATACATAAAAATAAATCTTTAAAAATAAATTTAAAAAATAAAATAGGGCCTCCCTGGTTGCGCAAGGGGTTAGGATGCAACCTAAGAAGCTGCCCACAGCCTCTGCAGCACGAGTTCAATCCTCCAGCTAGCCAGGGAACAACCCACATGGCGCAGCAGACCTCTCCTGACTCGCCTGCTGCTCCCCTCAGCAGTGTACTTCGGTCAATCTGCCTGTTGTTACCCACTCAGTCTCTGGTGAATCCTCTCACCCCTCACACCTCTGGCCTGTACCCCAGCTCTAATATGCATAAATAAATAAATCTTAAAAAAATACTCTAGAAAAGCACTAGTAATCATGCAATTAATAAATACCTGGACAACAACTGAGGTGATTCATAAGAAAGAAGTTATTCTCAATGAATAAAATATAATAGTCAAGTAATAAACAAGACAGTTTTGCATAATACATGCTTGAGGAACCCTAATCAAAGACTACGGTAGGTGAATGATTATCAAAAACAAATGGTCAGTAAAAATATAATGAAAGTTCCACAAGAAACTTGTATACTGCATTTGTGTAGGTAAAAATTTTTTTAATGCACAAAAATGTTATTTTTAATTCTATAATCACTGAGTTCTATGGAGTCTTTTAGAACTGCACAGGACCTTTAAACTCACCTACTCTAAATGCTCAGTTTGGAAACAAGGAAACAGAAATAAAGTGCTGTAAGTGCTCATAGCCAGTCAAAACTAGCACAATACAGACTTCTGACTATGAGGTTAATTATAGTCTCCTACAGCACCTCCAACTGCCCACTCCAGAAAATTGCTTTTTAGGATTTCTTCTTATCATATTCAAAGTCCAGAGAGTTTCTTTTTTTTTTTAAGATTTATTTTATTTATTTATGCATACAAGAGCTGGGGTGTAGACCAGAGACAGAGTGGGGAGCAGAACAGGTGGACTGAGTGAAATACACTGCTGAGGGGAGCAGTGGGCAAGACAGGAGAGGTCTGCTGAGCCATGTGGGTCAGTTCGCTGGCCAGGGATTGAACTCGTACTGCAGTGACTGCCAACAGCTTCATAGTGCTGAGACTTAACCTCTCCTGCCACCAGTGAGGCCTGAAAGTTTCTAATATAAGCAGACCCCTCTCCTTCCTCACATTCTCCTTTCAAGGATACTAAGGGGACAGACTGACCTTATTTCCTATATGCTCTATAGCTCTAGTGCTTCCCAGCCATTCAAAACGCACCTCCCCAGAGTTGCAAGACTTAGAAACCTAACCTTCTGCCCCCTTCCTTTCTATCAGGCCCTAGGAAGCTTGGAAAGGATAAGGGCATGAACCATTGAACAAACATCATATAAAAAGTGGTTGGGGGCAGGGGAGTGAGAGGAAAATGGATTATAGTAGAGGGGAGAATGGGTACAAGTATAAAATAAAAGGTACAGAGAAAACTAGTAAACTTTTCTATCTGGGGAAGATAGTTATAGAAATACATGTGATTCCTTTTATTTCTTCCTTGAACATTAAGAAAGAGGTAAATGTGGAAAGGCAGATCATTGGAGTGAGATAGCAGGCGCAGCGCAGCAACAGGCAGTAAGAGTGGCTCACTGAAAGACCACTTTAGGACGAGGTGCCAGATACAACACAGCAGAGTTTGGAGACGGACTACATAGGATTAATAGAAGTAGTATATTAAGAGTAATAGGAATCAGGTTTTTCAGTACACTAGAGAAGAAAAATATAAAGAAAAGATAAAATTAATTTTGTGGTATTGTATTTGCATTGGAGCTATGGAGTATAAATTCAAGGTTTTTAATATGTCTCAAGAGAAATAGAAAAATTATACAAAGGGAAACACATGCGCACGCACACACACATTTCTAGCTCTGCCCACCAAGAAAGCCTAGGAGAAACAACACCCCAAGAGCTAGGAGTACATTTAGCACTCAGATTTGGTTTCTATATACCATTCTCTTTGAAGAAATGGCTGATCCCAGGGTTGAGGCAAAGGAAGTACAAGTTGAACCTGAAATATTTATTGTGTTATGTCAGAAAATAAGGAAGCAGGGGCCTCCCCCGTGGCGCAGCGGTTGAGCGCTGGGTTGCGAAGCTGCCCGCGGCCTCTGTGACGCCGGTTGGATCCCCGGCTGCTCCCCAGCCACCGGAGGAGGGTCCCACATGGCGCACAGACCTTTCCTGCCGCCCGCTGCTCCCCTCAGCAGTGTACTTCGGTCCTTCTGCCTGCTCTGCTCCCCGCTCTGGTGAATTCTCTCACCCTCCCGCGCTTCTGACTGTACCCAGTGCTTGTATAAACAAACAAATAAATAAATAAATAAAACATGCCTCTATTAAAAAAAAAAAATTATCTATAGTTGATGAAGACTGGAGTTTATTCCAGATCATCAACTATCTGTTCTGATAAAAAAAAAGAAAAAGAAAAAGAAAATAAGGAAGCATTCAAATAATGATAGGGACATGCCATAAGACAAACTGCTCTGAGGGGCTCCACTGGCCAAATGTAGGTCAACCTGATGATCAAAATAAATGACAGTAACAAATTTAATGAAACAGAAATACATGAGTAAATAAGGGGAATTTTTTCCTTAAAAGAGTAGAATACTAATAAATGTAAAAAGAACGGAGCTAGAAAAATGACTTCTTGATACCCATCATAATAATTCTAATGAAAGTCATCAATGGATGCTAAAAGTACAAAGTAAAGATGGTATAAGTAATGGGTTATTTTCAGTCTTAACATATCTCCACACAAGACATCTGTTGAGTATAAAGGGAAAGACATTTTTACAATAGAAAATTTGAAAAACCACTTTAATCAAGACTAACATAAATATCACTATAACAAATTTCATTATTTGCCACCTGATAGAATGCAAGGAGAACTTACCATTTCTATTATATTCCAGCCAAAAATGAATAACTTGGGTTTAATCATGAAAAAAAATTTCACATTAACCAAAAAAAAAAAAAAAAAAAAGCCCTTGTTTGTAGTGTTCCCAACTACTATGGTGTAAATAATCATACTACAGTCAATTTCAAGTAGCAACTAATAACACTGAACACAGAATTGGGAAGAGATACAAATATTTGCTTCTCAGAAATCAAACAGGGCCAGATCCAACATACCAACAGCACAAACCCAAAACAAGGGACATTCTGCAAAGTGATTTTCCTATGGTCTTCAAAAATGTGAAAAGCATGAAACTTGTTTGTCCCAGATCAAGGAAACAAAAGAGACATGACCATGAGATGTTGCATGTGACCCCAGATTAGATTCTTTCATTATCAAGGATAGTAATAGAGAAGATTTGCAGAATTTGAACTGGTTCTGTAATTGAAAGATATATAGGTTTTTCTCCCAACTTTTCTGTAAATCTGTTCAAAGATAAAATTAATTATTTTTAAAGGTGCAAACTGATTTGTACCTGAATTAGGGCCTTCTTTGGATTCAGACATAGATGAAATGCTTAAGAAGAAATGGTAGAAGAGCTAAATTCCAATTAATGCAGGTAAAGATGGTCAAAATTTGTGACTGCTCCAGGTGAGTTTGAGCTTTACCACTGATTACCACATTGCCAATTAACAGTTGAAAATAAGTACCTCATCATACTGATCAATATAATCGTGATTTCTCAAAAGGAGCATAGGCAACCAAAACTCAGATGTTTAAGTAATTCTTTCCATACCCATATTTTAGGGAGTAAAAGTGTTAGGGAAATATGGTAGGAGTGAGGGATTTATGTAGAAAAATGCTGTAAAATTCTACTTAGAATATATTTTTTATAGGGAAGTAGCGGCTATCTAAGTTAATTTAATTTTTTTTTATTTATTTATTTTTTTAAAGATTTATTTATTTTTATTTATACAAGCACTGGGTACAGTCAGAAGTGCGGGAGGGTGAGAGAATTCACCAGAGCCAGAGTGGGGAGCAGAGCAGGCAGAAGGACCAAAGTACACTGCTGAGGGGAGCAGCGGGCGGCAGGAGAGGTCTGCGCGCCATGTGGGACCCTCCTCCGGTGGCTGAGGAGCAGTCGGGGTTCGAACTGGCGATGCAGAGGCTGCGGGTAGCTTTGCAACCCAGCGCTCAACCGCTGCGCCACCGAGGAGGCCCCTAAGTTAATTTTAAAATACTAAAGTGAAGTGAAGCAAGATAATTAAGAGGATTTTGATTTTAAAACAATCACAAATATCTAAATCATCATTTCTCACCAAAAGTAAAAAGTAGGGTAAAAAGAAGCTGGTATTATGAATACCTTGCTTTATTATGCTTCGCAAATACTGTGTTTTTAAAAATAAATTGAAGAGTCTTCCTAGTGGCGCTAGGGGATTAAGTCTCAGCATTATGAAGCTATGAGGAGTCACTGCAGCAAGAGTTCAATCCACAGCCAGGGAGCAACCCACATGGCGCAGCAGACCTCTCCTGTCTTACCTGCTGCTCCTCTCAGCAGTGTATTTCAGTCAGTCACCTGTTCTGCTCCCCACTCTTGTCTTTGGTGAATCCTCTCACCCCGTGTACCTCTGACCTACACCCCAGCTCTTGTATGCATAAGTAAATAAATCTTTAAAAAAAATAAAATAAATTGAAGATTTGTGGCAACCCTCCATCGAGAAAGTCTACTGATGTCATTTTTCAAACAGGCGCAGATGATGGTTAGTATTTTTTAGCAATGAAACATTTTTAAATTTAGGTATGTACTTTTTTTTTTTTTTAAATGGATTTTTTTTTTTTTAATTTTATAGAGGCATGTTTATTTATTTATTTGTTTGTTTTGTTTATACATGCACTGGGTACAGTCAGAAGCGCGGGAGGGTGAGAGAATTCACCAGAGCCAGAGCGGGGAGCAGAGCAGGCAGAAGGACCGAAGTACACTGCTGAGGGGAGCAGCGGGCGGCAGGAGAGGTCTGTGCGCCATGTGGGACCCTCCTCCGGTGGCTGGGGAGCAGCCGGGGATCGAACCAGCGCCGCAGAGGCTGCGGGCAGGTTAGCAACCCAGCGCTCAACCGCTGCGCCACCGGGGAGGCCCGGTATGTACTTTTTTTAGACATAATGTTTCTGCACAGTTAATAGACTGTATGGTGCAAACCTAACTTTTATAAAATATGCACTGGAAAAACCAAAAAATTCATATGACTCATGTTACTATAATATTAGCTTTACTGAAGTGATGTAGAACTGAACCAGCACTATCTTCAAGGTGTGCCCTTATTATAGTATAGAAAGAAATGGTGCTTTTCAACATTACCCATAAAAATCCTACCATCTGATATTTATACACAATGTACATAATACATTCATTTCACAAAATCTGGGTTAAGAATATTTTCTTAAATCAGACTAAACACCATGAGTCACAAACATATAGGCAGTGGATTAACAGTATCTTGAAAACAATAGACATACAAATCTATACTGATTATTTATTCCATAATATTGAACAAAAAAACTTTTCCTAAGAAATAATGTGCAATTTCATTGCTTTGGACAAGGTTTACACTTTTATCACTAGCCTACCACTTTTTTTTTTTTTTAAAGATTTATTCATTTATTTATATAAGCACTGGGTACAGTGAGAAGCGCGGGAGGGTGAGAGAATTCACCAGAGCCAGAGCGGAGAGCAGAGCAGGCAGACTAACGAAGTACACTGCTGAGGGGAGCAGCAGGTGGCAGGAGAGGTCTGCACGCCATGTGGGACCCTTGCCTGGCTGCCGGGGATTGAACCGGCTCTGCAGAGGCTGTGGGCAGCTTCGCAACCCAGAGCTCAATCACTGGGCCACCAGGGAGGCCCACCACTTTAATCTTTTTATGTTATGACTTGTATAGAATTTTCTTTAAAGTATATTATACTTGACATTCAAGGAAGGCCCAATGTCAAAGCTATTCTTGGGAGGAAATAGCCTATAGACATTATGTAGTATTTCTTCGTCAGATAAATGATGATTTTGGTGTTTTCTGGGAAAAAGCAAATAAATATACAGTCTATACCATGAATAAATTATAAAACTGGATATATTTTTCACATTAAAGGCTTAAAAAGTTACAACTATTAAAGAACTCACTGGCTTATAACATCCCATATCTATTTCAAACATGAAACTAGCATGATTCGATATTAAAAAACCTATCAAAAAATCAAAAATACACATGGTACTCAGCAGTGCCATGGGGGAAAAAGGATGGATGTTTTGCTGGTGTACTCAAAAATATTCAGAGGTATATAAATAGATCCAACTGAGGATCATCCTTTCATTATTTAAGGACATTACAGAGAGTTGCTAGGGTGAAAGTTAACAGTAGCAGATAATTCTTCTAGAAAATAATGTAAATTTCTAGTCCTGCTCTCATTTCTATAAAATTAGAAAACTGAGGGTGAGGGAAGACAGAGATACAGAATGCCTGAAATCTCAGATTAACAAAATCACAAAAGAATCTACTTATTTCAATCATTGCTAACTGGAGCTATACATACATCTTGATTACTTACTACCAAGACCTTCAAAAACTTTTAGGCTCCTATGTTTCTCTTGGTGTCCTCTACATTGCAGAAGTTTGAGAGGTGTGGAATAAATTAGGTTTATTTATGGTATCTATAATTTTTCTAAGACCAGTATAATTCTATAATACAGTAACTCTAGCAAGTTTAATGAGTTATACAGCTGTAGCTTTAAAATATATTTTTTAATTGGGGATATACTAGCATTAAAATTATCTTCACCCCTGCCTGTGGAAAACACAAGAGTTTGATGAAGTTTATAGCTTAAATGATGAAATCATTTAAATTCAGTCACTAAAAACCAAATTTCAGTCCTTGTACCAAAAATCTGGTAGGACTGCATACCACTTGAATTTATATTATACAGTATACTTCACTATTTGAAGAAACTCAATTTATTAAATATTTAATTTTCACCTTAAAAACAATAAATGCAAGGGCTAAATAGAAAATTTTAAGGTAGTTCAGATAGGCATATTAGTTAACATGTGATTAAATTTTATTCTGATTCCAATCACTAATTCACCAAGACAAATTTATATGTTACTTTTCTCAGAAAAGTAAATTAATCCTAATGACTGTTTTTCAGTGATATTCTGATTGTCAAATGAATCCTAAGGGACATGAAAGAAAACTCAAATTCTGAAATAAACATTATACTGAAAAGATACCTAATTTGCCTACTCAATATTGAGAAGGAACTATAATTATGCTAATTTAAGACAATAATTCACAGAAATTAAGGTACTAAGTACTTAGTAAATATGGCTGATATATACTTCTTCATAGTTTTTTTTTGCTTTATTTTCTCAAGTTCATAGCATTCCTTTATAATAATTTCTAACTTTTAAAATAAGAAATACTGTTTTTAAAAGAATAGTTTTATCTGGAGAATGAAATACACTTAGAGATCATAAATAGGGCCTTTCCAACTTATACAGTATATAAAAACAGCAATTTTCATCCTAATATCCAGTAACCACCAAGACACTATAGGCAAAGCTTACTCGTGTGATTATGCACTTATTTTCCCATCAGTTATGTTAATTCAGATACCTTAGTGGAAAATTTGAGCTTTTAAATTTATCACCACCAGAATATAATTTTCAGTTCAAAACCTTTATGACTTATCAAAGCCTGAAAGAACTAGACATCATCAAGATTTCAGATCTCAATTTAGAAGTTCTAAAATTACCATTTTTCTTAAGATCTCCTTGTACCTAATAGTCAAGACAGTCATATTCATATGCTGGCAAACAGTCCCAAAATGAGAAAGCTGAAAATAGGATATCTTTCAAAACATTTAAAGGTACAGTATCATGATTAAAGGCAATAAATCCACAGGGATTTAGCCACTGTATTATAATTGGTAGTTAAAGTCCTATTACACTCAAAAGGAAGAAAACTGAAATACAAATTTCATTTGACTAGAAATACAGAATTCCAAAGACATCAACCTGCTAATTTATGAATACGTCATAAATTTCGAACACTCAAAACAATTAAATGATTACCCCTCTCAAAGCACATTATCCACTCTGCTGTTTATACAAATGTTAGAAATGTTTAGAAATATACAAATGTTTAGAAAACTGACTTTGCAGTGATAAAACCATCCTATTCTACTATTAGGAAGGAGAGTTATTAAAAGAAAAACAAAAGAATAACAAAGAGAGAGATACAAGACAGAATGCAAACCAAGTGAAAAACAGAACAGCACAAAACATTTATCTTCTGCAGAGGAAGAATAGGTGGTTGAAGTAGTGAAGGAATCAACTTAATCAATGTCATGTTACTAAAAATTATTAACATTTGGGAAAATTGCTCCTCTAAATTATAACCAATGAAAATATTCTCAGATATATAATTGCTTAATTGTATATTGCATGATAGACTTTGCCTGAAGAGCACAATCACAAATCAATGAAATAATGATACTAGTAGGAGAATTAACAGAAGTGACTAAAAATAGTTATTTTGCAGTATCTCCTTTTGTTGACTTACTAATTTAAGTCTGAGTTTTATCAGCATACTCAGTATTTTAATCATAGCCTTTTACAAATTTAGTGTAAATTTACACTACTTTCGTGTGTATATATAAAGTAGCAACAACCCCAAAACCCTTAAGTGTTTTGAATTAACTACTCATAATAATTATACAAGATTGAGTTAGGTTTAATTTCTTTTTAAAGTTTCCTAAAATTATATTTCTCTATGTTGAAAATCTTCATGGATGATACAAACGATATACAAAAAAACCCAATGTACAAAGCAAAACTACATCTACATTTTGGTCTATAATAATGCCTATTTGCTTTATTTCAGATAACTTTAGATAACTGAAGCAGAGATTAAGGAAGTCATACAGGGCATCCCTGGTGGTGCAAGGGGTAAAGACACAACCTAAGAATCTATCTGCAGCCACTGCAGCATGAGTTTGATGCCCGGCCAGGGAGCTAACCACATGGCCCAGCAGACCTCTCCTGACTCGCCCGCTGCTCCCTCAGCAGTATATTTCAATCAATCTGCCTGTTCTGTTCCCCACTCTGTCTCTGGTGAATCCTCTCACGGCCTCCACACTTCTGGCCTGTACCCCAGTTCTTGTATGCATAAATAAATATTTAAAAAAAAAAAGAAGCCATACAACTTACAATTTAACCTATAGTACAGACAAAAATAGGCAGAAGTAAATTAGCACTTGAGAAATCACAAGTGTTTAACCCTATTATTAATCAATAAATAAATGTAAATACAAGCTAAAAAAGAAAAAAAACAAAATTAAAAAATTCTAACTATAGGGCTTCCCCAGTGGCGCAGCGGTTGAGCGCTGGGCTGCGAAGCTGCCCGCAGCCTCCGCAGCGCTGGTTCTATCCCCGGCCACCAGGCGAAGGTCCCACATGGCGCGCAGACCTCTCCTGCCTCCCGCTGCTCCCCTCAGCAGTGTATTTCGTCGGTCTGCCTGTTCTGTTCCCCTCTCTTGCTCTGGTGAATTCTCTCACCCCCCTGCGCTTCTGACTGTACCCAGTGCTTGTATAAATAAATAAATAAATCTTTAAAAAAAAAAAAAAATTCTAACTATAAATATAGTTTGATGGTATATACTCATTGTGACAGATACATACTTACACATATTTCAAAGTAATCTTTATGGTCTCTATCTTTCAATTATCCATAGCATAAGACCAAAACAAAACCTGTCAGGTTTGTCATATTTAAAGTCATTAATATTCATTACCTGAGACTGAAGTGCCAGTAAATAGTGCATCTCTATGCCATATAAAATCTTGAATAAATACAAACCCTGATAAAAAGAAAGCAGCATGCCAGAGGTCTCTGAAGACGGCGCCAACACTGTAAGAAGTGCTTGTACCATGGCTCTGAACTGCTCCCTCCTGTGTGTTATCTGTGGTACTAGAACCATCTCCTTCTCTATGTACTTCCAAATGGGCTGCTTTTCTTAATTTCCTTCATCAGAAAAGATTAAGAAAAGAAAGTAGCTTTAAAATTTTTACAAACAATTTCTCAGTAGTATGTTAAAAATTTCAGGAAATATAAACATAGAAACTTTAATTCATGATAAAATTCATATTTACTGAATTCAAATTAATCCAAATATTAAGGTACACACCCAAGACCAATTTCTATAAATGTTAAGGTATTGTTCCTTGCTTATACTGTCACGTCAATGGACATTAGTTTGTAAGGATCACACTGGGCAGATATTTACAAAAGCATTTCTTCCCTATCTGAATGCCACTTACCTGCAGATGAAGAAATAAGAAAATTTAGGTCAGAGAGAAAAACATTCTAACCAATAAACAAATTATGTAATGTAGGTTCCTTTCAAAATGAAAAGTTCTTAAACCTCAAGACTTCAAAGATATCTTAGCAATGATATTCAAAAGAGGAACTGCTCCAAAAGACCCTTCAAACAGTCTGTGGGCTGAATGGCCAGTGAGATTTCCTATGTTTACTTAATCAAGAGGCAATATTAAACAGCTTCAAAAACAGTATTTAATAGGTGAATTTAGCTGACACTTTTTCTTAGCTCTTATTTTTGCCAAAGCCTTTAACAAATAAAATATTTCCACTATTTTGAAAATAGTGGAAATTATCAGTAACTCCAGCTAACAAAAATTCACAACTGGTATTAGGTGTCTAGAAATAAGCTTTACAATAGGCATATAATCTCAAAATGGCCTTGAAGCAAATTTAGAAACTAAATCATTTAATAGCTAATTCTGAAGCCATTTTTAGCTTTATTTGAAAGAGCAACTTTATGATATTTTACTCAAGTAATTAACAATCTTGGTTCAAAATACAGAAATCTACAAGATCACTTTCAAACAGACAGTACCTTCTTCTTTTACCCCCTGTGCTTAGAGGAGGTTTGGGTGTTCTTGTTGAAACAATCTGGCAGTGCACAGTTCCCAAGAGCAGCATCAGCCATATTGGCCCGATCACTTCAGTCAGAGGTATGCTATGTGGGCTAGAAGCGGAACAGAATAATACTATTGCGGCAACTACAAAAATGGAAAGAAAATACATTTAATTATAGATCTGATATTTGTGTCTTCATAACTTTAAAAATTGTTCTAACGTTATTATTTTTCTAAATTAAGTTTAAAATGTTACTCCAGACAAGTTCTTTCCATCTATTTTATTGTTTATTGTGGCTAACCATACTACTGAGTTTAATACACTTTTAAAACAAGATAACACCCAACAGTTCCTAAAGCACAGACTTTATAACACCGCTATGAAAATTAGATGCATATGAATCTATTGCATTTCTAGTAAGATCACTGACCAAAAAAAAAAAAACATACTGGCCTCAAGTATCCTTATTTTTTTGTTTTACAAACAAGGAAGTCTATGTGTGTAATAAGACTATAAAGAGTTTCTTTAAAATAGAGGTTTATCCACTTCAAATTAATAACAAATTTGTTTAGTGGAAACCACTAAGCACCCACCAGTGTATTTAGTTATAAGAAATTTTATTTTTGTCTGCTCAGTATCCCTTAGATTTTCTAGATAAACTCTCCTTTTGAGAGTTTGCCACATTTATCTGTCTCAAATGATCTTACTTCTCTCACCTCAGGGATGAACATGTGATCTAGGCTAGACATAGTCTTAACTATAAGCACAGGAATTAATAAAAGATAAGCATTAACCTAAAGAGGGCTAATCAGAATCTTTTCCAGAGATTAACAAAGGTTCTTGATGAAGGCTTTACTCCTAGGTCACAAACACTAAGTACTATGAAAATATGAAATTGCCATGGGCCACTTTAGCTACCACTCAGAAAGAGCCTGCGTGAGGATAAGGAAAGCATAAAAAGTGAAGATATTATCTGAGCTTCACAATCCAGCAAAGCTTGAAGCCAGAGTGTAGGAGTACTTAATGATTTTGGAAATATTGGAGAATATGAATATTAGATTTTTGTTCATTTCGCTAGGTGTGATAATTATAATGTGGTTACACAAAATATATATTTTGAAGAGATGCGTACTGATATATTCAGGGATAACGAACCATCATATATAATATATAAAGTATATATAAAAATACATATATATTATATACATAATATATAAATACACTTGAACAAAACACATTAATAGACCAAAATGTTGAAAATTATTTAACCAAAGAGATGTGCCTATAGGTATTTAGGGTGGTCATGTATTTTGTCATCTAAACCAGGACTCTTGAGAACAAAAGGAGACTATTAATAACAGCATCAGGTTAACACTGGTGAAACTGAACTGTTGGACAGTCCCAGGCAAACTGGACAAATGGTCACCTAGTTATCGTACCAGTCTATCGAGCTCCCCAGTATTTTTTGAAAACTTTTGTCATAAGCAGTAAAAACAATTTTTACATAACTTGGTTTGCATTTGATTTCTGCCACTTATAAGGGAAAGAAGTCTAGTCTAATACACCAAGATTTAAGCTTGAAACACCACTTAATCTCCTAGTATGTTTAAGACGTACCATAAAAAGAAATCTCAGTTTTCTATTTTGAATAATAAACTTTAAAAAAGAAAAAGCAGGGCCTCCCCAGTGGCGCAGCGGTTGAGCGCTGGGTTGCGAAGCTGCCTGCAGCCTCTGCAGCGCCGGTTCAATCCCCAGCTGCTCCCTGGCCACCGGAGGAGGGTCCCACATGGCGCGCAGACCTCTCCTGCCTCCCGCTGCTCCCCTCAGCAGTGTGCTTCGGTCCTTCTGCCTACTCTGCTCCCCACTCTGGATCTGGTGAATTCTCTCACCCTCCCACACTTCTGACTGTACCCAGTGCTTGTATAAATAAATAAATCTTAAAAAAAAAAAAAAAAAGGCAGATAGATTTTTAAAACTGCCAATCACCTTTATGAATTTCCTCTGGAATTTAACTCAAATTCTTGAGTTGCTTTATGACAGTCTGGAATTTTGAATAGTAAGGATTTTGCTTTTTTCATATGAATTCTAATGTGACCTTTCTCAAGTTCCCTGTTTTGAGTTTTAGTTTATACATCTGTATAATAAAACAATACATAGGGTACTATAGGTTTCAAGTGAAGTAATATATGTAAAATGCTTTGAAAGGTTCCTTATACATAGTAAATTTATAGTTAACACTGAGAAGTAGTAGTTTTTATTAGCTATTATTATCATTATCATTGTTAGCTATTTTACTAGTTATTCAATTTGCTATTATTATTTTTTTAAAAAGGCACAGGAAGCAAATGCACTTAAAAAGTTCAGAGTTTCAAGAACAAAGAACATCTTAAAGCACTTAAGACCTTATACAATCTTTTGCTGATTATTTTATCTATAAAATTCAGTCCTATGACCAAAGTTCTCTGAATACTAGGGCTGAGAGCCCTGTATTTTCTATGTTATCACAAAGCTGTTCTATTCTGCCCACTTCTCCCCCCAAAAATGTATTAGAAAACGGGTGGGAAACCACTCATTCATCTCTTCTTCCTTATTCTTACTGGCTGTATCTCTCAAATTGGCCATGTCCTTTCCATAACCTCAGTTCCTGTGGTTATCTGGTATCTATGGTCCTAGTATCATCACCTCCTTCCTTTAATTCCCCAACTAAAGGGTTAAGAAATGTTAGGAGAAAATACTCCACTTCTCTTGTTTAAAGCTAAGTTATGCTTTTTGATCACTTAATGAAGTCCAATGACTAGGCAGACTGCTGGAAATTTCTGTTAGACAGTATTTCTAGAGATTTCTGCAGAGATCACCAAAGACAAATGTCCTTTATCAAGTACAAGCAGTATTAAGCAGGACTTTGTATTCTGGCTATGCGGAACTCTAGGTACAATCATCAGGAATACATAATCTCTGAAGGTCAATTTTTAGGTTTATAAATCTTAAAAAGACTAGTCGTAGATATTAGGCATTGGGAGTAAGACGACAAATAAGATACAGTCTCTGCTCTCTGCTCTGCATCAGTTTAGCAGAAAAGGGAGCTATATAAAGAAACAATACAGGGGCTCCCTGGTGGCATAAGTGGTTAAGACACAACCTATGAAGCCATCCGCAGCCACTGCAGCATGAGTTCGATCCTGGACCAGGGAGCTACCCACATGGTGCAGCCAGACCTCTCTTGACTTGCCCGCTGCTCCCCTCAGCAGTGTATTTCAGTCAATCTGCCTGTTTTGCTCCCCACTCTGTCTCTGGTGAATCCTCTCACCACCCCCACTCCTCTGGCTTGTACCCCAGTTCTTGTATGCATAAATATTTAAAAAAAAATTGTACCTCCTAACTCTAGATTCATTTGTTGACAACATTTACAGATAGGGCCTATAGAGTAATGAAGGTTATATGAAAAGTTAAGTGGAGTCTTAATCCAACAGTACTGGCATCCTTATAAGAAGGGAGAGACCACAGATCTCTCCTAGAGCACACAGAAGACAGGCCATGAGAGAACACAGTGAGAGGGGCAGTCAACAAGTCAGGGAGAAACGTCTCACCAGACACCAACTCTGAGGATACCTTGAATTTGGACTTCCAGCCTCAGAAATGTGAGAAAATTAATTTTTGTTTTTTATGCCACCCTGTTTGTGGTATTTTGTTATTTTTGCTATAAGAGATTGAGCAAACTAATACAATATTTATTTATAAGTAGATAATGTACACATAAAAGACATGTAAATCAATTGGGGGCTTATAAAAGGATTCTCAAAGATATTTGATACATAATTTAACTCTGAAGGAACAAGCAGGAGTTAAGTAGGAAAAAAAAAGGGAAAAAGACCCTTGAACACTTGGCTACTTTAAGGCAAATGGATTTGCATGCCCAAATGCATAAACATTAAAAAAGGGGGGGGGCAAGGAAATTTAAGAAACAACATAGAGCAAGTTTAGCCTGATTAATGTCAGGGAAGGATTCAGTTATTGACTGAAAAATTGAATCATGTTTTGAAGAACAATAACTAGAAAAAGATTTAGACCTTAAGTGGTGGTTGGAGTTGTAACTTCAGAGGTAAATGGACAGAAGGCAGAAGACATAGGGCTCCTGGCAATAATGTGGGAGTGGAAGGCAGCTATGATCACCACTATACCATCAACGTGCACAAAAAAGATAAACTCATGCCATTCGCCGCAACGTGGATGGAACTAGAAGGCATTATGCTCAGTGAAATAAGCCAGAAGGAAAAAGAAAATATCAGATGGAATTGATATTACAGCAGGAATACAGGGGAATATAGAGAAACCCAATTACAGCAGGAATATAGGGGAACCCAACAAGACGTCAGTGTGAAAAAATAGTAACAGTACAAAACACAACAATGCAAAAACGGACAATTATATATCAGAAACATACTGTAGTAGAGGAGGAGGGAGAGGGATCAGAGGGAGGGAGGAAGGAGCACAGGGGACTGTGGTGATGGTGCACGGGTGCCTTGGGGAAGGAGATTCTATGGGGACTACACCTGAGGGGGTGGGAGGAAGCAAATATTGTCTAAAAATGAACAATGATGTAAAAAATTTAAAAAAAAAAAGGAAAAAAAATAAAGTCAAGCCAGAGGGGGAAAAAAATGTGGGCGAGAGATGGATGATATAAGCAAGAAGTGGGGATGAAGCTGAAGATACAAAGTTGAGATATTTACAAAGCATGTAAACAAAGGAAGCAGTTATATGTAGTTATATCAAAACAAATCTGTACATATTCTTTCTACTTTTTAGGAAATGAGGGTAGGAAAAAGAATGAGAACATAACTCAGACCACTGTACCTATTTTTAGGTACCAGGAGAGACACAGGGGTTTCTAAAGGCACTAACAGACTGCTAAGATCACTAGGGTGATATCTTAACTTTGTTAATGACAGATTACTTCTACAAACTTTATTAGGAAAATATTAGTTTTTGTAACTTTCACAATTCTAAACTTTGGTTTTAACCTGAAATATATCTTTTTCAAGCCTAATCTAACCTATGTTACCTATTTGACTTAGGCAAACTAGTAAGTGAATTTCAGACATAATATAATCATACACTGTCAGTAAATGACTAGCTACATTTGGAAGCTTATTTGCCTTCCAATGCTATATATCAACAATCCTAAAAAGACAACACACAGTGATTACAATCAGGGATACTGATTATAACTCTAATAAACAGCTGTAATTTCTAGCACTTTAAACTTCCTCTTTTATAAACTAGAAAGCATTAGAAGATAACTAACTATATTCAAGTATATATATATATATATATATATATATATATACTCTCTTAAGTCATTTTGGGAGCAAACAAGAAAATAACTCATCAAAAATTACAATGAGTATATCTAAGAAATAGTTGATAAAAATACACTTAGAAGAACTATCATGGAATGGCATTACTTAACAACAGAGATCATTATCTTGAAAGCAATTATAAATTGTATACAAAATAACCATGGCAAAGTTATTATACTTAATTTTAGGCATTCTAGAAATTATGAATGTGAAATATGAAAATAATTTAAAATGAGAGAAATTTCACAAGTAAATATGTTTATTTCTGCAGTAATCATCATAGCAAAAAGTTTGTGACCAATATTAATTTAGGATTTTTTCAGGAATTAAAAACTGTATTTATAGATTTTGATACTTGTTATGACATAAGGCAGTAAAATATACAATTGTTTATATAGAATAATCTCAACCATATGAGAAATGTCATAAGCACACTGAAAGGCTAGAATATGGGTAGAATTTTAATTTAATTTTAATTTCCAAATTTTCTGCAATGAATATGTATCATTTCTTTAATCAGAAAAATACACAAAATCTTCAAAACTCATGCCGTTTTATAAGACTTAAAAGAAACTAAATAAAAATTTACAGTTCCTATTATATTTCATTAAAAAAGATACTCTTTTAGAGTAGTGATAAGAAAATTTAAATTATCATTTTAAGATTACAATTTTTTTAAAAAAGACATTAAAAAGTCAAAGAGTATGACCAATATGTTGTGCTGTATTCTGCTACTACACAGGGCACTAGAATGTTACCATGGAGGAAGACTGTGTAGCACAGTCTTGTGCTACTGTGTAGTAGTTAAGCATGTGGCTTTGCAGTCATTCTGCTTAGATCTGAACTGGCGATCTATCACACTTTGTGATTAAATGACTTTGGACTCTAATGTCCTTCACTTCCCACATCTATGAGCAAATCATAGTAATACTACCTATACTGACTGGGTTGTTATAACAATTGAAACAAGAATCTATGAAAAGCAACTTAGAATGCATAGAGGGGCCTCCATGGTGGCACAGTGGTTGGGCACTGGGCTGTGAAGCTGCCCACAGCCTCAGCAGCACCAGATGGATTCCCAGCAGCCGGCAAGAGTCCCACATGGTGGGACAGACCTCTCCTGCTGTACCTGCTGCTCCCCTCATCAGTCTGCCTGTTCTGCTCCCCGCTCTGGCGAATTCTTTCACCCTCCCGCGCTCCTGACTATACCCAAGTGCTTGTATAAATTAAAAAAAAAAAAAAAGAATAGATAGTGTATGGCATATACATAAATTTCAACACAGAATGAGGACAATGTTAGATCACAGTAGTTTAGCATATAGAGAAAATAAACTATGCCTGAAAATGAATTTACATAGGTTATAAAAAAGCAAGAATGGAGTGTTATGGGGAGGGGAAGAGTGCATTTCGAAAAGATTTTTGTTTTTGTTTTTTTTTGTAATCCTCTCAATTTCTGCTTTCCCTAACCATTAACAGATTCAAATTTTCAGAACATTATATTGACAAACTTTGTTTTTACAAACATTTTTCATACCAAACCAGTTAAATCTAAGTGAAATATTACAATATTTATCTTCATACTCAGTTTTTCATGTTCGATATGTTTAAAAAAGAAAAACCTTAGTAACCCTAAAATATAACATCTTGAAAATTAAAAGCAAAATGCATTTCTAACAATTATACCTTGAAGAAGATAAAGGACAAGAAGCCAAAAAAAAATGACTTTTGATGTTACTTGTAACCACCACCGGAAGAAAAATGGGAAAAATACAACTCGAACAATTCCCTTTCTAGTCAGTGAAGTCCACGGACTTTCAGGTTTTGCCTTAGCAAACGCAGACCCTAAAAAAAGTAAAATACGTGTACACTTATGATTCTTTCATTTCCTTAGACAAAAAATTTCAACTGAAGAGAAACAAAACATGTATAATTTCATTTTATAATATGCTGTGAGAAATACACACTTTTGGGGTAGCAGATTGTCTTAACATTTTTTTATGCTATCACATTAACTCAGTTACTTTGAAAAACTTTTTAATTGAAATAGCAGAATGTCTCACATATTTTATACATATTAGACAATGTTTAAATGTCAGTTTCAGTTAGGAACTGAAAATTACCAATATAATTTTTACAACCACATCTTACAGTTTGCTAAGCAAATGAACTGCTTTTCTTTCATACTTATTATTTCTTGGATGATTTTTTTTTTTTTTAGTGGAAGTAAAGACCAGTCAATGGTATGTAAGTGTTTTCATGCTCTGTTTTTAAATGTATTCTTACTTTCAGTTAGGCTCACATTGCATTTCTTATTATAAACATAGATTTAAAACCTATTTTGAATTCTGTTTCAAGTCAATTTCTAAAATATATTAGGCATTTATTTATTTAAGACTCACCTCTTACAAGATCAACATCTATGAGGTCTGGTTTCACATGTGCGGTTTTCTTTGGTTTATTCCTTAATCCCTGTAATATATTAAAAGTAATATTGGAATTCAATACATATATATTTTAAAATCCAAAATAACAGGGAAAAAAATCAACTTCTGAAGGTTTCAATTTTAAAAAAAGTTTTAATATACTAGACAAAAATGTAACATATTGTTTATTTGTTACAATGAAACAACTTTAACATTTAAATTGTATCACTTTCCAAAAGGTTAAGTTTGGGAATATATGCAGCATGCCACACCCAGTTAAAAGTAGAATTCTAAAACAAAGACTATTGCTATCAATTTAGATATACACACTGCGATGGTGCAATAGACTGTGTTGGCCCCAGAATGCTAAGTAGAATGTTGAGCTTAGAGGCTTGGGAAGCAGTGATTCTCAAGGACCCTGAAGGTATAATGCTGGGACCATTGCTGCAGAAAGCTGTGAATTACAGAGCTGAGGACAGACCGGGATGTAGACTTCTCAGCAGATGCCAGCATGTATGGGCAGTATCAGTTGAGACCCAGAGAGAATGATGCACACCTCAGGGTTGTCGCTATATTCACATGCCAACCACTGACCAGACCGCAATGCCACCTAATTACCTTAGAGCTTCAATGCCATGGTCAAGGAGAAGAGAATAAAGTAGGAATCATGAATTGAATTAGTTTCAACTTGAAATATGGAATACTAAGATTAAGATTCTGCCATCAGTATAAGAATGGTAAGATGAGAGGAGATAAAAATTTGGGGAGAAAAAAACTATGTAAAATAAATTACACTTTATAAACTTAAGGCTAGTATGTTAAGAACTGAAAGAACCAAGACTAAACTCCTCGGGAGCCAAAAAAGCTGAGTAGATAAGCAGTGTTTAGATGATCTATTTATTATTCTTTCAATTGGCTAAGAAACTGCCACAAATCCTCGGTCTTAATCCAAGTTTTAGTGACACCCTAAAGTAAACATTTGATTACTGTTTTGCATCTAAAACAATGAGGAAAATGGCATTTGAGCTCAGAATTAACTGAAATGTTTAAACAAAAATGTACCCTGAAATTGGGCCTTTCTGGTTGCACATGGGTTAGTCTCAGCACTATCAAGCTATCGCCAGCTCCTGCGGCAGGAATTCCATCTGCTGCCAGATCTGCCACCAAAGAGCTAACTCACATGGTACAGCAGAGACCTCTCGTCTTGCCCGCTGCTCCTCACAGCAGTATATTTCATAGATCCACCTGTTCTGCTCCCCACTCTGTCTCTAGTGAATCACTCTCCCTCCCTCCCCAGCACCTCTGGCCTGCACCCCAGTTTTTGTATGCATAAATAACTCTTTTTAAAAAATGCACCCTGAAATCAAGATGCAATTAACCTTTGAACTCCTTCAAATACTCTGTCCATCTGAAGTTGCAAACCACTCAGAGATACAAAAATAAAAAGTCAAGTGTAAAGATAAACCCATGATCATTGGATATACAGTCAATCTTAATATTCAGATTCCATATCCACAAATTCACCTACTCCCTAAAATTCATTTGTACCTTCAAATCAATATTTTGGGTACATTTACAGTCATTTTGGACAGAACAAGAGCGGTTCAAAAATTTGAGTTCACCCAATGTGCATGTCCCCAGCTGAGTTCAAACAAGGTAATGCTCTTGTTTCAGCTTTCATACTGTAAACAAGTATCCTTTTCAGTCCATTTAGTGCCATGGTGTTTGCACTGTTTTTCTGCTTTTTCTTGGTAATTTTGTTATTTAAAATGGATTCCAACCACAGTGTTTAAGTACTTCCAGTGTTTTTAAGTACAAAAAGGCTATGATGTACACTATTAAGAAAATGTGTTTAAGTTCCATATGAGCATGAGCTGTAATGCTGTTGGCCATGAATTCAATATTAATGAGTCAACAACATATATTAAAATATATTCTGTTTTTCAAAAGAAACACACATAAAACAAGGTCATGTACTAATCAGTTGATAAAACTGTTGTGACAGAGGCTCGCAGGAATTTACCATTGTATTTCCCCTGGCAGCAATGACTCAGTATTCACTAACTCAGTGTTCATGGTGACTTAATACAAGTACTGTGGTGACTTAATAGAAGTACTGTGAACGACAATTGACTGTTGCTGTACTTCATTTCCCATTTAGTATCATGATAGAGTGGCTGACAGACTATCATTCCAATTTGCAAAGTGGAAAGGCAATTCTAATAGTACACTCATTTAAATACAATGTCAACAGAACAATATTTAATTTGATACAAATTATATAATTTTGCCTTATATAATGTATTTGAAAATAATCTTACTGCACTGTTTTATGAAAAATCTGAGGCTTAATCTTACTGTTGCATGCCTATAATTTTCATCAAGAATCCAAATATATTCTTGGGGCCTCCCTAGTGGCACAAGGGGTTAAGACGCAACCTATGAAGCTTTCCGCAGCCACTGCAGCATGATTTCAATCCTGAACCAGAGAGCTACCCACATGGCGCAGCAGGCCTCTCCTGACTCGCCCGCTGCTCTCCTCAGCAGTGTACTTCAATCAGTCTGCCTGTTTTGCTCTGGTGAATCCTCTCACTCCCCACATCTCTGACCTGTACCCCAGTTCTCGTATGCATAAATAAATCTTTAAAAGAAAAAAAAAGATTCCATATATATTCTTTACTGATTATACATTTAAATTCTTATAGTACATTCCCAAAGTGCAATGACTTACATGGCATGAAGTTTTAAATTTCTTAAACCCCTAAGTACTCAGATAATGTTGAGTGAAAAAGCTAAAAACTATTTACTTTTAGAAAGAACTTCTGTTCAATGATCTACACTTTTCACACATGGAGCTATTTTAATATTTAAACTCCATCAAACCATTAGTTTTACTTTCTGGAAATCCTAATTAGTTCCCTTTCTTTCCTTTAAAATGACTCCAAATGGCATAGTTCATTGAAGCTTTAAAATTCTAGTAGATACTAAAACAGAGAAATTTAAAACTTTTAAATTCGAGTCAGTGTCAGAAAATGAAAGTTTTCAATTATAATTTCTAAAGTACAAAAATAATTGCAACTTAAAAAAAATTTTGTACCTTAGCAATATCAACAGTGGGCCTCAAATACACAGGATGAACTCAATCCATTTTTCTTAGCCACGGGTACAGTATTTTTCTTAAACTAAATTATTAGTAGCAATATACTAATTAAATATCTATTTACCTTCCTTAATAATGCAAAATTATTTTACACTATGAATAATGTGCTTCTATTAAAATGTCTATTAGCAAGAATGAAATGTGTTTTTAGGCTTACCAAGTTGATTTAATTCAAAATTGCAGGAATAGGTTTCAATACTGTTTTTAATTCTTCAATTTCTAAGTATTACCTTTAAATATATTATTTTAAGGGAGGCATTTCAGAAACAAGTTATAGTCTTAGGCTTCCCAAAGTTCATTACTGTACCAAGTAACACTAATATAATCCTCCTTACCCTAACTTCTATTTAGGCATAAAAATATTTATTTTATAAGTGAGGAAATCATATAAGTAATGAAATACTTTGTGATGAATTGCTCTCAATAACTTTATGTGTTTTGAGGCTTTCAAATTTCAAAAACATTCAAATGTGCCAACTGGAAATACAACTTCTCAAAGTATTTAATATTCCCTGTCCAACAAGTTAAATACTGTCAAAGACAATATAAGATTCTAAGGCATCTCATTAAACCTGTCTGCTGCATTTTGCTTAACCATTCCATTTCTTTATCATACTCTATATTGTCTCATGTATCTCCTTCTCTTTCCTCCTTCATTTATACCTCTCTTATCTTGCCTGTCTGTTAAATGTTGATGGTTTCCAAGGTTCATTCTCAGTCTTAGTCTCACCATTCAATATAAATCCACTCACTCCTAGCTATATTTATATGTTGTATAGAATATATAATACACACACATCTAATACACACACACACACACACACACACACACACATACACCTGTTAATATAATGAGGACTTCAAAATCTCTCTCCCTAAAGTACTACCTCGATAATTCTAAAACAGAATCCTCCTAGTATTTTCTATCATATGCAGGGCTGCTTATGTAAGTTGTTAAAATATAAGTTAATCAGAAAACTTTTTCTGCTTTTTGATCCTGCAACATCTTCCCCATTATTTTCCAGATTATGCCTAGACCCTTGGGTAAAACATTCAAGCCTCTTCATGATCTGACTTCTATTTTCTTTATACTTTTATTCCTAATCTCCTTCTTCCATCTAATCTCTTAGCAACAAGGTCCTTGAGGATTCCTAAATCAATCAAGTTTCTTCTCTTTTATGTATATTCCCATCTTCTCTTCATCTGTCTGTAATGTTTTCCTCATTTCCCCCAATATCTGTTAAAACTCAGTTCATGAATCATTTCCTCTCTGAAGTTTTTCTGAACTTGCCCAGGGATGCCTCCCCTGCACTCCCTAAAGACAAACACGCCTCTCTGAATTTATCCATGTGTACCTCCTCTACAAAATTATAATTTAACTCTTTCTCCAATGATTTAACCCTATATTTAGCACATAGTAAGTTTATTACAACTTTGTTAACTAAATTATTCATGTAAATAATTTACAAATTAAAAGAGAGAAATGGCAAAGAATCTTGCTCTTTATTATAGATGACTGTCTCAACACTGACAGATTTTTAAGTAACTACAGTCATTGATTTTCAGTCTAATATAAACATTTTTGTAGAAAACAGAAGATGTCAAGCAACTAAAGTAACCTTCTCTGGGCCCAGATTAAATTTAGCTCGTGCAGGAACACGCTGATTAGTATTACCTATGCAAATGAAAATATAAATCTTATTACCAAAAAAGAGTGATTGCTGAGAAACAAATTCAATGACAAAACCGTTTCATGCTAGCAAGGTAGCCTATGAAAATGTCTTATTAAATTTTAGAGAGGTGATTACATGTTCAAGGAAAAATCACCTACTACAAAAATAATAAATGCTTTACTTTCATTAAAATTTACTAACTTTCAACAAGTTTACTTGCGTCCAAGTCATTATGTTAGTAGCACCAAAAAGCGATCTCAATTAAGCAGAGCAGCATTTGCACAGGATCACTCAGGTGGGTAAAAACCTGAAATACTTACCAGTTTAATAAACTGTACAGAGCAATGACAGCATCAAAAGGGAGGAAAAGCAAACTAGAAGTATAAGGTGACAAGTAAAAGGGGAAAAGAGCTGACAAAAAAATAATCATTAGAAATTGAATTTAAATAGAACAGAAGATGCTAAAAAAGCAAAAAATCATCAGAGGTAGACATGACTGAAGTTTTCATAGAATAATCATAATTCATACCTTAAAAGTATATGGAAAGATTAACTAAAATGTGGTCAAGTCAACTTATAGACCTGTATTTTAGAATCTATAACGTAAAATAAACTGGTTACCTTGATTTCTCTTTGTTCAACAGATTTTTCCCATATTTGTTGATCATATGCTCCAATCTATGAAAATAAATAAAAGATAATGCTGCATTAAATGATCATTGTTAATGCCCATTCAATAACACTGCTTGAATTATAATAACTCAGTGTTTATACATTCAGCACAGATTATTCAGTTCTATCTCAGACTACGGTCAATATTCAAGATTGTGATCAGTGTATTGCAGTGATTCTCAAACTATGATTTCTGGATTAGTGATATTAGCATCAACTGGAGATTTGTTAGAAATTGAGTCTCAGTTTTGACCCAGAGTTAAAGAATCAACAATAAAGATGAGGTACTCAAATGATTTTTTTTTTAAATCCCTGTTTGAAACCACTTTCTAAGGAACCTTCTAAGTAAACAGCTAAAGCTCTGGCACATTTGAGAAAAAGCTCCCAAGGGATAAGTGTCTATTGGAACTACTAATAAAACAACAGGATTCAGTACAGTTAAAAATTACAAATATATATTGGGCCTCCCTGGTGGCACAGAGGTTAAAGACAGCATTATCAAGCTATCACCAACCACTGCAGCAGCCATGGAGCAACCCATATGGCCAGCCAGGAGTAACCCACACGGCGCAGCAGACCTCTCCTGTCTCGCCCCGCTGCCCCCCTCAGCAGTGTATTTCAGTAGATCTCCCTGTTCTGCTCTCCACCCTCTCTGGTGAATCTTCTCACCCCCACACCTCTGGTCTGCATCCCAGTTCTTGTATGCATAAATAAGTCTTTAAAAAAATTACAAATACATAAACCACTATTACCACTTGGGCTAAGGTTTAAACTGAAAAATAAAGTCATGCAAAAGCAACTGAACTATGAAGGAAACATCAAGAACTAGAATTCCTTGTAGCTTTTATGTCTTATTATATTTATATGCTTGAAATTTCTCTGAACTATATAACTCCACCTGGACAGGATGAATAAACCATTTTACTGTTCTTTTCCAAGCTGTTTTCACTTCTGTCATCTCCAGTTTCTACTAAATTTTCTATATCTCACAGGGCACTGAAATGGTCAACAGACTACAGTTATGACTGAGAATTTTCATTATTTGCATTAATTGAATATTATAATCCCAAGAAATTTAAAATACTTTTGATAACTCAATAAAGAGGCCAGATGCAGATCAAAACAAGAGATAGGCAGAGATATTATGAGGAAATTTAGTAAAGAGTATTTTCTAACTGACAGTATCATTTTACCTGAAAGCTCTTTTATCTATACCTTATTTTTAAAATCTTACTTCAAGAAATGAGAATTGAGACTATAAGAATGGCTTAAAAATAGGAGACAGAGGGCCTCCCTGGTGGCGCTGTGGTTGAACGCTGGGTTGCGAAGTTGCCCGTGGCCTCTGCAGCGCCGGTTCGATCCCCGGCTGCTCCCCGGCCACCGGAGGAGGGTCCCACATGGCATGCAGACCCCTCCTGCCGCCCGCTGCTCCCCTCAGCAGTGTACTTCGGTCCTTCTGCCTGCTCTGCTCCCTGCTCTGGCTCTGGTGAATTCTCTGGTGAATTCTCTCACCCTCAAGCGCTTCTGACTGTACCCAGTGCATGTATAAACAAACAAAACAAACAAATCAATAAATAAAACATGCCTCTATAAAAAAAAATAAATAAATAAAAATAGGAGACAGAAAGAATGATTCCATAAGAGTTCTTCATTTCTATCACTCTCATATATTACCATATTTATAATAATTTCTCCAGTCCTTTAAATCCTGTTTTATTTTTCATCACTTTTCTGTGACTCCTTTTTATTTGGGAAGAAAAAAAAAAAATCACTCCATATTAAATGACCTGCAAATTAAAATCTCATACCTACACCAAATCTCATAGACTGAACAACTCACTTATATTTAATTAAAACTGCCTTGTTCAATCAGCCTTGATAAGAGTTAAGAAAGCCTTAAGTAAACAATAACCAATTGGTTAGTCCTAATGATAAACGTTGACCACATGGCTAGCTGCCCCTTATCCTTCCCTTTTAAATTATGAATTAACCAACTTTCTTTAATCAGAAGACTGGTTAAGTATGGGAATGGGAGTAAATCTGCTCCAACTTGATAATTTAAATGGTTCCAGTTTAACTGAATAGAAATTTACTTTTTTAATGAATAGCAATTTTAGTGCACTGCATACTTCTTAGTAAAGCAATAACAAAAACTAATAAAGAGTAGGTACCAGGGCCTCCCCGGTGGCGCAGCGGTTGAGCGCTGGGTTGCAAAGCTGCCTGCAGCCTCTGCAGTGCTGGTTCGATCCCCGGCTGCTCCCCGGCCACCAGAGGAGGGTCCCACATGGCGCGGAGACCTCTCCTGCCGCCCGCTGCTCCCCTCAGCAGTGTACTTCAGTCCTTCTGCCTGCTCTGCTCCCTGCTCTGGCTCTGGTGAATTCTCTCACCCTCCCGTGCTTCTGACTGTACCCAGTGCTTGTATAAATAAATAAATAAATCTTTAAATTTAAAAAAAAAAAAAAAGCATTGTTTTAGGAGGAAAAAAAAAGAGTAGGTACCAAGGTCTTAATGCTTATTTTGATAGCATTTCGTTTCCATATACAAAAGAATGCACTAATTTATCTTTAAAAATAACTATTTCAAAATGACTCAAGAATATGGGCATAGAGATACATAGCCCTATTCCTAACATTAGGAAAAATAAAAGTAATATAAAAATGCAATAAGCCAAATCAGAAATCCTTATCAGTCCTTGTCATAATTAAATTCAATTTAACCCCAGCACAGTACTCAATAGCTCTGAGCTTAAACATGGAGCAGACAGTTTTATAAACAATTCACTGAGTCAGTAGCTAAAAGCAGAAAGCTTTCTGAAGAACGAGATACTTGTAAATAATAAAATACAAGTGTAAAGCAGTAGGATGGGATATTTCTTTTAAAGGGATAAAGATGGTTTATTTTAATGGAGTGAATTTTAGCCAAAGATTTGCTGTGTGAGGGCCTCCCCAGTGGCGCAGCGGTTGAGCGCTGGGTTGCGAAGCTGCCCGCAGCCTCTGCAGCGCCGGTTCGATCCCCAGCTGCTCCCGGCCACCGGAGGAGGGTCCCACATGGCGCGCAGACCTCTCCTGCCGCCCGCTGCTCCCTCAGCAGTGTACTTCGGTCCTTCTGCCTGCTCTGCTCCCCGCTCTGGCTCTGGTGAATTCTCTCACCCTCCCGTGCTTCTGACTGTACCCAGTGCATGTATAAACAAAACAAACAAACAAATAAATAAATAAATAAAACATGAAAAAAAAAAAAAAAGATTTGCTGTGTGAGAGGAAGGACTAACTTCATCTTTTACCTTGTGGGCTCTTATTTGGTTTTTAAGTAGGTAAGTGTAATTGTAGAACATAAGCAATTAAATGTCTCTTTGGTGGTAGCCACAGTTCTCCTTTCCGACAGACTTTTTTTGTTTTGAAAACAGTACAATGGACCCTTTAAGCAAACAGATTAAGTTCTTGAACAATGTGAATGTGCCACTATCCCAAATGTAGGTGACTTCAAATATAAGATTCTTCTTAATAATATATATGACATTACTAAATTACTCTTAAATATGAACTTGTACTAATTTGTCTTTCAAAATTGACTGTTTCTTGGGATATGTTTGTAGTACACCAGATTTATCAGAAACTCAAGGTGGTGGCAAGATCCTGGAAGAAACAAGGGATGAATTCTAAAGACCCCTTCTGGCCTAAAGCCTCACTTTATTCCACACTAAAATCTGGCACGATAGTAAATCAGAATACTTAAGACAAGATTTAGTTTTTCCCATGAAAGACCTTACTGTCTTTTATAACCATAGACCTTATAGAACCTTACTGTCAGTCATCATGATAAATGAAAAATAAGTAAACTCTAGCCTGTGAAAGAAAAGAATCATCATCTCAAGACTTAGATGAATGGATTAAGAACACTTTACAGAGCGGTGCTAATAAAATCAAAGAACAAAAAATTCAACAAAATTTCCAAAGCCTCTATTTCATCTCACACACAATACTTGGCAGACTCGACTAGGTTACTAACACTTGATAACTGTTTCATATTTCTTCCATGTAAAATTAAATAACAAGGCCAATTTCAATTTGCATTCTCTGGGAAAAATAAGAAAATACCTACTTTATGTTTTAAATGCCATAAGAAAGATTATAGGAAGCTCAGTATATTTGTCTAATAAGTAGAAAAAAATACTATTAAAAAAGGAAAAAATGAGAAGAATCTGAGATACAGATTATCAGTATAATAAAACTGACTAAATATTCTTTAGGTATTTATTTAGGAAGACTGTCTTAAAAGAAAAATGTCCACATTAATTTACATTAATATAGCTAATATGCACATTTAATACATATGTAAATATACAGAGTAGACATTAAGGACACGTGAAAACTGATAAATTATCTGGGAGGTATGGAAGAGAATAGCACTTTTACTATCTGCTTTATATTCACTGATACTGTATTCCTTTTTCCCCTCTCAAAGGTAATACATTACTTTTATAAACTGGAATTCTAACCAAGGTCTCGTGGACTCAAAAGTAATTTAAACCAGTCATCTAAGAAAGCAAGTGTGTTTCTGTCACTGAATAGTAGTATCTTTACAGGAAATCACCTTCCTCATCCTATCAGGGTTCTAATTTTTATCTTTCTATACAATGAAACAAAATGCAACAGAAAAACAAAAGGGGAGGATAGAGGAGGAAGGAGGACTAAGCTAAGTCTGGAAGGGTGATGAATGAAGGAAGAGTCAGAACTGGAAAGTAGAGAAAAAATACTATCTTTTTCTAGGTAACTACCAGAGTCAGCTGACTTCTCACAAAAAATATCTTATTATGAATATGATGGTATCAAAAGTACAAACGCTAAAGCAGATAATTAGATGGTGAAATGAGGAACATGTATCACATAGGAGTTCTAGAAAAGAATTATTTTTGAAAAACATTTGAAAAGTTACTCGTTAGATATCTGATTACTTCTTAGGTCATCACATTTAGAACCACAGAAGCTCAGATATCAAGATGCTGAAGAGAAGCTGTTTTGCTTCCAAAAGGTAGTTACTAAGTTTAATTAGATTAAGTGCTTACATAAAAGATTTAGAGTTCACAAACAAATACAAGCAAGGCAAAGAGGTTCAGATTTGCACTTAATTTTCTTAATGAGCAGACATACCATATTATGTCAAAGTTCTAATTTTTCTTACTTTTAACATGTCTAGTGCACATTTTTAAGACTCATTTCAGAAACTTTGAAAAACAAGTTACTGATTCTCACAAACACCAAATTTAATTCAAAAAAGATAACACAGAGCCCAAATCCCTTAACTTGGCCCTCTCAATAAACATCAGGACAAATGAAGTCTACTTTTGTTAGAAAATCTGCTAAAAGCCTAACAAAAAAACTCTAAAAGGAAGAAGGTAAAGACTCTCTTGGGATAATTTCTCCTTTAAGAATAATAAAGAAAAGAAAAAGTAAAACAAAGATATGTCTGTGGCCTTGCTGACTCTTTCCATCTCTAAATTGATAGAAAATATATTTCTTCTGTGACTATCTTTTGATTACAACTCAACTGTAAGAAACTAGTGGGCAAATGTCATGTTGCTTTTATTCCTATGATTAGCCCCATATTTTAATAATGATTCAGGGCCTCCCCTGGTGGCGCAGCGGTTGAGCGCTGGGCTGCGAGGCTGCCCGCAGCCTCTGCAGCGCCGGTTCGTTCCCCGGCTGCACGCGAGGGTCCCACAAAAAACAAAACAAAACAAACAAACAAACAAAAAAAAGAATAAATGGGTTTGGAAAAAAAAATGATTCAACAGCAATAAAACTAATGTTGATTAATTTTTTATCTTTGATTCTTCATAAAAATAAAAGTTGTTGATCACAAAATACCCTTAGTAATATGTGGAGTGTTGGGGTTTTTTGTTTTTTTTTTTAAAGATTTATTTATCTATGCATACAAGAGCTGGGGTACAGGCCAGAGATGCAGGGGGGTGAGAGGATTCACCAGAGACAGAGTGGGAAACAGAACGGGCAGATCGATGAAAATACATTGCTGAGGGGAGCAGCGGGCGAGATAGGAGAGGTCTGCTTCACCATGTGGGTTTCTCTCTGGCTGGCTGGGGATGGGGATCGAACTCGTGCTGCAGAGGCTGTGGACTGCTTCACAGTGCCATGCTTAAGACCTTGTGCCACCATGGAGGCCCCTGGAGTGCTGGTTTTTAATCCTTTGTTTTCCCTACTACCTTTGTTGAGATTGGTGCTTAATGTCTGCTGACAGGAGCAGAAGAACCTGGACTGAAAGAATTGGATTGTCATCCTGCCTCCACCATAGCTAGTCTTATGGTTTTGGACAAGTTACATGACCTCTGCAAAATGGGAAAAGCAAGTATACTTCACATTAGTAAAGTGTAAAATGACTATGGTTGGTGCTACATAAATATTAGTTATTTCCTTTTTTGGCAAATCCTATTCTCTCTAGGCCTCACTATCATATTTTTAAATTGACAAAACTGAACTATATTTTAAATTAATTTGACAGTTTATTTATACTCACTATGTGGACTGGCCATAGACAGCCTTTTATGTACAAGGTATGGGGAGAAAATAACCGATGTTACTATGAATAAAAGGTAGAACCAGTTAAGGTTAGCTTAGGAATGTCTGGGCAGAAGGTACAAAGAAGAAATCAAAAATAAGGGTGTGGAGGGAGAAATATGTCCTATTCTCAATAACAAATCTAATAGACTTTTTAAAACCGTTCAGTTTAGAAATGAAAACAGACCTATCAAATTAAATCTCATTTGCCCAGATACAGATACTGTATGGCTTTTACTTCTACAATCATCTATGTACAAGTTTGATTTGAAAAAAAGAGATTGAGGGCTAGAGCTGAAGACACTGAATAAAAATAGTGGATCTCATTATACACTAGTAATCTAATGAGAGAAAGTTTATCTATCATCCCCAAAATGTTATCATGGTGGGCTTTTTTTTTTTTAAAGAATTATTTATTTATGCATACAAGAGCTGGGGTACAGGCCAGAGGTGTGGAGGGTACGAGGATTCACCAGAGACAGAGTGTCCTGGGAACAGAGCAGGAGACTGACTGAAACACACTGCTGCGGGAAACAGGTGAGACAGGAGAGGTCTGCTGCGTCATGTGAGGGTCACCTCCCGGGCTGGGGATCAAACTCATGCTGCAGTGGCTGTGGATAGCTTCACAGTGCTGCGTCTTAACCCCCTGCACCACCAAGGAAGCCCCATGGTGGACATTTCTAACTTGTACCTACTTCTGTTCATATAGTTAGAGCATACTGAAAACGCCAGTCAGGTAAAACCATTAATATTGGTTAACCTTCAGACATTTCTACTCACAATTTAGAGAAACTATTTTTTTTTTTTTACTTTTTTATAGCTTTTAATTCCAAAGTAAAGGTCTCAACATTCTTGTATCTTGTTGACACAAGAGTTCACTGATTTTGTGCTCATAACTACTGTTTCTCAAAGAAGCCGGTCTTGAACGCCTAGGAATATCTCTGGGTCCTTATGACTGCTTCTAAAAATTCTTGTTTCAAATTTACACTTGAATGGCAACTCATTATTTCTTCATTTGTACTCTATCCTATTTCAATTTTTTTGCTTTTTCACATTATTCTCATCAACATTTGTCTAATATTTTTGATTGCCCTTTATAGTTACACAAACTCACATCTATAGATGAGCCATCAAATGAGGAAGTTGAATCATTTAATTACACAACATAAAGTATGAATGATGATGTCAGATAGCTTGTAACTCTTTTGAATATGTACCTACCAAATTATCCTACCAAACTCTTCTGAATCATCTTTTATTACAATGTTAAGACATATTAGAAGTCAAACCATGAGGTTTTAATCCAATTATTAAAATACCTTATAAATTAAAAAAAATTAATTCCAATGGTATTTGAGGGGAAAATGGTTAAGTATTCAAAGTTACAGGGCCTCCCTGGTGGCGCTAGGGGTTAAGCACAGCACCATGAAGCTATTTACAGCCTCTACAGCACGAGTTCAATCCCTGGCCAGGGAGTTACCCACATGGCGCAGCAGACTTCTCCTGCCTCGTCTGCTGCTCCCCTCAGCAGTGTATTTCAGTACATCTGCCTGTTCTGCTCCCCACTCTCTCTGGTGAATCCTCTCACCTCCTACACCTCTGGCCTACAGCCCAGTTCTTGTATGCATAAATAAATAAATCTTTTAAAAAATAAATAAATCTTGGGCCTCCCCGGTGGTGCAGCGGTTGAGCGCTGGGTTGGGAAGCTGCCCGCAGCCTCTGCGGCGCCGGTTCATTCCCTGGCTGCTCCCTGGCAATCGGAGGAGAGTCCCACATGGTGTGCAGACCTCTCCTGCCGCCCGCTGCTCCCCTCAGCAGTGTACTTTGGTCCTTCTGCCTGCTCTGCTCCCCGCTCTGGCTCTGGTGAATTCTCTCACTCTCCTGTGATTCTGACTGTACCCAGTGCTTGTATAAATAAATAAATCTTAAAAAAAAAAAAAAAGCATGTACATTTAAAAAAAATAAATCTTAAAAAAGGGTATTTAAAGTTAAGATATCTTAATTGGAAAAAGAACTCTTTGGTCATGGGATAAATATGGCTATTTATAAGCAAAGAGGTTTTTTGTATCCTTTTACTTCAACTATCATTAGTTTATTTTGCTATCAATTATTAGCAAAATTATATCATAATTAAAAATTTTAGAACTGCAAAGTAACAGTGCCTGAGTAGAAGGTAAATGAAACTTTTAAAAAAGATGAAAAAACTTTATTCCCCTAAATCTATTTATTTTCTTACATCACTGTTCATTTCTGTACGTAGTTACTTCCCTCAGGTATAGTTTCTGTAGTTCCACCACCATAGCACCCATGAACTATAATTATAGACCCTTGTCTCTTTTCTCCCATTCTGACCTTCTCCCCACCCCTTTGCTGTATGCTTCAGAAAAAGATTAAAATCATTTTGGGGGGAGAGAATGTTATCTTTAAGGAAGAAAACATTTCTAGAATTCAATCAATTTTTTCTTTTTAAAGATTTATTTATTTATGCAAACAAGAACTGGGTGTAGGCCAGAGGTGCAAGGGATGAGAGGATTTACCGGAGAAAGAGTGGGAAGAACAGGCATATTTACTGAAATGCACTGCTAAAGGGATCAGCAGGCAAGACAGGAGAAGTCTGCTGTGCCATATGTGGGTTAGCTCCCTGGCCAGGGATCCAACTCGTGTTGCAATAGCTGCTGATAGCTTGATAGTACTGAGACTTAACCCCTTGCACCACCAGGGAGGCCCATAATCAATTAATTTTAAAATACATATCTAGCCAGACTCTGACATATGGCTCAAAACACAGTGTTTGAAAACACATTCTCATACTAAATCCTAGCTAATTAGCAAAGATTACATTAATTACACTAATAAATCTAAAGCCACTTAAAATCTTTCCACATATTTTGTCAGGTTATGCATCATCTAAGACCACACCCTTCCCAGTATTAACCCTAAGAGTAGTGTTACAAGCCACAAACATATAATCAAATCATGAATCATGACCAAGTTCCTATTGCCTAGGGAAAGCCAGTTAATAATACAGTAAAACACTGACTCAAGTTTAGAAAAAAGTATTTAATAGTATTCTTTAACTCAACATAGAGAGAATTATGATAGAATCTGCCTCGAAGAAGAAATCTAAAGGAAAAAATATTCAGAGCGTTAGAAATTTAGGCCCAAGTGGTGGTGGGAGAGGAGGGGAAAGTGGAACTTTAGAGTAAGGGGAATCAGAGCCCAAACAGGGTGAGGAAATATCCACTTGAAGGATATCCTTATATGGTGTGTTGGAGCCGTATAAAGATGAAGAAAGTCTAGGATAAAGAGCTTGAACAGGATGAAAGGGTATACATATACAGGGTGGGATGGCAGCTGAAATGGGAGACAGGTTACAAATGAGAGGACTGGTATCTTAAAAGGCTGAAAATGTTCCTCTCTGCTTCCTCAGAAATCTCTACCCATAAAAGTTATGGAAGAAATAAGAGTTTAGTTGAATGCTTTAGGAATGCTATTTGTAAATATGGGAAGGGTGTGCTAAATAAATTATGGCATAAAACAAAATAGTGTAGTCATTAAAATTATGTTTTAAAATAATATTTGTTAACGTGAGAATGTACTTTTGTACGTTATATGAATACAGGACAATGAAAAAAAACTAAGTGATACTAATTTTATTGGGGAAAACCCACAGAGTAACTGTGTGATTTTATTTTATTACACTTACCTGTATTTTCCACTTTTACCATGACGTTACTTTTACAATTTTGCATAAAACATCATTTAAAATACTCAAGTGTAAACTACAGCTAATATTTTCTGAACAGCAACAAGTATTAGGCCCTCAGTTATTTTCTTTATGTTTTCTCATGGAAAAGTAACATGAGTAGAAGGTAAGCAATTAAAAAGCAACTAGTACTGCTCAAAATCAATTTAAGTATCATTATGAAAATAAATAAGGCTTTTCTTATGAGATGTATAAAAAATTTCAGCTAAAAATTATCAAAAATTCTAGTACTTTAAAAGGCCAGATAAATATATACTAAATACATAGATACCTACATCCTAATGTATCAAAGGAAAAATTGAGCTGGAGAACAAAAATGCTAAAATACCTCAATTGCCCAAGTAAACAACAATCCAAATGGGATTCTTATGGCAGAAGGGTAACAAATTGCATTAGGTGGTGATGGAAGGAATTCAATTGGTTCACACAGGAAAGGGAGGGAAGGGAAAGGAATGGAGCCTGGCAAACAGTTTTGTGGTACAACTGGGAGAACTCCAAGTTCCCAATGAAGCCAGGGAGAGAAGGCCATCATCAGCTCTTTTGGCCTCTGTATCAACCACAGGGGCTGGCCATGTAAGAGAAAGCAGCAGCCAAGGATGTCTACCTTGACTCCCCTTCAGTTCTCAAGAGATTAGAAAGATTATATTAATATTAATCTAGTGTCACTAGCTTTGATCATAATCTCAGGGTTCCTTCAATATTCCCCCAATACGAAACCATTGATTTTAGTAAGTATCTACATCTTTAAAGAGCAAAAGGTCAATTTTCAGTTGATTCAATACCAGCCTCTCACATACTTAAGTAAAAACAGCATAGATTGAAGCCAGCTATACTCTGGGGGACTCCTAAGGACCATGTCTGTGCTATCTGATGCTGAGTATGCCCGCCCCTCCCATTCTCCCCCCACCCCCGCCACAGTAAGACAAACTAGACAGCTGACACAAGTTGAGCTGATCAGATTCTCCATTTGAAATGTCAGATGAACAGGAGAAAAAGATGGATGGCTAAAGGAGTGGTATAAAATTAACAGAGTCCTACTGAGAAGTTTCTGGAAATTCTGCTGCTCAAAGGCCAAACATAGCCCTGGTATGCCTTTCCTTCCCAGGTCTTGGCTGTCTGCTGTTGGCAAACTTTACATGTGTAGTGAAAAGTAGAAGCAGAACACAGTGGTGTTCTTTCCTGGCCCAACTTTAATGAGAACATTGCCGTTACTGCAAACCAACACCATTCTGCATAATTTACGAAGACTGTTTATTTCCCAACTTGCTAGTACATGGCAGTATGTTTTAAGTGGATTTATTAATCAAGGTCCGATTAATAACCTTTCCCAACTAATCATCTTGGCAGAGATAATTTAACTTCTGCTTTTCTACTCAACACTGTATCGTGAAAAAAAGAAAAAAAAAAAAAAAAAAACCAGAACACTGTATCATGAATTTTGAAAACTCTTCTAGTGAAGAAAAAAATCATTAGTTGCTTCTTTTAAATGAAAATTCAAGTATGCCTTACTTTGTCAAATAAATGCTCAAAAATACATTATCCAAGGTAAATACTAAAGTTCTAGTTACCAAACTTTACAACATTAATTCCTAAGTGTTAAAGCTTTTAAAATAAGCCCAGGGGCCTCCCTGGTGGCACAAGGGGTTAAGCCCAGCACTATGAAGCTATCTGCTGTCACTGCAGCACGAGTTTGATCAGCCAGCCAGGGAGTTACCCACATGGCACAGCAGACCTCTCCGGTCTCACCCACCACTCCCCTCAGCAGTGTACTTCAGTAGATCTGCCTCATCTGCTCCCCAGTCTGTCTCTGGTGAATCCTCTCACCCCCCACACCTCTGTACTGTACCCCAGCTCTTGTATGCATGAATAAATCTTTAAAAATAAAATAAACCCCTAAAATTGTACAGTATTAATAATTATATGGATTTAAAAATCAATGCCATTTCAAGAATTATAAAGTTATTAAAACACAGCTAAAATAAAGCACTGGACTTTAAAATAGGTTTTTAAAAAAAACTGCTTGGTTTTCACAAAGTATAGAGAAGAAAACATAGGCAACACATCCAGGAAATACATCTCAAAAACATTTTTAAAGGGCCTCCCCGGTGGCGCAGCGGTTGAGCGCTGGGTTGCGAAGCTGCCCGTGGCCTCTGCAGCGCCAGTTCGATCCCCGGCTGCTCCCTGGCCACCGGAGGAGGGTCCTGCAAGGTGCGCAGACCCCTCCTGCCGCCCGCTGCTCCCCTCAGCAGTGTACTTCGGTCCTTCTGCCTGCTCTGCTCCCCGCTCTGGCTCTGGTGAATTCTCTCACCCTCCCGCGCTTCTGACTGTACCCAGTGCTTGTATAAATAAACAAACAAACAAATAAATAAATAAATAAATCTTTAAAAAAAAAAAAAAAAGATTTTTTTTTAAAGACTCATTCCCCCAAAGCAAAGAAAGTGGGATTACCTCAAACTAAAAAGCTTCTCTAGAGCAAAAGAAACAATAACCAAAACAAAGAGACACATACTGATTGGGAGAAAATATTTGCATTCCACACAACTGATTAAGGGACTGACTTCAAGTATCTACAGAGCTCCCAGGACAACAAAGCAAACAATACAGTCAAAATATGGGCAGAAGAGCTAAGCAGATACTTCTCCAAAAAGGAAATGCAAATGGCCAACAGGTATATGAAAAAATTCTCAACACCACTTATAATCAGGGAAATGCAAATCATAACCACAGTGAGATACCACCTAACACCAGTAAGAATGGCGCACATTAAAACCTGTAACAACAAATGCTGGTGAGAATGTGGAGAAAAAGGAACTCTCTTACACTGCTGGTGGGAATGCAAACTATTCCAATCTATGGAAAGCTGTGTGGAGGTTCCTCAAACTACTAAAATGGAGCTACCATATAACTTAGCAATTCCACTCCTACTATTTACAATAGTGCTGCATATCTTAGCCAGCTATTTACAATAGCTAAGATATGGAAACAATCTAAATGGCCAGAAATAGATAAGGAATAAGATGTGGTGTATATTCACAATGGAAATATTATTCAGCAATCAAAAAAGAGAAACTCAGGCCTCCCCTGGTGGCACAGGCAGCTGAGCGCAGCACTGTGACGCTATCCACAGCCTCCATAATGCCGGTTCAATCCCAGCTGGTTGGCCGGCGAGGGTCCCATATGGCAAAGCACACCTCTCCTGTCTCCCGCTGTCACTCCCCTCAGCAGTGTATTTCGTCAGTCTGCCTGTTCTGTTCCCAGTTCTGTCTCTGGTGAATCCTATCACTCTCCTGAGCATCTGGCCTGTACCCCCCGTTCTTGTATAAACAAATAAATAAATCTTTAAAAAAAAAAAAAAGAGAGAAACTCATGCCATTTGCAGCATTATGGGTGGAGCTGGAAGGGATTATGCTCTGTGAAATAAGTCTGAAGGAAAAAGAAAAATATCGGACGGTTTCACTTATAGGAGGAATACAGGAGAACCAAATAAAGGATCAGGGCAAAAAAAAAAAAAAAAAAGACAAAACTAGCAGGCAACTATAAATTGGAGACATTCAGCAGGGGCGGAAGAGGCATTAAAACAGGATGGGAAGAGCACAAGAGATCATGGTGATGGTTCATGGATAACTTGGTGGTAGGAATTTTATGGGTACTACACCTGAAAGGAGAAAGCAAACTGTACAAAAATAAATAATGATGGAAATATATATATATAAATTTCAAAAATTGTTTGGTTTTAAAAAAAAAGGTTTCATTTCCTAAACTTCAAGAATGTAAAACTCAAAAAAATACCAAATATAAACTTTTCTTGGTGTTCATTTTACCACTAACAGTGATGTTCATATTTCACATATCAAACTCAAGGGAAAAAAAACTCCCAAAAAAAACATGAACTGGTCCAAGAAAAAGCATTCACTGACAACTCAGAGGATATTTTCTTAGCCAAACATGCATTTATGAAAATTAATTTGTTCAGGGCCTCCCTGGTGGTGCAAGGGGTTAAGCACAGCACTACGAAGCAATCTGCAGCCCCTGCAGGACAAGTTAGATCCCCAGCCAGCCAGCCAGGGAGCAACCCACATGGCACAGCAGACCTCTCCTGTCTCACCCACTGTTCCCCTTAGCAGTGTATTTCAGTAGCTCTGTCTGTTATGTTCCCCACACTGTCTCTGGTGAATCCTCTCACCCACCCCCCTGGCCTGTACCCCAGTTTTTGTATGCATAAATAATCTAAAAAAAATAATTTCCTCAAATAACAGTGACCAAAACCAAGCTAATCAGCATATGCTCAAGACTTCCAATAAACTAAGAAATGAATTTAAGCTAAAACAGCAGTTACATGAATAAGCAATAACTGCCACTCCATTTATTGCTGTTCCTTGGCAGACAGTTCAGTGAGAAAGTAAAATACATAGAGCACATTTAATGCCACTGCCCACAATCACCTGAGCGCCCACAGTTAAGAGGAGGAAAAAGCTGGAGAAGAAATGGGCCAGGTTTAGATACAAAATTGGGAATGAAATGACTATTAAAGGAGTGGAAACTCAGAACAACAGGGTTTAAATTTTGGTTCTATCATTCTCTTTGTGACCATTAGAAATTACTAGACCTATCTGAATTTTAGTTTTCTCAGTCATAAAATCAAAATGACAGTAATACTTATTTCATAAGGTTGCTGTGAAGATTATGCATGTAAAGTACTTAGGACAGTGCATAGCACATTTTAAGTCTTCAATAAATGTCAATAGTTGTTGGTCCAACCACTATGGAAAGCTGTCTGGAGGCTCCTCAGTCTACTAAAAAAATGGAGCTACCATATGATCCGGCTATTCCACTCCTAGGAATCTACCCAAAGGACACAAAAACATGGATTCAAAAGACCACCTGTAGCCTATTTTCACTGCAGCACTATTTACAATAGGTAAAACCTGGAAACAACCCAAATGCCCAAAAATAGATGACTGGATCAAGAAGATGTGGTACATATACACAATGGAATATTATTCAGCAATCAAAAAAGATAAACTCATGCCATTTGCAGCAATGTGGATGGAACTAGAAGGAATTATGCTCAGTGAAATAAGCCAGAAGGAAAAAGAAAAATATCAGATGGTTTCAAGTACAGCAGGAATATAGGGGAACCAAATAAGACGTCAGTGTAAAAAAAAAAAATAGTTCAAAACACAACAAAGCAAAAACAATTATAAATCAGACACATACTGCAGGGGAGGAGGAGGGAGAGGGATCAGAGGGAGGGAGGGAGGAGCACAGGGGACTGAGGTGATGGTGCATTGGTGAAGGAAACTCTATGGGGACTACACCTGAGGGGATGGGGGAAGCAAATATTGTCTAAAAATGAATAATGATGTAAAAAAATAAAAAAATTAATTAAAAACTGTCACTAGTTGTTATTAAAGGCAACATGAAGCTCTGGAGCAACTATTTTACTTATACAATGCATTAAGTTCTCACATCAATCATTAAAGCAGATATCATCTCAATTTTTAAGAAAATTGAACAAAATTCAGGAACTTGAGCCATACAGAGTGTTCAATAGAAGTCACAGGACAGCAAACAACAGAACTACATTCAAACACAGTACGTTGATTCCAAGGGGCTTTATTGTGGAGGTTTTTTTCCCTGATTGACTTTTAATTATTAAGGCTCAAAGTGTGTGTAGTACAAATTCAAGATTTCATGCCAAATGAAAGGGAATATTTAACAAACTCTCAGAGACTGTGCTAAAACTTTTTCAAAAACCATCTAATGGCCACCATTATTGTCCCCATTTTAAAGAAGAGAAATCTTAGTAACAGAGATGTTGAAATAACTTCCCCAAGGTCAGATAACTTTTCAGACCCAGAATTGGGATCCCACCTAGACGGAAAGATGCCCATTGGTTAGCATTTCATCACATAGTGCTACCTTACTAAGATTAATCTTACTTGTCTTTTCTCCAAATAGCAACTTTTAGAAACTGCTTCCATTTCAAATGATTTGCTTAGGTAAGAATTAAATAAACACACCACCTAGTTCAGACATACTCATTCGTTGTCTTTCTAAGATTTGGTTTTAATTAATCATAGCCCTGAAATTAGCTATCACTTTTTATTCATATGCATGATTATAGTTAAACATCAACTTCCTTTGCATATAAGGGGTTATATATGATTCTGAAGAGTGGGAAAAGTTTCTACCAAAACACCTCATATGGGGTGAAGGGGGGGGGAAGGAAACATTTTAATATTATGGATGTGTCTATGATACCCTTTTAACTATTAACCACTATGTAAGAGGTAATTGGCATAATTTACCCCCAAACACAACTTGTTTTAAAGTTCTGTCAATTTTGTAAAATCTTTTTTTTTTTTAAATTTAAAGATTTTTATTTATTTACACAAGAACCAGGGTACAGGCCAGATTCGTGGAAGGGTGAGAGGATTCACCAGAGACAGAGTGGGGAACAAAACAGGCAGACTGACGAAATACACTGCTGAGGGGAGCAGCGGGCAAGACAGGAGAGGTCTGCCTTGCCATGTGGGATTCTCGCTGGATGGCCGGGATCAAACCGGTGCTGCAGAGGCTGCGGACAGCTTCACAGCACTGCACTCAACTGCCTGAGCTACCAGGGGAAGCCCAATTTTGTAAAATCTTTGAACAGGGTTTTATTGATCTAGTAAAATGAAAAGTGTATGCAAAAGGACTATTACAGATAATTTACTGCCTCGAGCTATAGATTAAGTATTTTATTATAAATTTTATTGCTTAATCTAAGATGATAACAGGATTACAAAAATAGCTCTCATGTACTCTTGCCAAATGACATCTATTACTTGATAACATTTTTCCTTGGCTATACCAGAAAAGGATAAAAATAATCACAAGATAACTTCATCAATTATCAAAAGGCTTTCAGGAAAGTAAATTATTTATAATAAGTACGATCAAAACAAAAAAATACAACTCAACTAATCAATGGCAAAGCTAGAGTAAAAAATGATCAGTAATATGCCAATCAACTAGAACAGACTATTTTGTTTTTGGAACAAGAAAATAATCTCTTTTCCTTTTAATTTTACCTGAAAAGACCTACATTTTATTTTATGTTTTCATTTATACAATAGCTGTGGTACAGGCCAGAGGCACGGGAGGGTGAGAGGATTCACCAGAGACAGAGCGGGGAGCAGAACAGGCAGACGGACGAAAGCACTGCTGAGGGGAGCAGCGGGCGCGACAGGAGAGGTCTGCTGTGCCATGTGGGAATCTCCCCAGCTGGCCAGGACTCGGACCCCCCCTGCAGAGGCTGCAGACGCCTTCACAGCGCTGCGCTCAATCTGCTGCGCCACCGGGGAGGCCCAAGATCTACATTTTAAATAAAAATTCCAAGACTTTATTTCTCACACTTATAAGATGAAGCCAGAATCTCTGGAAAACCAACACTTAGCATGGCAAAGAAGAGCATGCCAGTTTAAAAGAATGTAAGGCTATAATAATTTCAAACTAAAATTATAGTACTGCAAAATAATCAATTAAAAGGAATAACTATACAAATAAAACCACAAAATGGTATCATTTTACACCCATTAAAATTGACTATAATCAAAGAGACAGAAAATAACAGGTGTTGGCAAGGATGCAAAGAAACTGAAATCCTAATGCATTGCTCATGGGAATGTAAAATGAAGCCTCATTGCGGAAAAGTTTGGCAGTTATGACCTTAGTTATCTACATTCGATATCTCTCTTGTTTTCTATACGAGAAATGAAAAACATGTATATACAAAAATTTCTACATGAATATTTATATCTAGATTATTCATAATAGTCAAAAAGTAGAAACAATCCAAATATCCATCATTTGTGAATAAACCAAAGTGGTACATCTATACAATGGCATTTGACTCAGCAATAAAAATGAAGTACTCACACATGATTGAAACTCAAAAACATTATGCTAGGTAAAGTAACAAAGGACCATATAATATATCATTCCATTTGTATGTACAGAACAGGCAAATCTCTTAGAGACAAAGAATGAATTAGTGGCTGCCTGTGGCAGAGTGTTAATGAGTGATTACAAATGAGCAAGAGTTCTTTTGGAGATCATACAAATATTCTGAAATTCAGTCTGTTGCATAACTATAAATTTAGTATTACTGAATATACACTTAAAACAAGTGAATTTTATGGCTTATAAAATACAACAATGACACTATTTTGTAAAAAAAAAAAAAAGAAACAGCTATATCAGTGTAAGATTTCATTAACTGAAATAACATGGCAAGCATTTAAAGAATTTTTTTTCAAAATGTTCAACATCCCTTATAATCAGGGAAATGCAAGTCAAAACCACCAGTAAGAATAGCACATATCAAAAAAAAAAAAAAAAAAACCAGCAACAACAAATGTTGGCGAGGATGTGGTAAAAAAGGAACTCTCCTACATTGCTGGTGGGAGTGCAAACTGGTCCAACCACTATGGAAAGCTGTCTGGAGGTTTCTCAGTCTACTGAAAATGGAGCTGCCATACGACCAAGCACTTCCACTACTAGGGATCTACCCAAAGGACACAAAAACATTGATTCAAAAGAACACCTGTACCCCCTAGGTTTATTGCACTACAATAGGTAAAACCTGGAATCAACCCAAATGCCAAAAATAGATGACTGGATCAAGAAGATATCGTGTATATATACACAACGGAATACTATTCAGCAATCAAAAAAGATAACCGCATGCCATTCACAGCAACATGGATGGAGTTAGAAGGAATTGTGCTCAGTGAAATAAGTCAGAAGGAAAAAGAAAAATATCAGATGATTTAACTTACAGGAAGAATATAGGAGAACCAAATAAGACATCAGGGGAAAAAATAACAACAACGCAAAACAACAAAACAAAAACAGACAATTATAAACCAGAGACATCCAGCAGGGGAGGAGGAGGAAGAGGGATCAGAGGGAGGAGCACAGGGGACTGTGGTGATGGTGCATGGGTGAAAGAAAGTCTATGGAGACTACATGGGAGGGCGGGGAGCAAACATTGCTTAAAAATGACCAATGAGGGCCTCCCCTGGTGGCGCAGGGGGTTGAGCTCAGCGCCGTGAAGCTGTCCACAGCCTCTGCAGCACCGGTTCAATCTCGGCTGGCCGGTGAGGGTCCCACATGGCTCGGCAGTCCTCTCCTGTCTCAACCTACTGCTCCCCTAAGCAATGTATTTCATCAGTCTGCCTGTTCTGTTCCCCACTCTGCCTCTGGTGAATCCTCTTACCCTCCCACACATCTGGCCTGTACCCCGGTTCTTGTATAAAATAAATAAATAAATCTTAAAAATAAATAAAGCTGTCTGCAGCCTCTGCAGCATGAGTTCGATTCCCAGCCTGACAGGGAGAAACCCACATGGCTCGGCAGACCTCTCCTGTCTCGCCTGCTGCTCCCCTCAGCAGTGTACTTCGTCAAACTGCCTGTTCTGTTCCCCGCTCTGTCTCTGGTGAATCCTCTCACCCTCCCATGCATCTGGCCTGTACCCCGGTTCTTGTATAAAATAAATAAATCTTAAAAAAAAAATGACCAATGATGTGAATATATAAAGAAAATATAAATAAAAATAAAAAGGAATTTTTCTCCAGTAGGTCTTCAATTCTAGAGAAATTTGGATTTAAAAAAATTTTCCATCAAGTTTTGACAACTTAGTAAGCTTTCTATCTCTACATCTAGAATGCTGCTTCTGCTCATTAGGTCTGTATACTAGAGTATGATTAATTAGTTTTAATACTGGACACACATTAACTTGTATATTTACAGGATCTGCTTTTCAAAGGACTTGAGCTATTTAAATGCAGCAAAGGGTACAATTTGCTCACTTCAACAGAAAAGATAAATGTTAAGAATTGGCTATGTCATATAAATAGTTGCTAAATTTGCATTATTTGGAATTTTAGGATTTATTTGAATATATGTGAAACTTGAACTTCTTAAATAATCTTTGCTTCGATGACCAAATAATTGCTATAATAGTAAATGGTGATAAGATTTTTTTAAAAGATTTATTCATTTATTTATGCATAGAAGAACTGGGGTGTAGGTCAGAGGTGCAGGGAGGGGGTATGGGAACAGATTCACCAGAGACAGAGTGGGGAGCAGAATAGGCAAATCTACTAAAACACACTACTAAGGGGAGCAGTGGGTAAGACAGGAGAGGTCTGCTGTGCCATGTAGATTAGATCCCTGGCTGGGAATGGAACTCAGGTTGTCAAGGTGATAGTGCTGAGACTTAACCCCTATGCCACCAGGGAGACCAGATTTTTTTTCCTTAAGGACAGCAGATCTGGGCAGGCCAGGGTTCTGTCATTTGCCAGTGACTAGAGCACTTTAAACAAAACAAATGAAAAATCCCCTAATCCTGTTTGCTCATTGATGCTTTGGAAATTATATAGCGATTACAAATTATTTAGCTCAGCATTTAAGTTTTGTTTTTAATTTCAGCTGTGTCAAGCATTACATATTACATACAAACAAAAAATCTGTGTAACTGGACTTCATCAAAATAATCTCTTTAATTTTTAGGTAACAATGAAATAAAAGTATATTCTTGCATCTATGACCTAATATTTCAAATACAATGGAAAGTTGAGTCAATTTCTGATTTTTTAATAAATTGAGCTATAGTATAAACTTTTTAATAGAGATAATATTCACATTCAGAACAATTTAAGCTATGGAGAAATTTGTATTAGATTACATAGACAACAAGCAGCTCTTAAGTTGAAGTATCAACTAGGAAGCCTAGCTTGCTTAGCCTTCAAATTTTGATTTAGTCATCATAACATCAGAACATTTTGCTAAGCATCACAGAAACAAAAACAATTTCAGTTAAGGAAACTTCCCAAAGAACAAGAATTAGGAGCTGGGCTCAAGACAATGTGGGACGTTACCTTAAATCTGAATAACTAAACTGAATATTCTTTCATGTACACTAAGAAATTCCTCAACTTATTTCTCAGTGGTTTACACTCCTGTGCAATCATATTTGCAGGAGGGTAGATGAGTATTTTCTTCAACAGAAACCTCAAAGAAATTCCCAAATGAAAGAAAAAGGAGCCATATACTAATTTGTATCATATATAGACATTAACTTAGACAACTCAGACAAAAATGTAACTATTTTGATTTGATATAATTTTTAAAATCTAATAATATTAGGCGAGCCTACTAACAACATAGTATTTGCTTCATTGTCTCCAATTTGCTTTTAGGGAAATAATCCTTCTATATTTAGAAGTGAAAGCAATTTTTAAGAAAATGAAACCAAGCCCTACTACGTGACCAACCAAAGACATTACCTTGTTCACAAAGAGAATTTAAATTTTAACAAACTATTATTCACTACAAAATAATTTGCAATAGTTATTGTTTATTCTTTCAAAGAAGAGAAACTAAGTAGCAAGGACAGAGAACTTCCTGGATTTTCAATTCCAGTCCTATGACTTAATTAATTCTATAACTTCAGTTAAATTACTTTTCCCTCTCTAGGTTTTCTCATTATTGTAACAGATTTCTAAGAAATTTCCCATTTTTTAGAAACTCCCCTAATCCTTCCTCTCGGAAAACTACTTAATAACAACATCTGTATCAGGGGTTTTGTTTGATAAATAATATGTATAAAATTTTGTGTTATTTAAAACAACATAAACACTACATATGAGTTGATTGAGACCCCAACATGGATAGATACTGGGGTCTGGGTTTCTACTCCCTTGTCAGCTGTGGCAATTATTGATAATTATAAAAATAACAATAAAATAGTTAGCATTTATTATTGCTCAAGCACCAGATACACTTTGTATGTATTAACTAATTTAATCTTCACAACTTTATGTAGTAGATTATTACTACTATTCCTATTATATAACTATAAAAACTTAAGTCATACAGAGTTAAATGTAAGTAGCAAATTACAGGATTACAAATCCAAAAGGATTGGCTGTCACAGTTGAATCCTTCCCCACCAGTTCATTCACATCCTTAAGCAAAACCACCCTATGCTCTCCCTCCTTAGTTCTGACCACTAAGAGGTATCTGAGAAGGGTGATATTTAACTCCTAATCATTGTGAGACACTTCTCCCTCTATTGACTCTCCAGGCTGCCTTGCAGGAAGTTATCAGGCCCTATTTAGAAAGCAAATGTAAATATACAAAGGTCTTCATGAGGTCCAAAATAGCCCTAAAAATATGTAAAAGAGTTATTATTAGTAGTAACTACAGGGTAACTATAAGGATTAAATGTGCTAATACAGTGTAAGCTAACAACAGTAACAGAAAACTAACAGCTCAATAAATGTTAGTGATGATGCTACTTCAATGAGTTACCTAATGCTTCCTTCTACTTCACATTACAGCATGAGACAAGGAAGAAAAATGTATAAGCCTTATTTGCATTATTTTAGTATTTATCATAGGCTATACTCTGGTTTACTATTCAAAAACAAAGCCCTGACTAAACTATGTATATATAATGAGTCAAGAAGACAGCACCTTCCTTGTTTACATATTTTCAATAGTTTACTATAAATAGCATGAAAAATGGTTTCATATTTTTAAAGCAATTTATATGCCAAAAGTATTAATATATCATGGTTATTTAAGTGTCTTTGTACTTTATAAAATACTTAACATATTTTTTCTGTTCTTTCAATTATTTGAAATTTAAAAATAAGACCATAAAACATATCTAAATTATTTAAAAGCAAATACATTAACTTGTTTGGTCTCCTTCATTGACCTATAGAGTAAAATTAAAATGGAGAAAATGTTAAATGGAGAAATTTAAAATTAAAATGGAGAAACTGTTAAAAGCTCCTAAGCATAAATTGCTCCTGCTTAGTCCAGATCCCCCAGAATTAGAATCTAAGGGACCGACCACTGTCATCACTGGTCTAGAAAAGGTGGTTGTAGCTGCAAGAATCCAAGTGACTCCAAAATTTCTGCTAAGAATGACTGCAGGGGTATGCCTACATAATTATACTTTTTCATGTAATACTATGAAAAACTATGCAAAGGAAGAAATAAAATATTCATTTATAGTATTTGTTATATTTGTGATGACCCAGTCATAGTATTTGTTATATTTGTGATGTGCTAAAGCACTAATCTTTGTCATGTGTATATAAAAGATTTGCAATCTTATGCTGTACAGATCTATTAATTTCTTGTACTATTAAAACAAGTGAGGCTTTAAGAGATGTCATAAGGTTCTATATCTAGTATTTGGAGGCAGAACGCCAAGTTCTGACTTGCAACTCCACACTCTTTCCACTGCACCACACTTTTTATGTAACTTGGCCAGAATTTTCTAAGTATGTTCCATGAATACTCAGAGAAAAAATTTAATTAAAATATATTAAAAATTGGTATTTTCTCTACCTACCCGTGAGTTGGTCATATGGCATATTTTTCACACTGTGAAATCCAGGAATCATAAAACCTGCTTACTTTTGTCTCATTCAATACTTTTCCAAACTCATTTGATCCCAAAACCCCTATATTCTACTAACACCTACTATCATCATACAGAGCACACTTAGGGAAATGTTACTACAGGCTAAAGTATTATATTTAATATCTAATGTAATAGCATTTAGCACGTAGATATATTTCACATATTACTACTAAATAAAGACACTTTAAATATATGCTTAATTTAGTGCATGACACATCACAAGCATTCAATTTAAGAATGAAGAACTACAATACATAAACTAAGAGCTTAAGTAACTGTTTGTCAGAAGAGCCCTGACAGAGCTATTCTCAAAGCAGCAAACATTTACCAAGGACCACCTATAAAGTAAGGCACTGAAATAAATACAGACACAAAGATAAATATTCCTACTTTATGGCTTAGCAAGGAAATAAAATGGTAACATGATGGTAGAAGAGGAAATGATATTATAAGCCATTCCCCCTTAATAGCTATTAAGTAAAACAAAATAAATTTAGTTTGCAACTATACCATAAGCACTGCCAGAAGTTTTAAGCTAGAAAGGTAATAAAGGATCAAGACCTCTTTGAAGCAGTCCCTGTCCCTATGCAGAAAGGACTGATTCTATCTCAAACTTGTTTCCTCAAAGGAAATAGCCAAATACTGCTACAGTTATGTCAAAGAGATCCAGAAGCCAACTTCAATAAACTTCTATGGGCAAGATACAACAAGCTGGGCTGCAGTAACTGCGACAAATTAAACTACATCATAGATCTTTAATATCAAGAGTTCACAATGATAATCAAAAAAAAGAAACACAACAGTAAACACTACTGACCTTTAGAGGATGCTAGGTAACTACCACAATTGGTAAACTTGTTAAAAAAAAAAAAAGAGAGAGAACACTACTACTGTCATGAAAAGAGCACACGCAACTTTTCTTTAGGAACACTATCAGGGGACACCTAATCCAATCTACATGGGATTATGAAAAATGTTCTTGAAAGACACATTAAGTTTTAAGGATCAGCTTGCAGTAAAAAAGAGAAGTGGGCATTCTAAGCACTATGGTAAAAAAAAACACACACACACACACAAAAAACACAGGTTAAAGCAACTCAAATAGTTGAACTTGTTAAGAGGAATGGAATTAGAATAAGAAAAGTTAAAGGGTGGAAGGGGTAAGCAATGAGGCTAGAAAGCTAAATAGAATTATATTGGAAAAATCCTTAAGAGCCTTGTGAAGAAACTTGGAGTTTATACCATATGTGAGAGGAAAAATCTGAAGAGTATTTTTGAATAAATAGGTAACAAGGTCAAAGTTTTATTTAAGATAAATCATTTTGGTGGTTTTAGGTAAAAAATATTTAATTGGAGGGCCTCCCTGGTAGCACACGGGGTTAAAATGCAACCTATGAAGCTATCCACAGCCACTCCAGCAAAAGCTCAATCCCCAGGCAGGGGGCAACCCACATGGCGCAGCAGACCTCTCCTGACTCACCCGCTGCTCCCCTCAGCAGTGTATTTCAGTCAATCTGCCTGTTCTGTTCCCCGCTCTGTCTCCGGTGAATCCTCTCACCACCCCGCACCTCTGGCCTGTATCCCAGATATTGTATGCATAAATAAATAAATCTTAAAAAAAATATTTAATTGGAACAAGAATGAAGAAATAATGAAAGAAGAAATATCACAGTGGATTTGAGAAATACTTAGGAGATAAAAGTAGTAACAGAATAGTGACTGAAAGAACAAACTGAGCAGGAATTTCATGTGAGTTTCTCTAGAGGATTAACAATAATTGCTTTGGTACTTTCCATAAAGCATAATGACTATTTTCTGCATTTTGGTTTCCCATGATGCAGAGTTGCCTCAAGTACTCACTGGCTGATAACACAGTAGCACCAACATAAGTAGATGAGTGCAAATTATACCAGGACATAACATTTTTTTCCCACTTCTTTTTCTTACATTGTTGTAGTCCCCATAGTTCTCCCACTACCTCACCCGTGAACCCTCGCCAGATTCCCCTGTGTTCTTCCCTTTCTTGTCTGACCCCCTCCCTGCCCTTCCTTTGCTCTATGCCCCAGATCTATGGTCAGTTGCTGATTTTGACATTTTCTTGACCTTTTGTTTGGTTTCTCTATATTCCACATATAAGTGAGACCATCCGGTATTTATCTTTTTCCTTCTGACTAATTTCCACTACCATAATTCCTTCCACCTCCATCCATGTTGCCAGGAATGGCATGAGTTTGTCTTTTTTGATCACTAAGTAATATTCCATTGCATAAATAAACTACAACTTTTCAACACATTTGCCAATTTTGGACCATTTGGCTTTTTTCCATATCTTGACTATATTGTAAACCTAGAAGTGCAGGACATAACTTTTTGTAGAGAAAGAGAAAGTCTTTAATGCTAAAAGTCAAGCTGTATTAGTAAAACAAAATTTACTTGAATTTTCCTCTGAAATCAAATGTAATGAGCATTCACCTATTTCCCCATTTTATAAAACTAAACTGCATAAGAGTTTTAGTGGTCATAAAGCAGTTTAAAATATATCCTACTGTCTAACATTTTAAAATTGAAAAGAAAGACTATCATATGAATTCCCAAAGCACTAAAGAATTAAATTTTAGTAAGGTCACCTTACTTTCTCTTTATATACTGTGTTTTATCTGTTTAGAGTTATACACCAACCCACTTCTCCAAACACCAGGTAAACAGAATTCTTTAGCTATACTTCTAACCCCTTTATAGAGGGTAAGGCAAAAGACACCGAAAAAACCCAGAAAACAAATTAAAGCAAGATTACACTTTAAAAGACCATGGGGAAGAATATCTTAAGGATATTTTGGGGGCAAAAATTCAAATAGGAAATTTTTAAGTTATACACATTTTCCAGCATTTTATTCTGGTGAATCAATCCTTGGTACTGAATTAACAGCTCATTTGGGGAAAAATAAATGCTAAGGGTCATTTGGCAAAGACAATTTAGCTTCCAAGTTATCCTGTTAAACAGTGTTTATAAATGACCTTCTTTGTGGAACTATAAATATACAGCAGGAAAACATCGGTGTTTTAAACACTGAGGTCTTTTCAAAGCTGGTATATCTGCCTAATTTTAGCCTGCCAAAGGCAACCAACCAACTTATTTCATCATAATATTGGTTACTATGAAATGATAAATTGACTAAGGTATCTGGAATATAACTGACAAATATTATCTTTTTTAAAAAAGATTTATTTATACAAGAACCAGAGTACAGGCCAGATGTACAGGAGGGTGAGAGGATTATTGCTGAAAGGAGCAGCGGGTGAGACAGGAGAGGTCTACCGTGCCATGTGGGTTGCTCCACAGTCGGCAGGGACAGCTTCACAGAGCTGTGCTCAACCGCCTGTGCTACCAGGGAGGCCTGACAGATATTATATCTTTGGCTAACATACCTATTTTAAATCTATTCATCAGAAAATGGAAAAGGTTAAAGACTAGTTTTCCAGTATGTCACAAACTATTTTTCTTCCCAAATGCCGTGCCCAACAGATATTCGAAGCTTAATTCTATTTAACCCTATTCAAATAACATCATTTCTTGGATATCCTCAGACCTGTGTGAATTAGGCAATGTATCTGGCAACTGCTGTAGATAAATGACGGTTTCCTCTTAGTGGAACAGCTAACCCATTTATGAAAAAAAAAAAGGAAAGAAAGAAAGAAAGAAAGAAAAAGTTCCGACTTCTCAAATATGTAAAAAACAAGACACAAAAAGCTTCAATTACTTGTATTCTAAAGACAAGTATAAATATTAAGCATTTCAGTGTTTATAGATTCAGTATAAACGTAATACAAAGATAACTCAAAAGAAAAGTCTCAAAAATGTTTATTAGATGAAGAATTTTCTAATATGGTTTTTGTGAACCCAGTACTTTTATACTCAGGAGCAGTGAATATGGATCACCTTGGAGCCTGTAAACATTACTATATAGCATCCCAAACGGATACTGTCTGGGAACAGTGCAAGGTGTTCTTTTCTAATTTCCATCTTCTTTTCCCATGGGAGTTGAATCTGCTATCTCAGTTATGTACAGGTACTGCTTGTTCAGAAATGAAATTCTGTAACTCATATTGCAGTTGACAAAAATCTGTAACTCTTTAAAAAAAGAAAAAGCAATCCCTGTGGAATTCTCTTCTTCATGCCTCACTTTACTCACAGAATGGCTAATTTCTAAAGTACCTTTTCTCTCTACATTTCTGATTTCTAGCACAAGGGAAGTTAGATTCTAGCACAAGGGAACCTCAAATAATGATCACTTCACGCAAACAAAACAAAACAGAAAAAAAAAAAAAACTAGGGTTTCTAAAATCATTCAATGAACTGATTTTGCTGACAGTTCTTTCAAGTACCTGAATTTCTGCCCAAGAAGAAATCCCCTTGAGGCTTACATCAGGTTTTGCTTCAGAGCAATATACCTACATACAATTCTACTGATTGAACAACAAAAGGACATAAAGCCACAGAAGTGAAAATTCAGAGCAACTGAGGAGAGAGAAATCACAATGTAATATAGACGAAAGATATAATTGACAGCACAAGTCAGGAAAATATTAGAAAAATGGTCATTTCTATTTTATTTGCAATAAAGAATTTTAGTCAAAGTTAAAAGAAAATTTTGTTATTTAAAAGAGCCAGAGTGCGTCCCTGGTGGTGCAGGGGTTAAAGACAGCACTATCAAGCCATGGCCAGTCATGCAGCAAGAGTTCCATCCCTGACCTGCCAAGGAGCTAACCCGCATGGTGCAGCAGACCTTTCTTGGCTCGCCCTCTGCTCCCCTCAGCAGTGTTTTCGGTTGTCTCCCTGTTCTGCTCCCTGCTGTGTCTCGGGTGAATTCTCTCACCCTCCCACACCTCTGGCCTGTACCCCAGTTCTTGTATAAATAAATAAATCTTAAAAAAAAAAAAAGAAATTTACTGTGTTTGGAAAAGTTTTAAGTTTTCTTTTGGACTTTATGAAGAAAAGGGAGGACCCCAGCAGCAGGCCTCCCTGGTGGCACAAGAGGTTAAGCACAGCACTATGAAGCTATCTGGAGCCTCTGCAGCATGAGTTCGATCCCTGGCCGGCCAGGGAGCTACCCACATGGCACAGCAGACCTCTCCTATCTCCCGCTGTCACTCCCTTCAGCAATGTATTTCAGTCAGTCTGCCTGTTCTGTTCCCACTCTGTCCCACCCCCGACACCTCTTTTGTATGTCTTTCAGTCAGTCTGCCTGTTCTGTTCCCACTCTGTCCCACCCCCGACACCTCTGGTCTATACCCCAGTTCTTGTATGCATACATAAATAAATCTTAAAAAAAAAAAAAAAACCAGCAAAGCTTCTTTTGAATGTATAGAATGATGCAGCTAATTAAGCAGTTATAAATAATCATAAAACATCAAAATAAACAGTATTTGTTTAGAAAATACAATCCCAAGGTTTATTTTACAGAAAAGATTCAGCTTTCTTTTCAAACCAAGAAAAATGTTGATGATTTTATAAAATGCTAATTACATTCCCAATCCTTGAAATTTGGTTTATAACTGAAAATAATATAGCTGCTTTGGTAATGCTGAGAAAAAATATTTTTAAGCATCATCTTTCTAATTCACTTAAAAGTAAAATTAACACAAAGAAAACAAAAATACTCTTTCCACTCAAAAGATCATGAAATCTACTTTTCATTACTTTAGGTAATAGCTGACATAAACCAACAGCATCCAAAAAAGCATGCATTTTTAGAATAGAAACATTTAAAAAGTTTAAAGTTTTGACTATCAGCTTACCTTTTTTTGGTACCAAACTATAGCATCTGTGACTTTGGACGCCATTTATTCCACTGAAGTCACACATTCGTCATTTTAGGCTGTGCAAGAGAGAAAAACACACAAACGACTTTATTTCTATCTTCCAAAAGGAGACAGATCAACATGCATACGTAGCACTCTGGTTACTTGCACAGCAAGGGGTGTATGAGTATACTTATATTACACCTTTCCTCATTACTATTTTAGCAACAGGTTCTCTGAAGTAAACAAATCAGTTGCCATAATAAAAGGTTCTTTCTACATGAATAAAAATTTGACTTTTCTTATAAAACAGATGAACTTAAAAAAAAATAAGTCTTTTAAATGTATTTCAGAATTTCCCAGTTTAGATTGCAAATTTTTCACTTATAAATGTACGAGACAGGAATCACATGTGCATTCACTCAATCACAGATCAGTTTAGCTGTAGTTTCTAAGTAGGAACTAGTGTCAATTATTGTTGTTAAAGGATTGCTTGAAAGAGACGTCAAAATGTATAACTTTTTTTAAAGTATATTACAATTTTATTTGTCAATTGCAAAAAGCATTTACTTACTGAATTGCTAGTACAAGACACTGAAAACAGAAATTTTAAAATTCTGAAACTTATCCTTAAAGAGATTTTTTAAGACAGTCAATAAATTATAATCCCATATTGAATATAACACACAACAAAAATACAATAATAAAGTATTATAATGATTCAGAGGGGACAAATATAACTTTGCTGGTGTTAACAGGGAAAATTTTGTTGAAAGAATGACATTTAAATTGTATTTTTTTTTTTCAAAATGTGTAACATATTTAATCTTCCCTTATTCAGTAAACACAAAGTTGGATTAAAATCAAGTAACTGAAGATAATTACTGTTAAATACTAAGTCAATATTAATTACACAGTAACAATATAAAGAACTTCCTAGATATCACAGTTTGCTAATATTTAGAAATTTACCACAGAGCATTTAATAAGCATTCCATTCTTTTGTATGTCTAAAATAGTTCTGAATACCAAACTTAATAGTTCCATAGCCCTAGAGAGAATTAATTCCAGGCTGATTCTAGTCATTCTGAAATACTTTTCTAGTCCTAAAAACCACAGTGGCATGGAAAAAGGTTCAAATGCAGATAACTAGTCTGAGAACTCATAATAAACCAGGATCATATAAGGATCTCAGGGGAATAGGGGGAGTAGAGCACACTGCTCGGCAGATGCACATGCAGATCCACAACTATAGAGATGCTACCACTAGCGTGTCTGCCCAAAATTAACAAAATAGGGCCTCCCTGATGGCTCAAGAGGTTAAGACGCAACCTATGAGGCTGTCTGTAGCCTCTGCAGCAAGAGTTCGATTCCCAGCCAGCCAGGGAGCAACCCACATGGCACAGCAGACCTCTCCTGACTCGCCCGCTGCTCCCCTCAGCAGTCAGTCTGCCTGTTTTTTCCCCCACTCTATCTCTGGTGAATCCTCTCACCCCCTGCATCTCTGGCCTGTACCCCAGCTCTTGTATGCATAAATAAATCTTTAAAAACAAATAAAAAATTAACAAAACACCAGAGGTTTTATATACCATTCCTGGGAGCATACTATGAATCAAATATAATGAAAGCTATTAGGAATCAAATATAACTAAAAAACTATTATCAACACATTCAAATGTTTAGATGATCAACCTCTAAACTTTAAGGCAGAACTTAGCCCATACTTTTTTTTAAATAAATGGATATTTTATTTTTTTAAGATTCATTTATACAAGAACTGGGGTATAGGCCAGATGTGCGGGAGGGTGAGAGGACTCACTGGAGACAGAGCAGGCAGACTGATGAAATACACTGCTGAGGGGAGCAGCGGGCGAGACAGAAGAGGTCTGCTGTGCCATGTGGGTAGCTCCCTGGTGGGCCAGAGATCAAACTTGTGCTGCAGTGGCTGCGGCAAGCTTCACATATTGCGTCTTAACCCCTTGCACCACCAGGGAGGCCCTGATCCCATCTTGAACTGAGCCAACAAAAGCACATTATGTTTTGAAATTCCTGACAAATACCCTGGTATCATGAAAAGGGGAGGAGAATAGAATCAAAAGACCTGGATTCAAATACTGGCTACAACATCTAAGACTGAAGAAGTCAATCTCTGAATTTCACTTATAAAATATAAGTAATTAGGGCCTCCCTGGTGGCGCAGCAGTTGAGCGCTGGGTTGCGAAGCTGCCCACAGCCTCTGTGGCGCCGGTTCAATCCCTGGCTGCTCCCCGGCCACCGGTGGAGGGCCCCACATGGCGCGCAGACCTCTCCTGCCGCCCGCTGCTCCTCTCAGCAGTGTACTTCGGTCCTTCTGCCTGCTCTGCTCCCCGCTCTGGCTCTGGTGAATTCTCTCACCCTCCCGCGCTTCTGACTGTACCCAGTGCTTGTATAAATAAATAAATCTTAAAAAAAAAAAAAAAAGAATAAAATATTAAAAAATAAAAAAAATAAAAATAAAATAAAAGTAATTAAATCTATCCATCTCTTAGAATGTTTTTGTTACTAATAAGACAGTAAACACACAATGCCTGCCATAGTCCAGTACATATAGATTTTATTAATTTTCATATTAAAAAATTTCCTAATCCAGGAACTACAAGGTATATTTTCATTTTCTAAATCTTGGCAAACAGTTTACAGAACCACAATCTGTTCTTGCTGATATTTAAAGTAAAATAGCTACCTGATTATTGTGAGGTCACAATGTCAATTCTCAACTACATACACATGGATTATTTGGAGCTTTCAAAAGTCCCCTCCATCAAAGTATCTCAGTCAAGTGTGACTAAATTCATTTCTCTCACTAGCCATTACTGACTTAAGATCTCCTGTTTTGGTTTTGCTGTCCTGGAAGCATCTGGGGAGTGATTCATGCCACATTTCATCCAAGAGGTTTCCCCCGCTGATTCTGCTAGAGGACAATACTTACATTATACTTTCATTGTATTTGTTTGGCAAGACAACTGTGTATGTTTTGCAAACAAATTAAAATTCCCTCTCTTTCCTCTCCTGCTTTTTCCTACCCCCACAAAATGTAAACTACAAGAAATGATGGGGAAAAAAACAACTTTTCACTTTACCCTCCTTTTAGTTCTTACAAATCATTGAAGATAAAATTTCCGATTATCTGCCAAGATAAAGTTCCTCTCTCCTAAGCCCCCAAGGAGCATAAACAATATGTATTCCATAAACAAAATATCAAACAATTTTTATTCAACCTCTCTCTCAACTGTGTGAGATATTAAACACTTTTTAAGGAATATTTAAATGGTTACTTACAATAGTGATCTTTTTAAAACCTCATAAATGAAAGTGAGGAAAATATCTGCCTCAAATAAAGTTATCAAAAAGAGCATTTATTTTATACTTGCCTTAAATCAAGCTATATTTAGAAATAAATTTCAAAAATCAGCTATAACAGTACATTTGATATGTACATACTCTAAATACTTTCATTATATTTATTTGCATCTACCAAAAAATGCAATCAATTTTCTGTTTTTAAGAAAACACACCTTTTTTCAGTAATGGTACAGTTTGTTCTGCAAACTCATTTAATAGTTTTTCCATTGTGTCAACAAACTTTCAGTGACAGAGTGGCTCGGACCTATTTTTAAAACAGGCTTTACAGCATGCTGAGATAGATTTCTGGATCATACATCTGACATAGCACATTCAAAGACACCCAAATTTCACATAAGTATAAACTTCCTGGTGGAATAAATAAACCAAGAAACAATTTCATGAATAAGGATTATTTCCAAAGCCTTTCTAACTTGATTCTTATAGTCATGTATATAAGTTTATACTCTCCATTATTATGACAGTTCATCTTAAATAATATTTTAATGCTAAGTTATGATCTTAATGCTAACTTACAGGGGAAAATCATACAAAGCTTATTGGGTACCTAGAACAGAGGATCTTAATATTTTTTGATCAAGTGATCTTATAGAAGGATGGGTATTAGGATATGGAATAATCCAATTGTGAGATCACAGAGCTAACTGTTGGCATAACGTTAAATCTTGGTATATACAGTTACTTTAAGCCAATTCACTGCTTTAATCATCATACATTGTTAAAACATGTGAAGCTGTAATTTACTATGTCAAGGTTCACACAAAATGTATATCTGGTGCCAAAAATCAGGGAGGAGGGAAAAGACAATTACAAAGGGGCAATATGTTAGATGTGCCTCTATGAAATCTCACTATCAAATATAGCAATGCCTGGGAGTATTCCTTATACAGGTAAAGCCATAGAAATGGTCAACTTTTAAATTACTTCCCGAAGTTAGAAGAAAATCAGTCTATCAAATACCTTGTCCATCTGTAAGTTCTTTAGAACAACCCAATATTTTTATTATCTCGGAATTCCCCTATAACTTTTTGTATATATTAAACAAATGTTTACAAACCAAATTTAAAAGTTGCCAAACAAAGCAACATCAAAGGTGAATGAATTTAAGGGCTATAACTGAAAATTATTTGTCCAACTCCAGTGCTACTCCAACAAGTCCATAACACAAACTTACTCTTTCCTGAAACTAAAAAGTACAAAATTATCATGAATTATAGTAAATATGGCTGATCTGCTTAATGACAAGTCACTCAATCAACCAATACATATCTATTTGCAGACCTAGAAAGTACAATGGAAAGGAGGTAGTCACACCTGCCAAGCCTAGTCTAATGCCATTCTTAAATGGTAGCATTAACTATAACTCAGTTGCTTCTTCCAAGGCTAAAATAAGCGTTTCTCAAACTTTCATAATTAGAAACAAAGCTCTTCTGTCTATAAAAAATTACAGAAGATAATTTTGTGCTGTGTGTACCATAAAGGAAATAAACAGTGAGATAAGAATAGGACAAGGTAGGGTACTTGCAGAAAGGATGCTAAAGCCCCTCCCCACCCATAAAGTGAGATCTGAAGGTTGAGAACAGCCAGCTAAGAACAGAGGGAGGACATGTGAGGCAGAGGAACAGTAAACATAAAGACCTTGCAGTGGTGATGAACTACTTTTAAGGAATAAAGAAGAAACCAATTTGACACAAGTATGATGGACACAGGTGACAGTGTTTGAAGATGAAGTCAGAAAGGGAGGTAAGGGCCACATGATCATAGTAAGTGGTTTTATTACAAGACAAGTGATCTTAGAGCAGTGATGATCTAACTTCCAAAGACCATTGTGACAGCTGTGTAAAAAAATAAACCAAGTTGAAGAGCTCACAGTGGAAGCAATGAAGCTAGTTTAGGATGTCAACAATCAACACCTGAAATTTATTTAAGGCCATTAAGCAAACTATTTCAATAAAATTTCAGTAAAATATTTAAACTATTTTTCTTTTAGGAACACAGTAGTCCCATGCAGAAAATGATAGTATGCTGGGCTCAATCACAAGTAGTAGGTAAGGCACTAAGTTTAAGGTAAGGCAGTTTAGAGTTATAATAACCTATAAGACATGGAAATGCCCTGGGGGATGGGGCAAATTGGGGAGAGGGATTAAGAAGAGAGGAATTCAGGTTGTTGGCTTGAGCCAGGAATCTAGGTTTTGAATTTGAACCTTTTTCTGAGATGGACATACACACAAAAAAGGTTTGCAAGAGTAAATACAAAAATTTAGCTTTAGACCTGATTTTTATGGAAGCAAGCTACCATTATTTTTTAATATTTTATATAATTCTTACATCATTTTTCATTTTTGCACAATGTATGCATTATCATTTTGGTTACATTTGCCACACAATTGCACCCCCCTTATTTTGACCCTAGTCCTTCCTCTCCCCTCCCCCCCAGTGTGTCTCTGGTTTATAGTTGCTTGTTGATTTTGATTTTTACTTTGTATTAATTAGTCTTTTCCTGTTAGCTTTAGACCTGTTAAAATGCAATACCCACTAGACATAAAAATAAATTAGTCAAATAGACAGAACTTGAATTTGAGGGATGGACACAACAGTTTGGGAGCTATAAACACACAGTCAACATTTAAAATCAGAAGAGGGTTACACAGGTATATGCAATTGTCAAAATCAAACAATATACACTTAAGATCTGTGCCTTTCACAGCTCACTTCAATAAAATCATGGAGCTGGCTTCTATCACTTAAGTGGAGTGTAGGGGGAAAAAAATGGCTAAGTCCCAAGTATATTTCTGCTCAGAGGAAGTAGAGTAAGAGAACAAAAACAGAAAATGAGTATAAAGAAACCAGAATCTAATAGAGGAGAGCGTTTCACAAAGGATTGAGTAGGCTATGAGTAAGCTGAATGCAACAAAACAGAGGTTAGAAAAGAATTTTTGAGGAACACTTTTTTTTTTAGAGGCATGTTTTATTTATTTATTTACTTGTTTGTTTGTTTATACATGCACTGGGTACAGTCAGAAGCGCGGGAGGGTGAGAGAATTCACCAGAGCCAGAGTGAGGAGCAGAGCAGGCAGAAGGACTGAAGTACACTGCTGAGGGGAGCAGTGGGCGGCAGGAGAGGTCTGCGCGCCATGTGGGACCCTCCTCTGGGAACCGGGGAGCAGCCGAGGATCGAACCGGCGCCGCAGAGGCCACGGGCAGCTTCGCAACCCAGCGCTCAACCGCTGCGCCACCGGGGAGGCCCTGAGGAACACTTTTAATGGAAGAGGAGATAGAAGTCGGAATGGAATGAAAAGAATAGTTGATAAAAGAAGTGAACAATTGTTAAAAAAAAAAAAAAAACAACTTAGCAGCAGTTACTAATTCTATTATCGCCCTGTCCTCTACCTTTTGCAAATGTGTTGCACACATTGTTTCCCAAGATAGACCTTTCCTAACCTTTCTTGCATCCAGGTGTGGCTGGTTCAAACACAAACCCAAGTGTTAGTTGGAACTTGCAGCTATACCCCATAAAAGTGTCTGAATCAGTTCAAGAAATTCCTTTCGATCTTTTACCACCTCCTATTGTTTTAATGGCTAAAGCTAATGCAGAAACCCTGGACAGTGACCCTGAGACCAGAAGACAGATGTAGTCAGTGACAGGGAAGAAACTGGATTGACTTTGGTCATTCCACTTCTGAACTACCTACCTCCATCTTTCTCATATCAAAGATTATAAATTCTTATAGTTCCAGCCACTGTTATTAGCACCTAAACCAAAACTATGTGACACTACCAATATAACACTTGGTTTACACTGTCTTTTCACAAAAACTTTATAAGCTGTTCTATTGTCTTCTGTAATTGATCATAACAGAGAAGTGTGTAGTCAGTTTGAATTTTTCTTTTTGGTCCCTAGTATAGTTCATATTCTCTTTTTGGACATGCCAAAATAATCCTCTCATTTTTGAAGTTAGCAATACTAGGGTACAGTTAATTTTAATCACTTTGATTCTGGCTTGGAATTCGGGAGTCCAGCCCTAAGGGGCTCTCAGTCCTTGTCCCAGCGAGAAAGAATTAAACATCAAGACTAGTTAGGTAGAAAAGAAAGAAATTTATTGTTAGGTAAGGATTACAGAAAAGTTTTCTAAGCAGAGAGGTGTCCCAAGTAGATAGCCGCTGAGGGGTAAGAAGCAGGAGTTTATATAAGCGAGGGGAAAGGGCCTGAGTTTAGGTATCTCAGTGCTGTGTCCTCTGATGATTGGTGGAAGCCCACTGGGTCCCCTTTTTTGGTTATTTGTTTTCCTGGAATGAGCTTTTAGCCATCGCTCCAGGATTTTGTTGGTTTTCTGAACACCCAGTTTCTCAATGATTTGGAGTACTCTAATCCCAAAATGACAGTAAGTTCCTATGCCAGAATCCATTTCCCCAGTTAGATGGATTTGACCCTTCCCTGTAAATGAAATATAATTCAAAATGGCAATGCTTCCTAATTCTGTGAGGGTCAGTATTGGTATGGAGAGTCTTCTAGAGGATTTTTCCTTCACTATTTGCTTCCTACTCACTTCTTAGGTCTGTTTCACTAATTAAGAATTAGTGAAAATTCTGAATGTTTGTAGCTCTCACCCTTCCAAATTCTGGTTTCTGGGATCCAGTGCTGAAATTACAAGCCTTGTCATATACACCCAATATGTTGTCATTCTTCCTTTGACCTCCACTTTTTAAAGTATTTGCTACAAGGATGCACATATCCTTTTTTTGTATGCTTCTACTTGACATTTTGCCTGACCCTCCATTCACACACTTTCATCTGGCTTTAATAAAGGAAAACTCTGTGATTCTACTTCATTTTTACCCAGAAATCCCTACATGTAGTTAGTTTACACTTATTTTTTTAAGTATGCAATTGTTTAAGTTACTGACTCATCAGAAAAAATTTAGCTCTCCTGCCCGCCTCTGTCTATTCAGGTGTTTCTTTTCACAAACCTTTGCAAAGCAACAGCCAGGTGCCTCTTTCTTTCCCCTTTTCCTAATAAACCTGTTCTTTTAAAATGTTTTTTAAAAATTTAAACATGCTAAGAAGGTTCTAACTAACAGCTACACTTTAACTTCTGCTATTTCACACAGAAGGAAGTAAAGGGAAGACACCCAGTTTCAGTTCTTTTTATAAACTCAAAGATACTAAGCAGAAAATACAGGGCCATAGACAAAGCTCTTCTGTAAGTTGTTACAGCTACCTCAGAGAAAAGAAAAACTAAGATTCACTTTTCTCTCCTCAAATTTACTCTTATTATCCACTTAATTTGTTACTGAAACAAGGAACCCTAGAATCTTTCTTGTCCCCCTTCCCCCCCACCACCACCAATTCTATACCTGGCACATAAAAACCTCAATAAATGACAGAATAAATAAATATAGTCTACTCATAGCAGCAAAACATCTTCCATGCGGCCCCACTACCACAGAACTGATGCAAAGCCATATCACCTATTATCAGTCTCTGAACTGTTTATTCACTATCATTCATCTTTTTAAAAAACTGACTTGTGCAACTATCCTAGTTTCAACGTCAGCTTAAGAGAATTTTGGAGCCTTCGGCATCATCTTTACAGGCTTTTAATAGTGAACAAGGGAAACCAGACAGCAGGGAGACAGCAACTTGACCCCCAGCTACACCACCCAGCCAAGATTTTACAGGGCTTTAGTGCTAAACCAGGTACACAAGCAGACCAGGCAGGGAGGCAGGCAGCAGGCCAGGAGGCCCAGGAGGCAAGTGAGGCTGGGACACAAGAGGGCCCCCCATCCCGCCCTGTGTCTCTCACCTGTCTGCCTTTGTCTCTGGCTTTCTCTCTGGCATTCTTCCTCGCAGCCTGCCTCCAAGTCTCCCTGCAGTCATAGTCTCGCAGTCATGCCACTGCTCTTACACCTTCCTCTAGGCCCAGGTGTGCACGTTTATACACATACGCAGCCCACTCTCTCTGGGCCCAGGTGTCCATAATCATGGCAGACGCGCAAGACTGCAGGTGGCAGTCCTAGAGGCTAATGGGGGGAAACCTGATAACTTCATTTACCCTACACAGACCTTATCACTAATCTCCTCTCTTTCTCTTAAATGTCTTCCCATTGCCTAAGAGTGTAATCAGCACAATATACAAAAGACCCTCTTTTACACTTGATCATAGACTTAGTAGCATCCATCATCTTTACCTTCTTCCACACAGCACTTTTTTTTTTAAAGATTTATTTATTTTTGCATACAAGAACTGGGGTACAGGCCAGAGGTGTGGGGGGTGAGAAGATTCACCAGAGACAGAGTAGGGGCAGAACAGGCAGATCTACTGAAATACACTGCTGAGGGGAGCAGCGGGGCAAGACAGGAGAAGTTTGCGGCGCCACGTGGGTAGCTTCCTGGCAGACCAGGGATTGAAGTCAGAGGCTGCAGATAGCTTCACAGTGCTGTGCTTAACTCCTTGCACCACCAGGGAGGCCTCAGGACTTTTTTGCCTACCCTCTTCAATCTCCCATCACATACATATCCTACAATCAGGGGTTCCCATATATACCATACAACTTTCATACTTAACTTCTAGACCTGATGGTATTTCCTCTATCTAAAATAACTTTCTCCCTTTTCTAACCTATTTGACAAGTTACTTTGACTTCTAGGCCTAGATCACAGGAAATTAAATTGTAAGAACATATAAACATGATGTTCAAATGACTTAATTCCTTAAAGAGTAACTTACAATTAAATATTTCAAACATCCTAGAGAAAAAAATACACTAAACACAAGCCTCTAACTTTATACTATATTACTGAAACTACAGCGAAGGCATAAACACACGAGACAGGGTGAATAGAGAGGGAAAAAAAAAAAAGAAATCTGAAAGAAGATAAATGACTAGTAACTGACCTAGCAAATCCGAGAAAGCAGAAAACAAATGGAGAAAGAAGGATTATCAACACAATTTACACCATAAAATCAACAAATGTTTCAAGGACTGTGGCTCAAGCACCACTGGAAGCAGAAGTTGGGATTAATTGAAAGCAACTAAAATAGTAAATAGACATTCTCACTCCACAGCACTGTGAGAATATTTCTCCCACCCCCTGTAGATACTGGGAGTTACAAATGTACCTCTATGCATGGAAGTAAGTAGGGTATGAAGAAAAAGACCCTTTGCCTCCGAAAAAGGAAAAAGTGGGGAAGGGACTCAGGCTATTTTTCCAAACCATTGTAGAATTATTTCCCTGTGACATTTTGATTTATAGTAAGTACACATTTGGTCTTCAACCTATTCCAGGCACAGAGCTCCTAAAACCCTAGGAATCTCCTGTGAAGAGAGCAATAAAGGAATCTTTTGTTATGTTAATGAGGTAACCTAACTAAAGGGGCTAGTTGCCAGAGGAGCTAAGCCATGTGATTACAGAGTTGGAACTTTTAGTCTTAGCCCCACCCCAATATCCTAGAGGGGAAAGGAACCAGAGGTTGAGTTAAATCACCAATGGCCAATGTTGTAATGAATCATGCCTCCAAAAACCAAAAAAGTGAAGCCTCCAAAAACCCCAAAAGGACAGAGTTTGGAGAGCTCTCAAAGTGAACACATGGATAATGGGAAGACAGTGGCATGTTCAGAGAGCATGGACACTCCACCTGTCTTCCCACATACTTTTGCTCTATGCATCTCTTCCAGCCGGCTGTCCCTGAAGTAACTCATAAGTAAAACATCTCTGAGTTCTATGAGCTGCTCTGGTAAATTAATTCAAACCAAGCAGGAGGTTGTTGAAATCTCCAACATATAGCTGATTGGTCAGAAGCACAGGTGATAGGTATCTGAAAGAGAGAAGGGATGGGCAGTCCTGTGTAACTGAGTCCTGAACTTGCGGGATCTGATGCTACATCCTAGCAAATAATGTCAGAATTGAGTTGGAAAGTACGGGGTAATTTCCTCAGTCTCGGAGAACAATTCAAATGTCTTAGTTTAAATAACACGTGTATGTAGAAGACAATTGTATAGATAAATTACATTTGCAGCCTAATCTGGCCCCTAAATCCACTAAATATAAAAAGTCAAACAAGTTTACTTCACCGAGAACTCCTCACTGCCTTTAATATGTTACTGTGCATTTAAAATATCTGAGACCATGTACACATTAGTTCTTACACATATTTAGAACAAAGTCCTTTCCTCGTGATGCATCTTGTGAGACATACAATTGACTAAGCACTAAATATAGAATACTTAGACATCTTTGAAGTAGTTCCAAATTCTCACAGCACTAATTAGTTGTATAAAAATGGACAAATTTTTCCTGACTGGAGAGAGGTCTGAGGTTTGAGGTTTTCAAAGAAGCTCAATGCAATTTGAAGAGCATTTGCCTCAAATTTTTCCTTATACAAGGAATATTTATATCCATTTAAGTTCTATTCACCTGTATTACTTATACACTCTAATGAGTATATATGTATATATACTTACATATACTTATAAGTATTTATTATACTTACCTATACTTATAAGTATATATACTTATATACTCTAAGTGAGCACAGGATACCAGACTTCTGCCTTCAAATGACTTAATAAATATATGCTGTCAATAATTTTTCTTTTTCCAGACAAAAATGTTCTTAGCTCTCTCTGCTATTTGTATAACACGATTTCTAGGCATCTCACCATTCAGGTCATCTTCCTCAAGAGGTAAAATTGACATAATCCTATAATCTAGTTGATCAAAAAATAATCTATTTGAAGAATGCAAAACAGTGGAGATAATAATAAAAACATGATACCTGGTCCTTCAGTTTAGGTTAATTAAAAAAAATTTTTAAAAGACAAGTTTTTTTTTTTTTTTTAAAAAGATTTATTTATCTATTTATTTATACAAGAACCAGGGTACAGGCCGGGTGAGAGGATTCACCAGAGACAGCAGGGAACAGAAAAGGCAGGCCAATGAAATACACTGCTGAGGGGAGCAGGGGGGTTGGGGTGGGGGGGACAGGAGAGGTCTGCCTCGCCATGCGGGACCCTCGCTGGCCGGCCGGGATTGAACCAGTGCTGCAGAGGCTGCGGGCAGCTTCACAGCACTGCGCTCTACGGCCTGCGCCACCGGGGAGGCCCAATTTTTAAAATTTTTATCAACCACAACACTATTATCCCAATAATCCTTTCTTAAAGGTGTGCTATACATATACACACTCAAATATACAATTTGCTTAACAATATCCGCTAAGAGGACCTAGAATTTTTCTAAATTTGATGAAAATGATAAATCAATTATTAGAGTTATACACATAGATGGCAATAGTTTACAGTCAGAGTGGAGAAATCACATAACAACGGGCAACAGCTAGAATACTCAGCAGGCTATTGCCTCAGTTGAAGGGTTAAATCAGCCTTTACTAAAAGATGCTCAGATCAAAGCATAAAAAGCAAGCTTTGGAGAACTGAGTGCTTCCAAGTAACCCGTGTCCTAGAGCAAACCTCAAAACTAAAAGAAACAAAGATCATCTCCAAACAACAAAATTCATATTATGTGGACTCCAAACAAAAATTAGCAGGTATGCAAATAAAGAGAAAAACATGCCCTCCAATAAAAAAAAATCAGTTACTAGAAATGGACCCAGAAATGACAAATGTTATAGGATTACTAAGCAAGGACATTAAAATAGCCATTATATATGTAACAGTGTTGAAAAAAATGAAGACAAAAATAAATGGAAAGAAATCCTGTGTTCATGAATTATTATTATTATACCACCCAAAGTGATCTACAGATTAAATGCAATATCTATCAAAATTCCAATGGAATGTTTGTAGAAACAGAAAAATCAGGGGACTTTCCTGGTGACCTATAGGTTAAGTCTCAGCACTGTCTACCACTACAGGCTGAGTTCAATCCCGGGCCAGGGAGCTAACCCACATATGGTGCAGTAGACATCTCCTATTTCACCCACTGCTCCCCTTAAAGTGTCTTTCAGTAAATCCACCTGTTCTGCTCCTCACTGTCTCTGTTGAATTCTCTCACCCCCACACCTCTGGCCTACACCCCAGTTCTTCTATGCAAAAAATAAAAATTTTTTTTTAAAAAAGAAAAATCTTCGGGCCTCCCCTGGTGGCACAGGCAGTTGAGCACTGCACTGTGAAGCTGTCCCAAGCTTCTGCAGCGCGGGTTCGATCCTGGCCAGCCCACGAGGGTCCCACATGGCGAAGCAGACGTCTCCTGTCATGCCACTGGTCCCCTCAGAAGTGTGTTTCGTCAGTCTGCCTGTTCTGTCTCCCGCTTTGTCTCTGGTTAATCCTCTCACCCTCCTGTGAATCTTGCCTGTACCCAGGTTCTTGTATAAATGTATAAATAAATAAATAGATCTTTAAAAAAAAAAGAAAGAAAAAATCTTCCCTGAAATTCATATGAAACCTGAGAAAGCACAAATGCCAAAATAGTTTCAAAAAAAGAACACACAATTCCTGATTCCAATGCATATTATAAAGCTAGTAACTGAAACCATGTAGTACTGGCATAAAGACAGAATAAAGAGTCCAAAAACAAACCTTCACATACATGGTCAAATATACTTTGACAAAAGTGTCAAAACCACTCAATAGGGAAAGGACAGTCTCTTCAACAAATGGTGGGAAAACTGGATATTCCCATTCCAAAAAAGAATGGACTCTTATTGAACTGGTATCAATTTAAAAATGGGCAAAAAACTTAGAAACATTTCTTCAAAGAAAATATACAAATGGCCAACAAGCATATGAAATGATGCTCAACATTACCGGTGGTCAGAGAAATTCAAACTAAAACCACAATGAGGTATCATTTTTACATTTATAGGATGATTATCATCAATAAAATGGGAAAAAGTGTTGACTAAGATGTAGAAAAACTGGAAACCTTGTGCACTGCTGGTAAAATAGCAAACTGGTTCAACCATTATGGAAAATACTAAGGTGTTTCCTGAAAAAAAGTTAATGAACTACCTATAATTCAGGAATCTCACTTCTCAATTTTTAGCTTAAAGAACTAAAACCAAAGTCTCAAAAACTGTGACCAAAATCACAGTAACACAAGTCACAATGACAATGGCCAAGAGGTGGAAACAACCTAAATGTCCACCAATGGAAGACTGGATAAAGAAAATTCGGTATGTACATATATACATATATAATACAATAGGATATTAGTTAGCCTTAAATCTTACTGCAGGCTACATATGGGTGAATCTTAAGGATATTGTACTAAACGAAATAAACCAGTCACAAAAAGAAAAATAAATGTTAGTTTTCAACATATGTTACACTCATACATTCAATGCCCAATATATGTAACAGGCTATGAGATACATGGAACCAACACTTAGGGAATCTGTGTAGTTAAATTTACCTGCTATGCCTCCTAGGATTGCTTTCACAAAAGCCTTCTTCATAACTATATAATTAATGGATTTTCTCCACTATAAGAATTTCACGGATAAGTAAGGCAGTTAAGAAATGGTGACCCACATGGCGCAGCAGACCTCTTCTGTATTGCTTGCTGCTCCCTCAGCAGTGTTTTTCAGTCAGTCCACTTGTTCTGTTCCCCACACTGTCCCTGGTGAATCCTCTCACACACATCGCTCCCCCACATCTCTGGCCTACACCCCAGTTCTTGAATGCATAAATAAATAAATCTTAAAAAAAAAAAAAAAAGAAATCTAAGAAAACAAGGCCTCCCTGGTGATGCAAGGGATTAAGTCTCAGCAACAGGAAACTAACAGCAGCCACTGCAGCAGGAGTTCGGTCCCTTGCCCAGGAGGTGACCCATAGGGCACAGCAGACCTCTCCAGTCTCACCTGCTGCTCCCCTCAGCAGTGTATTTCAGTCAATCCGCCTGTTCTGCTCCCCACTTTGTCTCTGGTGAATCCTCCCAACCCCTGCACCTCTGGCCTACACCCTAGCTCTTGTATGCATAAAAATAAGATAAATCTCTTAAAAAAGAAAAAAGAAATCTGAGAAAACAAGTCTCTTTCCCTATATATTCAATCATATCACAAGAGACCCTATTTCAATTATCCTTTTATTATCATTTAGAATAATAAAACTTTATTAACTCTACCTGCCTTAATAAATCTGATCTACTTTTGACAAAATAAAAAAATGTAGAATGTGAAGTTCTCTCCCTAATCTTTTGCCTTCTTTTCTATATAGTTGCAATGGTTCTAAACTCAAGTGTTTCCTACTTAACATTCTACTGCTTCTTTTTAAGGTCACTTTTTTTTTTTTTTCCTGGCCATTTCCCGGCTTTCCTTACTCTATTTGAAAACTGCATTTTAAAAAAAATGCACCTGTTCAACTTAATCAAGTAAGTGCAGCAAACTTTTTTTTTAGCGTCTTATAAGCCAAACAAATGTACTAATTACTTTACATACACTAGCTCATTTAATTCTCAAAATCTTGCAAAGTGGATATCTGCATTTTATGAATAAAACTGAGCCTCATTAAGATTACATAATGAGCCCAAAGCCACACAATTGGAGGACTGCAGAATTGAGACCTGAACCTAAATCTACAGAGCACAAAAATTTGTGCCCTATAACTTGCATATTTTTTTTTTTTGCTATTTGTAACAGAACTTTTACTGAATGTTTTACTAAGAAGCTTTCATTCATGCAACAAATATGAGTATCTGCTACATGTCTTCAAATCTTCTGCAGATAACACTATTAACAGCCCCTTTCCCTTATTATTTCTGAAACTGGAAAGCTGCTTACAGTGCACTTTTTTTCCTTTACTTCCTTTCATTAAATGTCAAATTTAATCATGGTATGATTATTATCAGGTAGTGGTTCAGCCACAACCATTTCCTGCCTTACTTCCTGTTCACTACTCAGAATAAAATCCAGTATACTTTTTTCCCTAGTGCTCTAAAACTATCTATTCTAGGAAACAATCACATTTTCTCATTTGAAAACTCATCTTTCTATTTTGTATCATTTTAGCAATTTAGTACGAGGAATATAAGCTGTAAAAAAAAAAGATGCCGCTTTGCTAAATGTCATTTCATATTTTCATCTTGGTCATATGATTATGGATATCAAGTGATGTTCCTCATTTACAATAAATCCAATATGAGTATTTATGGTTCTGTAAAAATCTGAGAGGAATATATAAATGTGGAACTTTTTCACAGATTTCAAGGACAGTACCAACTGTCCCACTGTCACATCTCAAGTTTGGGTCAGAAAAGAAAGTTGACATATACGCAAAGGGTGATTTGCAATATTGACTTTATGTGGCTATACACTAGGTAAAGGGTTAAGGGAAAGTAACAGTCATTTTAAGAGTATTCTTTTTAAATTAATCCCAAAATATAGTCCACAAATTAAGTGCAAATGCTCCTAGTGGTATTAGTCTTTTTTTTATAGCTTAAAATGGGATAACTCAAAAAAAAAAAAAAAAAAAAAAAAGACGTAATTGCTTAGTTGGACATGTTTGGAAATGAAATTTTAATTTGCACCAGGAAAATGAGTATTGAAAGTTAATATATAAATAAAAATTAAAAATAAATAAAAATGTAAGAATGCACAGAGTGGAGGTTTCCTTGCAAGTATTTAAACATGGAATTTCCAACCACCAAAATTGTGTAGTACTCACTTTACCAAGCCACATATATACAATTACCATTTAAATTCGGCCTTCACAAATGCTTTTTATACAATTACTTATCATTCCATCAAAAATCCATATTCCTGTTCTGAGATCCTAACTCCTGTTCTGTGCAGAATGTACTCCTTCCCCAAATATGAAAATTATCACTCTTCTTTTAAGGCTCCAATGGTACCTCCCTGTTAAACCCTCAACAAACTCTTCTCCACTGTCTTTCTTTCCTTTTAGATTTTATTTATTTATGCGTAAAAGAACTGGGGTGTAGGCCAGAGGTACAGGGGGTGAGAGGATTTACCAGAGACAGAGATGGTAGCAGGCAGCAGGCAGATTTACTGAAATAAGGGGAGCAGGGGGTGAAACAGGAGAGGTCTGCTGCACCATGTGGGTAGCTCCCTGGCTGGGGATTGAACTCAGGCCATGGAGGTGACAGTGCTGAGACTTAACTCCTAGGCCACTGGTGAAGCCCTTCACAGATTTCTTAAAATTATTCTGGCATTCTTCTTCATTCAGGGCTTATCAATGTGTCCATACTATACATACTTTGTTTAATATTTATTACTCCCATTTGAAATATTACCCCCTCCACTTAACAAGATAAGGTAACTAAAGCTGAAAAAAAAAAATTGATATCACATTCAAGCTCTCAATTCGCAGTAGGAATTCATAATCTGGTTTATCTAAACTTTAAATGAGTTGTTTCCATGAAACTGTAGACTCTATAGTACTGTCTTAGAGTTTATACTGTATTATCATTAGTTGTTCATATTATCTCTCTCCTCCACTAAACAAGATGGTCCTCAAAGACAAGGAAGAGGAATCCATCCTTATATCCCCAGCAACACTCAACAGTGGCTATTATACAATGGTCTCAAAGTGTTACTGAATATGTACAATACCCTTATTTAGTTTATGGTTTTCAGCATTATTTTACACGAATAAGTCTCCTCTACCAAGTCTCTCAGAAGTTATTTTTACTGTGTGATAAAGTATAATGGCTTGGAGTAGAGGCTTTGGAATCATATTGCCTGGATGTGAATCCCACATTCACCAAGTTATTAGCTGAGAAATCTTGAACAAATAATTTCCAAGCTTTGGTTAACTCATCTATAAAACAGAGAAAACAACAATCACAAAACTTACTTCCAGGGATTACAATTAAATGAGATATGTAAGCAGTCCAACTACTTTTGAATCCTCATTTTTTTCCTAGATGCCAGCCTAATTTTCTTTGGCTCAGTTTGGTAGTCTTTCCATTACATACTCCTTGCAATTTTGCTTTCAGTGGACTGACCAAAAGGTTCAAGGTTTAAAAATTGCTTAGACCACCTTCTTGACTTTTAGGGCCAGTTTGAGTTAAAAAAAAAAAGAAGAAGCTTACTCTTGAAGACTATTACACTGTGGCTAATTCACTCAGTGCATTTTCATGCCCTACCAGAAAGCGGTGATAATTAGAACACATATACTTCCGACCTGACAAATACCTAGCTTAATACTATCTGATGCATGCAGACAACTAACCTGTGTAGGAGGCAGAGAGTAAGTACTTCCCCAGCAAGTAATCTTCCTGGAATCATTTTATGTGTAGTCTCAGGCATGCTCTTTCTCTCCAGATCTCTAGATTCCTTTCTACTGGTATCTGGAGGCTGTCACTACTATTTACAAGGGATACCCATTGCTATCCCTTAAATTTAACAGCCCTTACTCCAGTCAGCATAATAAATTGTTATGCTATTACATGACTCTCTGGGTTACACATTCCCAGAATGCCCCTTTCCAACTTTAAATATGTTATGAAAACGTCGAGTTTGGGATAAGACTTTTTTTTTTTTTTTTAAAGTATATAATCTCGAAAAACAAGAGCCAGTACTAAGGCTTAAACTACAGCCTCTGAAGGGGGCAAAAACTCTTCAAACGTGTATATGGCTAAAGCTAACCAAAATCTATAAAATCAAAGTACTAAGGCCAACAAAATGCTCTCGAAGTAAGCAGAATTACCATAGCGAGCACGTGTAAATTACAAAACACTGACTTCATCCACCACGCATTCCAAAATCACTTTGCATTTAAAAGCAGATGCTGAGATTAATAAATCGTTCCAGATTCTGCCACTTCCCTAGTCAGTATATGTTGATACAAAGCAGTTCCTTGTTTGTGCCAGGCTAAAAATAAATGGAGTGACAGATTAAAGACAGGATGATTCCCCAAGTTATTCAAGGAGGGACTGAATGAGAAGCCAGAACGCGAAGGCACAACACTAGAACACTGGCTGTCAACATCATACCGTTCAAAAAAATGCGCAGAAAAGGTGAAGCAGGCTTCCAGACCACACAGCATTGTTTCCAGACGGGAACTCTCCCGGGGCCGGCGCGCGGCATTTCAGCACCCGCTCCGCAGTCACTGCTGGCATCGCACCACTCATCTGTTGCCCGCTCGGCGGGTGCAGGGCAGCGACCCCCTTCCAGCCTGCGCCCCGCGCGGAGACCCCAGCTGACCCCCCCCAACTCCCCGGGCCCCGCGCGACCCCCGCGCGCCTCGCAGGACCCGCCGCGCCCCCAGCTCCGCGCCGGGGGAAGGAAGCGGAGAGGGGCCGCGGGAGGGGCGGAGGGGCGGGCGCAGGCGCGGGGCTCCGGCCCGTCATCACCAACGCTCGAGCGCGGCGCGGGCTCGGGAGGAAAGGCTGAGCCGCTGCCCCCAGCCAAGTGATGGGAGGGGACCGCGGGGGACCCCGTCCGCAGGTGCCGGCGGCGGACGGGGGAGTCACCGGCGGCGGAGGGCGCCGCGCTGGCCCCGGAGCGCCCCGCCGTCCTCACGCCCGCCGCTCTCTGCCCCGGTCCTGCTCCATCCTCGGGATTCTGTCAGAACCCAACGCCCGCCACACCGGCCGCCCCGGCGCGGAGGCGATGGCGCTCTTACCGGAGGAGTGAGCGCCGCGCCGCTAGGAGGCGGCTGGAGTGCGCGCGGGAGACACCGAGGCGAGCGTCGCCACCGCCGAGGGAGCCGGAGGACTCACAACGAGGCTGCCGGCCGCGCGCTGCCTCTAGCGCCTCGCCCCACCCCCCTCTCCCGCAGGATTTTGCGCCGGAGCCTGCAGTCTCCGCGCGCTGGCCGGGAGGGCGAGGGGGCGGGAAGCCGCCGGGGGCGGGGCTGAGCGCAGGCTGATCTGATTGGCATTTGTGGGCCCAATGGGACCACAGAAACTCCACGCTGTGGTGAGACTGACTGTCCTCCTGACCCGTAGCAGAAGAGGGGCGGATCCAGTGGGTTCTCCGAGCGTCCCCTTTCCGTCAAATCCGAACGTAAGAAGAGGTCGGTTGGTTTACGCCGGCAGCCAAATGGTCCAATTACCGCAGGGAAAGGGGCCCCTGAACCCAGATTGGCGTCCTCTCTACCTATAGGGGAGGCTCAGAGGCGGCGAGACCCCGCCCCGGATGTGGGCGCGGCCCTAAGGTAAACTGAGACGGCCTCTGCCGCGGTACTTACGAGAGGCGGAACTGAGATCGCTTCGTTGTTATCATGTGACGGGTTCTGGGTTTAATGGGGGAAAAAGTGTGGAAGAGGTCAAGAACCCAAGCTGGCAAATCTCCGGGTCTTCGTGGCCCTCTTCGCTCTCCGACCCGCGGCACTGCCTGGTGAGTCTGAGGCCCCGAGGGGCTGGCGTTCGTCCGCGGTGCTTTCGTCCCCACGGTGCCCCGGCGCTGACGCCTGAGGCCTGGGGTTTGGGGGGCAGCCGTACCGCCGCTCCCCAAAACGTCTGTACGCCTGCTTGGCTTCGGGGCTTCTGTGCGCATTGTGCAAGGAGCGCGCGAAACTGCGAGAGGTCCTGGGGCCCGCGGCGCAGAAGGGTGGTGGAGGGGCGGGCACCCAGATCCGGAGCCTTGGGCGGAGGTGGGGCCGGAGTAGTTTGGGAATGTCCTGAATTCTAGGAACAGGTAGTCTGAAAATCAGATAAGTTGTCAGCAGAATGCGCTTCCGTTAAGGGATGGTTTATGTTGGCCTGGGCTGTTGCAGCATGGGCCTGCGGAAGGCGACTCGTGTAGAGGATGCTTTGTTAGAGGTTCATCTCGCACAGCTACCCCTGGAACGAGGCGAGCTCACTTGTTAAAGAGTACTGGCAGCGAGGACAGGGAAATGGGAAGCGTTTGGGAAGCACCAAGGACAAATTAATGAGTCCATACAACTGACATCGAGACTGGTGCTGTGGACAGGTGCTTTTGATTTCCATTTGGGGGCAACTCAGAAGATTTTAATAATGGGTAAGAACCTTCACAAATGGGAAATGAAATACTTTAGTTGAGCTAATTTTCGTTTTTTAAAAAATGCAATAAAAAAAATGCAATCACATTCTCTGAGGACAAAGAATAGCAGTAGGAAGCAAATATGATTGCTTAAATTAATGAAGATTTGTTAATAAGTTAATAAAACTGGGTTCATATTATTGTAAGCCACCGTCTACAACCCTTCGAGCATAATTTAAATTCCAGGTTGAGGGCTTTTTAAAAGTATAAATGCATACAGAACTTGGGTGTGTCCCACACTATGAAACTTGTAGCCACGTGACTATTCTGTGTCTCCTTTCACATTCAGTTGGAAATTACCTGTGTTGAGTTCAGTTGCTGCTCAGTGTGTGATTTAAAAAATGTAGCTTGAGTTATCCAATGGCTAATAGAAAAATTACATTTAAACAAGTTTATCAATGAACTTTTTAAAGGTTCACAAAAAAATGGCCATAAAGATTGGAGATGGGGGGGGGGGGGCTCCCTGGTGGCACTGTCAAGCTGTTGCTAGACGCTGTGGCATCTGTGGCATGGGTTCCATCCCCAGGCAGGAGCTAACCCAAATGGTGCAGCAGACCTCTCCTGTCTTGCCCGCTGCTCCCCTCAGCAGTGTTTTTCAGTAGGTCTGCCTGTTCTGCTCCCCACTCTCTCTGGTGAATCCTCTCACCCTCCACACCTCTGGCCTAGACCCCAGTTCTTGTATGCATTTATAAGTAAAAATAAATGTTTAAAAATATACATAAAAAGATTGGAGATCAGAATTGAGCAAACTTAGTGTATACTGTATAGTGTGAAATCCATCTTTAGTTATTAATCAGCACATACCCTACCATCTCATCTTCCAAATTCAGTCCCATTTTCCACAATGGCAGCCTCTGGCCAGGAAAGGAGACCAGCACAGAAAATGCCTTCCTGGGAGCAAAAGCATGTTTTTCATACTGCTGCATGAAGCATCTGCCAGCTAAATAAACAAGTTGAGTGTCAGCAGGTGGGGATCAGGGGCAAGAGAGTGTTAAGAGACCCTCAAATCACTAGTAATACAAAACATACACACTGAGATAATCACTGACTGTTTAAAAGTCAGGGAGATGTAGCAGAGAACTTCAAAGTTAAACAAGCCAGTCTGATTTCCCATCCACTTCCCCTTTTTCCTGCATTTTTAGTCTTACCACCCAGCCTTTTGTTACCATTCCTACCAATTTCTGATCTTCCCTTTTTCCATCAAGTGACCACTCTAATCTTCAATCACCACTCCCCAGTAGCTTATTTCACTCAGCTTATAATAATAGATTCCTTTTTTAGTGAAAACATATTCTCGGTATCATTGTCTTATATATAATACTTCTCCAACTGTTTCAAAGGAATAAAATGTTGTCGACCATTTGCATTTTGTTATTTCTGTTAATTCCTCACCTAATTACATGTAGTCTAGCTTCTGACTTCCCATTCTGCTTAACCTTATTCCAAATGTCCACAAATTAATATAAAAAACTTAAGTATAGAACATACTATAAAATTATATGTAGGGCCTCCCTGGTGGCGCAGCAGATTGGACGCAGTGCTGTGAGGCTGTCCGCAGCCTCTGTAGCACGGGTTCGATGCCCGTCGGCTGGTGCGATGCCCGTCGGCTGGTGAGAATCCCACATGGCTTGGCAGACCTCTCCTGTCTCCCCCAGCAGCTCCCCTCAGCAGTGTATTTCAGTCAGTCTGCGTGTTTTGCTCCCTGCTCTGTCTCTGGTGAATCCTCTCACCCTCCCACGCCTCTGGCCTGTACCCTAGCTCCTGTATAAAAATAAATAATAAATATTTAAAAAAAAAAAACTATATGTAAAAATTAAGTAATGCTGATACCCAAGTTAAGGATTAATGCATTCCCAATCATATCCAAGCTTATAGGAATTAGTGATTTTAGCATTGAAAAGAATGAAAGAATAAAGTTATTGATAGTAGCAGAAAATACTCTGGGAAAGGCCTTCCAGATATCAACAATATCTAGAACATACCCAGTAACAGTCACATTGTATTGGTAGAAAAGAGAAATCTAGATTAGTACTATGGATATAAGAATTAGCCCCAATTATTGACTAGTTTAGCATCTAATAATTATTAAATATCAAAAGTTTATTAAGTGATCTTGACTAGTGGACAGCAAATAGTGAAAAATCTATACCACAAACCAAAAAATAGGGCTATTAAGAGGAAAAAAGTTTTTAAGACTAGTAGGTATTTGTAAGAATTTTAGTGGTGGCGCAAGGGGTTAAACCTTAGCCCTATCAAGCTGTCTCCAGCCACTGAAGCATGAGTTCGAACCCCGGCCAGGGAACTAATCCACATGGCCATGGTCCAGCAGACCTCTCCTGTCTAACTTGCTGTGCTCCTCAGCAGTGTATTTCAGTAGTCCATCTATTCTGCTCCCCACTGTGTCTCTGGTGAATCCTCTCACCACTCCTATACCTCTGGCTTATACCCCAGTTCTTCTATGCATAAATTAAAAAAAAAAAAGTTTTTTTTAAAAAAGAATTTTAATGAGAATATTTACAAATATAAAACTCAAACTGTAAAAACCCATTCTGATCAATGCCTTCTATATTACTTAGCCCAAAGACCGCTTAACATCCTAATTCTACTTGATGTCTTTTTAATTTCCATTAGTAATTTCTTCACCAAAACCCTCCTCTCTTGGCTTAATGCCATCTCCTCCTTTTTTACTACCTTGATTTTTAATTGTTTTTTAAAGATTTATTTATTTATATAAGCACTGGATACAGTCAGAAGCGTGGGAGGGTGAGAGAATTCACCAGAGCCAGAGTGGGGAACAGAACAGGCAGAATGACAAAATACACTGATGAGGGGCGTGGCAGGAGAAGTCTGTCGCGCCATGTGGGACCCTCACCAAGCGGCCGGGGATCGAACTGGCGCTGCAGAGGCTGTGGACAGCTTCGCAGCCCAGCGCTCAACCTCTGCGCCACCACAGGAGGCCCTAATGTGTTTTTTTTTTTTTTTTTTAAATAGAAATGCAAGGTGCAAAAAGGTTAAGACATCCTTGAGCTACAGGGATAAAGTTAGGAGTGTCTGAGCTTGAGTGACACAGATTTAAAGGACACACTGTTCATGAGCCAGTTGAATAGAGTTTATATCGAGTGAATTTTCCAAAAATAAAAAAAATACTGTATTTTGTCATGAGTTATAAGGAATAATGGATATAAAACGATCAAAAATAGTTGCAAATTTTACAGGTTTTGAAAGGAAGAATGTTAGAATATTTTCAAAATTAGGAAATCTCTGAGTAGGAAAGAGTCAGCTTTGTTCAATAGGATTGGAAGTGATTTTTTTTTCCCTGTCCACTACTCAAAACAATCTTAACTTTTTTTTTTTTCCTTTTCTTAGGGTTTGTTTCCCCTTTTTCAGCTCCACAACAGCCTCTTTAAACTGTTTAAATGAGAATGTCCTTGGCTCAGAGAGTACTACTCACCTGGCTTTTCACATTACTCTTCTTGATCATGTTGGTGTTGAAACTGGACGAGAAGGCACCTTGGAACTGGTTCCTTATATTTATTCCTGTCTGGATATTTGATACTATCCTTCTTGTCATGCTGATTGTGAAAATGGCTGGGAGATGTAAGTCTGGCTTTGACCCTCGACATGGATCACACAATATTAAAAAAAAAGCCTGGTACCTCATTGCAATGTTACTTAAATTAGCCTTCTGCCTTGCACTTTGTGCAAAACTGGAACAGTTTACTACCATGAATCTGTCCTATGTCTTCATTCCTTTATGGGCCTTACTGGCTGGGGCTTTGATAGAGCTTGGATATAACGTTTTTTTTGTGAGAGACTGACTTCTCAGGGCATCATCCCACCTTATTACTATATCACAAACTGTCATTAAAGTGTTCTGAATCTTTGCAATTTTGAAGACTACCAGAGGATTGAGAAAAATACCAAATGTAGTTTTATACTGCTTCCATAAAATAGTTTTGGTGAATCATGGACTTCCAGTCAACCAAAAGCTTGTTCAATATTTGAGTTCTTAATATTCTTGTTAGCCCTATGTAAATAAAGTTTGTTTTGGACCTTATTTTCTCCTTTACTCTTGAATCTGTTGTAAACCTGTGGTTCATAATTAAGTAAATCTGAAATCTTTTTTTTTTTTTTTTTAAAGATTTATTTATTTATATAAGCACTGGGTACAGTCAGAAGCGCGGGAGGGTGAGAGAATCCACCAGAGCCAGAGAGGGGAGCAGAGCAGGCAGAAGGACCGAGGTACACTGCTGAGGGGAGCAGCGGGCGGCAGGAGAGGTCTGCGTGCCATGCGGGACCCTCCTCCGGTGGCCGGGGAGCAGCCGGGGATTGAACCGGCGCTGCAGAGGCTGCAGGCAGCTTCGCAACCCAGCGCTCAACCGCTGCGCCACTGGGGAGACCCTAAATCTGAAATCTTTAATCAACATATTTAGGTAGAATTTTACCATTATAACCAAAGTAAATGATCATTTGTGCTTTGAAAATATGAAGGTAAAGACCTAGTCAGTAAAAGAGTTAGGGTGGCCAGTTCATGTTTACATTCAGAAAGAATTTGAGAGTTTGACACATTTTTATCTAGGTTAAATTCATTTTCACCTCTTCCGTCTGTTTGAGACAGATTAGAGGTGACATACTAAAACAGAGAAAGAGTTTAGGGTGAGGTTTTACTTCATCCCAAAGTTAAAGGACCCATACATTCTGGTTGGGTTAGACAAGCCCAATGTATGCCTATTGTCCTGGGGTCTCAGGACAATAACTCAGCAAGTTATTGCCCCTTTAACTTTAAGGAATATCCTGGTTTGAGAAATTATAGATCACCCTAACAAGGCACTTAACCAATTTCAGTGAAGCAGAGGAGGCAGTACTTCAAAGAATTTACAAGAGTCCAGTACCTTACTACATCTTAATCATAAGATGATTTATTATACTGTCATCTTAAATAACTTGAAGCAATAAAATAAGTTACGATACCTCTCCAATTCTGATATAATTTATCAATAGATGAATGTTTTCCTCCATACCACCAAGCAATTAACTCAGTTCTCACACTACCTGGAGATAGCATCAGATCCCACAAGTTAAGGGTTCAGTCCTAGAAGACAAGCCTCCCCTTCTTCAGATGCCAGTCACAAATCCAGGTTGTTACCTGTGCTGCTGACTGACAAGCTATATATTGGTTGACCCCTTCCTTGGGTTTAACTTGCTAGAACTGCTCATAGAACTGAAAATAAACATTTTACTAGGTTACCATTTTATTACAAATGTAACTCAGAAATGGATGGAATAAAAGCAAAACACTAAGTATGGGAGAGGAGCACCAGAGCTTCCTTGCTTTGTGCATGACACTCTCATGTTCATAACTTAGGAGCTCTCCAAATCCTGCCCTTTGGGGATTTTATGGAGGACTGACTACATAGGCAAAATTGATTAAAATCATTGGCCACTGTGATTGAACTGAATCTCCAATCTGGGGGTTGGGCAAGGATTGAAAGTTAAAACCTTTAGTCACAAGGTGGGTTCCCATGGCAACCAGCTCCCATCATCCTTGGGTTACCTAGGAGTTTTCCAAAAGTCATCTGATTAGCATAAGCTCAATGGACAAATTTATCATACTTATCACTTAGGAAATTCCAGGGGAGTTAAATTCCTGTGCCAGCAATGAGCACCATTCATTTATTTCTTACTGTAAGTCACAGTAATATGATTAAGTATCATAGCCTCATAAAATATCATAGCCTCACTCAAGAGTTGGAATTCATTTAAAACATTAGGTAATCAAAGACATAAAAGAGATTATGCTAATAGAAAAAGCACAACTAATGGAATAAACAATTAGTATTACAGAAAAATACCAACCCAGGTTTTTAGTTATAGGATACTTCTTTTATATTATGCAGATGTGCTTACTAAATGGTGTATATAAAAAGAACACACTCTGTCTTAAGAAACTTAAACATGAATGGTTTTTAGTGGAGCCATTATTTTCTAAGTTATCATGGACAAGTAATTCAATCTGGCTTGAGCAAAAAAGATTTACTGAAAATTCTAAGTACTGAAAAGCTGCACAGTGAAAAAAGCCATCATTAAAACATAAAGGCTGGGCAACTTATGAAGCTGTCCACAGCTGTAGAGACAGCACAAGTTCGATCCCCCGGCCAGCCAGGGAGCAACCCACATGGCACAGCAGACCTCTTCTGACTCGCCCCACTGCTCCCATCAGCAGTGTACTTTGGTCAATCTTCCTGTTCTGTTCCCCACTCTGTCTCTGGTGAATCCTCTCACCCTCGACACCTCGGGCCTGTACCCCAGCTCTTGTATGCATAAATAAATCTTTAAGAACTTACATTTAAAAAAAAAAAACATAAAGGCTGCCTACAGGGAGAAGACATTTGCAAACCATGTATCAGACGAGGGGTTAATATCCAAAAGATACATAAATGTTGGTGAGGTTGCAGTGAAAAAGGAACACTCATCCACTGTTAGAATGCAAACTATGGATTTCTCAAGAAAATTAAAGTGGAAATTCCATTTGACCCAGAAATACTATTAGGTATTTATCCAAATAACATGGAAAATCTAATATAAAAAGAACTATCTACACCTCTGTATATAGCAGCACTATTTACAATTGCCAAATCATGGAATCAACCCCAATACCCTTCAACAGATGGATAGAGAAACTGTGGAGCACATATTCTTTTTTTTTCAAGATTCATTTATGCATACAAGAGTTGGGGTACAGGCCACCCCCCACAACTCTGGCTTACACCCCAGTTCTTTTATGCATAAATAAATCTTTACAAAAAATTATTATGCACACAGGAACTATGATACAGGCCAGAGGTGCAGGGGGTGAGTGGATTCACCAGACAGCAGGGAACAGAATAGGCAGACTGACTGAAATACACTGCTGAAGGGAGCAGTGGGTGAGGCAGGAGAGGTCTGCTGCCCCATGTGGGTTGCTCCCTGGCAGGCCAGTGATCAAACTCTTCTGCAAAGGCTGCAGATTGCTTCATAATGTGGTGCTTAACCTCTTGCAACACCAGGGAGGCCCCTGTGGAGCACATTATTCAGTGGAATATTACACTGTGATATCAGTGAAGAAAGAGGAAATGGTGGCATTTGCGACAAACTGGATGGATCTTGAGGTGATAATGCTAAGATCAGTAAGAGTGAGACAGATTTCAGACATTCTGACTCATCTGCATAATTACCCAAAAAACAAGTAGATATAAATAATAGGAAAAAAAAATGTAGTTTGGCAAAAAGAAGATAATGGTTACCAGAGGGGATATGGAGAAAAAGTTGGAGGGATGGTGAGGACTGATGGGGTATGGGCACAGGTGGTTTGGTGGAGGGAATAAAAAAAATATTAAGAGGCCAGTGTTAAAAACAAATCATTTCTGGGAGTCAGTTATGTAGATGTTCAAGGATGCAAGCATGTGATAATGACTCTGATAATCATGCATTTCCTCCTAAAATGAGTTTTGGAGAAATGCACTCTTAAAAAAAACATACAAACTGACAGAATTGGGCAGAGTCTGAATAGACATTTCACCAAAGAAAACATACAGATCACCAACAGGCACATGAAAAGATGTTCTATATTGCTTATCATTAGGGAAATGCAAATCAAAATTTTAATGAGATTTCACACAGGTTAAATGGCTATTATTAAAAAGCCAAGAAATAATCAATGTTGGTACAGATGTGGAAAAAAAGGAACCCTGTTCATTGCTGGTGGGAATGTAAATTGGTACAGCCACTATAGAAAACAGTATGGTGCTTCCTCAAAAATTTAAAAATTGAACTGTCCTATGATCCAGTAGTACCACTTCTGGGCATTTACCCAAAGAATATGAAAAACAAAAAGACATATGCTTTCCTATGTATGTTGCAGCACTATTGGCAGTAGCCAAGATATGGACAATGCAAGTGCCCAACAAACAAGTGAATGAAGATGTAGTATACACAAACACACACATATGCACACATAACAGAAGAATATTCTGCAAAAAAAAAAAAAAAACCAACTTGCCATTTGCAACATGAATGAATGTTAGGGGGATATGCTAATTGAAACAGAAGGAAAAGAGAAATAGCATATAATTTCACACCTTTGTGGAATATAAAGAAACGAAACGAAACTCCTTGACTGACAACAGAATAGTGATGGCCAAAAAAGGAAATCAGTAAAATCATTTTCATATAAAGACAGGCATATTGCTATATACCTGTATTATAAAGAATAGCATAGTTACTTCTTTTGAGAGGAAAAGTGTCAGAAACCTCTCAGCATCATTTTAAGAAACAAGCCACAAACTCAAAGCAGCTTCTTTTAATCTTGATTGGTCACAGTTGCACAGTAAACAGCACTCTGTTGAAAGTATCGGTGTCCTTACATTTCTTGACATAGACAGACATTGAACATACACAGAAATTACAAAATGTTAGAACCAGAAAAAACTAAACAAAACTTTTATGATAGAGAATATATTCAGATCAATAAAATCAAATTAGCCAAGTCATTAACAAACGGAGTTTAACTCCAAGTGTTATTTCCACAGACTTTGTAATGAAAATAAGAAGTATCAATAGAAGATCCTAGTTATCAAAGGCTAGGCAAAGATAACAGTGTGTTGAAAGCTTATGAGAGGACTCTACATTTCAATGTCTGTGGAATATAAAGAAACAAACTATATTCAAGTAAGCCAATGTAAACTGTAATTATTATACTAATAATCTTACACCACAAAGCAAATTTACTAGCCTTGACCTTTCCATGAACCTTTTTCCTATTCCCAGATGCCTATCCTCTGTGCAAAATTAGAGGAATACATAGAAGAATACATTAGTAAGGAAGATGTGATATGATTAGGGTGACCCAGCACACAGTTCCTCTCTTCTTTTTACTGTTAATTGCAGGTTCAAAAGCTAACATCTGTAGTTTACAACATGTCAAGCAATGTGCTAAATAAGCATCAGACATGCACGTTCTGTCACTTAATTTTCACCAATAAATGTAATAGATATTACCCTCTACTTTGCATGAGAAACAGACTTAGTAATTTCTCAGTTATACAAGTTTATTATTGATCCACAGCTTCACTGCTACAAATGTCCTAGCATAATATCCCAGTGAAGAGGTTTTTATAGGATGTCCACAAAAATGTGCCACTTTTATATCCTCATTTCACTCCTACAACAGAAATGAGACTATCACATATTAAAAAAAAAGTATGGTATCATCTAACTTCAAAATTTTCCAAGTTTGATACATGTTTATAGTATCAATGCTTAATCAAATTGCCTCTCTGATCAGATAACCAGACTTTATCTTAAATAGGATAAATAACCAGACTTTATCTTAAATAAGAAATACCTAAATTCTGCCTCAGAGTATGCTATATAAAGGTGCTCCTTGCATATATTCCATTTTAATCATTTTAGGTATAGTTAAAATTTATCCTTAACTTGTAATAATTTTCTGTGTATCTCTAGTTGAAGGGGAAAAGCTGAGTAACTTTTACAGATTCAACTGGAATCATAAAATAGAAGAAAACAGCAAAAGACTCCTCATCACAGGCATGAATGATAACTTTGTGGATTTGTCTCCAAAGGCAAGAGAAAGAAAATATAAACAACTGGGACTACATCAAACTAAAAAGCTTATGTACAGCAAAACAAACTATCACTAACACAAAAAGATACCCTACCAAATGGGAGAGGATATTTGCACACCATACATTTGACATGGGGCTGGTGTCCAATATCTACAATATAACTCATATAACTCTATAAAAGAAAACAATCAAATTAAAAAATGGGAAGAGGTGCTAAATAGGTACTTCGCCAAAGAAGACATGCAGCTGGCCAGTAGGCACATGGAAAAAATGCTCATCATCACTTACCCTCAAGGAATTGCAAATCAAAAACCACCTGTGAGAATGGTAATATTTAAAAAGAAACAAACAAACAACAAATGACAGTGAGCATGAGGAACAAAAGGAACCCTTAGGCACTGTTGGTGCTAATGTAGACTGGTTCAGCCCCTATGGAAAACAGTATGGAGACTGCAAAATATTAAATATATACTACCATATTACCCAGTAATTATACTCCTAAATATCTATCCAAAGAATGCAAAAAACACTAATTCAAAGGGGTATATGCACTCTCATATTCATTGAAACATAATTTACAATAGCAAAGCTATGGCAACAACCTAACTGACCAAAGACAGATGAGTGGATTAAGATGTGGTATATATACACAATGGAATACCACTCAGTTATTCAAAAAAAAAAAAAAAAAAAAAAAACCTCTTGCTATTTGCAACAACATGGATGGATGTGGAGGTGTGGAGGAGCTATTGATAAGTAAAATAAGTCAGATGGAGAAAGACAAGATAACAGATGGTATTACTCAAATATGGAATATAGGAAACAAAGGGTCAGATAAAACCAAACCAATACCAAATCCTAGAAATCTGACTGCAGAATTGAGGCTACCAGAGGGATAGGCTAAAATAAAATATGGAAGGGGGCACAAGAGACTATGGAGGAGGACTATGGGTGCCTTGGTGGTAGGTGGGTTGTAGGAACATACATCTAAGTGGTGTAATTCTATACCTATAAAGCATACAGTGTTGTAAAACAATATTCTCTCAATTAAAAAAAAAAAAGGTTGACTTTTAAATACAAAAAGAGGTTTTACAGCTTTGATTATCTTTACACAATCTATTGATGGTCCTACATGCCCAATTAGTAGCTTCTTAAACTTTATAAGGCAATAGTAATTACAAAACAGAAGCTTGATCTTTTTATGGTGCCTGCTGATACAGAAACATAATTTGTCTCCCCAACCCCAATAAAAGTTTCAACTTTTATTGCTTTAAATATTTGACTATCTCCACACAACAGTCCATAGTGGTTGGACTAGTTTGCACTCCCACCAACAGTGCAGGAGAGTTCCTTTTTCTCCACAACCTCGCCAACATTTGTTGATGCTAGTTTTCTTAATGTGCCATTCTCACTGGTGTAAGATGGTATCTCATTGTAGTTTTGATTTGCATTTCCCTGATTACAAGTGATGTTGAACATTTTTTTCATATGCCGGTTGGCCATTTGCTTTTCTTGACCTACTAAACATAGAGCTTCCATATGACCCAGCAATTCCACTCCTAGGTATTTACCCAAAGGACACAGAAACATCAACTCCAAAGAGCACCTGCACCCCTATGTTTATAGCAGCACTGTTTACAATAGCTAAGCTTTGGAATCAACCCAAATGCCCAAAAATAGATGACTGGATCAAGAAGATGTGGTACATATATACCATGGAATATTACTCAGCATTCAAAAAAGATAAACACATGCAATTTGTAGCAACATGGATGGAGCTGGAAGGGATTATGCTCAGCGAAATAAGCCAGAAAAAAAAAAAAGAAAAATACCGGATGGTCTCACTCATAGCAGGAATCCAGAAAACTTAAATAAGGGACCAGGAAAAAGAATAACTATAAGAAAGAAAATATCAAAATCAACAAATAACTATGAACCAGAGACACTCTATGGGGGGTGGGGGCAGGGAAAGGAGGTATTGGGGTCAAAATAAGGGGGTTGTAATTGTATGGGGAATATAAAAATAAAATTTAAATTAAAAAATAAAAAAATAAAAGTAACCAATGCAAGCAGCAATAAATAAATAAATAAATAAATATTTGGCTATCAAGTTTACTATATATTGGGTGTTGGTGATACAAAGGGATAAAGAAAATCCCTAGAATCCAACATGTATTAAATATGCATGTTAAATGTGAACAAAGAAAGGGACACAAGCAACAGAGGCAAGAATTGTCTTTATACCAGCTGCAGAGTGAGGGGAGCATATAAGGTAAGATATACATGTTGTATTTAGGGCAAAGATTTCCCTAGCAAAGACAAAGAAGTTCAAAAGGACACAGAAGAAATGGCAAGTACTACCATCTGGTAAAGTTGAAAATTGGGCACATCAAATGACAGATTGTAGATGAGGCTAGAGAGGGTCATATCCTGAAAGCTCTTGAGTGCTATGCTAAGCATTTGACCTTTATTTGTTAGGAATGGAACTATAGGATATATCTAAGCAGAAAAGAAACAATCATACCAGTCTTAGATAAGAATAATGGTGGGAAGAGGACTGCAGACAATCTATAACATTTTAGGCTATTGTAAGGATCCAGTGAGATGAACATTTACTATGACTATGGAAGATTACTGAGAGTAGACAAACATGTCTACTGAGAGTATACAAACATGCCTATAATGAACTTAAGAAAATCTCATGATACACTGTACAAAGTTAAAGGAAAAGCTAAAGAAGTCAGATTACGATGAGAGGACTGTGTAGAAATAGTGATTGCAATAATGATATTTGGAGGAAAGGGAATAGGTAATACTTGGGGGCAAAGGAGAAGGACTTAGAGCTCAAATAAGCAACCAAGGCTGACTGAAGCCATGGAGTCATATATATACATTTTTTTTTTAAAGATTTATTTAGGACCTCCCTGGTGGCACAGGGGTTGAGGACAGCACTATCAAGCTATCGCCAGCCATTGCAGCACGAGTTCAATCCCCAGCCCACCAGAGCAACCCACATGGCACAGCAGACCTCTCCTGCCTCTCCCACTGCTCCCCTCAGCAGTGTCTTTCGGTAGATCTGCATGTTCTGCTCCCCACGCTGTGTCTGGTGAATCCTCTCACCACCCCCCCCACAGCTTTGGCTTACACCCCAGTTCTTTTATGCATAAATAAATAAATCTTTAAAAAATTTTATTTAAGCACACAGGAACTGTGGTACAGGCCAGAGGTACGGGGATGAGAGGATTCAGAGAGAGCAGAGAACAGAACAGGCAAACTGACTGAAATACACTGCTGAGGGGAGCAGCAGGGGAGACAGGAGAGGTCTGCTGCCCCATGTGCGTTGCTCCCTGGCAGGCCAGGGATCCAATTCTGCTGCAGAGGATGAGGATAGCTTTATAGTGCTGTGTTTAATCCCTTGCGCCACCAGGGAGGCCCTGAAGCCATGCAGTCATGAAGATAGTTTAGGGATGAAGTGTAGAAGCATTAAGGAAGGAACCAAGAAGATTGCATTTAACAGGAAGTGGCAAAAGAAGCCATTCAAAGAAACTGAAAATGGTTGATATACATGCTACACAGATTTTAAAAAAACATATTAAGACAGGCAACCAGCACCTAAGATGACCTCTGAGAGAACAACTTCAGGTAAGTGATTAAATTTGAGGATTAAAGTGAGATGACAAATGAATGCAAGAAGAGGAAGTGCAGGAAGAAGTATCCAAGAACTTAGGAAGAGATGGCACAAGAACATATGTAAAAATCAGATTTTCTTTAAGAAAAATTTTTCACGTAAAAATCTGATTCAATTAAAAACAAAAACAAGTCCTCCCCTGTCCCCCCGGTGTCACAGGGGTTAAAGTCTCAGCGCTATCAAGCTATCACCCCAGCCAGGGAGCAGGGAGCTGACCCACATGGTGCAGCAGACCTCTCCTGGCTTGCCATTGCTCCCCTTAGCAGTGTATTTTAGTAGACCTGCCTGCTCTGCTCCCTACTTTGTCTCTGGTGACTCCTCTCAACCCCACACCTCTGACCTATACCCCAGTTCTTGTATACATAGATAAATAAGAAAATAAAAACAAAAAGAATTTCAAGCAAAGAGGAAACTTGGTAGGGAGAAGCCAAACTGTCCGATATTTGTATTACACAAGATATTTGTAACTATAAACTTAATAGTCTTCAGTAGTATAACAGCAATGGATTTTATAGTAAAAATTGTAAAGCTTTAACATTTTAAAAACAATACATAAATTCAAATTTCAAAATATGGCAGCTCTCTGCCTGCCTGTGTCTGTACAGGCATCTCTTTCCTTTTTTAATCTTTCCTATATAAACTTGCCTTGTGTTGGCAAAAAAATAAATTTCAAAATACATAGGATCTAGCATGTTCATATCTTAGTGCAGGTTATAATAATAAAATGAGTAGTAAATTTTACTTTTCTCATTAACATAAATTCTTACATGCCCACATTTTTTTTAAAGATTTATTTATTTATGCATACAAGATCTGGGGTACAGGCTGGAGGGGTGTGTGTATGTGAGGATTCACCAGAGACAGAGCGGAGAACAAAACAGGTGGACTGATTGAAATACACTGCTGAGGGGAGCAGTGGGTGAGACAGGAGTGATCTGCTGTGCCATGTGGGTAGCTCCATGGCCGGGGATCAAACTCATGCTGCAGTGGCTGTGGACAGCTTCATAGTGCTGACACTTAACCCCTTGTGCCACCAGGGAGGCCCCTGCCCACATTTTGTTCTCAGTTCATATTTACACTCCCTGGTTGGGTTTAAAGTTCTGGAAGATGAGATAACTTGAACGCAAGATTACCTCCTTCCCATCTCTGCTCTCCCAGCAGAAATGATATAGAGTAACTATAAACTTTAAAAGGAAAGACATCTCTGATTTTAGGCTCCTTGTGCTTGACAATCTAAAAAGCTATCATTTCCTCCAGCAATATGCAGTGGATTACAAAAAAATCGAACAGAAAGGTCAGATACGAAAAGATTTATACCTCTGAGTTGCACTCTTAATTATCTTATTTGAATTATACTGTTAGTACCAACCATATCAAACATAACACCTTCATGAGGTAGACAACATATTCTAAAACCAGTAAATTTTGTTTACATATTAAAGTAGTTATGTCAGGTGGGGGAAAGATCAAATAAAAGCTAGTTTACCACTCTGAAGAGCTAAAACACATTTTACCAGATTAAAAGTGTTTTGAAAAGAGTGACAGTTTTCTTAGATCCCCTTGGAATACAAAATAGTCCTGTCTAGAAGGAAAGGGGGTGATTTGCCACACCATCCCAGCACCCATTTAAGTAATCCTCAATAGTCTTCGCTGTTAGCACAAGTGAACTTTTGATAATTACTTTAAAAAAAAAAACCAAGATTTTCATATTGGAATAATTTTCATGGTCCTCTGACTTCCATTGAAGACAAAAACAAGCTTTTAAAAATGACAACAGAGAAATGCCAAATTTAAGAAAATAATTGTGAAACAAAAGTAAAAGCATTACAGTTATCATTTTAGCATTTATTGAAAGGTGGAAGACAAAGAAAATTTCTCTCAAACTGCAAAAGCAAATCTTGCACCTTTGCTAAATGTAAAAGGAATTTTTTTCACTTCTTTACATGACAATGAATCTGTCCAAAAAATAACTGAATGCAAATTTACCAAAACAGTACTAGTCTATTATTTACAAAAATGAATTTATCAGCCATAGCATTTGGGAAAAAAAGTTTCACACTCAAAAACACTAATGAAAAAATCTTAAGGACTTAACCTAAGAAATGAAATCTTTCTTATCCTTCATGAGCATCTCCCAACCCCAAATATTATAGATTAGATTGAAAATATATGGGAATAGATTATTTCCAAAAATCTTACACACATGCATAAAGACACACATACATATAAACAAACATACACACAATGTTGTGCTAGATCAACCTAATTTTATTTAAGGTCAACAGCCTTAGTGACAAGGAAGATAATGAATATGGCTTTAGTAAACTTTTCAACTGAATATCACAAATGCTTAATTCTTTTGCTAGCTAACCAGCTAACCTGAGTATGGAATATATATTACTTAGATAGCTATAAGGGTATGAACAAAAGTAATTTTTTTAAAAGCACTATAGCAGACACCATTGAGGTACCTTAGTTTTTTTTGTAAAGGTCTGTGTATCAACTTAATAATTTATATAACAACTGTGTAACTACATAGTATAAGATAATATATAAACTATATTTTAAGTGCTTTATTGTTCTGGTCCAAGAAATTAGAAATAACAGCAAAAAACTTGTGTTCAGATAAAGAACTGGAATGTACTAACTAGGAAACCATTAATATAATGCAATATTGAAATAGAAATTATTTGTGTGTGACAAAGGTAGTCAAAAAGTTCTCAGATTGCATCTGAAAAGGATTTTTAAATTATAACCCGTAAAACAAGGAACATAAGCGTTATTCAAGGCGACAAGGCTGTATCTTGAAATCTGAGACCATTGATTTTTATTTTTCACCTCCACAGAGATGTATACATTTTACAAAACAAATTTTCAAAATATGGAGAAGTTTGACTATAGATTATATAGGAAACTATACCTAAAAGCAACCACTGTGGTTATTTTAGATATATTTTTAAGTTAGAAGTTTAAGGCTCATATATTTTGGGGGCATAAACTAAAGGTATTTTACTACAGTATGATTTCATGCATCTATGTGCAAGCTACTAGAAAATTGGAAATAAAACAAACCTGGTTAAATATATCACCCTTCAATTAAAAAAGAAAAAACTCTTTAACCTCTTCCCCTCCTTTATCTCCCAACTGGCTTGTTATGAACTTTTGTCTTTCAAAAAGGTAGATACAAATCCATATAGTGGTGAGGAGCAGGATAAGACAGTAAAACAAAACAAAATCTCTATTTACATTATCATGATTTATACCTTCTTTATCCCATAAAAATTCCTATGATGTAAATATATTGATTTCCTACAAACCATCAAGACTTCCAACAACATTTGACTACCATTTTAAACTGGAACCTAGAAATAATGTCATTACTGCAGGCTTTTTTTTTTTCTCCTGGTGAAATGACTCTAAGTGGTTTCTCCCTAACCAAAAAGAAAAGCAGTTTTAATGGTGCCACAAATGGGGCTGAAACAGAAACCACTGAAATGAGAACAATAACACTAGCCCCAAAGGCAATATAAAGAAGCACAGTCGAATGTTACCAGAGTCATCAACCAGAATAATACCGAAGAAAATAAAATAGATGTGCAATGAACAGAGTCTTTACATCAAAGCATACATTAAAGACATTTGTTTAACTTTTAATTACAGTAGTGGATGCAGACTGAAATAGTGCGCAAGTCCATCATTAAAGAGATTTGTTTTAATCATCTTTAGTTAGGCACTGGCATTCCTGTTTCCTACTCCACCTTTACTTTCTTGAGCTTCTTTTCAAAAAGAAGTACTCTAAGTTGTTTTACCTTGCTAGTAGGGTAGGGACAGGGATCCTTAGAAAGATGAGGTAACACATCCTATTTTTGTTAGTTATATCTCTGTTTATGGCAGTTGAGTCATTGCCCTTTTGTTAGATTTTGTATTTGCCTTATTTTCCTCCTATTCTGCAAGAAAAATGTAAGAAAAAAAAAGGATCTTAATTGCTCACAATTAAACTTTTTGTAACTAAAGATTTTTACTCAGCTACTCTTAAGTACAATATAGACAGGTGCTTATCAGTAAGAAAATTTTCTCAACTTCTTATTCCACATACTACGAAGAAAATTTATGTTAGGACAATATATATGGCCACATAATTTGATTAACTAAAGGGTTAGATATCATTAAAAGACCTTGTTTCTCCCAACTTTATAAAATTGCTTCTTTTACCGAAACTGTTTTCTTAATATTGAATATAAATATTTTAAAATGTATTCCAGGGAGTAGGGATAGAAGTTTCACATATGCATCTTATTCAGCAATTTAAGAAGTTATGCAAAATAAGATTATATATATATATATATACACCATATATATATATATATTCACACACACACTCACACACACACACGCCTCATAACTGAATCTTGGTTTTAAAAATACTTGCACAGTGTGGGGAATTTAAATATTGACTAGATTTGAAAATGTACATTTGCACTTCATTACCACTCTAAATGGATATACCAGCAGAAACATAAAATATAACCGATTTAACTGAATTGTCAATTTGTCTTTTTGTAGACTCAACAGAAAACATATTATGAACCTTTATTAAGTGGCTCACATTTCCATATAAATCACACTAAAAAGATTTTTAATAGCTATTTACACTACAGTGCTGACTCGTTTTAAATGACAAACAAAAACAAAAAAAAAAAACTGGTATAAATAAGCTTTATGGAAAAGCCTTAAATTGTCAAAAAGGAATTCTGGCTCATATTACCACATATATATATAATATATATATTATATATATATGCATATTTGTGTATATACATGTATGTATGTATGCATGTTAATGTCAGCTCTATTCTAAAACTTACAACTCCAACTCAAATGATCTTTTAAAAGACTCCTTTTGTTTAAACCTGTAATGTTTACAGTGCATCTGGCCCTAAGTGCTTTGATACTTCACAGTTATGGACAGGCACTGAGGAATGTTACAAAGCTACATAAACTATATTTTATAACAGACTTAGGAGCAAGTCCTTGGCTTGCTTTTAGAATTCATGAATCTTTATTACATTATTAAGTTTAAAAAAAGAAATTGTAAATGGTTATGTACAAATTTAGCATACAATGTCATCATCTTTTCTATCTTGATTTGAATGTGCTGAACTATGTTGTTTTTTATCAACTAAACTTAGGAGATTTCCAGGGCACCAATTCTTCCTTTAAATCTTTGTTGCTATTTTCAAATTTAGAGTCTGTATCAATCTTAAATTCTGTAAATTGAACATGGTCCAATTTTGCTTTAACACTCTTGCCATCCATGTTATTCGGTGCTCTAGTCTTTTCAGGAATATAAACATTCATAGCCTCTTCCTTGATTCTTACAGATGCAATAGGTTCATGTTTAATCTGCTGTAATTCATATTTAGGATGAAGTTTGTCTGAAAAAATAGAATCCAAGGAGGTTTTGCTTACAGCACAAGTCATGTTGTCAGTATGAGGTCCAAGAACTGATGATGCAGAATCTGGTAATGTGCCTGTTTCATGAGTAGCTGTAATTTGAGCAGTGCCCTCTTCTGAGTGATATAACTTGAGCCGAACATGCCATGCTAAGCTGCATACAGCTGAAACTGTCTTGAACTGATGAACAACATTCCTTGGAATAAAATAAATGTCATTATCATACAGCTGAATTCTGGCATAGCGAATGCCTTCCCTCCTCAGTTGATTAAGTTTTGCATCATCAACCCATTGGACACACTAAAAAAAGAAACAAGAAATACAAGTAAGTCTTTTCAACAATAAAAATTAAACTAAAGATAATAATTGTTTAAAATGTACCTGGGACAGTGGAGGTTCATGTAAATCTAACTGCATTCGTTGAACTACTTCCAAGAAGTCTTCAGCATGAAAACAAATTACATCTTTGGTTATTCGGGATTGATCGGGCCTTACAAAAAAAGGGGAAAAAAAAAAAAGAGTATGAGGAATCTGCTGTGAGGTCCTTGTTAAAGCAAAATAGCCTATGATGATCAAAGAACTGTCTTAGAATTAAAGTTAAATTGCAGTTAGAAGACCACATTAGTTATTTAAATAAAGGAATGATGCCATGAGTTTTGCGTTAAACATAGATAAAAACAACTCACCTCATTTTATTATAGCTTTTTGTAACCATTATTTTGAAAAAGTAAAATAATTTGAACTGGGTAATTATTCAAACAAAAAAGTAAGTCTTAAAGTTAAGATAGTTTATTTCATAAAATTAAATGCAGATGATGAAAATACTATGTAAACATTAGAGGGAAATATGGGGGGAGAGGGAATATTTTCTTCAATAAAGGTATGTAAAAATACATTATCAGCCCAAATAGTTCTTAATAAATTAAAAGACATTCATTAGAAAATTACTAATAAAACAAACTGTGGATATGCTGGGGATAATAATATCTTTGAATATAGTTCTAAAAAAATTCCTAAATTCTTCTATTAATTAGAAATATACAAACACAATTTTACAGAAAATGCAAAAAAAAAAAGAAAAAAAAAGGGAGGGGTCTCCCTGGTGGCCTAGGGGTTAAGTGCTATCACTGCTACCGCCTGAGTTCAATTCCCCAGCAAGGGAGCTAACCCACATATGGCACAGCAGACCTCTCCTATGTATTTCAGTAAATACACTTAGCAGTGTACTTCAGTAAAATTTGCCTGTTCTGCTCCCCACTCTCTCTCTGGTGAATCCTCTCATTAGCCCTGCCATTCCCTGGACCCCTGTCCTACAATCCAGTTCTACAAAAAAATGGGGGGGTAAAAAAACAAGTTTTGGGCCTCCCTGGTGGCACAAGTGGTTAAGCACAGCACTATGAAGCGATCCACAGCCTCTGCAGTACGAGTTAGATCCCCAGCCAGCCAGGAAGCTAACCCACATGGCACAGCAGACCTCTCCTGTCTCAACCACTTGCTCCCCTTAGCAGTGTATTTCAGTCAGTCTGCCTGTTCTGTTCCCTGCTCTGTCTCTGGTGAATACTCTCACCCCCATCCCCACCTCTGGCCTTGCATGCATAAATAAATACATCTTAAAAAAAATAACTAAGAGCCCAGAAATAAACCCACATTTATGTAGACATGACAAAGGAACACAGACCATGTAAAATAGAGAAAGTCTATTTTAACAAATGGTGTTGGGAAAAGTGGATAGCTACACACAAAAGAATGGAACTTGACCACTAGCTCACACCATATATGGAAATTAATTCAAAATGAATCAAAGACTTGGCTATAATACCTGAAACCATAAAATACACAGAAAAAAGCACTCTACAACATTGACATCAGTGATGTCTTTGGGGACTATACTGTATATAAGAGCAAAGAAAACAGAAACAAAAATAAACAAATGGAACAACAAGAAAGCAAAAAAACTCATCATTAAAATAAAAAGGCAACTGGGGTGCAATTGTCTCCCTGGTGGCGCAAGGGATTAAGACGCAACCTACGAAGCTATCCACTGCCACTGCAACATGAGTTCTATCCCCAGCCAGGGAGCTACCCACATGGTACAGTAGACCTCTCCTGAATGACCCGCTGATCCCCTCAGCAGTATTTTGGTCAATCTGCCTATTCTGTTTCCTACTCTGTCTCTAGTGAATTCTCTCACCCCCTGCACCTCTGGCCTGTACTCCAGCTCTTGTATGCATAAATAAATAAATCTTAAAAAAAAATAAAAAATACCAGCCAGGCAACATGAGTTCCATCCCTGGCCAGGGAGCTCACGCACATGGCAAAGCAGACTTCTCCAGTCTCACCCCAAGCTCCCCTCAGCAGCGTATTTCAGTAGACCCGCCTGTTCTGCTTCCCACCCTGTCTCTGGTGAATCCTCTCATCCCCCACACCTTTGGTTTACCCCCCAGGTCTTGTATGCATAAATAAATCTTTTTTTTTAAAAAAAGGCAATTTACCAAATGGGAGAAAATATTTGCACATTATACATTCAGTAAGGGTTTAATACCCAAAAATCTACAAAGAACTCATACAATGCAACAAACAGAAAACCCAGTTAAAAAAAAAAAAAGGGCAGAGGAGCTAGACAATTCTCCAAAGAAAACACAGTCAATAGGAACATGAAAAAAATGCTCATTATCACCTTTAATTAGGGAAATGCAAATCAAAACCACAATGCAATACCACCTTACATCTGTAAAAATGACCCTTGTCAAGAATAGCAATAATAACAAGGGTTGGATAGGGTGTAGAGAAAAGAGAACCCTTGTACCCTGTTGTTGGGAGTGTAGACTGGTAGAGCCCTATATGGAGAACAGTATAGAGGTGTCTCAAATATGAAAAACAGATCTTTTACATGACTCAACAATCCCACTCCTAGGTATCTATCCTAAGAATGCAAAAGTACTAATAAGACAATATATATGCATTTGAGCCTCAGAAAATTAAATGAATATTTTTAAACAGGCATGAACATTTTCATACAAAAAGGAAAAGTACCAAGTGAACATTACTTTTTCTTTCACCTTGTCTTAACCTCTAATTACTTTAGAAAATATAATTATTTGTGAAACCCAAAAAAGACTAAAACTAGATTTTAGCAACTGAAAATCTTCTTTAGTGTAATTATACAATTAAGACATCCAAATACACAAGAAAAAGAAACTTCTTCCCCCATTTAAGGAGAATTACTGAGAAACTTTCAAAGAAAAATTTTAGAAACCAAGAAAACCTTTCATTCAAATAGCAGTAGTTAATATATACCACTCTCCACAGTGCACAGCCTTCAGCACACCAACAGCAGCTGTAGTCTGTCGTTCAAAACCTTGTCCTATGTGATCAGCATGGGCTCTTGTTCTGTCTTCAAAGAGCATTTCACGGGGCTCACTGGTTCGAGGTAGGTACTGCAGATTTTTTATTTCATTGGTAGTTCTGTTAAAAAAATTTTATATTTTGTTTAAAAAAACAGAGAGAAAGAGGCAGGCCTATGTATTATGCTTAACCTCAAACATCTGTATTAAAGCACTGAGGTTCAACTGCCTTCAAGCATTTAATAATCACATAATTCAGATGAAGGGAAATTTAAATCCAAATCAAATTCTATTTGTAAAATGCACAAATACAAACAAATGAAACATATAATTCCCCCTCCTTGTTTTTCTAGTATTGTCTCCACAAAAGTGACAGTCATAAGGAAATACACACTTTGATAAGGAACTAAATTACAGATTGACAGAATGTGTGGTTCATCCAGGTTCCCCTGAATCCAGAATCTTTACCTGAAGTTTGGATCTAATCTGTGGAACCATGCCTCCACTCAGATCACATGGCTAACAAGAAGTATATATCTTGAACAAATAACTCTTTAAAATGCATTAACTTTATATTTATAGAACACTGTTATATGCCAGGTACTATCTAGGTACTGGATCCAGTGAGAAAAAAATAGTAGTAAGACAGACAAGTTCCCTATTGTCTTGGGAGTTTATAGTCTACTGAGAGATAAAAGAAATAAATGGGGGATCGGGGGTGTAGGGAACAGGCAATAAATACTTTGGAGGTAGAAAACTTTAGCTTCATCTTAAGGACAGTTATCTCTGTCTCCTCTACTGCTCACTTAGAATCCATATGCTAAGTCCTAAGCACTTAACATCACTTATTGTAGAAACCCTCCCCAGTTTTGCTGGACAGAGGGAAAAGGATGAAAAATAGTTTCTTTGACTGGGAATATATATCTATTTATCTACCTGTTGCTTCCAAAAACAAATCCAGATTACGCCCATAATTTTCTCCTGCTTGCCCTGGTGTATCCCTAGGGTCACTCTTCCTTATTAGTTCTCTAATTTCCATTTTCAATCTCTACTACTTTCTTTTTGCACCCGCATTACAGTTTTATATATACACAGATAAGATACTTTTTTGCTGTTTGTGATTAATGTTCTACAGTTGTCAGAATGTTAAGATGATGTTGTTTCCTGTAGAAAGCTAACAGGCTTTCAAGCCCACACATATGGTCTCATTTATACCACATTTTAATGAATTAAGACATATAAAGAAAGCATTCAGCACAGTGTCCAGGGCACTGTTCCTAATAGCTGCTCAGAATACAATGTGAAATGAAATCATAAGATGTACCATAAATTATAAGCTCTGAAGTACAGGCAAGTTCCCCAAGAGGCCAGTGAAATACTTTAAATTACATGTAAAAATGTATGTTGTTCTGGGGAGATACTTTCAGGTTTTCAAAAATGAATTATAAGTCGAAGTTAAGAACCACTGAGAAACAGACAAGTTTTACCAACTACCTTGTAAAAATTTCTTTTCAAACAAAAATGTTAAGCAGGGCCTCCCTGGTGGCGCAGGGTTTAAAGACACAGTGCTATCACCAGCCACTGAAGCCTGAGTTCTATGCCCAGCCAAGGAACTGACCCATATGGCACAGCAGACCTCTCCTGTCTCACCCACTGCTCCCCTCAGCAGTGTATTTCAGAAGATCTGCCTGTTCTGCTCCCCACTCTGTCTCTGGTGAATCCTCTAATCCCCCGTACCTCTATCCTACACTCCAGTTCTTGTATGCATAAATAAATCTTTAAAAGAAAATAAACAAATATTTCAAAAGATTACCATTTTATCCAATCTAGAACATAGAGTGTTTTTTTTCCATTTGTTTAGATCTTATTTTATATTCTCCATAAAATGTTTCAGTTTTCTTAGCACAGGCTCTGAAAATTTCCTGTTAAATTTTTTACTAGTTCATAATGTCTCTATTGAAGACATTTTTTCTATCTCTAATTACAATTTGTCACATATCTACATTTCTCATGTATTATTTGTATTTCATATTTTACCAAAAATTATATCAGTATGTATAAACCGTTTGTTCATTTATATACAGTTACACCCTAAATTTTGTTCTCCTTCTTCTTTTTTCAGCAAACACATAGCCCAACAAAACACCCATTCTCAACAATAAAAACTTGCATCCAACATACCTTTTCCTTTTGAAAGGTGACTTTGGCATATCAGCCACAGGGATCATTTGTTCTCCAGGGCGTACCCACATAATGGGACCATCATCACTATCTTTTCGACTCTCTAATTTTAGACTAGATAGTGTCCCCCATGGCAGTGTACACTAGAGGGAAATAATTACACAGAAATCAGTTATTTTGCAAATGATATTTAAATGCACATTAGAGAATACTGCCCCCTTGACAAACACAGTTTGATATATACCTTTATACTTATACATTGGAAATATGTACCCATATTAAATATACTCCAATATAAATAAAATATTCCTGCAAATTCATCCATTGTTCTTCAAAAAAATTCTATTTCAAACACAGCAAGAAGGTAATTATTGTGTGATGCTTCTGTCAGATATGAGATTCACTGCATTCATCATTTTTCTTCCTTCTAGCAAATGTGGGTCACGAGATAGGAATAAGTCAGCAAAATAGGCATACTAGAATTCTACTTATTAACTACGGAAATGAACAATTGAGGATACCTCAAAATATGGATACTTCTTTAATTAGTTATCATCAAAAACTAACAAAACAAAAAGGAAAATCCAATCAAAATCAAAATTTATTTCTGGTCAGTAGTTTCATAAAGAGGTTGTTAGTCTAAAGTTAGAGATTAAAATCTTTAAAAAGATAAAAAAGATGGCCTCCTTGGCAGCCTCGGGGTACAGTCCCACCAAAACAGTCCACCATGACAGCCTGAATTCATTCCCAGCCAGGGAGCTAATCCACATACATTGCAGCAGATCTCTCCCGACTCACCCTCTGCTTCCCTTAGCAGTGTATTTCAGTAAATCCACCTGTTCTGCTCCCCACTCTCTCTTTCTCTCTAGTGAATTCTCTCACCCTCCACACCACTGGCCTATATACCAGTTCTTCTATGCAAAAATAAATAAAAATCTTAAAAATAAATAAATATAAGAGAGCGCGAGAGAAATGACTACAGGCCACTCACACACTGTCCATGGAATGATGAGAATCACATTTTTTTTTTTTAAATTCATCCCATACCCTCTTTCAAAAGGGGAGGTTTATCAGGTTAAATTTCTCCAGAAAGGATACATTTAGCTCACTTGCTTTTAAAATTAAAATCTGAAACATATTTAGATAGTGGTACTTTAAAAATACCACTCAAAATAAATATGACTAAATTCCATGAGTTGGGAGACAAAAGAAAGGAACAAAGGTTTAAAAGGAATAAAATAAGTAAATGAAAAAGTAGTAGAACTGGGTGAAAAAGACATACACATATGGATTAGAAAACGGAGGAAGCAGAAGTGAAAATAAGAAGAGATGTTCAACAGACTGTTGAATATTAAACTTGCTGTGTCACATCCTGACCTTTGAATTACTGATTAAATAATTAACCTAACTTCATAGTTCAGAGATTTCTGTCTCAATGGGATAGTCCTAGCAGTACACAAGAAAAAATATTTTCAGGAATGCAGACTTGGGTAGGGGAATCTGGACAGAAATCACTTGAAGAATTTAAAGGGACCCCTTCACGCAAACCAACCTGGGATGTCCCCAATCACATCCTGGTGGTCCTAATTTCTCCCTGACCAGCCTTTTAAAATAAAGCATCCCCATGACCCCAAAAAGAGTATTTAAAGGGATCTTAAAACTATAAAATATAAACACATTAATTTTATGAATGAGGAAAGTGAAGCCCAGAAAGTTTAAATGCTTCCAACCCAGCCAAGAATAGCTAAGATGGAAATACATTTTCCAGGCCAGCTTTCCACAATGCCAAACTGCTGCTCCCTGGTCCTAAACACTTAATTTTGTAAGCATCCACATCTTAAATCCTCTGGTACTTATTGTTTATAGAGCTGATAAACAAATGGAACAGAATTTTATAAAGTGACAGTGTCAAGTGTTATTTTCTGGTCCACTGCTTAGTTTTCCCATTATAATCAGTACCTGAAAAGTCATGCACACACACCATATAAGAATTACTTTGAGATTCTCACCTATTCTTTACTTTCCCTTCAATTCAAATGAAATAAAAATTTGTATAATTCTGAAACAGCCATTATTTACATCACCTATTGGATAAAAGTAATACCCACATTTCAGATTGCTTAATATTATTTTCTCTTACTTTTAAAAATGGTGAGTCTTCTAGCATATCAAGGAACTCAGGGAAGTAGTCTCCTACTTCTTCATCAACTGCTCCAACCAAGCTGATCTGTCTCATTGGGCCAGCTCTGTAAGTACCATGAGAATATGTTCTTTTTACCTGAAGGACAGGGATTGAATTAAAAGGTATACATAAGATAATGCTTGCAGTTGTATAACATTAAATTATATTGCCACAAGACAAAAAAGCCTTAAAACAATAAAAAAAATATGTAAGGGCCTCCCCAGTGGCACAGCGGTTGAGCGCTGGGTTGCGAAGCTGCCCGCAGCCTCTGCAGTCCGGTTCGATCCCCCGCTGCTCCCCGGCCACCGGGTGAGGGTACCACATGGCACGCAGACCTCTCCTGCCGCCTGCTGCTCCCCTCAGCAGTATACTTCGGTCCTTCTGCCTGCTCTGCTCCCCTCTCTGGCTCTGGTGAATTCTCTCACCCTCCCCGCGCTTCTGACTGTACCCAGTGCTTGTATAAATAAATAAATCTTTAAAAAATAAATACATATTTAAAAAAAATATGTAAGACATTAAGAAAATCTGCACTAACTCAAGCTATTTTACTTTCTCTAGTTATTTCTACTCAGTACTTATGAAAATGACAATTGAAATTTTAAAAAGCATAATTCTAAATAACTGTAACTTATATGAAGTTCCCTTTTAGATCTATAATGCCACTGAAATTACATTTAAAAGTTTATATCTTTATATGCCTAAATGGTTCATAATCTTACCAGAATTTTCAAAAGTAGACCCCTTGAAAAAGTTACATTTAACAAACACTAGCAGTCTGTTGAAAAGATCACCAGGAATGATCTTGTCATCTAAATTGTATCAATATTTTTTAATATCCACATTTCTATGATTAACTCCAGTGAAAATCTACTAGAGATTGAGAAAGAAGTTCTAGGACACAAATCTACCTTTGCTATCTACCAGCTGTATGATTTTCAGAAATCACTTATTCTTTGAGTTGTAGTTTCTTCATTGGAATGATTTATTTCAGATTGCTGGAGGACATTTAATAGTCACCCATATGGGGTATATCATTCAAATATCAAACAAAATATAACAGCCTACATCTGAAGAATCATTGGTATGTGAATTTTCACAAGCACATTTAAATCCTTCAATGAAATCTATGACTTTTCATATATTAACACTAGTAAACAAGAGTCTCCTAAAAGTAAAACAACTTCCTCTCATAAAAATCTTTGAGGAAAATCCTAATTATTGTTTTGTTTTTTTCTGGATTTGCCTCTAGAGCCACTATAACTTTTGGGGAGATCAAATTATCTGTTTTCCAGGGGCTATCCCAGCTTGAAAATTGAATGTCCTGTATCCCAGGCAAACTCAGATGGTTTACCTTTTGTCACATCATGAACAAAGCCTCTATATATTCACATCACAAATCAAATTATCGTAATGGCAGTTGGCACAGAGAGTACTGTTGTTTAATGAGGTATTTAAGTTGTAACCCACATATTTCCAAAACATTGACAATAAAAATTGTATCATAATAGAATGACCTAAGACATTACAGAATTTTATTTTCTATCATATTCAGCTACACAATATGATACATTAATTCCCTAATGAGTTTATTGGAATTCTAAGCTTAAGTTTTCACAACTATTACAAATTCATTTCTTAGAAACATCCCCAAGTTACAAAAAATTGGGGGTTCCATATCCCCATTTTGTACTGATGGTCTCTAGCAAAGCTAAGAATAGCAATGTGAAATTTTGCAGATATACCAGGATTGTTATTTAACGTTACTGCTATGCTCGCTTTGACAGCACATATACTAAAATGTTACTGCTGCTCATTGATCCTAAGTTTGTAACCTCAGTTTTGGATTTACAAGTCACCACTTGACTTAAGACAAACCTCAGGGAAGGGAAGTAATAATTCTACTTTAGACAAATTAAGTAAGTTCTCTTTGTCTCATATTTTCCTTATCTTGTTTAACTGAGAGAACTTATGTAAATCACTAACTAGTTTTAACAAAGTCAAAATCAAATAAATCCTTGTCACCTAACTGGTTCATTTTACTACATGACAACATCAACGTGATCAACTAAATAATTCAGGTAGGGAGAAATTTTCGGTGAGCCAATTCTTCTAAAATACTAACTGCAGCTCAATTTTATGAGCTCTTCCAAAGACATGACTGACTTGAACCTTTTAAAACAAAAGTCAAATGAATGGATAGTCCACTGGTATTTTTACCAAGAATATGTGAAAGAATTAAAATACATGCATGCAAAAGACACACCAATAACAAAAAAGAAGGCCCGTTAAGTCTCGCTGGTGGCACAGGGGATTAAGTCTCAGCTCTCTGAAGCTATCGGGAGCCACTACAGCATGAGTTCAATCCCCAGCCAGGGAGCTGAACCACATAAGCACAGCAGACCTCTCCTGTCTCGCCCACTGCTCCCCTCAGAAGTATATTTCAGTAGATCTGCCTGTTTTACTCCTCACTCTATCTCTGGTGAATCCTCTCAGCCCCCACACCTCTGGCCTACACCCCAGTTCTCACATGCATAAACATATAAATTTTAAAAGAAAATTAAGTAATATAGACTCTACTTGTTGGAGCATAAATGCCATATTTCAGTCTTTGTAGTTACTAATTGCCACTACATGACAAATATTAAATGTAAAATTTACTTATTCACATCATCTGCTATAATAAATGGCAAGGTCTCACTTGCTTTTCACCAAAATATGCTAAAACATAAAGTCAAGTCTAACTTGTCCACTATTAAAACCAAAAGTAAACTTCTACTAGAAAGGTTATTTATAGAAACTATGTTCTTTTATGTTTAAAACAAAGTAGCAATTTTCTTATAAAACATTTATTCTCCAATACTAAAGAAAATACTCTGATAACCCAAGAGGATAGACAGAATATATTTAAATTTAAAACTCAGTTTAAAATGTTAAATCGAAATCATTAAAATCTTAGTTTGTAAAAGCAACAAATAAGGAAATACTCTAACTTTTAATTACATTTTATTTTAACCATATTTTATGGTTAAAAACATCATTTAACACAACTTTCTATCTTATTAGCCCAAAACTTCACACATAAGCTAAGCCAGCTAGAGCCATTAATTTAATGTTTTAAACATGGCAAATTACGCATTAACAGTGTATTCAAATTCAAAGAGTATATTTCATGATGAAATATGTGGATGACACTCAAACTGTTAAAACAAAATCCAAATTCATAATCCACAAAATTTTCATAAAAAATTATTTCTTGATTCAAAAGATATCTGTTTTACTGCAATACTATACAGCAAATATACAGTTTCCACTATTACATGGAATAAAAGTAAATCTAGAGTACCACAAAAAAATAAAACCTTTTTCCAAAATTCATCTATCCAACAATTATAGTTCAAGTGCAGTGGAGCAGGGCAATGGAACAGGAAAAAACTGAAAGACTCTGAACAGCCAATGCCAAAGACCATGATTCATGATTCTCACTTGTATGTAATTCTAATTATTCTCTAAAATCATAAAGGATGGAAATCTACAAAAAATTTTTTTTAAAGATTTATTTTATTTATTCAAGAGCTGGTGTGCAGGCCAGAGTCGTGGGAGGATGAGAGGATTCACCAGAGACACAGTGGGGAGCAGAACAGGCAGATCTACTGAAATACACTGCTGAGGGGAGCAGTGGGTGAGACAGGAGAGGTCTACTGCACCATGTGATCTCCATGGCTGGCCGGGAATCGAACCCCTGCTGCAGAGGCTGCGGACAGCTTCATAGGGCTGTGTTCAACCTGCTGCACCAACGGGAAGGCCCGAAATCTACAAATTTTAAGGTGGAAGAGGAAAAAATGCAAGCACAGCTACAACTCCCTGTAGGCATCAGTATCGTAACACTATAATGACAAACCAGATTGTAAATAAACAGTAAATTATGTAGAATACGTGCCCAGTAAAAAGGATGCCTTGATTAAAACCTGGTACTTAAAACTATATAACTTACTTGGAAAATCTCACACCCTGATGATACCTGGCATGAGATTGCTATATTTGCTCCTAATCACTTCAGTAAATATTAACCAAACCATCTGATTCAGTTAAAAAAAATTATTCTGAAAAACTCAAACATACCATTGCTTTAAAACATTTCATATATGCTTACTAAAGGAAAAATGCAGGGTTACAAAGAGTTACACATTTGTTCATCCCAATTTAGGTACAGTACTCTCAAAATAACACAATAGATAGGAATGATACATAATTTGCAAAAGTTTGTATTTAAAAAGTAAGTTTAAGTTATAGTGTTTTTAAAAACAAAATGTAATTTCTTCCCTACACTCCCCACTCCCAAAAAAATCCATTACCATTATGACTGCAATTTTGCTTTCCCCCTTATATATTCTCTACAAATGTTATGAAGGGAAAGGGGAAAATGCAGAAAATAAGAGATTTCTTGTACCCACTACAAAAAAAGTCAACAAAATCTCAAGAATTTTGGTTAACAGGAATTGAACTATTTAGTTAAATCTTGTTAAACTTATCTCCTATTGCTATTCCTCATGCAATCTTAAAAAAAAAAAAAATGGGTTTAAAAAAAAATCTTATGATTCTGAGTCTTACTTGCTACAAAAAGAATAAAAACAGCTTTCCTAGCAGGAAATACAGCAAAAAAAATAAATCTTAACATTTAATATTGCTTTTTCTAATTTAACTTTTTTTAAAAAAAGCTGCAACACACGAAGATGCAAATACGGTAATAAGTAATTCAAAAACCATTAAGAACGACTCACTTGAAACAACTTGCTAGTTCCTAAGATATATTCCATGCTCTGCCAGTCCCTAGAAAGAAAATCCCCTCGCCCAGTAAGTTTGGAAAACCCCACCTGTTCATGGGGTTCAACACACACATAGACTATTAAAGCTTCTTCTAATACATAAGCATATCTTATTGAGCTCAACATTACACTATTTTAGTTTCAAAATCTGTTTATTCCTACAGGTGTTTTAATATCTCTCTCAACATCCCGAGATATTAAAAGGCAGCACAGTATATTACTATACTTTATTAGTGATCCATAATATATAATATGTAAGACAGACATGTTTCTGTCTAGTATCAGCATCAATCTAAAAAAAATAGAAAAGTAAATAGTTATTAGGGCCCCAAATTGAGAGGGAAAGGGCAGAAGATACCGTTGGTTCAATTCTGCTGGGTTTGGGGTGGAGGACGGGGGCAGAGAGACAAGAAAGAGTAATTTCAAGCACACCACCTTCTCAAGGCGGCCGGCTGGGCCACTGCAATGAGTGTGCCACAAGGGGGAGCCATCCCCCCATCACACATGACCCATTCTTTCAAATCAAAATCACTATTTTATTTAAAAAATACCTATATAATGTCAAATAAAAAAGAATAAAAATGTTATATTTAAAAGTAATATAGTAAAAGGGGGGAAGCTCCTTTTACAATTAGATCATCTGCCATACTATTTTACATAGAGCAGTTCATAAGCATTTAAAGCAGATGTGACAGGAACAACTGGTCAAAATGAAAATTTAGTCCTGGCAAGCAATGATTCAAAGATGGCATATAAAACCATCTTTACTGATCCAGTACAGTGAATGACCACAGCATAAATTCAACAATTGTTTAGTTTTCATTTTGCACAGAGGCAATGCTTGGCTATCAGATCAGATTTAATAACTGTCTCACTATTAAAATATTAGACATTTAATCAATGCTTAATACCTTGATATAAGTTATTTGGTATGAAAAACTTAGTACCAGGATAAAATAAAAAACAAGATTTAGAGATGGGGGAGGGAGTAGTGAGAAGACAACTGCTTCAGTTTTCACATTCATGCATCTCTTATCTATAGGGCTTAGAACATCTGAAATTTCATTTATTCCTTGAAATGTAAAACTCCTGTCTTACTTGTCTTTTTGTTTCCCTCAAAAAAAGGAGATCATCAAGGGCATAGGGGAACAATAAATATCTGAACAAATATTTGAACAAAACAGAGACAGTAAGAAGAAATGAGGACAGTTATAGATGTAGAAGATTGCAAATGTCCAAAAATCTTCCCAAGTCTGTATGCTGACTTCTGAGTCATGTGACTATACCACTTCTACCATCATTTCACCAAGAAGTGAATCTGGCCACGAATGCCTCTGATCATTACGAAACTCAACACCAACAGAGTCATGCACCTTTTTTTTTTTTTTCCCCTTTCTGCTCTAAGGAATTCTGCATCTACCACCATGTGTATGAGTGCAAGCTAGGCACTACTTAAGAGTGAAATGGGACCATTAACACCAATGACACTGCATCAACTGTCAAGACATATAAGAGAATCCCCTAAAATGAACGGATCCATCTGCCAACTACTGTAACAGAGGTTGTCCACCCTACTGTAACAGTATTTCATTTCCTTTTATGGCTGAACAATATTGCATTTTGTGTCTTCAATAAAATGAAAGCTGTTGTAATACTGCATACCAACTCTATTTGTATAACCTGCTATACAGCAAAACTACGACTGGTACCCTTCTCTTTCCATCTATCCCATCTACTATCCACACTAACTCAGTCACAACTCACTACATTGATAATAAACTATTATTACAATTTAAACTTGGAAGAAAAAGTCCCACATTCAGGGCAACAAAAGTCTCAAGTTGTAAGTTGGTTTAGCTCTTACTATGTTTCCTGTCAGTCAATGTATTTCACAAAGCATTTTCCAAATAAAAAATTATAAAAAAAGATTTAAAAATCATTTCCTAGAGCGATTCCACAAATTGGGTTATATGGTTGTGGGTTGTTTTTTTTTGTTTTGTTTTGTTTTTACTGAGAAGCAGCCAAGAAATCAGAAATAAAGCTAAGCTACAATAAGTATGCTAATTTTTCTTGTACTGCCTTTTGGATCACATTAGTTTCAGATAATCAGCTACTAAAAACAAACCTAAGGCTACCTCCTGGTCCACAGAAAACAACTCTGTTTGTCTTACAAGAGACAAAGATGCAGCTGTCTGGGCAGAATGGAGAAAATATCAAATTTCAAATATTTAGCTTCTCACTAAATATTATGTCATCGTAGGAATTACTGGATCTAGAGGATCTAGGGAAAAAGGAACAGACAGTTTCCTTGCAACAGGCAGCCTTCTGCCTTTAAGTCTGTAGTTAAAGAAGCAAAAGTAGTCTCTGCAGTTGACAGATCAGGCAGATATGGGACCACAGCCATAAGCTGGTAACAAAAAAGATGCCTCTGGGACCTCCCCTGGTGGCGCAGGCAGATGAGCGCAGTGCTGTGAAGCTGTTCATAGCCTCTGCAGCGCCCGATATGGCCGGTGGGTGAGGATCCCACATGGCCAGGCAGACCTCTCCTCCTGTCTCATCCGCTGCTCCCCTCAGCAGTGTATTTCATCCGTCTGCCTATTCTGTTCCCGGCTCTGTCTCTGGCGAATACTCTCACCCTCCCGGACATCTGGCCTGTACCCTGGTTCTTGTATAAACAAATAAATCTTAAAAAAAAAAAAAAGATGCCTCTGCCTAGAGTTTCTTCTGTGCAGTACAGATACCAAGGACCAAGTGGCGATGCCACCAGGACAGGACTTGAGACGGACAACCTCGCCTCACATTGCTAAAACTAACAAGTCCCAACATCTCATTTTACTTAAAAACAAAAGCACAATTTTCACATAGTTAAGATAATAAAAATTATCATTTAATAAAAAAATTGAAAAGCAAATATAAGTATTATCACATTTAGAAATTAACTGAAAAAAAAAAAGGCAGCAGGAAAGTATGTACTATAGTGGGAATGGGAGTCAAGAGGCATAAAACATAAAACTTTGTATCACCTAGCAGATATATAATGAAGGACAAGTAAATTATCTAGTAATGAAGGATTTAACAGCAAGTTATTTCTCTCTCATTATACCTGCTTCCTCATTGCTGAAATTGGATTGTACTGAGGTTAAATGAGCTATTATATACCAAGTGCTTAGAGTACTTCTTAGCACAGTTAGTATTCAATAAATAGACATTATTACTAGATACCAGTCTCGTTCCATCACTAAACTGAGGTAAATCTTCGATAAATTACAAAGTATTTTATAAAATGACAGAAAATAGAAGTTCTACAACTCCCTTTCAGCTCTAAAAAATATTCAAATTCCATAAGTCACACACATTCATTAAAACTTTAAATACTACTATACTTTCCAGACAACAGAATATAATCTATAACACACTGTGGATTAAGGGGGTTGGTATGTATGGATATGATTACATTCAGACTATTGTCTAAGGTGAAGACTATCATCTGAGCATGTATAAAGAAATGAAATGTACTCAGAATATGAGAAAAGCATCCTGGGTGAATATTAAGGGGATTGTGTTCTACTCCTGGCACTGCTGCCAACCTTGAAATAGTAAGTTACTCCTATCTATGTCTGTTTGCTTACCTGTAAACTCGGAAAAGTTGGGATAAATGATCACTTAAATCCCTTTGCAACTTTCTTCAAAAGACAAAAGACTTACTTTCTTTCCTCATTCCAAACTAGGCCCTGATTTCAGTTGGTGTCAAAAGTGCTGGCCTTTTAGATGGGCCCATATTCACTTTCAGGAATTGAGCAAACTCAACTCTGCCTCTGCTTTTCAAAATAATGTTTATTCTATATCCTAGAGAAGAGTAGGATAAGGAAATTAGCTGAATATATGCATTGATATGCTAATTTCCTCATACAGTCATACAATTAATGGATAACTCCTTTGTTCCAACACATATAATAGCCAGTATTTATTTAACATGTACTATGTGATAGGATCCGGCACTCAGCAATTTTAAAGCATTATCCCAAATAAGGATAATTTTAGGTCATTTTCAGAACTATTACAGAGACTGGAAAATACATGGTTTACTTCCCTTAATTATATCCAAGAAAAATCCATACCAAAAAAATCCTGTCTTATTTCCTTAATTATCTTTAAGAAAAAATCAGGTTAAATAGAAACTGAAATTTAAACTCTGATGTTCACATCAGGAAAACAATATAGGGTCTCCCAGAGGTTAAAGACACAGTGCCATCAAGCTATCCGCAGCCACTGCAGCATGAGTTTGATCCCAGCCAGGGAGCTGACCCACATGAAGAGCAGACCTCTCTTGTCTGGCCTGCTGCTCCCCTCAGCAGTATGGATCCACCTGTTCTGCTCCTCACACTGTCTCTGGTGAATCCTCTAAGCCCCCACACCTCTGCCCTACATCCCAGTTCTTATATGCATAAATAAATAAAAACAAATCTTAAAAAAATAATAAAGTAATAAATTCTTACTACTCCCAAAAGGTTTCATTATATTCTTACCTTTTTATTTCAAACCTATAGCAAATCGAGAAGCAAAAAACAGAAACTTTCTAAAACATATAATTATTTTTTTAAACAACTAAAAAACCTCTTACCTGAGCATGAAAATTGGACATAGTCGTTGTCTCTATATCCTTCTTTCCCAATATCTCCATTTTCACTGGTGAATTGGGAAAATTAAATGAAAAGTAGTCTAAAAAGTCAGGTAAATAAGTAGCTGCCCCATGAACAATACCCATTACATAGAAAGCTGCAGAGTTTTCATTTTCACTGAACACTAGACCCACAAACTCTTCTGCAAACCTCTCCATCTCCACAGGAGACAGATGGGAGAGTTCATTACTGTAGGCGTGAATAACTGATGCACCTCCATTAGGCTGGTGCTCAATATGAATGAGTTGTTTGAACTTCAAAGTGTCCAACCTTTTGAGGTTATTCTGAACCCGTGGCTCCTTTAATGAAACAAATGGAAATTCACTGTTCTCTGGAATTTTGGAATCATAGTTCTTGGTATCCAAATTCTTTCCAAGGTAATCCTTTATGTTATCATTTAGGATGCCTTTGGCTTCTTGTTCTTCAACATCAGAGAGTAATCCTGAGCAAATGGTTTGAATAGATTTGCTATACATTTTTGGACGCTTCCGTTTTTCATTCTCTTTGTGTTTCTTTTTCTTTTTCTTCTTTACCTTTTTAATTTGTAAGTCTTCTACATTTGTTTTTGGTTTCTCCTTCCCACCTGTTGGGAAAAATTTTTTTTGAAACTCCGTATTTTAGTTACTTTAAAAAAGCCATGCTTTAGGAACTGTTTTGAAATAAATAATCTAAGTTTACTCAGAACTAGGTTTATATTTGGGACTCATTTTACATGGTATTAATAATCATAATTTAGTCAGTTTCCCCCCTCCTCCCACACACATGGAGGCGCTTGGGACAGATTGTACCATTCTTAGATGTACCAATCAGTGTTTGCTGAAGTAATGAAATGAATGAATGTTTTATAGAAAACATAATCTTTACACTTTACAGGTATAAAATCAGAAACAGAAAGTTGAACAAAGTTCAATACGAATGATACCTTCAAATTATTTTTAGTTCTATCAATTTTACTTTATATAAATTCATAAAAATTCTATCTACATGGAAAGATTTATAAATCACAGAGAGAATAATTACATAATATAACAGCAACAAACATAACAATTCCTTAACTTTTTACCATATTACCTCCTTAGTAAACTACACTTGCATCTAAAATGGGCCATTTAAGTTCACCAACGTTCACAAGTTCCCAATGAAGTTCCAAAAAGGTACCACAAAGGAGATAACGAAATTACAATAATCTCATGTACTAAATTCAAATGATGCCTGCATACTAGTAAAGAGATTAACAAAAAAGTCCAAAAAATAAAACAGTAATCCACAGTGGCTATACATCTATAGAATCTAAATGTACATATAAACACTTAACATTATCACAGTATATTTAATTCTATCAGAAAAACAAAAAAAGGAAACATCCTTACAAGAAAATACTATGCTTTCTAAAATAATATAAATTAATTATAGTTGAGAAAAGAAGGTATTCACAATTTCCACCTGTTAATACTTTTATAGCTTATCTGTCATGAATTAAATCCTCCCAACCTGCTTCCTTGCCTACATTTTTCCATATTCACATAGCTTTTATTCTTTTCTGTACCCAGTGAGGGAGAGGCCCTGTCTACTTTCAAAGAGTAAGTCCCTCTCACCAAACCCAAAAACCTTAAATGTTGTCTCCTCTTGACAAACTTCTCATGAAGTACAACCTACATCCAGTGTTTTCTCTTATTATCTTATTTTTAGTCCTTAAATTCTGGGTCTGCCATAATAAGAATACTCAAATTTACTTTCCTAGAATGTTCAACTCTCAAATCCAATGATATTCTCTAGAGCCATTCTTTTTGAGCTCTTAAAAGTTTAACAGAATTACCGAGCTCAACCCTGATATTTACTTCCTTGATACAACTAAATTTTTAGTCTAAGAGCCCATGACTATCTCTCATTCTGAATGCTAGAGCCACACTGATCTTTTTATAATTTATATATGTATTGTTTTGAACATATTCATCCTTTGACTCAATTACTGTCAAGTCACTCCAATGCCTACCAAATAAAATATAACCCTTTCAGTTTGAAATCCAAAAACAGTGCCTTCAAGTATCTTATAAATAAATCTTTAAAAAAAAGAAATATATTAAATTCATACTTTCTACCTAATTACAAAATATCAAAATAGCAGCCTGAGATTATATCTTAAAAACAAAATAAATGAAAAAAATTCAAACAGGAAGTTAATCAAAATGGAAAGTGAAAAAAAGGTTTATATTTAAGCAATCCAAATGAGGCAAGGAAAAAAAGACAGCAGTAAAATAAAATATAGAACTTAAAAGAATTTGAAGGACCTAACTGTAATTAGTAACTAAACTGAAAATATACGTAAAACTGCACAAATAAAATGGTTTGACAAAATAAACAATTTAATTTGAGTGAAAATGTTTAATATCCTATTACATTTATGTCCAACACATTTTTAAAAGTAAAGTCAAAACTGAAAATATCCAGTCATTACAATACATGTTACTTTGAAATAAAGTAAGTACAACAGTCTATTTATTTCCTAGTCATGAAGATGGGCAAAAATAGTAGTATGATATAATCAGAAATTGAAAAATGCAAATAATAAGCAATCAGCCAAGAAAGTCTTATAGTCAATATCAAGAAATAAAATTCCCATGACAAACTACTCTTACTTAAATATTAAAGTAAATACAGTGTGCAGAAAGAGTTACCATAACAGTCAGGCCTGAGAATACTACCCTTAGAAAAACCTGCTTGGCAAGGCTGGTCCTTGGCTAGTATCTGAAAGTGTGTATTTCAGAAAGGCTCCCACCATTCCCTGACAAGAGTGGTTCACTGTGGCTAAACTATCTGTGCAAACAATATGGTTTATGTTGAGCACCTGTTCTCCTTCTAGGAATCTGCAATTTTGGTATACACTAGACAGAGGTAGTACACCCTCTATGACCAGTACCCAGTAAAACACTTCATTTATGTTGTCACAATTTACTGCTGGAAGAATTAAGTGTATCCTGTGTGTCTCTACTAGGTACAGGATTGTTAGAAGCTTTATGCCTGTTCTCCATCCATTTGCATTGCACATGTGTCCGCCTTTTCTCTGCTGATTTTCCCTTGTATCCTCTACTATAATAAACCACAGCCACAAAGATAATTATATATGTTGAGTCCTGCGAGTCCTCCTAGCAAATCTTCAAATCTGCAGGTAGTCTTGGGGACCTCCAATGGACACAAGTAAAAGGCATTCCTTACATTTAAACCAAGTGAGGCACTAGATATTCACTAGATAGTCTTCACTAGAAAGATTTTTAGAGATGTTCCCGGTGGTGCCAGGGGTTTACGTCACAGCACTATGAAGCTATTCGCAGCCACTGCAGCACTAGTTCAATCCCTGGCTGGCCAGGGAGGTGATCAACATGGTGCAGCAGATCTCTCCTGTCTAGCCCGCTGCTGCCCTCAGCAGTGTATTTCAGTAGATCTACCTGTTCTGCTCCCTACTCTGTCTCTGGTGGATCCTCTTACCCCCAGCTCCTCTGGCCTGTACCCCAGCTCTTGCATGCATAAATAAAGAAATCTTTAAAAAAATTTTTTTTCAAGTTCTATATAATCTTTCATTTCCTGTCTTGCAATAACTATAAAATACAGTAGCTTTATATGTAGAAAATGTAAATACATTAGGGAAATATGACTATTTTGAATATTGATGTTCTCTTATACTAAAAATATAAAGTACACATTACTCTAAATCTATAATTTTTCAGTCCGATATATCAGACCTATTTTTTTTTAATTTTTTAAGGATCTGTTAAGTACACATAACAGAAAAAAACAGAACTGCTGTCTAAATAATTTGCACCCTTAAAAAAGATAAGGCTGCTGGGGCCCTTCCCCACAAATACATGTACATAGTAGATTCCAGGCACACACACATACAAGGTATCACAGAAATACACATGCAGAGAGCCAGAGGATGAGAGAGAGAGGGACACACAGTCAGAGAGAAAGATACTCAGAAATAGAAAAAAGTTCCCACACAGACACAGATTAAAAACAAAAACAAAAACCAGCATGTGTTGTTATTAGCTGTTATGGGGGGGGAAATCTCAAAAATCACAAATACACTGGCATTAATTTCCACCACTAATTTTAGTATACTTTTTGTGTAAGAACGGAAGAGGGCCTCCCTGGTGTTGCAAGGGGTTAAGATGCAGACTATGAAGCTGTCCACAGCCTCTGCAGCACGAGTTCGATCCCTAGCTGGCCAGGGAGCAACCCACATGGCGCAGCAGACCTCTCCGTCGCCTGCTGCTACCCTCAGCAGTGTACTTCAATCATCCTGTTCTGTTCCCCACTCTGTCTCTGGTGAATTCTCTCACGCCCCCAACACCCTCACCTCTGTTCTGTGCCCCAGCTCTTGAATGCATAAATAAATCTTAAAAAAAAAAAAAAAAAAAGGGTAAGAATGGAAAAAATGAAAGTTGCCCAGAAAAAAAAAATCATATCTAATATGGGAATTTATATAATGCCATTATTTTACGGTAGGAGGCAAGTGGTAATTAGCTTTCAACCGTTGGCCTTTGCAATACAACTCTAATTTTTTTGCACTGCAATATTTTTACTCTTCTTGCATGAATTATCTACCTGTGACCTCTAGTACCCTACCAGTAACCTTGTACATTGGCTTCTTTTAACCCACATTCCACCTGCACACCAGCAAGCTTCTTTGATAAGCTATAATGACAAAAATTTAATCATAACATCTATGTTCTTGAAACATTACCAATAAACATAAAAATGGTTAGAACATAAGAGTGGACTCAGAAAATATAGCTGGTAGACAACAGATACAAAGGGATGAGTTAAGTAATTTGTTTCAAATTTATCTTCCTTTAAACTATTTCTAATAAAGCAAATAATCCTACTTTGTCAGTGAAAAAGCATTGACAAAACTTCTGCATTAATTGTATATACAGGCCTCCCTGGTGGCACAAGGGTTTAAGTAGGGGCACTGTGAAGCTATCCGCAGCTATTGCAGCACTGCAGCACAGAGTTCAATCCCCGGCCAGCCAGGGAGCTAAGCCACAAGGTGCAGCAGATCTCTCCTGTCTCGCCCACTGCTCCCCCTCAGCAGTGTATTTCAGTCAATCTGCCCGTTCTGTTCCCCATTCTGTCTCTGGTGAATCCTCTCACACAGCACCACCCTCCCTTCCCCTGCACCTCTGGCCTGTATCCCAGTTTTTACATGCATAAATAAATAAATCTTTTTTAAAAATTGTGTATATACTGCTAGTAATACTAAACACAGTTTATAATGAAAACGTGGAGGAAATGAGATTGTTGTGGAGTAAGAGCATCTATTTAATGTAGTTCTTGTTAAGTAGTTCAAGTGCCATCAAACAACCGATGCCTGTGTTTGCCATAACTTGCAACATCAGCACTAGTAGGAGAAAATAAAAGCTGAAGGCCAAAAAGAAATAAAGGGATTCACAGTAGTAAATAACAGCATATTGTCCCCACCAAATTGATTCTTCTGTGGCTCAAGAACACCAAAAACAAAGGATGTCTTCCCTGATGAAAGGTTCACTTGGAAAAATGACCACACAAGCAGAGTAAATTTTTTGGCTGGATAATAACAATAGCTAACATTCAGTGCTTATAATGGGACAGGGACTGTTTCCCAATTGATTCATGCTTTAATAATTTATCTACAGACCATTCATTGAGGGCAGAAAATAGTTTCGTTGTTGTTTTAATCTCAAGATTAACGTTTCATACATTTTTACAAAAAGACTTACATGTACTTATTGAATATGGGTGAGTCAGACACTGTACTTGGCATTTCCCCCATACTTTACCTCGTTTAATCTTACAAGGCTGTAGGGCAGAATTATTTACCTCCATTTTACAGTTAATACATTCCCCATGATCATACCAGAGGTTACCAATTCCTTTCCAAACCCATCTCATTTTTTCTCCTTTATCACCATTAGGTTTCAGTTTAGTTTAGCTCAAAATATCTCTGAAATTCCGTCTACTTTAAAGTCAATGCTACTATTACAAATCACTAAAATCTTCATTTTCCAGGCTAGCCTAAAAACTGTTCACACATATAATATCTACAATCACATATTTTATATTAAACGTAAGTTAGTAAGTTAGCATTCAACCAAGTAACAGGAATTTACATCATTATATATTCAAATGGATTAAAAAAAAAAAAGACTGACTAGACCAGCAAAAAAAAAAAAAAAAAAAAAAAAAACCAACTATTTGACTAAGTTATTATAGAATAATTTCAAGCATTAATCATTAACTGCTGTAGAGCACTTAGTGTGGTTATATTCAATTCCTGCCTGGAAGGCTTACAATCTCATTAAAAACACGTAAAATATCCTGGAAAAAATATAGAACAAAAAGATCATGAGTATTATTAGGTAGCCATCAACTTCAGTTCTCGACTGTTTCTTCAAAGCTAAAGAATTTTCTAAAAATAAATTTCAGACAAGTTCAAAACAGAATTTAAAGTGCTTACCATACAATGTCTGGAAACATAACAAAGAATGAAATGAAAAGAACATTGTATTTATCTTAAACAATGTAAATTAATCAGTTATTTTGTTGCACACGTAATGCTATGGCCTTTTCTCTCTTATGTAGATATAGAGGCTTCTCAACACATAAATTCAACATGAAATTTATGAAAGTGTGTGTGTGTTCTGATCCACAAATTATCAACCTGATAGGGTATTAAGGAATTTACTGTCTAGCAACCAAATGTCATTACCTTGCCATTCCAGTGAATGTAAGACTTTCTTTACTTCTATTCTACCACAAAACATCTGAAAATGTTCAGATTTATTGACAGGATTTCTATTAACACCACCTAACCATCTATCCTCCAAATTCACCTCCCCACCTTACTCCAAATATGTATAAACAGCAAGTGAAAACAACTATAATAGAAAGATAGGTAAAATGATATTCTTAACATGCAAGAAATATACAGTAAAGTGGTATGCCTTCAATTTAGTTCACAGTAAAATGCTACTTTTATATCCCAGACAACGATATCATCAAGTTTTATAAAATCATTCCCTCCACTATCCCAATCATGGTAAAAGTTACTTCAGTCTTTATTTGGATTCTCTAAATACAAATAAAGAATAATAACACAAACACAATTAGATAACCTATTTCAAAATAACTTAAGGAGCCTAATGGCTTAATGAAGCTTAATCTTTACTACTTTTGAACAGTTCACTAACTATGAAATATAACAGTTCACAAGTTACTATGTAGATTAGAACTCACCACTATTACATTTTTTTTTTCGATATTTTGACCTTTGATGCTATTCTCAGCAAAATTTGGTACCAAATAACATTTATTTTAATGACTAGGTAAGTATACTGAATATACTATAGTACAATGAAAATCACTAAATATAAACTTACTTTTCAGCAAAATCTTTACTTCTCCATTCTCTTTCTTGATCTCATTCATTACTTTATGCTTCTTTTTCTCTCTTTCTTTTTCTTTTTCTCTCTCTTTAATTTTATCTTTGATTTTATCTAAAAGACAAAATGAAAGTATTTTAAACTATTTTACAATTTTTTCCCATGAACAACAGTGCAACTTCCAGAATTACAATACACTCAGAAAATTAGAAGGACAAGCATCTTTCTTATTCTTCCTCTTGGGTTTTGGGATATATTTCTAAATTTCCTTTCATATAATGAACATGGAATAAATAACACACGTTATAAACTGTCAAAATTTATCATTCTACATTTCCTTCTAAAGATTATTCTTCATTTCATGTCAGCCACAAAAGACAACCTTCAAATCACTCCAAGTAAGTGGCCAACTTTATTTTTTTTTAAAGGTTTATTTATTTATGCATACAAGAACTGGAATACAGGCCAGAAGTGTGGGGGGGTGAAAGGATTCATCAGAGACAGAGTAGGGAACAGAACAGGCAGATCATAAACTGATCTACTGAAATACACTGCTGAGGGGAGCAGAGGGCGAGTCAGGAGAGGTCTGCTGCACCATGTAGGTTGCTCCCTGGCCGGGGATCGAACTCATACTGCAGTGGCTGTGGATAGCTTCATAGGTTGTGTCTTAAACCCTTGCACCACCAGGGAGGCCCGAAGTGGCCAACTTTAATCAAGATAGTTAACTACAGTGGAAAAGTGCTATCTTTGAAATTGGGCATAGGTGGAAAGGGCATCAATATCTGAAAAATTAATCTAAGTTTTGTAATTGGTATAACCATGATTGATACCATTCTCATAATTTACTATATACGCTAAATGAAGATATAAAATAACAGTCAGAACTTGGTAGATGAAAGACTAGCCAATAGGTTAGTTCCATATGCATGGACCTTTAAAAAAGGATATGACTGATCTGACTAGCTTTTGGTATTAAATAAGGGGTATAAAAAACTCAAGGAGTCACTGATAGGTACTCAAAAGTGTCATATTTTGTGTTTATAAGATTATCTGACGTACTATACTCAGTCAAGTTCCTATGTATGCAGCAAAAGACCAGATATAGAAGAAAATTTGCCATCAATGAGCGTACTTGATTACAAAACCATCATGGAAGCACACAAAAAATGTAAAAAAATCTATAACAGAAATTAGTAAGTGTGTATGATTACTATATGATCTCTTAAAATTCCTCAACTTTCCATGCACTATCTTAATTGAAGTCCTAAACACCTAATGATTATATTATTGTCTATATCAGCACTGCAAATAAATATAATGCTTATCAATACACAAACTGAAATGTAGTAGTCACATGACAACATAAGTATGAAATTAATTTTAATCAATTTTATTTAAGTAATATATCTGAAGCATTTTAAAATTGAATGCTAAGAAAATTACCATTGAAATATTTTACTTTTTTTTCATAATAAGATTTCAAATTCCACTGTATGTTTTACACTATGACACATACCAATTCAGAGTAGCTCCACTTTAACTGCTCAACAGCCATGTAAGACTAGTGGCTACCATAAAGAACAACGCAGGCCATAATTTACAAATTAAATCCATATACCTAAAACATTTCAAAACTTACAGTTGATAATAAAAACTGCATATACAAATAGGAATATTATTTTCAGCTATTGAATTAGTGCTTTTCTGTAATGATAATAGAGAGCAGCTCTCAGATGAAGTTGGAGGTTCCTTCTTTTGTTTCACAGCGGATCATCTAGGTTAACTAGTGGAGCCCTGCAACAAGAGAGTCTTAGCTTGGAGTGAAACCAGAACACCTCTTGGACATTGGAGAGAAGGCAGACTGTGCCAGAAGGTACACAGAGATCCATGCTTCACTAAACAAGAGCTTAGTGGAGAGACATGCTTGGAGGCTGTGGCTGGGGTGACAGGGGGATTGCCAAACAAAGGGTAGCACTGCCATCTAAGCTGCCAACCCGGGGAGGGAAGAGCTGAACTGTGAAAACACACACCCTTGACTGAGGGTAAATACTTTAGGAGGAGCCGGGGTGAACCTAGGAAGTCAGATCTCCGTTATAAAAGATGAGGGTGTGCTGGGCTGCACTCCCCTCCACCTGCCCACCCCCACCTCCCATCACTTAGGTCTGGTAGCAACCTTTTGAGGTTCACTGAGAATGCAGAGACTGCAGTCTTGAGCCCGGAACCCCAGAAAGGAGGGCTATAGGCTGTGCCACAAACACAAGCTTGTACCCCCTCCCAAGCATTCATACCACAAACTTGACTCCTCCAAGCCACACCCCCTGACTCAGCAGCTGTAGGATCAGGTCTCAGATTTATGGAAGCCAGGAAAGGTCAAACTACTAAAATCATATATGAAAACTCTGTACTAACTTTGCTTCTTTTCTGCAATCTAAAACTATTCTAAAAACTAAAAGCTTACTAAAATTTATACTTATATAAATTTATAAATGCAAAAAATAATTAAAAGTAATACATCTAAACACACATGGTGTATATACATGTGTGTAAAAACTTGACACTATATAATGGACAGAGCTCCAAAATACACTATTAAGTAAAAAAGAACAAGTTACAAAAAAATGCAAATAGCATATACTTAGGTTTTGCAAAATAAGATATATTCTTTTCTGTGAGTATGTGCATACATGTATATAAGTAAATGTATAGAAAAAGTTATGGAATGATAACAGAGTGTACTCTTGGTTTTATTTCATGCACTTCTAAGTTATTTGAAATATCAAGAGAAAGAGCTTTATATTTATGTATTACTTGTGTAATTAAGTTGTTAACCTAAATCTCTTTTATGAAAGAATAACCGTTCAATTTTTTTAAATAATTTAGAATCACATAAGGAATATTAGAAGGAAAGAGTCAAGGGGCAAAAAAACACTTCAAAATAAGTACACAAGGGCCTTCCTGGTGGTGCAAGGGGTTAATAAGCACTGCACTATGAGGCAATCCAAAGCCTCTGCAGCTCCAGTTTGATCCCAGCAGGCCAGGGAGCAACCCACATGGCGATGCAGACCTCTCCTGACTCGCCTGCTGCTCCCCTCAGCACTGTGCTTCTGTCAGTCTGCCTGTTCTGTTCCCCACTCTGTCTCTGGTGAATCCTCTCATGCCCCGCATCTGTAGGCTGTGCCCCAGCTTTGTATGCATAAATAAATTTTAAAAAATGCACACAAAAATAATCTTACTTTTCCAAATGTCTCCACTGAAATTGTTCAAGTGCATTTCAATCTCACTTTATACAGATTATCTCAGGTTATGTTATAATTGACAAAAAGAACAAAATAAAAGAAAAAAGATACAATTATATATGTATTCTGAATATAGTAGACATACATACACTATCTGTTAGATTTAATAGCTTTCAAGAAAAAGAACATCAACAGTTCCTGGGAGTTCTCATTACCAGGAGAAAAATTATATTCTCTTTTCCCCCTTTTTACCGATATGAGATGATAGATATTTACTAGGCTTATTATGATTAAAACTTCATAATGTATGTAAATCAAATCATTATATTGTATACCTTAAAAACATGCAGTGATATATACTAATTATTCTTAATAAAACATAGTAAACCAAATTTTTGGTATAAAGAAGGTTCACAGAATAAACCAAATTTTTGGTATACAGAAGGCTCTTCATATACAGGTTCATTGTACTTTTTAGATTAGTGTCATAAAAATCTACCTGGAGGTTCTTAAATGTTAAAATTCCATGCTAATGATTTCAGTCACAATATATTCTTGGAGAACAAACCTCAAACAGATTTCAAGCTATCAGTTTTGCCTGCTTTATGTGCCATAATTCACTATAATAATGCAGCCCATGTTCTGTACAATACCACTTATCTCCTCCCTTAGTCAGGACTAAGTAAGGCTAGAAACAGATCTGAAAACAATAGAAAGCAGGAGAAAAAGAGAAATGATACAGAATTTAAGTGGGCTGACAGAACAGAAAGTGAGTGACATTACAAAAATGGCAAGAATGTAAAAGGAGGTAAAAGATCAAGGCTACAATAAAAAGAAAAAGGAATACACATCTAGTTCATGGAAAAAGAGACAATATCCCCTCTCCAAACAAGGTAATCAGATTGTCAAATTCATTTTTTTTTTCCTGGTCCTTGCTATTGCAGACATTTTAGAGCTCTTCCTCAAAACTTCTCCCTAAATATCAGTGAAATTGCACAAACTACCTGATTCCTCACTGCTCAGAATCTTATCCAAATCTGCTTTTCTTTCAGTAAGGACTCCTTGATCCCTACAACTAGAAATGATCCTATTCTCCTCCCTATCTAAGGGTTTGGATTATGATTCCTTGAAGCTGTGCTATCCCCCCTACTGGATTGTAAGCTCTTTTGTAGTTACATCTTTTTTTAAAGATTTACTTATTTATGCATACAAGAAACGGGGTGCAGGCCAGAGGTGCGGGAGTGGGGGTGTGTGAGAATATTCACCAGAGACAGAGTGGGGAACAGAACAAGCGGATCGACTGAAATACACTGCTCAGGGGAGCAGCTGGCTAGACAGGAGAGATCTGCTGTGCCATGTGGGTAGCTCCCTGGCTGGGGATCGAACTCGTGCTGCAGATAGCGTCAGAGTGCTGAGAGGTAAGCCACGCAACACCAGGGAAGCCCTGTAGTTATATCTTATTCATCTTTGTAATCTTCTATGGAACCTAGAATATTGTTCTACACATAATCAATGCTCAATATGAATAAGGTTTCTAAGGGGGCAAAAGAATAAAAGGGTTGAAGTAAATAGAAGCAAATTACTAGTGATAAGCATCTGAAGGGTCAATATTCACAGAAGACAAAAAAAAGCAAAAACAAAAAGGAAACAAGATGAGCAACAAAAAGGAGTCTCTTATATTACAGCTAATTATTTCTCCAAGTAAGTTACAAATTCTCTAAAGGTAAGAAGTATAAACAGCTTTCCTCTTTTCACTTCCCTACGGTGCCAAGCACACACCAGACTGGAAATAAATGCTTGATGAATTCCTATAAAAAAAAAAAGGAGAGAACAAATTAGAGAAATCATGATGTAATACAGTAAAGTAAATGTTCTTATAACACTCAACAGAAAATACTGGAGGTATACAAGGGAAGAATAGTTAAGGTAGTGGAGTGGGGCTGTAGCCAGAAAAATTTCCACAGAATTAGATTTTTCATAGGAAACAACTTAGAGTCTATCTCACATACTTTCCTCATTTTACAGAGGAAAAAGCTGGGGTACAGAGCATTTAAATGATTGTCAAAGGGGCCAAGATTAAGTGGGATGACTAGGAAAACACTTAAGCAGGTCCTCTGGTTTCTAGTTAAAAGCTCTTATGCCGACTTTTAGAAAAGAAAACCAATAAAGATGAAAATTATTTGGAGCACTAATGTTTTATGTATTTAGCTAATAATAGCTCTTAACTTACAATCTGTATATATAAGCATTACTTCTAGCTCTGCTGCACCAAATCTTCCTCAACAGATATAATCATCTATAGGGGAAGGAATAATGTAAAAACAGTATCAAAAACTTGAAAGGAAAAGAAAAAACCCTTCCTATTTAAGAGATGGCTGAGATCTGGCAGGCATGAGACAGATGGTATTTCCTTCTTCTCTAGAGCTGTTTGCCCATCCACATGGAGGTAAACTGCTAAAAGGATGAATGGTCCTTATGGACATAACTGTAAAAACTGATACATGTTAAGAACCTTAAGATTTGAAAGACCTGAACATATCCAGTCAACTAAGAACTGATGAACTAAGGGAACTTCTGGAGTTTCTGCTGCTTGTATTTATAAAATCAGGGGTTTGCACTTAAAACTCGTTATTATAAAAAAAAATAACAGTACAAAACACAACAAAGCAAAAACAGGCAATTATAAATCAGAGACATACTGCAGGGGAGCAAGAGGGAGAGGGATGAGAGGGAGGAAGGGAGGAGCACAGGAGATTATGGTGATGGTGCCTTGGGGAAGGAAATTCTATGAGGACTCAGTCTGAGGGGTTGGGGGGAAGCAAATATTATTTAAAAATAAAATTAATTAATTAATTAATATAAAAAAACTCATTATAAAGTTAAGGGCTTACACTAACTGATCTTTGAAGACCCCTTCATTTCCAGTATTCCTTGAGTCTATTTCAATTTTTTTTAAATAAAGGGTAAAACTTTAGGGGCCTCCCTGGTGGCACAAGGGATTAAGTCACAGCACTATGAAGCTATCCACAGCCACTGCAGTAGAAGTTTGATACCCGGCCAGGGAAGTGTCCCACATGGAGCAGCAGACCTCTCCTGTCTTGCCCGCTGCTCCCCTCAGCAGTGTGTTTCAGTCATTCTGCCTGTTCTCTCCACCTCTGTCTCCGGTGAATCCTTTCACCCCCTGCACCTCTATCCTGCACCCCAGCTCATGTATGCATAAATATTTTTTTTAAAAAAGGGTAAAACTTAGTCCAGTGACTCATATAGTAATAACATCCTGTGTTTTGTATAGTAAAGCAAAAAATGTTTCTTCCTGAAGATACTATGAGGAAGTCCAAACTGTGCAATAATAATCTCTCTTCAAGAATACACTGATTGCTTTGTCTAACATTCTCAATCAAAACCAAAAACAAACAAACAAAAAATGAATGCAATTTTGAAAACACAAAAGATTACAGCTGGGGATTAAGAAACCTTAACTGTATAGTAATACAGTAGAAAACAGGTCAAGCTTTGGGTTAGAAATATTTAAGTTAAAATTCCTCCACTGTCATTAAATGACCAACTGACACAAAACAAACTACATAACTGTTTTCTGCCTCAGTATTCTTGTCTATAAAAGATAGTAACACTTATGGTTTAGAGTTTGTGTAAAAATTAAAGGTGTCCCTGGTGGCACAGAGGTTAAAGACGCAGTGCTATCAAGCTGTTGGCAGCCACTACAGTATGAGTTCGATCCCCGGCCAGGGAGCTGACCCACGTGGTGCAGCAGACCTCTCCTGCCTCAGCCACTGCTCCCCTCAACAGTGAATTTCACTCATTCCACCTATTCTGTTCCCCACTCCATCTATGGTAAATCCTCTGGCCCTCCACACCTCTGGCCCTCCACACCTCTGGCCTGTACCCCAGTTCTTGCATGCATAAATAAATAAATCTTAAAAAAAAAGTAATTAAAGGCAACATACACTTTATTTCCAATAATCATGTTCAGTTATAGGCAACTGACAAATGTAGCTGCTATTATCATACATAAAATTTTATTAAGAAGTATAGAGTAATATCTATAGAGTAACAAAATAGTATAGTAACAACAGTCACAAAAGCATTCAAAGAAGAGTAACAAGAAAATAGAAAATATATAAATTACCTACATGAAAGCCACATCAGGTGTAACATGAAAAAGTAGGCTGGGTTCCCTCTCCTGCCATCATGAAAAATTTCAGGTCAAATTTTCCTCACTGACCTACCAGGAAAGATTTGCCTCTAAAACAGAAATACAAGACTTCCTCTTATATTGTAAAATACAGATATGAAGTAGTGAGACAATATACTTGGTATCTAGGTTACAGAATTAAATTATTCTAGTCACTGAATCTTAAACTACAGCTGTCACATAAAATGTGACTCAGAGGCAAGCTGGGGCATTCTAGACCTCAAAATTAACACTACACAATGATATATATTATTTAATTAAAATTAAACTCTATACAGCAAACAGTAAATCATACAGTTCTTTCTGGTTTATGACAACAACATACGTGGGAACCACTGCTCTTGTTACACACTCCTAATTATGTTTTCCATACAAATAGTGTTTTAAATTTTAAAATTTAAAATTTTAAAATTTAAATTTTAAAAACTATGTATTTAGCTAATATTAATAGCTAACTCTCCTACTTGTGTTTCTTCTATTTTAGTCCAATTTAGAATGTGCTCTTACTGAAATTTCACAAAACAAGTAAATGTTTAGGGGGAACTAGTTCAGACTTCCCAAGTTAGGTTATAAGCAGTCTCGATGTTTCCAAGTCTCTTGGAGTTCCAAATTGCCATGTACAAGATACAACTATCCTGATGATGAGATCGTATGGAAAGGCCCTACTGATAACTGAGAAGAGGGGAGTGAGGTTCTCTTACAAGAGCAAATGAGGGCCTCCCCTGGTGGCGCAGTGGTTGAGCGCTGGGCTGAGAAGCTGCCTGCAGCCTCTGCAGCGCCAGTTCGATCCCCGGCCACCTGCGAGGGTCCCACGCAGACCTCTCCTACCCCGCTGCTCCTCTCAGCAGTGTACTTTGGTCCTTCTTCCTGTTCTGCTCCCAGCTCTGGCTCTGGTGAATTCTCTCACCCTCCCACGCTTCTGACTGTACCCAATGCTTGTATAAATAAATAAATAAATAAATCTTTTAAAAAAAAAAAAAAAAAAAAAAAGGAGCAAATGATATCATCTTGGACCTACCAGAAAAAACTTTCAGCCACCAACTTAACACCACTGAGCAAACCCTGTCAACCCCACTAAAGCAGAAAAATCACTGAGTCAATTCTGCTGGAATTTCTGATACACAATCATCAGATATAATAAAATAGTTTTTATAAGTCACCAAGTTTTAGATTAATTTGTTATGAAACAATAGGCAATGTAGCTTTTACAAAGTCTTATAGTTAATGAAAAAGAATTTAAAGAATTTTTGGGTAAATTATGTATGTATAAGACATGCAATGACTTCAGAATCTGTCTATAAAACACAGATATTTCAAAATCTATCAGTGAAAGGCTAGAGATACTTAGCAATGTTATGTCAGAGCTATAAAGAACCAAACACATGGAAATTATTTCTTCCTTTAGCTTCTGTGACATTAGATAGCACAGTTTTCTATCTAGTCTCCATGAATGTTACTCTATATATGCTTTCTACCTAGAACTATTTTACATCTTGTAAAATCCTGTCATACAGTCCTTGAAAGTTTCTTTCAAACATCCCCTCCTTTCCCCACAGCATCCCTTCTTCTCCCTTTATTAACCACATTTTCTTAATAAATGCCCACCCTCATTCCCACTGGTACTAAAACAGTTTTCCTTGTCTTGTGGCATGTAACTTACTATACTAAATATATAAATATCATCACTTTCCTTGTGTCTACTAGATTGTCTAAGTTACTAAAAGGCAAGGATTATATAGATATAAAACCAATTTTGTTATTCTGTCATGCCACTGCATTTAAGTACTAAAAATGCTTGTGAAGTTATTTTTCATATTCTACTAATAGAGATCTGGGACATGGTTGAAGTACCACAAAGAAATGACTTCCTGAATATCACATGGTATCTTAGAAATTCTATCTGCTCCTGATTATCAACAATTGATAACCTTTCAATGCTATAAAATTATGTATCAAATTAAGCAGAAGACCTAATAGCTTTCTTATATACTACTAATATGAAAAAACTCCCCCCAAATAAACAAAATATCAGAAGAAAACTCAATCTATAGTAAATACCAATAAATTTTAGGGACATATAAAAGAAGGTAAAGACAAAAGAACCACAAAAATAAAAAAGCAACCTATAGAATGGGAGATTATTTGCACATCTCACAAAGACCTAATTTCCAAATATACAAAGTACTTATATAACAACAACAAAACAGACAATCCAAAAAATAAGCAAAAGACCTAAATGGATAGTTTTCTAAAGAAGACATTCAGATGGCATACAGGCACATGAAAAAATGTTCAATATCACTTACTAAGAATGGCACATATCAAAAAAACAAGCAACAACAAATGTTGGCGAGGATGTGGTGAAAAAGGAACTCTCCTACATTGCTGGTGGGAGTGCAAACTGGTCCAACCACTATGGAAAGCTGTCTGGAGGTTTTTCAGTCTACTAAAAATGGAGCTACCATACAACCTGGCAATTCCACTCCTAGGGATCTACCCAAAGGACACAAGCACACTGATTCAACAGAACACCTGTAGCCCTATGTTTATTGCAGCACTATTTACAATAGGTAAAACCTGGAAACAACCCAAATGCCCAAAAATAGATGACTGGATCAAGAAGATGTGGTATATATACACAATGGAATATTATTCAGCAATCAAAAAAGATAAACTCATGTCATTCGCAGCAACATGGATGGAAATAGAAGGAATTATGCTCAGTGAAATAATCCAGAAGGAAAAAGAAAAATATTGGATGGTTTCACTGATAGCAGGAATACTGCGGAACCAAATAAGACATCAGTGTAAAAAAATAATAACAGTACAAAACACAACAAAGCAAAAACAGACAATTATAAATCAAAGATATACTGCAGGGGAGGAGGCAGGAGAGGGATCAGAGGGAGGGAGGAAGGAGCACAGGAGACTGAGGTGATGGTGCACGGGTGCATTGGTGAAGGAAACTCTGTGGGGACTACACCTGAGGGGGTGGGGGGAAACAACCATTGTTTAAAAATGAATAATGATGTAAAAAATGTCGCATATCAAAAACAATGGAAACAATAAATAATAGTAAGGATGTGGGAAATAAAGGAAATTTCATCCACTGTTAGTGAGGACGCAAATTCATATGGTCTCTACAGAAAACAGTATGGAGATTTATTAAGAAGGAAAAAAAAAAGAAAAAAACCCCATGTGATCCAACAATCTCTTTGCTAGATATTTACCCAAGAATATGAAAACTCTAGGGCTTCTCTAGTGGCGCTGTGGTTAAAGTCTCAGCTATCAAGCTATGGACAGCCACTGCAGCATGAGTTCGATCTCTGGCTAGGGAGCTAACCCATATGGCACATCAGACTCTCCTGTCTAGTCCAATGCTCCCCTCAGCAGTGTATTTCAGCAGATTCACCTGTTCTGCTTCCCACTCTGCCTCTGGTAAATCCTCTCCCCCACCCGCCCCGCACCTCTGACTTACACACCAGTTCCTGTATGCATAAATAAGTAAAAATAAATCTTTACTTAAAAAAAATACAAAAACTCTAATACGAGAAGACTGATATAATCCTATATTCATAGCAACACTGTCCACCACTGCCAAGTCACAGAACCAAACCTAAGTGCCCACCAACAGAGGAATGGATAAAGTAATTATGGACTATGCCACTATTAAAAATGGTGAGGAAGGGTCTTTTGGGACAAAATGGATAAATCTCAAAGTAATTATGCTAAGTAAAATAAGTCAGAAAGTGAGAGACTGCTATCAGATGGTTTCATGTATTTGTGAAATAACCAAGAAACACATACTGGCAAACATATACAACAAAAACAAATCTTAGAGAAAAATTTACTGGTAACCAGAGGGAACAGGGGGAAGGGAGGAAGAGATAGGTTAAAGGAGATAGGGAACTGGCAAAAGTAATGGAGGATACGTGAAGCATGAACACCTATGGAAGAGTGAAAATATAACTCCAAAATTTTAAAAAATAAAAACAAACACTGCCCAAAGAAATTTAAATATATATACACACACACATATATTTTACATTATTGTTCATTTTTGTACAATGTTTGTCCCTGTAATATTCCTACCACCAAGTCACCCGTGCACCATCACCATAGTTTCTTTATTTTTTAAATTTATTTATTTATTTATACAAGATTGATTGATTGATACAAGCACTGGGTACATTCAGAAGCACGGGAAGGTGAGAGAATTCACCAGAGCCAGAGCTGGGAGCAGAGCAGGCAGAACGGGAGGGGAGCAGCGGGCGGCAGGAGAGGTCTGTGCGCCATGTGGAACCCTCCTCCGGTGGCCGGGGAGCAGCCAGGGATTGAACCGGTGCTACAGAGGCTGCGGGCAGCTTCGCAACCCAGCGCTCAACCGCTGCACCACTGGGGAGGCCCACCATAGTTTCTTATCTTTCCACCCCTGTTTTAATCCTTCTCCCTCCCCTGCTGAATGTCTCCAACATATAGTTGCCTGCTAGTTTTGTCTTTTTTCCCCTCGATCCTATTTGGTTCTGTTATATTCCTCCTATGAGTGAAACCATTCAATATTTTTCTTTTTCCTTCTGACTTATTTCACTGAGTATAATCCCCTCCAGCTCCATCCACGTTACTGCAAATGGCAGGAATTTATCTTTTTTGATTACCGAATAGTATTCCATCATGTATATATACCACATCTTCTTTATTCAGTCATCTATTTTTCCCCCAAAGAAACTTTAAAGGGGTAAAGATAAACATGTAGTTTTAAAGTATAAATTATAATGATTATAAGTTGCCCCTTATTTAATTCATAAATTTAGTGAAAATCCCACTGGAATTACAGAAATGGGGGAACTTTACAAAACAATTCTCCAGCTAACCAAAGGGAAAAATAAGAGTAAGGGCACCTTGACTCAAACCTCACATACAAAAGTTTTCAAAACACACCACAGACCTAAATGGCTGTAGACCTAAGAGAAGATCTGTGTGACACTGAGTTAGGTAAAGCTCTCTTAGTTAAGACACAAAATGCACTCAAAAAAATTACAGAATCTATTTTTCAAGTTTGATCCACTGGATATATGATGACAGTAAAATAAGGAATGTATATAGCAAGACAAATATAGGTAGGGAAGACTGGTTTGAATATATTAACTTCATAGTTCTATGGAATATCTAATAGCGTTATGCCAAATAGGAAATAGAATAGATAGATCTAAAACTTTGGAATAAACTAAGAGTTGAAGAGTGTTAACAATACACTAGAAAACAAAATGAATAGCAAAATTAGACAGTACTGTGAAAACTAAACAAAAGGCTAAAATAGTAGCAACAGAGATAAAGAAAATGGGGTATAGCTGGGGCTCACAGGTAAAAGCAACCATTGTTGTCTGCTACTGTAAGGACACTTTTTTTAAAGATTTATTTTATTTATTTATGCATACAAGAATTGGGGTGTAGGCCAGAGATGTGGGGGATGAGAGGATTCACCAAAGACAGAGTGGGAAGCAGAACAGGTGGATCTACTGAAATATACTGCTGAGGGGAGCAGCGGGTGAGACAGGAGAGGTCTCCTGTAAGGGAACTTTTAAAAGGCTCCTTTGCACAAATGCATACTCAGACACGCTGAACAGAATCTGTCCTACAAACAACATTTTAAAACTTTACCCTTGTTGTATCTGATAGCAGAACTTATATAAAGTACTTAGTTGCCTGTATCTTAATTCTCATAGCCATCTTTTCAAACTAGTTCTTCTGTAGGCCTAAACCGCAATTTTTCAATAATAGGCTTATATTCTACATCTGAATCTATCAAATATCGACGAACTGTTCTTTCTGGCTACATATTCAATAATCAAAGCTTTCCTTTCTATGTCAAAGAGTACCAATCACTTACCATTAAAATCATTTCATTTTATAAATAATCTCCAACATCCCTATCTCTTAACTTCTTTCTCAGCCAATCTGTCCTATTCAATGCCATGAATTTAATGTTCTTAAAATGACAACTTGAAAATATTATTACACTACTTAAAGAACAAACTGCCTTGCTATTACCCATAGGATGAAGTCTAAACTCCTTATCCTGGGCAAATAGAAGGCAGACTGGCAGACTTTCAACTGCCATACAAGTCTATCTCCCAACTCTGTACAAAATTACCAACTGCAGCCAAATGGTCTATTCACAGACCACTGAACATTCCATCTTTCAATCTTGCTCACATCATCCTCTGCTACATAAGCCTAACAAGTCTGTTTCCATTATCTCCATTTACCTAAATCCTATACTTCAAAGCCTTCAAAGCCCAGTTCATTTACCTGGTAAACTACCTCACAATGTAAGATACAGGAAAGAGATTTCAAAACATTAACAACAATTTGCATAGCTCTAAAGCCAGACTATCCAAAGATCTGAAAGGAAGATTTATTATTTATTTTATATCCTTGGGCAAGTTACTTAAATTTCCAGAGCTTCTATAGAGTATTTATACAAACCAAATACCTCACTAAACTTTAAAGTTGTGAAAATTACATGTTAACTATTCTTATTGTTTCTGTCCTCAAGTTTATTAACTAGTTGAACGTGCACCCACATACACATTAGCTTGAAAATTATCTTGCAAAAGCTTTAGATAATTTACTAATTCTGATATTTTCATTATTGTCAAAGAAGAAAAATGAGTAACGGTGAGTATTTATTCTCTTAAGATATAAAGTTCATCAGTTATTCAGACTGAAAATGATATGTTTTCCAAAATATTGTTCCACATGTTAAAACAGCAAAAGTGGTTCTGAATAGCTAAAGAAAATGCAAACTCTTTCTATTAAAAGGTTAACAAAAGTTTGCTTAAATTAGCAGTATCAAGAAAATAAGTACGGCCTCCCTGGTGGCGCAAGGGGTTAAAATGCAACCTATGAAGCTATCCACAGCCACTGCATTAGGAGTTCAATCCCAGGCCAAGGAGCTACAGACATGGTGCAGCAGACCTCTCCTGCTTGCCCGCTGCTCCCCTCAGCTGTGTATTTCAGTCAGTCTGCCTGTTCTGTTCCCCACTCTGTCCTGGTGAGTCCTCTCACCCTCCCGCACATCTGGCCTATACCCCAGTTCTTGTATGTATAAATAAATAAATCTTTAAAAAAATAAAGACTTTTTGCTTTTGGCCCATGTTATCAATATTATAATAGGTTACCAATTGTAACTGGACAGATACAATCAATCTTTAACAACATGGAGTCTGCAAGCAGCTTTCCAAAATTCAAACTGTGATGAATTAAGAACTCAAGAAAAATGTTTAAGTTTCTGGTCATACCAATGGATTGGTATTTACTTTGGTAACCCCAAAAATAGGTCACCACATTTTAATCCAGATATAAGTAATATTTTATTTTGATTCTTCATATTTTATTTTGATTCTTCACCCCCAAGACTAATTCCATTGCAATACAGAAATAATGGAGTTAATATTAACACCCAATAAAATGGGTAAATCAGGAAGGTGTATCACTAGTTGATACTAAAGGTAGTAAATGAAAGACAGAGAATTGAATATTCACAAAGCATTATACCACAGATTACAATCTAAATGCAAAGAGGAAAATGAATCATTGTAATAGTGAGAGTGCTTACCTCAACCAAGTGCTCAAATTTAATATTGTTAATAACGGGACACTGAATATTATATACCTCCTGATGACATATTGTATGAAGTATACCTATAAAATATATTTTTTAAAGGTGATTTTTTATTTATTTATGCATACAGGAACTGGAGTAAAGGCCAAAGTGCGGAGGGGGGAAAGGACTCACCAGAAACAGAGTGGGGAGCAGAACAGGTGGATCCACTGAAATACACTGCTAAGGAAAGCAGTAGGTGAGACAGGAGAGGTCTGCTGTGTCGTATGTGGGCTAGCTCCCTGGCTGGGGATCAAACTCAGGCCGCACACCGGTGATAGTGCTGAATCTCAACCCCTAGGCCACCAGGGAGGCCCTATAAAATATTATTACCAAGACTACTTAATCTGAATTTATTCAAGACTTTTATATCTAACTTTGAGTTTACAAGAAATACAAAGGATCAAGTGAAATTGCACCATACTAAAACAACTGTTTAAAAATTATGTGTTTAGGGGCCTCCGTGGTGGCACAAGGGGTTAAGCACAGCACTGTGAAGCAATCCGCAGCCTCTGCAGCATGAGTTTGATCACCGGCTGGCCAGGGAACAACCCACATGGCACAGCAGACCTCTCCTGACTCACCCACTGCTCCCCTCAGCAGTGTGTTTTCAATAAAGTCTGCCTGTTCTGTTCCCCGCTCTGTCTCCGGTGAAGCCTCTCATTCCCCCCGAACCTCTGGCCTGTACCCCAGCTCTTGTATGCATAAATCAATCTTTAAAAAATAAAAAAAAAATTATGTACATAGGAAAATGCAAGCCAATAGGTATTTTGAACTGCTATCTTCAAATATTCAATGCCATAATTGAAAAATGAGTGGAACAGTTAGAGATGTAGCTGTTTGGAGTACAATTGGGGATTTGGAGTAATCTATACATGGACTGGCTATATTAATCCCTTCTCAAGTGTTTTAATGTTATTGTGCTTCAAGTGTCTACTTTTTTTTCATTATCATTTTTTAAAGATTTATTTATTTATGCATACAAGAACTGGGGTACAGGCCAGAGGTCCGGGGCGGTGAGAGGATTCACCAAAGACAGACTGGGGAACAGAACAGGCAGACCAACCGAAACACACTGCTGAGGGGAGCAGTGGGCGAGACAGGAGAGGTCTGCCTCACCATGTGGGTTTCTCCCTGGAGGGCCCAGGGATCAAACTTGTGCTGCAGAGGCTGCAGATTGCTTCATAGTGCGGCACCTAACCCCCTGAGCCACCAGGGAGGCCCAAGTGTCTACTTTTAGAAAATGAAAGCTGAACTACTGTAAAATGAAGTGTCAGAATGTTGACAATTTACTTTCAAATGATGCAGTACATTTATATGATAAAATATTAAAAGTAGTTGAATCTAAGAGAGAGCTACACAGGATCATAGTATTATTCTTCCAACTTCTTTTTAATATGCTTAAAGGTTTTATAATAAAAAGTTATTAACTAAGAAATAACAAAGTTTTAAAGTTCATCTTTACTTTCTTCGTGTTTATTAGTGTAATGAAAAAAACTTAATTGTAGTTTTGTGCAGTTATTCTCAGAACCTGACAGAGACGAGATTGATCCAAATTCTTTATACATTCGCTATGTAACTCCAAGCAAGCTAGGAAAAACTCAAGTTTTAATCTAAAAATATTAATTAACATGGTACATGGGACACACTCAATAAATGCCTTTTATTCTCCCAGTAAGCCCCAATATTTTATTTCCTCTGCTGAGATGGCTGACTTCACAACCATTTGCTTCACTTAGCTGTTATGGGGAACTTTTTTTTTGCTTATTTTTATTATTTAATTTTCTGATACTAAAGAGTTTTCCTATTCCTGGGGCAAAGTTGGTAGGACTGTAAAGTGATGCAGTCACTATGAAATGCAGTCACTATGAAATGCATTCACTATGAAAATGACATTTCCTCAAAATTATTAAAAACAGAATTAGTATTATGGGATCTCCCTGGTGGCACAAGGGGTTATGTCTCAGTGAAGCTATTGGCAGCTAATGGCAGCAAGAGTTCAATCCCCTGCCAGGGAGCTAACCCTGGTGCAGCAGACCTCTCCTTTCTCACTCTCACTCGCTGCTCCCCTCAGCAGTGTATTTCAGTGGATTCGCCTATTCTGCTCTCCACTCTTTCTCTGGTGAATGCTCTCACCCACTCCACCCCCCACACCACTGGGCTACACCTCAGCTCTTGTGTGCATAAATAAATAAAATAAATCTTAAAAAAAAAAATTACTATTATTCAGCAATTCCACTCTCAAGTACATACCCAAACAAACCAAAAGCAGGAACTCAAAAGATATTTTTACATCCATGTTCATAGTAGCCATCAAGGGATAAAATGGATAAACAAAATGCAGAACATAAATAAAATGAAGTAATATTCAACCCCCAAAAAAACCCAAATTCTGATACATGATGCAACATGGATGAATTAAAAACAACCTGATAATAAACCAGTCATAAGAGGGCAAATACTTTGATTCCACTCATACAGGTACCTAAAATAGTCAATATCAGGGACACAAAGCAGAATGGTGGTCCATGCCAGGGGTTAGGAAATAGGGCAAAAATGAAAAGTCAGGTTGTTGGGTTTTTAAAAAAGATTTATTTATTTATGCATACAAGAACTGGGGTACAGACCAGAGGTGTGTAGGGGTGTGTGTGAGAGGATTCACCAGGGACCGAGTAGGGAGCAGAACAGGTGGATCTACTGAAATACACTGCTGAGGGGAGAAACAGGGGAGAAAGGAAAGGTCTGCTGCCCCATGTGGGTTGCTCCTGGCCAGCAGGTAATCAAACTATCCTGCAGTGGCTGGCCATAGCTTGATAGCGCTGTCTTTAATCCCTGCACCACCAGGGAGGTTCGAAAAGTCAGTTTTTAATGGGTATGAAGATTCAATTCGGGAAGATTATGAATAAAGTTGTGGAGATGAGTGGTGGTAATAGTTGCACAATGTCAATGTACACAATGCCACTAAAGTACACACTTAAATATGAATGAAACAGTAAATTTTATGTTTTGTGTATTTTACCCTAACTTGAAAAAGTAATTTTTTCAAAAGAATTAACTCAAAAAAATATACAAGCAATATATACCAAATTGTTAATGATAGTTTGGGATTAGGGGAGAATCACTCTTTAATGTACACACACGTATGTTACTGAAATTTCATAAGCATTATTATTAATTCTGCAATGGAAAAAAATTCAATCCTAATTATTTTGGAATAAAATGATGTGTCTGGATTATATGTTAAAATGTTAGAGCCAGGGCCTCCCCTGTGGCGCAGCAGTTGAGCGCTGGGTTGCGAAACTGCCCGCAGCCTCTGCAGTGCCGGTTCGATCCCCGGCTGCTCCCGGCCACCGGAGGAGGGTCCCACATGGCGTGCAGACCTCTCCTGCCGCCCGCTGCTCCCCTCAGCGGTGTACTTCGGTCCCTCTGCCTGCTCTGCTCCCCGCTCTGGCTCTGGTGAATTCTCTCACCCTCCCGCGCTTCCGACTGTACCCAGTGCTTGTGTAAGTAAATAAATAAATAAATAAGGTGTCTGTTAAAAAATAAAAAAATAAAAAAATAAAATGTTAGAGCCAAAAATAAAAATAAGTGGAATAAAAGAGATGAAACATGAATTATAAAATGTTGGTAACTGTGAAAGCAAAGTGATGGGTATACCCAGAATTCATTATACTGTTTTGGTATCTTTCGTGTTAATTAAACTTTTCATCATAAAAATATAATTTCAATCTAAATTCAAGAAAATCTAACAGGTGCAATGTAAAATTTAAATGAAAATGTTTGAAGTTATTAAAAAATAATAGTTCAGTTGATCAAACTCTTATTATTAACTCTCCCTAATAACTCACAACAAAGATTTTACATAAGCAACGTTTATATTTATTCTTTTATATTTTTTTACTCAAACACAAATTAAAACTTACTAGTTTTTCAATACCCTGTTTCAAGTAGTTTATTTGAACGTTTAATTCATTTGAGGATGGTGAAAAATTAATCACACTTTGTATAATAAATTTAAACTCTGAAATATAAATTTTTCCACAAAGTTAGTGTGCCTCATGCTAACAAATGCAACAAATTCCCACAAACCAGAATAGGAATGGGGAAAGTATAAACAAGTTACAGCTATATAAGAATTTGTGAAACTATATGTCTCTAATGTGTTAGGTGGAAAAGAGAAATTAATATTCCTTTAAAATGCTTACAATATGCCAAGTTCATATAACTCTCACAATAACCTTGTGAAAGTTACCAATCCCATTAAACAGATGAATATGGGCTCAAAAATAATAAGGGACTTGATCAATGTCATACAAATAGGAACAAATCAAAACAAGGCTAAAATTTAAGATCTCTTATTGAAAAACCTACCCAAACGGAGGGCCTCCCTGGTGGCTTAGGGATTAAGTCTCAGCACTATCACCATGACTGCCAGTGCAGCAGACCTCTCCCGTCTGGCCTACTACTCCCTTCAGCAGTGTTATTTCAGTAGATCTACCTGTTCTGCTCCCGACTCTGTCTCTGGTGAATCCTCTCACCACCACCTCTGCCCCCCACCCGCCCCTGGCACCTCTGGCCTAGACCCCAGTTCTTGTATGCATAAATAAATAAAAATAAATCTTTTTATAAAAAAAAATTCTAAAAAATAAAAAGGCTTAAGCTGATGGTGGAATGGTAAATAATTTGGTATAGTTGAGAGTTAATATAAGTCTTTACAAGAAGAGATGACAGACAATCCTATTTACTCTACAGTTTCTCAAAGAGGCTTATAAAATGGAGGTAGTGGGAAAGATAAAAGGGCAGAACATCTTCTGCCTTCTCACCCCCAACTCTCCTAAAGGAACTAGAAGTGTGGTCTCCAGCAAAATTGATTCAGAGTGGTTCTAGGCTCAGAGGCAATGTGCACCCAAAAAGGGAGTAAAAATGTCAGTCCGAAAACAGAGACTAAGTAAAAATGTACAAATTGAATTGTTAAACATAGCTTTCTTGCCCTCACCCAGCACTGAAGCCTGCCATCTAAACTCATCACCTCTGCCAATCCCATCTGCTGTCCATTATTCCACTTACGAAGAGGCAGAGAGAAAAATGAAGGGGCTTTATCTGAAGAAACTAAAAATCTTCTTACACACTCCCCAGGAAAAAGAAAGATTAAAACATGTGAGTTCATTAGTCACTAAGCCATGCTCATGCATGCCCAGTGAGCTTTCAATTAGCTTTGGAACTTTTAAGTATGAAAGAACTGGTACAGTTTACAGTGATCTTAAGAAAATCTCCAAGAAAGAGAGACCAAAAACAAAACAACAACAAAAAAAACGCAAATCAGAAAAAAAGTTAGAGAAAAATAACAATGCGAGGAATAAAGAACATGTCAAAGAAACTATAATATTCCTGAAAAGATAACAGAAGATACTACACCCATGAAAAAGGAACAAGATGCTATAATATAGAAACAAAAACAAGAGCTCATAAAAAATACACATCAGGGGGCCTCCCTGGTGGTGCAAGAGGTTAAGTCTCAGCACTATGTAGCTATCTGCAGCCACTACAGCACAAGTTCAATCCCTAGCCAGGACAGAGATGGAACCCACATGGCCCAGCAGACCTCCTCTGTCTTGCCTGCTGCTCCTCTCAGCTGTGTATTTCAGTCAATCCGCCTGTTTAGTTCTCCATTCTGTCTCTGGTTAATCCTCTCAAATCCTGCACCTCTAAAAAAATACACATCAGATCATTAAATAGTACAAGTAATATTGTATGTTTCAATTATATTTCAATTGTTTTAAAGCTAAAATGTTAAAATTCAGTGGGAGGGCTGAAATCTTCCACATAGAACAAAAGACAGCTATGGAGATCAAATTTCTCACTATCAGCACTGGAAGCCAGGCAATAAAGGAACACCTCCAAACTTTAGAAGGAAAATGATTTCCAATATAGAAATCTCCCAAAGCCAAACAGTCAAGAGTGAGGGTAAAAAATAAAATTAAAAATATGTATACTTCCAATATACTCTTTCACAGCACTGGTGTAGGAAACCAAAAGGAAGGAATAAACAAAAAGACAAGACAGAAAAAAGGGAATCAACAAAAGTAAAAGAAATCCCCAGAATGTTAGCTAAGGAAAGTCCCAAGATGACAGCTTTGCAACAGGCATAAAGAAAAAACAATCCAGACTAAAGCAGGAAATAGGACAACTACAGAAAGGATGACTACAGGAACAAATGAAACAGTTAAGTTTATCTGACAGATTTGACCACGTGGAAAATTGTATTGAGAAGCATTTTATGGAGCTGCTAGAGGGTATAGAAAGAATTTGCCAGACAAAACTAAGCAAATGAAAACAATGCGGCAAGAAAAACAAATGGTTACACAAGGAAGTAAAATTTTAAACTATTATCTCGGTGACAAACAGTTGGGCATAATGATAAAACCTCTGCATATAAATTCAACGTAAAATTGTGGAATAGTGAAATTAGAAATTACTTCAAAAAATCTTAGAACATCTATTCCTTTAAAATCACTGGTGTTTACATACCCCAAATTACTCAGTTCTAAGAAAAGCCTCTATTTTCATAAGAGTTAATTCTGCAACTACACTTTCAAGGCAAAAATTCTGTGAAATGCTTCAGGTTTTGTCTAAGAAAAAAAGTAAGTTAATAAATGCAAAGCAAAAACTAGAAGACATGCAAATTTTATAAGTTAAGGCACTTTGTATGTGTAATGATTTTTTTTCTGTTGTTTGCTGTCATTCTTAGTATACCTCCACTTTTACTTTCCATATTCACCAATTCAATGATTTATTCAGTCTCAAAGGAAAGTGGGTTGGGAAGTCATCAATAGATTACCTTTCTTAGCACCAAAACTAGCTATTATTTCCTAGTTTTAAAATTTTTAAATATTTTGCATTTTTTCTCTTTATAAGAAATAAATTTGGGCCTCCCCGGTGGCACAGCGGTTGAGCGCTGGGTTGCGAAGCTGCCTGCTGCCTCTGCAGCGCCGGTTCGATCCCCGGCTGCTCCCCGGCCACCAGAGGAGGGTCCCACATGGCGCGCAGACCTCTCCTGCTGCCTGCTGCTCCCCTCAGCAGTGTACTTCGGTCCCTCTGCCTGCTCTGCTCCCTGCTCTGGCTCTGGTGAATTCTCTCACCCTCCCACGCTTCTGACTGTACCCAGTGCATGTATAAACAAACAAACAAACAAATAAATAAATAAAACATGCCTCTATTAAAAAAAAAAAAAAGACAGAAATTTAACCTTCATATAGTGACAACTGTCATGGAAGGCAGTTACAGCACTATGACTAAATGGCCTCTCAGAGTTCAGGTAAGGAAGGCATCAGCTCTTACACTAAATAAGTCTAAACTAGTATGTTTTATAATTCTCTTGTTCATGATTCTTTTTTTTTTTTCTTTTTTTTTTTTTTTTTTTTTTTTTTTTTTTTTTTTTTTTTTTTTTTTTTTTTTCCGTGGGATCCTCGCCGGTGGCCGGGGAACGAACCAGCACTGCAGAGGCTGCGGGCAGCCTCGCAGCCCAGCGCTCAACCGCTGCGCCACCAGGGGAGGCCCATTGCTCATGATTCTTAACTTTCAAATCTACCATCAAAGATACTTCTATCTGGATTGACCCATCTTTTAATTTATTATGGGATTTAAAAAAGAGTCATCACAGTTCTAATTCAACATTTGCTGAATGTTATGCCAAATTCCTTCATATACATACTTTTATTTACTCCAAGTAATTTGTTAGTAATTTGTTCAATGTAAAGAGCAGTTCTAACTAAAGACTTACATATTACAAATAAATGCAGTGGTATAACTGCTTAATGGAGTTGGGGAGGTAGATCTTTTCCGGTTTTGTCTTATGTTTTCTGAGGAAGGATTATTTTCCTTGCTTAGTAATTTTTTTTTATTCCAATTCAGATTATCCAATCAAGAGCTATGGAATAACTGAGGCGAGAGTCCTGAACTATGCCATGTGGTATCCTATTGTTGGGTGGAAAGGATGTCCTGAACAAACTCCACAAACAGGTTTTATGGACCCCCAACCCCACCCCAGACCAGAGATCCAAGACACCAAGGACTACAAAACATGGGGGTTGCCCTATAACACTACCAATTACCCAACTTAGAGCAACTCTAAAGGAAAGTATATACCTTAAAAAAAAAGACACTAGGTTACTAATTTACTAAAAATTTTATCAAAAGCCCAAAAAAATAATAACAGTACTTCAAACTAGGATTCTTATATTTATAATTATATACATAATAAAGGCATACATGTATTTTAGTATTTAAATGTCGCTGTTTCTTAAGAATCATGTTACTTGATTAAAACAGAACCTCAATTCAGCTAAATATGAACTCCAAAAGGATATACTTCCCAAATTAAGAAGGATTTTCATGATTAAATTTACCAGAGACTCTTTTTAGTTTCTCCTAAATAAAACAGCATTTCTGTCAAAAGAGAAAAATCCTACAATAGTGCAAATTATCTAACCACTACTCAAAAAACCCACATTAGATTTACATCTTAATGTAAAAGTTATCATTGTTTATAGTCGAGTTTAATAATGTAAGCTGTGCTTTCAAAAGAAGCATTCTGAACGTAGTTTTAAATTTCACTTTAATAGTCATTTCGCTTTAAAGGCCATCTATGTGCTACATAAAGCTAAAATTGTTAAAGAATGCTTATTTATTTTCAGCCATTCCACTGCAGTTAAAGTTATATTATACTCAAACTCACTTCCTCAAAAAAATTAGAAGAGCAAATGCACCATTCAGACATCACAAATAAGACTGATTCCTAGCTGTAAATGGACTTTCGAACACTTAAAACTTTTAGATGTAGCCATTAAAACAAAACAGCTTTTTAACCACTTAAAATTTCAGAGTAAAGGTAGTGTAAATTTCAAGCTCAAAACCACTTTCCTAAAAGCAACACTCTCCAAAACTGACAGATCTTTTACCTTGCACCAAAGTACCTGATGGGTGTGCTTAGATGTCAAAGCTTCGCTACAGGCATAATGAGGAGGAAGAAGTAAGTAACAACGTTGCTACATACTCCCTATGTAGCATATTTTTTAAATTGTGAAAATCCAAATAGAGAACTTTCTAGATCTACGCTATGATTAGATCAGCAATGTTGAATGCTTGACATTTCCTTTTTCCTTTAAAAAAAATACTTTCACAATACTGACTTATCAATGCATATTTATAATAAAGACCATAAGTGCTGTAAGCTTTTGATCACACAAAGATCTAATTTTCAACCAGTCTTTTGGTCAGATCATTGTGTATCAATAGCTAACTGGATAGGACCAGCTATTTTAAAGAAATGCTTTCTAAAAATTAAATTAGCCTACATTTTAAAACTGTCCAGCGCTGCGATGGTGGTGGTGGTGGTGGAGAAGGATTAAAAATAAAACCGTCTAGCTGTATCTGAAAAGGAGATTGAATAATTTGCCTTTTTCAGATGATAAAACACTTGCTCTGGGGGGGAAAAAAAAACTCGTCAACGCTCCTGATTTTATCATTTGCTGCAAGAAAAAAAGAATATGGCTGAAAATTCTCTCTGAAGGGTGGTATTTCAAACAGGACCACTCAAGAACACTTAATATAAAGAGGAGAGGCGGGTGGAGGAGGCACCTTATGAAACAGCACACTTCGGGCCCTGCAAACTACCCTCATTTCCCTAATAGGGATGAAAAGCTCAGGCCTCTGGTAGTTTCCAACTGACGCCAATGCTCTCCACACACACCCCCTTTTTTTTTTTTTTGACAGCATTTTCTGGCGTTGGAGGTTGTGTCACAAATATGAATTCCGCGATCCCGTAAAAACCTTCAAACAACCAAGCATCAAACCTCCCCTCGCGCGCTGCAGCCAAACACACCTAATCGGGCCCTCAAGCCCCAATTCTGTAAATCCTCCGGCGCATTCATGGGGACGCGGAAACACTGCAGAAAATAAGGTTTCGACCCTTCCCCTCTCTGCCACCGAAATTACAGGTTCGCTTCCCTTCCCCACCGCGAAGCCTCCCGCCCAGAGCCCGACGCCTCCGGGCAGGCGCGCGCGGCCCCGCGGCGGCCCCCGGCCCCCTCCCCTGCCCGGCCCGGCCCGGCCCCGCGCCCACCTCGAGGCAGCGGCTTCACGTCCCCGTTCTCCTCGCGGGCGGCCCCGCCGGCCTCGCCCGCCCCGCCGGCGCCGTGCCTCCGCCTCTCCTTCTCGCGCTTCTCCTTGGGTCTGCGCGGCTTGGCGCCGGCCGCGGCCGCCGGCTGCTGGGGCTGGTGGGGCTGAGCGCGCAGCGGCGTAGGAGGGACCAGCAGTTTGCGCGGCAGCGGCTGAGGCGAGGAAGCGGAGGCTGCGGAGGGGACCGCAGAGCCAGCGGAGAAAGAGAAACTGCTCCGAGCCGAGGACGGCGACGGGGCGGCAGCCAGAGCCGCGAAGCTCCAAGACGCGGGGCTGCCATAGCTCTGAGGCGAGGGTGCCGCGGGCGGCTGCCTGCTGTTCCCGCCGCTGCCCCCTTCTCCGTTCAGTCTCCGCGGGGCCTTCTTCTCCTCAGTCCGGACCTTCTTGGCGGACAGAGGGCCCGGCGGGTCCCGGGAAGGGGGCTGCAGCTTGCCAAATGGGTCTTTCTCCGAGGCGGCGGCGGCGGGAGCGGTAGCGGGACCGTGCATTGGGCTCGGCGGTTCCGCCATTTTGCGCTCCTGTTGTATTTACTCTCCTCCGCGCCCGGGCGCGGGGAGGGGCGGGCCCTCGGGGGGCGGGGCGAGGGCGGGGCGGTCGGGCTGCCGGCCGGGCCCTCCATTGGGCGAGCCACGCTGAGGGATCTCTCCAAGAGCCAATCAAAGGTGCGAAAGTTGAACTCTAGGAGTGGGATCGCCGAGCAGAACCGCTTTGGAGGTCACTGCTCCGCGGGGCGCGGTTAGGGGGTCTAGCGAGCTTGAGGGTTTGGGTGGGGGAGGTGTGCGAGGTGTCGCCGGCTTGAACCCGGGTGCCCGGTGAAGTGTCCGAGAGCAATTCTCACTCCGGACCCCAAAATCTGCTCCGGCCCGGGTTGCGCTCTTCGCAGCCTTGACGACTTTTTCTTGTATCACTTTCTCTTTTTTTCCTGGGGTTCTGTCCTCCCTCCCAGTCTCCTCAACCTCAGAAAGTTTAATTTCAGGAATGCACAGCCCTAGAGAAAATGTTGCCGGGAATTAAGTCTTTTCTTATGTTAAGCAGTGGTAAGATGAAGTGAGGGGCTAAAAAAAAAAAAGTCACTTTGGTGCCCTAACAAGATTTGTAACTGTTGCTAAAATCGTCAGCTCTAATGCTTTGAGTGAGATCACTTCCAGCTGACCTAGAATTTCAGATTACTTCCGAACTTGAAGGTAAGACTCCCTGGAGAATTTTTTTTTCGACTTTTGTGATTGGACTGTTAAAAATTTTTAATTTTATTGTAATTATTGTAACTCATAGTGCTAACAAAAATCTGTTAGTGGTATTTGTTACGTTTGAAAAGCCAAGTTTTTTAAAATAAGTTTCTGTATTTTATCGTTTAGTTAGTACCCTAAGTGTTGATGTTTTGTAAGTGAATTATTTGATTTATAGTTTAAAAGATAAAGAATTTGGGGTACGGGGTTACAGTAATGTGGTTGTAAGGAAAACGAGGAGCACGATTTTAATTAAACTCTAAGACCTCATAGGAAAATCAAAATGTCAAAGAAATGGGGGGGAGGGGGAAGGAGAGATGGGGGAGATCCTAAAAGGAGGCTGTAAATTTCTGGAAACAGTTAAATGTAACTTTTCAGGATTACCTATTATGGCCCCAGGAATTCTTTTTTTTTGTTTTCCTTTTTTATTAATTTATTCTTAGAGTATTTTATTTATTTTTTAAAGATTTATTTATGCATACAGAACGGGGTACAGGTCAGAGGTGTGGGGGGGTGGGGGAGTTGAGGGGATTCACCAGAGACAGAGTGGGGAACAGAATGGGCAGACTGACTGAAATACACTGCTGAGGGGAGCAGCGGGCAGGCAAGACAGGAAAGGTTTGCTGCACCATGTGGGTTACTCCCTGGCCGGGATGGAACTCCTGCCTGCAGTGGCTGCGGATAGCTTCATAGGTTGTGTCTTAAACCCTTGGGCCACTAGGGAGGCCCAAAAAAGTAACTTTGAGAGTGGACAGAGGATAAGACCTGAATTTATCTGCTACTCACTGCCTTTATGACCTTAGTCAGGGTGTTTCATCTGTCAGAACCTCTATTTTATTTGTTACGTGAGTAAATTTGTTTATTACATGATCATTGAAAGCCCCTCCACACTCTAAAAATTTCTCCCATATTCAAGAAGGTTTTCAAAATCACACTGAAGCCATCACAGTTCTGTCCAGATTTAGAAGTGTCTTACATACGTTAATGAACTCTTGCACCATTTATTCCCTCATTCCCCACACTGAAGTCTGCAAAATCGGACTAAGAGCCCAGGTAAAGTGTACTGTCACCTGTGTGAATTTGGTTCTCCTTCTACTACACTCCTTTGTTCCACACCTCTTATCATGCCTAACATTAAATTTGAACAGCCTCGGCAAGAGTGTTGCTACAGAGGCTCACATACCTTGTGCCTAAATATTTAAGTTATAAATCAAGATAATACACTTTTTTTTTTTTAAGATTTATTTTTTTATTTATTTATACAAGCACGGGGCACAGTCAGAAGCACGGGAGGGCGAGAGAATCCACCAGAGCCAGAGTGGGGAGCAGAGCAGGCAGAAGGACCAAAGTACACTGCTGAGGGGAGCAGCGGGCGGCAGGAGAGGTCTGCGCGCCATGTGGGACCCTCCTCCGGTGGCCGGGGAGCAGCCGTGGATCGAACCGGCGCTGCAAAGGCCACGGGCAGCTTTGCAACCCAGCGTTCAACTGCTGCGCCACCGGAGGGCCCCCCAGGAGTCCCCCGATAATACACTATTATTTATTATTTGCCTTGACAAACCCACTTTCCTAATCTGGAAGATTGGTTTAACTTTAGAATCCTCAGATTCCTGGAGTCCTCAGACCAACCCCATTCTCTTTCCATTTCCAGTTCCTTCACCCACCCCACAAAAGGGACCAAATGTGTACACATGTCCAAGCTCATGTCCTGTACCCCTCACTTCCCGCAAATAATGTGTGATCAGCAGTTCAGTGTGTCCTCAGATCTAGCCAGTCTGAAAAAGGAATTTTAGACTCCTAGTAGACAATGCCTCTTGACCTTATGAACTCCTTGCCTTTTGCTGCCGGGTCTAGGGACAGTGCTTCTATAAGACATGCTCACTTATCTCTTCAGCTATTCTTTTTTTTTAATTTTTAAACTTAATTTTACTTATTTATTTTTAATTTATTTACACAAGCACTGGGTACAGTCAGAAGCGCAGGAGGGTGAGAGAATTCACCAGAGCCAGAGGGTAGATCAGAGCAGGCAGACTGACAAGTACACTGCTGAGGGGAGCAGAAGGCAGCAGGAGAGGTCTGCGCGTCATGTGGGACCCTCGCCTGGTGGCCGGGGATACAAACGCTGCAGAGGCTGCGGGCAGCTTCGCAACCCAGCACTCAACCGCTGTGCCACCGGGGAGGCCCATCTCTTCAGCTATTCTCTTTCAACTATTGATACACTGAATTAAGAGAGAATGCCCATTATTATCACCAATCCCTATTGGTTTACATTTTACTACATGAAAACCACCCATTTCTCTCCACAGCACCACTCCTTTCACCTGAATGACTCCATTAGCCTTTTTTTGGTATCCTTGTTCAGTTGACCCTTGAACAACAAGGGTTAGAACTGCCAGGTCCACTTATACATAGACCTGCATTCACCAGTGTAGTGAAGCATGAATGTGGAAGCCACATATATGGAGGACCTTCCATAAGTTGTTACATGTGGATTTGCTGCTGCGGTGGTGGTACTAGATTGGCACTTCTAAGGCTCAGGTTGTTCAAGGATCTATTATACTCTAGTTTTCTCAAATCTGTTCTCTACCCAGAAATGTTCTTTTCAAAACCTAAAATGATCATGTTCCTTTCCTTGATTTTGATCTGTCAATCTTTTCCACTTCTTTTAGAATAAAAACAAAATCTGTAAACAGAACCCTTCATGACTTATCACCTTCGTCTTCCATATCAAAGTAAAATGTCTTTAACTTCCAGAATACACCAGTCTGTCTTTCAAAATAAGACTATTACATCTGTTTTTCAATTGCCATAACTTTTCTTCAAATCATATACTATTAGGAAAATTTTGAAATTCTGAAATTAGGTTTACATTTTACACAGCAGATTGTTTTAATCTCCAATTTATATTATTCACTTATTATGATTACTGTTATTTGAAAACAAAAATTATAATGATACTTAGGTAACTTCTGTATGCTTTTTCACAATTCTTAAAAAGTAAAGGTGTGTTGTTAAGAGATTTTACTACAAGGCCTCCCTGGTGGCACAGGGGTTAAAGACACAGTGCTATCAAGCTATCACCAGTCACAGCAGAACCAGTTTGATCCCTTGCCAGGGAGCTAACTCACATGGCGCAGCAGACCTCTCCTGTCTCGCCTGCTGCTCCCCTCAGCAGTGTATTTCAGTACATCTGCCTTTTCTGCTCCCTACTCTGTCTCTGGTGAATCCTCTCACCCACCCCCGCCCCGCACCTCTGGCCTACACCCCATTTCTTGTTGTATGCATAAAATACATAAATCTTAAAAAAAGATTTTATTACACGTATAGATACAAAGGTAGGAAAAGTAGTTTCAAATACTATTATACAAAATAAAGCCAGTGAAAGTTTAAAACAGTGGTTATTATGGGAGGAATCAGGCCAATACAACGCCATTCTTAAAAAGGAAAACGTGAGGGCTTCCCCGGTGGTGCAGCGGTTGAGCGCTGGGTTGCTAAGCTTCCCGTGGCCTCTGCAGCGCCGGTTCGATCCCCGGCTGCTCCCCGGCCACTGGAGGAGGGTCCCGCATGGCGCGCAGACCTCTCCTGCTGCCCGCTGCTCCCCTCAGCAGTGTACTTCAGTCCTTCTGCCTGCTCTGCTCCCCGCTCTGGCTCTGGTGGGTTCTCTCGCCCTCCCGTGCTTCTGACTGTACCCAGTGCTTGTATGTATGTATGTATAAATCAATCAATCAATAAATCTTTAAAAAAAAAAAAGGAAAACCTGAAAATGAAATATTTTTGGAGTTAAAGTAAGCCTTTCCTTAATTTCAAGAACCATATTTAAATATTTACTTTATGCCCAATGCCATTTTAGTCATTGAAATATAAAAATGTATAAAATACAGTCCCTACTCAATGGGTTTGTAGTCTAGTGACATGTTAAGTTGAACTAGAGGAAGTTGCATTATCAAAAATGGTAAAACATCAGCTAAGCCTCACATACATATGTAAATAGAAATTTGAATAATAGATTATGAAAGATGCTACATGCGCTGAGAAAGTGGCTCATGCTGCCTGGACCCATCAGTGATAGCTTACAAAGAGAGAGGACATTTTAGCTGAATTTCAGAAAATGATTGGGAGTTTACTATGTATTCATAGGAAACAAAGTTAATAGAGGGTATTCCTTAAGTAGGAAGTAGCATGTGCAGACCCAAAAAGCATGTGGACCTACAGAGTCTAGCACATGGGGGAAACTGCAAATATTACAGCTGGTTGGAATGCTGGATATATTGGGGATGACAGGAGATGAGGCAGGCAAAGTAAGCAGAGAGCAGATCATGGAAGGTAATGTGTCAAGCCAAAGAACTTGACTTTAGTGAGATATGTGTAATCCAGGGATTATGCAATGGAATCCATTAGGGTTCAGAAAATATTACTGCCTTTAAGCATAGTAATAACCTTTGTGCTATTTTTAATCTAATTTCTAATTGTGCGCAATGTGTACATTCTTATTGCAGTACAGGATGTAAATAACGTATAAATATACACTTAATATACACTTATTATGATGCGTTATGGGTTGAACTGCACGCCTTTCCAAACCTAACCCCTAGTATCTCAGAATATGACCTTATTTGGAAATAGTTGTTGCAGATGTAATTACTTAAGATAAGGTTATACTGGGGCAAAATAATCCAATCCGACTCCTAACCCAATACGACTAGTATCCTTATAAGGAGAATGCCACATGAAGATAAAGGTAGAGGTTGGGGTGATGTGTCTAAAAACCAAGGAACTGCAAGATTACCAGCATGCCAGAAGCAGCTATGGTAAAGGCATAGAAAAAAAAAGCATTCCCTCAGAAACCAACCCTGCCAACACCTTGATCTCACACATCTAGCCTCCAAGACTGTAAAACATTTGTTTAAGCCACCCAGTTTGGTGTGTTACCACAGCCCTAAAAAACTAACACATGGTGCATGGACACATAGTTGGCGACCCCGATTAAATGCAGAGCCACTAAAAGTTGGTTTATGTTTAAAGGTCCAAGTTATTTGTATCCTCTCCTTATTCAGTCTCTGAATTCAATAATTTATTGAAGTAACTTCTTGACGTCTTAGTACTCCATACTACTTAAAGCAGTAATAATGGGAAAACAACTTGTTCACATTTGCATTTGCTATAATTAATCTTAAAGGAAGAAGGAATTAGGAGATATTTGACCTTGATCTCAAAATATGATATGAATATATGCAACAGTTTAGGCAAAAAATTTACATTGAAGAAAGAAACGTATAGTTTAACTTCGTTAGGCAAAAACGAAGCCAAATTGCATACCAATTCTTACCAACAGAACTCATAGCTATGAGCAATTTAATAGTATATCATCAGTGCAGGGAATAGAGGAGGCAAAGCACACATTATTCTAGCTACATAATCCTTAGGTGTTAAGGATAACCAGGCCTTTTTATACAAGCCATACATTACTCATATGTCTGATGTTTTAACTTTATTCACTATGTAATTTATTAGGAGAATTAAAAAGAAAATACACAGATGGAGAAAATATGCTACTGACCTATGTTCATATGGCTGTGCTCAGAGTTGGGACTGGACTCATAGGACTCCAACCAGTATCTCTAAGTTTCATCCCCTTTGTGACAAACATATCAGTCTATGACCTACAGCTACTTGTTAAGGATGTAAAATCTACAGCTCCATAGAAACGCATTTCGCATTAATGGGCTTTCTCTGCTTTCAGCACTATTCCTTTAACAATTTTTGATATTGCTCTATTCATTGAAATACACCTTTACCACCTTTAGACTTTACTACACTCAAAAACTGGTTTATCCGGTTTAGTACATAGTTATTTTTGCCCTCACCCATGACTTATAATCTTAATGCTGTAAGCTGGTAAATATTTGAAACTACAAATACTTTTTATATACTTATATTGTTTTAAAAACTAGCACCTACAGAGAGGTTGGGGATAGCAGTTATTTACATTCATGGTATTTAATAGATGGTTCATTTTTCTAAGATCAGGACAGTTCAGGTGGCCAGTCAGGCAGGCCATACATCACAATTCAGAGACTTCGTTGCCTTTTTCTAAAGTGTACATATAAAAGGATATAAGTAACAGGTTATTCAGATAATTTTGTTTTCAGTGAATCTTTTCAATAAAAATATACCCAGAGTCTATTTTTTAGCCAGTATTTCCGGAGCCCCTGAAAACAGTCATGGTGCTATTTTAAGTATACAGAGGCAAACTAAATGAACATGAACCCAGCCTCATGGGATAGATGTGTCACATACAAAGCATATATGTACACACACATAATATGAGTTATAAAGGAAAAAGATCTACTGTGGAAATAGAAAAAGTTATTTAAATAGGTCACATAAAGAATGAAAAGTGAGGTAATGGTGCACAGGTGCATTGGTGAAGGAAACTCTATGGGGACTACACCTGAGGGGGTGGGGAGAAGCAAATATTGTTTAAAAATGAACAATGATGTAAAAAAATAAAAAAATAATATTAAAAAATAATAAAAGTAAACCTACACAAAATGAAAACAAAACAAAACAAAAAGTGAAAAGAAAAAAATTCTGGTCAGAGAGAATAGTTTGTACAAAGGCCCTGAAACAGTTAAAGAGCTGGGCTTGTTCAAAGAATAAGACCTTGGGGCCTCCCTGGTGGTGCAGGGATTAAAGACAGCACTATCAAACTATCTTCAACCACTGCAGCACGAGTTTGATTGGGAACAAAGGCAGACCTCTCCTGCCTTACCAACTGCTCTCCTCAGCAGTATATTTCAGTAGATCTGCCTGTTCTGCTCCCCACTCTCTCTGGTGAATACACACACACATACACACACACTTCTGGCTTACACCCCTGTTCTTATATGCATAAATAAATCTTTAAATAAAAAAATTTAACAAAGAACAAGACCTTAAGTTTCATGAGGAAAGATTTTCTCTTTTGTGTAGAACAATGTTTGTTTTGTAATAGGCACCAGAGAACAAATATGTATGACTGAATGAATATCTGTGTACCTAGAATTTAGTGGATATAAGTTGAGGTTGAAATAGGAGGTCAGGTCAAGATCATGCCAAGCCCTCTTTAAAAAATGGAGAATTGGGGCCTCCCTGGTGGCACAAGGGGTTAAGCATCAGCACTGTGAAGCAATGCTCAGCTACTAACACAGGAGTTCAATCCAGGCCAGGGAGGTGAACCATATGGCACAGCAGACCTCTCCTGTGTCGTCCACTGCTCCCCTCAGTAGTGTATTGCAGTAGATCTCTGCCTGTTCTGCTCCCAACTCTGTCTCTGGTGAATCCTCTCTCTCTCTCTGTTTCTCTCTCTCTCTCTCTCTCTCTCTCTCTCTCTCTCTCTCTCTCTTTCTCTCTCTCTCTCTCTCACACACACACACACATACACACACACACTCCCCGTACACCTCTGCCCTACACCCCAGTTCTCGTGTGCATAAATAAATAAATCTTTAAAAAAAAATTTAACTTATCTTGAAAAAGCTGCCTGAGCTACTTTTAATCTTATAACCTATTGCCAGAAAAAATGAAAGCAGCCTTTTTAATGAGGCAACTTAGTCTGCACCTGCATAACTGCCAGAATAATTCTGGATCTTAAAGGAACCCGTTTCCAAGTGAGCAGGCCTCTGCTAGAATAATGACAACCAAATTAATTAAAACTAAAATCTCTGCTTTATTCCTACACCCCTGTCCCACTCCTAAGCTATTTAAATAACTGGTAGAATAGTATTGAGAGGTTTCCTTTGAGTTCTAGGATACCCATCCTCTCAATACTTTGCTCTTTGTATGAAGAGGTATTTCCTATACCCACTAATAATACTTTGGTATATTTTCATCAAATACTAATGTTATCACAGCTTTTTTTTTTTTTTAATACACAGTTGTGGGGTTTTTTTGCAATTGCACGATCTATTCAATGTTACAGCCTTTTTTTATTTATTAACTTAGAGTAGGAATAATACAAAAGGGCCAAAACTTTATTCCAGATTTTTTTGCCTGTCAGGAATAAAATTGTTATTTTAACCCAAGTTTGCAGTTTACAAATGTCCTGTAATTCATATAGCAGGCCGTGTTCCTTTTCTGCTTCACACATCCAGTCTCTAGATAGCCTGTTTTTCCACCTTATACGTGGGTGGTCAGCTGTGGGTAGATAGTACTCCTTACCACCCAATTCTTGAATAAGGGTGCTGATGGAGCTCACTTTTACCAAAATAAGACCAGAGCGAAATAAACCTCAACCTGAAGAGAGGATCACAGCTCCTGTGCCCCAATCACTACTTAAGTCCCTGTTTGATCGGTCTATCGTACATAGCATCTCATCTGCATGGAAGTCCCATGACTTAGGCCGTCAGAATGATCCTGTGATGTTGTCTCAACTCCAGTCTCAATTCTTCATTTCCCACAGTATTCTTCTTTTATTCCTTCCCACTCCAGAATCTTCACTTTCACACGCAAAATAAAGTGCTTCCCACTTCTCCAAGGAAAAAGTGAGAGTCCAGTCCATTTGATCTCTTCTTGTGTCTTATAAACTTCATAGCCTCCAGCATGTATTGTTTTTGTCCTTTGCCTAGCTTCTGGTATTTCTAGTAACAGTAATTTTTTTTATAATTCAGTGGATTTTAGTATATTCACAAAGTTGTACAACTACCAACACAATCTGATTTTATTTTTATTGAGGTAATAATGGCTTACAACATTGTGTATGATTTAGGAAAATAGGTTCACACCTCCTCAGATGTATGTCACCACACCACACTGCCACCAAAGCACTCATTGTCCTTTACCACAGTTCTGTCACTTCCTTTGTTTTATTTCTCCATATTTCACATGTGAGTGAAATCATCCGGTATTTCTATTTCTTCTTCTGACATTTTTCACTTAGCATGGTCCCCTCCAGTTCGATCCATCTTGTCTGAAATGGCAGGCTTTTTTAATAACTGAATAGTATTCCATTGTTCACATATATCACAACTTCCTGACACCCTGCTGTTATTTGGGTACTTGGGCAGTTTCCATAGCCACAATCTAATTTTAGAACATTTTCATCACCTTAGAAAACCCACTTACCCATTAGCAGTTACTCCCTATTTTCCCTACTCTCCTGCCAACCCTAACCAATCACTAATCTACTTTCCGTCTCTAAATTTCTTACCGCTATTTGTAAAGAGAATGGGTGTGGATGGGGAGAAAGGTAAATACTGTTCTGTGAGCTACTTCTCTCTGCCTATCTGCCATCCCCAAAATTTGAGGTAAAACTCCTTGTCCCTTTGAAGATTCATCTTTTTCCAGTGATTCCTATCTGATCTCCAGAAGATAATCACATTCACCTACTTCATAACTTTAATCCTAATTCTTGTGAATGAGTAACAATGCATACACACCCACCTTGCCCTGAGTTATATTTAACTGCCTTGTCTGAACTGAAGCTCACCATGCTCAAACACTATTTCCTCACTTCCTGGTCCCTAGGTCTTTCAGATGCTGCCATACCTGTGTCTTGGTGATTTTAGCTGAGACAGGCCAAATACTAGTTAATGGTGGGGGTGGGAGACATAGAATGAACCATGGAATAATTTGGAGAAAACACCCCTTTCTGCCTTGTGCACAGCCAGACTTGAACATGGGGGAGATGAGGACAGTGTGGGAAGGTTGTAGCATGTACTTCTGCCAACCAGAACATCTTGGCCTCCCCAGCATTCCCGCCTCTCAGGGCAGTCCTTTGTGAGGTAAAAGCCCCACCCCTCTCCATAGCTACCATCTGCTGTGAGGATGCTGCTGACCAAACAAAGCTGACTCATATGCTAGGGTGGGGTGTATATACAGAGGTCAGAGCTTGTGGGGTAGACAACAGAGGCTTCAACATGGCTAAAGTAACTGGGAAATCACGGGAGCCACGAGTCACCAGCACCAAGTATTGGAAGAAGAGGAAGACCCTTTCTCATCTCAAATTTAGAGGCACTAACAAGGTCAGATGACCCTACCCAAGAGCTGCTTCCTTTTCTCTCTGTCTTCTACCCAACCCCCTCTCACCCCCTCCTCCAGATAATTGTACCCAGCACAAGCCTCCTGAGCTCTCCTCTTCCCACCCAGCCATCGTTCTCGTCTCCCAACCTAATGCCCATTAGGCTTACCTTATTGCCTTACCAGGTACTGAAGACACACAAGAAAAAAAGACCACTTCATATGTGTTCAAGAAAAAAGTGTCCTAAAGTTGTAACTACTTTGAGAAGGCAGAGGAGAGTGAGAAGGACCAAAAAGGCTCAGCCATTCCGGTAGACTGAGCCGAAAGCAGCCAGGTGAAGCCCATGGACCCTATAGAACCACACCTCTTCAAGACCTGGGCAAGTGGAACCTGTAGAGCAACCTCAGAGATCTCAGCAATCTGCTGCATCAAGCATCCTGGCTGCTGAGAATACCCAACTGAACAGAGACTCAGACACTGACATGGAACATGGAGTGCAAATGGTGGTAATTAAAAGCAAGGTGTGAGAAAGCCCTCCAAAAAATAAAACACTGTACAGAAGTGAATTATGTTAACATTTGAGATTGTCCCTCAGACTGAGAACATGAATTGAGAGAGGGTCAGCATCTTTGCTGTAAAGCAAATCCCCCTTCCCCCACCATCCCACTCAGGAGAAAATGTACTGGCAGCTTAGCAAACATGGGAAATGATCTTACCAGATTCCCCAGTTATGGCAGACCAATTTAATATTTTTTTAAAGATTTATTTATTTTTGCATACAAGAAGTGGGGTACAGGCCAGAGGTGTGAGGGGGGCAGTGAGAGGATTCACCAGACAGTAAGGAACAGAACAGGCTGAATGACTGAAACACACTGCTGAGGGGAGCAGCGGGTGAGTCAGGAGAGGTCTGCTGCGCCATGGGGGTAGCTCCCTGGCCAGAGATTGAACTTGTGCTGCAGTGGCTGCGGACAGCTTCATAGGTTGCGTCTTAACCCCTTGCGCCACCAGGAAGGGTCTTAATATTTTTTTAATTTGGTAGACAACACTAAATGTGAATGAGATCAATGAGACACAGCAGTGCCCATGTGTTCTCTAACACAGGCTTACAGGTACTGACAGGGGTGGGGGCCAGAAAAAAAGAAAAAGCAATGGTGTCCCCAGTAGGCTGTGACTTTCTCAGTTGTGATGCAGAACTCAACTGCTTTGGTCACTTGAAGGTATAATAGAGTTGAAAGTTGAAGGCCCCTGAGCTGCTTTGGCTCCCTCATCCTCTGTGCCCTTATGCTAAGTCCCAACTCCAGCCACCAGTGGAGGACAATCGTGGCACGTCACAAAGACGCCTCACTAAATCCCCATCTCTGCTCTGATTCCCACCCTTGTCATCAGCCATTCTTCCCCTTTAAAGCCCAGAGTGGTGTGCACAATATTTATAGGTTAGAATAGTCAACCTCAAAAAACTTGATTTGTGTCTCTCCAATAGAATTTGAAAAACTGGGGCCTTCCCGGTGGCTCAAGGGGTTAAGACGCAGCACTGTGAAGCTATCTGCAGCCACTGAAGCATGAGTTCAATCCCAGGCCAGGGAAATGACCCACATGGTGCAGCAGACCTCTCCTGTCTCACCCTCTGCTCCCCTCAGCGGTGTATTTCAGTCAAAGTGCCTGTTCTGTTCCCCACTCTGTCTCATACCCCATACCTCTGGCCTGCACCCCAGCTCTTGTATGCATAAATAAATCTTTAAAAAAAAAAAATTTGAAAAACTATATCTTAAAAACTTGAGAGTCTCCCTGTATGTGCAAGGGGTTAAGTCTCTGCACTATCAAGCTATCCACTACAGCTAACAGTTTGATCCCCAGCCAGGGAGCTAACCTACATGGCACAGCAGACCTCTCCTGTTTTACCTGCTGCTCCCCTCAGCAGTGTATTTCACATTTCTGCCTATTCTGCTCCCCATTCTGTCTCTGGTGAATCCTCTCACCCCTCACACACACACTTCTGGCCTACACCCTACTTCTTAAATGCAAAAATAAATCTTTAAAAAAGAATAAACTTTAAGTTGACATCCAAAATTTTTTATCTTCAGTTTAAATATTTTCTTTTTTAAAGATTTATTTATGCATACAATATCTGGGATACAGGCCAGAGGTGCGGGGTGGTGAGAGGATTCACCGGAGACAGAGCGGGGAACAGAACAGGCAGATTGACTGAAATACACTGCTGAGGGGAGCAGCAGGTGAGACAGGAAAGGTCTGCTGCGCCATGTGGCTGGCTCCCATAGCTTCATAGTGCTGTGACTTAACCCCTTGTGCCACCAGGGGACCCCTAGTTTAAATATTTTCTAAGAATATAATTTTTAACTTTAGGTAAATACTGCTATTTAAAAATAAATTTACATCGGTTTTTGTAAAAAATTTTACAGTATATGTTTTTGTCTGGATAAATTGAACCTCATTTTACTATTGAATTATTGGTTCCATCAAGACAGGCTTCTTATTTGGCCTGTATTTCTTTCTAAAAGCTTTTAATCTGCAGTATTTGAATAAGCACTTGGCTAAAATTTAGTTCTTTGCCATGCCATATGTATGAGGAGATTTTTTTCCTGCACATATTTAAAGACTAGTAATATCTGTTATTGGTCTGAACTGTAAGAAGTGCGCCTCTGCCCCTGTGTACCTGCAGGCTCCATTAACTGCAAAGTGTACTGCTCCACAAGGAGAGTAAATGGATTTGATTATATACTGTTCTCAGTAGTGCTCACTTTAAGATCAGATGTCCAGTGTCATATAGCATCTTTGTGAACAAGAATGTCCTGGCCATATTTTGCTAATGAAAAATACTACAGGGCCTCCCTGATGGCACAAGGGATTAAGTCTCAGCGCTATCAAGCTATTACCAGCCATTGAAGCATGAGTTTGATTCCCAGCCAGGAAGCTAACCCACATGGTGCAGCAAACCTCTCCTGTCTCACCTGCTGCACCCCTCAGCAGTGTATTTCAGTCAATCCACCTGTTCTGCTCCTCGCTGTCACTGATGAATCCTCTCACCCCCTAGCCGCCCCCGCCCCTGACCTACATCCCACCTCTTGTACGCATAAATAAATCAATCTTAAAAAAAAAAAAAAGTTCGGTACAGCAAACCTGTATTAGCACTTTTCCTCTAGTTGTAAAATGTGTTGCAAATACGTATTTGCTCTACCACTAACCTGTACTGGGCCTCAGTAGACCCCAATGCTCTCTGGGACTTTGATCTTGTTAACAGATTCGTCAGATTATCCTATCAGACTTTGCCCTGTTGAAGCCCTGCAGCATATTACTCCATTACCAGAGGTGCTGGGATGGCATGCTCAAAGACACTGCAGAGCTGAGGGTGCTCCTGTTTTTACAACTCAGATCTGGGCCCTTTTATGATGTTTGAAAATGATGAGAACTCAGCACTAACTGAATTGATCATTAACACTTGTCAGGTGTGTTGCAGGGCAGTACTGTGGAACTGGCATAAGAGAAGGCAAAAATTAGATTCCTGGTGGATTTATGTCCTTTTAAATGAAATATTTCTTTGGACTTTGTGAGCCACTCTAGCAAATTAGTCAAACCCAGGGAGGGAACTCTCCGATTTATAGCCAGTTGGTCAGAAGCACAGGTAGCAACCTGGACTTGTGACAGGTATCTGAAGTGGAAGGCAGTCTTGTGAGGCTGAGTCCCTAACCTGTGCGATCTGACTTCTTCTCTTAGAATGCCAGAACTGAGCTGAATTCTAGGACACCAAGGTGGTGACTGAGAATTTCTTGGCGGGGGTTGGGGGGGTGTTTGTGGAGGGGCGGGGATTGATTGTACTTGGTGTCAAAAATGTAACAAACAAATGGATGCAAGAAAAACTATAAAACAGAAAACTAATAGAATACAAAGAGAGCTAGAGTATTTAAATGAAGTTTCTGTCAGAATACCTATAAGTGGGCCTCCCCGGTGGCGCAGCAGGATGAGCACAGTGCTGTGAAGCTGTCTACAGCCTCTTCAGCGTGGGTTTGATTCCTGGCCGGTCAGGGAGATACCCACATGGCGTGGCAGACCTCTCCTGCCACCCCCACCCTCCGCTACGCTCAGCAGTGCTTTCGGTCCATCTGCCTGTTCTGCTCCCCATTCTGTCTCTGGTGAATCCCCTCAACCCCCCCCCCCACGCCTCTGGCCTGTAACCCAGTTCTTGTATAAATAAAAATAAATCTTAAAAAAAAAAGTTGACTTAAAAAAAAAAGACTATAAGTTAAAAACAAAGTATCAGACTAACAGAACAGTATTTTAGTAGTTTCATCCAGCAGGATTCCCTAAAAGCAAAAGATATTTAAAGAGAGAACTATTTCCACTGGTCAACGGAAAAAAACAATTAACAATTTAGAATCATTCTAGAGAGAATTATGTATCTCAAGATGGAGATTCCTGGTGAACTCCAAGAGTAAGAAGCTGCTTACCACAGTATCCCCGTATTCACAGAGTAATTACCATTATTCAGTGGGGAGAAACTAGTATCAGAGCTTTAATCTTTCTGGGCAACTTGCGTCTCAAAGAAGACCACCAAATACTTCATGTTTTCTTTTTTTCCCCTCCCTCCCCCTTCATGTTTTCTTAAGAACATTCTCTGCACTTGATCTGATTTTTACTTTTTAAATGCTACCCATCAAGTGCTTTTCCTGTTTTCTAAATTTTTATTTAAGTATAAAATTAAATTTGTTATAGCAATAGCATGTAAAGAATTTCAAATTATAAGTAACTCCATTTATCATTTTCTCTAAAGCTTTTTAAAGGTTTTTGTGATACTTAGTCTCTGCATACATTGCTCAGTTTTGTTTTGCTTTGTGTTTTTAATCCCATGATTTAAATTTCTTTTTAACCTAAACCTCAAACTTGGAACCATCTTTCACATACTTGTAGTTAATCGTTTATCATGCCTAACATATTAAAAAAAACTAGCAACAACAAATGTTGGCGAGGTTGTGGAGAAAAAGGAACCCTCCTGCACTGTTGGTGGGAGTGCAAACTGGTCCAACCACTATGGAGAGCTGTGTGGAGATTTCTGGACCTACTAAACATAGAGCTTCCATATGATCCAGCAATTCCACTCCTAGGTATTTACCCAAATGACACAGAAACATTAATTCCAAAGGGCACCTCCACCACTATGTTTATAGTAGCACTATTTACAATAGCTAAGCTTGGGAAGCAACCCAAATGCCCAAAAATAGATGACTGGATCAAGAAGATGTGGTACATATATACCATGGAATATTACTCAGCATTCAAAAAAGATAAACACATGCAATTTGCAGCAACATGGATGGAGCTGGAAGGGATCATGCTCAGCGAAATAAGCCAGAAAGAAAAAGAAAAATACCAGATGGTCTCACTCTTAGCAGGAATCTAGAAAACTTAAATAAGGGACCAGGAAAAAGAATTAACTATAAGAAAGAAAATATCTAAATCAACAAACAACTATGAACCAGAGACACTCTATGGGGGGTGGGGGTGGGGAAAGATACTCTATTGGGGTCAAAATGAGGGGGTTGTAATTGTATGGGGAATATAAAAATAAAATTTAAATTAAAAAATCGTTTATCATGCCTAAATGTCTTGCATTTGACTGAACATGCCTGTTCTTTTAATAATTTCTTGTAGGTCTAATTTCACAAAGCTTTAATCAGTTCCTGTTCTTCTCTTAAGAGAGTCCAATTTTTTTCTCTTTATACAGCATGGTATGTCCAATTAAATACTGCAGCCTGCCCAATGCCAAATAAAGCAAAAATAATTGCTTATCTCCCTTTTCACATAAATGCCTTAGTAGAATACTGTATTTGTCTTATTTTAACATAGAGAAAACTTATCCAACTTAACACCAACCATAACTGTTGGATTTCTCTTGGCTTTGTTACACCTATGGCTGTCTTAGTTGTTTTCCCACATTGGTTGCAATTCAGTAAAAATTAGGTATTAGGGGCCTTCCTCCAGTGGTGCAGCGGGTTAAGTGCAACACTGTGAAGCTGTCCACAGCCTCTGCAGCGCAGTTCAATTCCCGGCCGGCCAGGGAGATTCCCACGTGGCATGGCAGACCTCTGCTGGCGTGGTAGACCTCTCCTGTCTCGCCCACTGCTCCCTCAGCAGTGTATTTCAGTCGTCTGCTTGTTCTGCTTCCCGCCGTCTCTGGTGAATCCTCTCACCCTCCCACACCTCTGGCCTGTACCCAGCTCTTGTATAAAAATAAATAAATCTTGGGCCTCCCTGTGGCATAAGGGGTTGAGATGCGGCCTATGAAGCTATCTGCAGCCAGTGCAGCACAAGTTTGATCCCTGGCTAGGGAGCAACCCACATGGCGCAGCAGACCTCTCCTGTCTCGCCTGCTGCTCCCCTTAATAGATCTGCCCATTCTGCTTCCCACTGTTTCTGGTGAATCCTCTCACCCCTACACCTCTGGCCTGTACCCCAGTTCTTGCATGCATTAATAAATCTTTTAAAAAAAATAAAATAAATCTTTAAAAAAAAAAAGTTAGGTATTAAGTCCGCAAAAAGATTTTTTCCTACATATTTTTCCTTCGAAGATTGTTTCATGAACAGTTGATATAAATAAGAATTCACTGTTTAGGGTCTTAAGAAAAAAGGTTTGAGTAATTGAGTATCTTTGTAATATAAACTGAAATGAACGATTTAGATCTAGATAGCACAAGAGGTTGCTGATCACTGTGCAAGAAACAGGCTACATTGGATTAGATGTTTAAACTTTTCAAAATATTTGTCCATGAAACTACCAGAGGGCAGCTATTGTCTGTTTTTAAAGAGGAAAAAAAGCAAACATACCACCAGCCTCAGTGAGGTAAGTGTGAGAAAAACTTTGAGAGTCTTGGTGTTCTTAGACACATCCAAGGGAGTGACACCAGGGCTATCACTGCCCCACCCCCAAACTAGTTGGCTACAATCTTGGAACTTGGAATTCTGTTAATAGGTTCATGCCATTCATGCTGAAATTCTGTTCTTGGGTGAAAAAAATAAATCATAGATCGGGTGGTGCAAGGGGTTAAGCATCAGCACTATGAAACAGTGTGCAGCTAGCGCCTGCAGCACCAGTTTGATCCCTGGCTCACCCGCTGTTCCCCTCAGCAGTGTATTTCAGTCACTCCTCCTGTTCTGCTCCCTACTGTCTCTGGTGAATCCTCTCACCCTCCCACACATCTGGCCTACACCCCAGCTCTTCTATGCATAAATAAATCTTTTTAAAAACACAAAAAATAGTAGATAACAGTGGTTTTTGCCTCTTCAAATTTCAATCCTACCCAATAAAATCTTATTCCTTATTCCTTTCACTAGGGAGAAATTAAATTTAACTTAAATTTTCTCCCTAAAGAGGGAATAAATAAACAAACACTGGGCACACTCTGGTGGGCTAGGGATTAAGTTTCAGCAATATCACCGCTATGGCCTGAGTTCAATCCCTGGCCAGGGAGCTGACCCACATATGGCACAGCAGACCTGTCTGACCTGCTGTTCACCTTAACTGTATTTCAGTAAACCTGCTTGTTTTGCTCCCCACTCTGTCTCTGATGAATCCTTTCACCCCTCCCCCATACCTCTGGCCTACACCCCGTTCTAAAACTCCAAAATTATTCTTTAAAAACAAACACCAAAATATGTTCTATTTAGAATACAGTGATTTTTAAAAATCCTGTTTTAACATTCTTGGAAAGGTGTATCATTACATTTATTTTTTAATTGCATATTTAAAAAATTATTTTTGCCTCAAGCACATATAGGTCCCTTCCCCCCAGATAGCAAATGACTTACAAAAATCAAAATGTTACAATGTCTTCCCAAAAATGATCCACTGAATGCCATTTTTTTCCCAATGAAATTGTGGCATCTCTGACAAATGGAGAATTGGTAATTAGTTGATTTGAAGGGATGACTGGATATGTCCCACAGGGAACTGCAGTCCCAGTTGACTGTCTACCGACAGTGAACTTAACTGATAATTGCTAGTCTCTACTAAACTTTGTGCTCTGTAAACAATCTAAAACCCTTTAGAATTTCCTTTAAAGGATTCAAGGCAACTCTTTATAGAGTTAGTGTGATATTTGTAGATTCTCCCCACCTCTGCTTTTTTTTTTTTTTTAAGATTTATTTATTCATGCATACAAGAACTGGGATACAGGTCAGATGTGTGTGTGTGGGGGGGGGCAGTGGCTCCAGATAGCTTCATAATGTCTTAACCGCTTGCACCACCAGGGAGGCCCCCACCCCTAACCTCTGCTCTTGCTTATGTGGAATTGCTATAGAACTTGAGCTTAAACTGGAAACAGAAGATTGCTATTCCTTACCCCCAAACTGGCACTGCCCTGAGGCAATGCAAGAAATGTCACCTCTGGGGCCTCCCTGGTGGCACAGCGGTTGAGTGCTGGGTTGCGAAGCTGCCCGCAGCCTCTGCAGCGCTTGCTCAATCCCCGGCTGCTCCCTGGCCACCGGAGGAGGGTCCCACATGGCACGCAGACCTCTCCTGCAGCCCGCTGCTCCCCTCAGCAGTGTACTTCGGTCCTTCTGCCTGCTCTGCTCCCTGCTCTGGCTCTGGTGAATTCTCTCACCCTCCCGTGCTTCTGACTGTACCCAGTGCTTGTATAAATAAATAAATAAATGAATGAATAAATCTTAAAAAAAAAAAAAAAAGAAAAAGAAATGTCACCTCTGCTTGTCTCTAAGTTGATTTAACAGCAAGTGAGTCTGCAAATGGTGTTGTCTGCACCCTGAGCTGAAGGCCACCTCTATTGGGATGATTTTATCACAACTAATGTACATCTGAATCTATAATGTAAACAAAAAATTGGGTTAGGCATAAAAGAAGCTTGAAAATGTGGAGAAGACATTTATATACAACTAATTTCAAAAGCTGTGGAGAAAAAATGTAGACTACTAGAGCTAAGGAAACTTGATGGAAGGAGCAACTGATTGTGCCAGAAATCAAAGGAATGATATATTGAGAAATAAGGTTTCATGAAGTACTATTGGTAGACTTTGGAAGCTGTGTAACTCCACTTTTGCACATGAAGATTAAGTAGGATAATATGTATTCAGGAATTAGCAGAATACCTGGCACATAGTAAGAATTCAGATTACTATTAATTATAATTGATATTAGATAAGTCTGAGTCTTTATGGAAGGTATATTATCCCTTATGTCTTGCTCATGCCTCTTGCAAAGTGGGATACTTAGCACTAGGGTCTTCATAAACATTCTCAAACAAAAGTTTTGGGCTATTAACTTTCTGAAAAATTTTGAAAGCCTTTACAAAATTTTTTGACTCAAATTTCCTTTTTGTTTGCTTTGCTGCCCCCTTCTGGTATAATGGGGAAGAGTATGATGAAGTTCCAACTTCTACAGCCCCTGAAACATAAAAGCTATTAATATTTTCAAATCTTAGTCAAAAACACAACTTTAAAAATTTTTGGTCCTAAGTTCAAGTGAGTTCAAATGAAAGTAATGTCTAAATGTAAGCCATATATATATATATATATATATATATATATATATATATATGTGCATGTATTTATATGGAGCAGCTCATATACAAAGTACTTTGCCAAGAATATATCCGTACTTTCCAAACTAAACATTTAATTCTGGTCTGAAGACATCTATGCACATATATTAAGAACTGTCTCACGATTAAACTGAAAAGACAATTTTGTGCTAAATGCGAAGGGGAGGGCTTCCCCTGATGGCGCAGCGGTTGAGCCCTGGGCTGCAAAGCTGCCCGCAGCCTCTGCAGCACCGATTCGATCCCCAGTCACCAGCAAGGGTCCCACATGGCGCGCAGACCTCTCCTGCTGCTCCCGCTGCTCCCCTCAGCAGTGTATTTCGTCAGTCTGACTGTTCTGTTCCTCGCTCTGGTTCTGGTGAATTCTCTCACCCTCCCGTGCTTCTGACTGTACCCAGTGTTTGTATAAATAAATAAATCTTTAAAAAAAAATGTGAAGGGGAACAATAAAAATGCAATTTGTAATCTCAAGCTTTTGAGAAATCCAAATAAAGAATAGCATCTTAATTATATTTAGCATTAAATATAGATTTCAACCTACTTGTTAGATAGAAATTGATATTGACAGATGGAATATTTAATATTAAAGTAGACAAATTCATTTTAGGTTAAAAAGATGCTTAAAAATACTTTATTAGGGGCCGTCCCTGGTGGCGCAAGGGGTTAAATTACAGCACTGTGAAGGAAGCTATCTGCATTCACTGCAGCACGAATTCAATCCCCAACCAGGGAGGTGACCCACAAGGAGCAGCAGACCTCTCCTGTCTGGCCCACTGCTCCCCTCAATAGTATATTCCATTCAATCCTCCTGTTCTGTTCCCCACTGTCTCTGGTGAATTCTCTCACCCCCCACACCTCTGGCCTACCCCCCAGTTCTTGTATGCATAGTTAAAAAATACTTTATTATTCTGAATGTAATGGGAAATTCTTTATGAAGTATATTTCACATTTCTGAAACATGTACAGTTTTATTAAAAAATGTTTTTCTAATGTAAATCTCAGCTAATCTCTACAGATCTTCCAAATTATAAAATTTATGTGGTGGTATCTTTAGATTGGTATTTTAATTTGTTGCAAAGAAACTGCATAAAAATGTTATTGTGTGCATCAAATACAATGAGAAATGCTAAGTTTAGATATTTACATAGTAAATTACTTAAATGCCTTTTCATATTTTAGTTTTACAAGGTATTGGAAATATTCTAACATTGTATCTAAGTAGATATAAATTTTAGAAGGCACGATACTTTAAATGTATCACGGATTACATATTTGTGTATTTATTAAATTTGTTCCCATATTGTATAATTTTTCAATCAGAAAAAAAATATTTTTTTTTTTAAAGATTTATTTTATTTATTTATACAAGCACTGGGTACAGTCAGAAGCACGGGAGGGTGAAAGAATTCACCAGAGCCAGAGCGGGGAGCAGAGCAGGCAGAAGGACCGAAGTACACTGCTGAGGGGAGCAGCAGGCGGCAGGAGAGGTCTGCGCGCCATGTGGGACCCTCCTCCGGGTGGCGGAGGAGCAGCCGGGGATCGAACCGGCGCTGCAGAGGCAGCGGGCAGCTTCGCAACCCAGCGTTCAACTGCTGCGCCACCGGGGAGGCCCACAAAAAAAATATTTTAAGGAAAAATTTACAACTGTTTGTTTAACATTTGGCTATTTGGGTGTAAATCTGAGATAGCTGTAAGAATATGTTCTCGCTGAAATATTGGTGCGCCTCAAATAACAAATGCTATTATGACTTTAAGTCAGGATAGCATAACTTAAAATGTAAAATGACTGAAACCTTTGGAATTCCCTTCCCCCAGTAATTCAACAAAGCCCAGATTTTTGTTTAGAACACAGAGACACATCTTGAGCTACTCTAGCATAGCTGCTTTTCAGTGGTTGAATTGTTTACAATGTAAATATTGGTCGTATGCATATCTTACAAGATTTATGCACATTAAGACAAAAAGCAAGAGGAAACAGATTGTAGCAATATGTTAATAGCTTATATTCAAAACTAGATCTACTTTGTACTTTTAATGTTATATGTGACTGCTGTTTATTGAGTGGTTATATGCCAAAATCTTCATCAATTCTCCATCTGCCAGAATGAAAATATGAGTTTCTGCCCTTTAAGAGCTGTGTAACAAATCCAAAATTGGAGAACAGTTTTAAAAATGAAATTAATTAACATCTCATTATTTTAGAAGCTATTAATAGTATCTGAATTTCTGACAACTAAAATAACATCACTAAAAATAGGCAACTAGGAGGTAATTTGTGAAAGAAAACAAAAGCAGCAAGAACTTCCCCCAAACTAGCACAATTATTTAATTCAATTTAATCCTAGATTTAGGATTGAACTAGAATGATTTTTGGATTGCAATAAAGAGTACCAAATATGTATTTCAACAAGTATATTACAATCAGAACACATTTTAAGGCTAAATATAATTAAGATGCTATTCTTTTCTTGGATTTCTCAAAAGCTTCAGATTACAAATTGCATATATATTGTTCCCCTTCACATTTAGCACAAAATTGTCTTTTCAGTTTAATCATGAGATGGTTCTTAATATATATGCATAGTTGTCTTCAGACCAGAATTAAATGTTTAGTTTGGAAAGTACAGATAAATTCTTGGCAGAGTACTTTGTATACGAGCTGATTCCAGAAGCAGGGACAAAAAGATAAATGACCTATTGTTAAACTTTACTCCATAAGTATATTTATATAGATGCCTTAAGTCATATGTCAAAAGATGTTAAAGTACACTAAATAGAAGGTGGTTGGAAATAATAAATCAAAACCAGGTATGGACTAGTTACCTTCACATGACTTGGTCTTGGATTCAGTTCATTCACCCCACATTTATTTTCTCCTCTATCAGGACAATGTTTATTATTAGTTCTACTTTGCACACTTAGGTGCCTTTTAAGAATATATAAATATATGTCAACATCTTAACTAAATTTCATGGTCATTTCTCTCAAACAGAAAGTCTAAATACATTGATACACAGGGTGTAGACACAGAAACAGGATGATATCAGGGTTTAATAGAGGAAATGACACTTGAACTAAGTTTTGATAAATGAGTAGGGCTCACCAGTACAAGGACACAGAAGGGTGTTCAAAACAGGGAATGGGGCCTCCCCGGTGGCGCAGCAGTTGAGTGCTGGGTTGTGAAGCTGCCCGCAGCCTCTGCAGCGCCGTTTCAATCCCCGGCGGGCCATCAAGGGTCCCACATGGCACTCAGACCTCTCCTGCCGCCCGCTGCTCCCTTCAGCAGTGTACTTTGTCAGTCTGCCTGTTCTGCAACCCGCTCTGGCTCTGGTGAATTCTCTCACCCTCCTGTGCTTCTGACTATATCCAGTGCTTGTATGAATAAATAAATAAATAAATAAATAAATAAATAAATAAATAAATAAATAAATCTTTTTAAAAAACAAAACAGGGAATAGTAAAAATAAGACATGGTGAACTCAGAAAACTAGTTTGTTATGGTTGGAGCAAAAGTGTAAAAAGAGAAAAGGCTACAGTGGTCAGCAGATCTTGGATGGGGGTTTGCATGATCTACTGAAAGTTTAGACTTGGTACTGTAGGCCTGGCTCTCTAATTTCATTATACACTAGAATCACCTATGATGCTTATCTAAAACACTTAATACCTTTTAGCTGCATTCTAATTCAGGTCTAGAATGGAACCCTGAAAACTGAATTTTAAGGATGCTCCCTAAATAATTTTAGTGCAGAACCTGAGCCACATTTTGAACAAATATTACCATAGGTAATGAAGAACCAAAAGATTTTTGAAAGCAGCAACAATTAGAAAATGTCAAGAGGGGGCGTCCCAGGTGGTATAAGGGGTTAAGGCGCAGCACTTTGAAGCTATCTGAAGCCACTGCTGCACAAGTTCAATCCCTAGCTAGGAAGGTGACCCACATGGCACAGCAGACCTCTTCTGTCTCGCTTGCTGCTCCCCTCAGCAGTGTATTTCAGTACATCTGCCTGTTCTGCTCCCCACTCTGTCTCTGGTGAATCCTCTCACCCCCTGTACCTCTGGCCTACACCCCAGTTCTTGTATGCATAAATAATCTTTAAAAAAAGTCAAGAGGAGGCCTGGCCTTTTAGAATAATCAGTCTGGTGGTAATAAGGAAGTTGGATTGAAGAGACAGAAACCTAGAGACAGAATTTGATGACTGGCAAGGGTAATAGGAATAAGATGATGCCATTCATCAAGAAAGGGATAATGTCCCATGCTTAACGTAATCATATTTTTTAACAAACAAAAATGTAAAGATTTGCCATATTACTGCAAAAAAAATAATTTGAATATCAAATTTTCCCTGGAGTTTTGTGCACTAATGATCTCACTCCTGACTACATTAATACCCCAATCTTGAGTTTTAGCTCCATGTCTACCTGTGAGCTACCGCCTAGGTGCTGTGTGTACCAGTTATTTCAAACTCGACATATTTAAAATTGAAATTTTCCTTTCTTTTTTTAAAAGATTTATTTATGCATACAAGAACTGGGGTACACAGGCCAGAGGTGTGGGGGGGTGAGAGGATTCACCAGAGACAGAGTGGGTAACAGAAAAGGTAAATTGACTTAAGTACACTGCTGAGGGGAGCAGTGGGTGAGCCAGGAGGGGTCTGCTGCGCCATGTGGGTGGCTCCCAGGCAAGTCAGGGATGAACTTGTGCAGCAGTGGCTGTGGACAGCTTCACTGGTTGTATCTTAACCCCTTGTGCCACCAGGGAGCCCCTGAAATTTTCCATTCTGGGAACTAAGAAACCCCCTCTTTCCCTTATATCCAACTGATTATCTAAATAGGAGCAGGAGTTTAACTTCTTACCTATTGTAAATTCAACCTCAAAAGAGAAAAATATGGATGTAAGTGCTCACATTCAAAAATTTAACATTCACAATTTCCACTATTTTTCCACAGTATTTGTTTAATAAGAGAAAATATTCCTTAGCTCAAATATGCATGTTTCCTAGTTCCTAATACACATAAATGACAAACTTCCACATAAGTCAAGTCAAAGAAATTCTTTGTTTCAAGATAACTTTGCATACTGAAAGAAAGCAGCCTTTCTCATCTCAAAAAAATTGTTATGGAATCCTAATTTCTGTAGAAATTTGCAAATACCTTTTTTCTTAGTTCAGCCACAGCAAACTTAATGCAGCAACCCCCAGGCATACAATGAATGCTCTGACAGTATGAAACTAGCCAGAAGTCTAGCCAGAAGACCTTGCATCTTAAGTTTGTTTTTTTTTTTAAACTTTTTCTTTTTTTTAATTCCATCTTAAGTTTTGACAAAGCCCTGAAGTCATGGTAGTTCTTCTCTTCAACATGGATGTCCTTTCACACTGAAGGACTAAGGAAGAGTGCTCTAACTTCAACCCTTTATTTTTTTTAATTTTTTAAAAAATTTATGCACACAAGAACTGGGGTACAGGCCAGAGGTATGAGGGTGAAAGGATTCACCATAGACAGAGTGGGGAACAGAACAGGCAGATCGACTGAGAGACACTGCCAAGGGGAGCAGCAGGCAAGGCAGGAGAAGTCTGCTGCACCATGTGGGTAGCTCCCTGGCCAGGGATTGAACTTGTGCTGCAGTGGCTGCGGTAAGCTCATAGGTTGCATCTTAACCCTTTGCACCACCAGGGAGGCCCTAATTTCAACCTTTTAAATGATCCTGAAGATTTAGAACATTTGCAATTTTGCTTAGGCAGATATCTTAACCACATGCCAATGAAATTGCTCTATAAGAGCAAGTCATGGAATGACTGAACCTAGATTAGCAAAGACAAAAAACTATGGCTTTGTTGCTCGGTTTATCAATACATGGAGAAAATATCAATAAAGTGAAAACTATTATAGTAAAAACTGCTGCTTGTGAATAATTGTTTCCAAAAGAAGGTTAACTTAGTGTTTTGATGGAAAAGGAAAGATTTAAAGTTCCCTGTAGCCTTAGCTAAAAAGTAGAAGTTTCAAATAAAATGACATAATGAATCTGGCAGTGACTTATCTTAGATATAAACGAATTTACCATACATGTGCTTTACATGGAAAAGTAAAAATGAGTAATTATTTTATTGATTGTTCCAGGAAGTATAAAAATTAATCATTGGGAGAAAACTAAAGCTGGAAAAAGATAATTTGAAATATCTTTAAAAGACAGGCAAGGGAGGGCCTCCCTAGTGGGCAAAGGGGTTAAAGTCTCAGGGCTATCAAGCTGTTGCCAGCCATTGCAGCATGAATTAGATCCCTAGCCAGGGAGCTAACCCACATGTGTGCAGCAGACCTCTCCTGTCAAACCCACTGCTTTCCTCATCAGTGTATTTCAGTAGATCGGCCTGTTCTGCTCCATCTCTGTGAATCCTCTCACTCCCCCACACCTCTAGCCTATACCCCAGTTCTTATATGCATAAATAAAATACATAAATCTTAAAAATATAAAAGATAGCCAAGGGAATAAAAAGACAAAATAACTAGAAATTGAATCATAGGTCAATGACAAAACTATGTAACAATGGAGAAAGGATTTTAAATGGTGATTGGTCAAAGAAGAAAAAATTCTACCTCATATCTTACCAAAAAATGAATTTTGGGCGCCTCCCCTGGTGGTGTGAGGGGTTGGGTCGCAGCACTGTGAGGCTGTCCACAGCCACTGCAGCACCAGTTTGATCCCTGGCCAGGGAGGTCACCCACATGGCGCAGCACACCTCTCCTCACTCACCCTCTGCTCCCCTCAGCCGTGAATTTCAGTTAGCCTGCCTGTTCTGCTTTTCACTCTCTCTGGTGAACCCTTTTGCCCCTCGCACCTCTGACTTACACCCCAGTTCTTGTATGCATAAATAAGTAAATCTTAAAAACAAAAAGACTAAATTCCATTATACTCATGACTTAAAGTTAAGTGATCCAGCAGGAAGGTGAATATTAAGTCTAATTTGAAGTAAAGAATATAAAGCCAAGACAACTAGGCACTGTGAAATTGTTTTTGTCTTTTTAATGGCAGGTCAGATATCCTGAAACATACATATATTTCGATAGTCTTCTAGTTGGAGTTGAGTTCAAATATTAAAGTAACACACATGAGCTAAGAGAATTCAATATTGTTCCAAGGCACTTACTGAATCTCCATAACTACATGAAAACGAGAACAATTAAGGATGAACAATTAGACAGTATATAATATAAAAATAACTTTTGCTTACAATTTACAAAATGTATTATTATTACAATCTTTGATTTCTGATAGCCTGCAATGCTGGCTGCATGATTCCAGCAATTTTAAAATTCAGAAACTATTTTCTAAAACTTCAGGGCAAATAATTTACAAATAAGGTACACAAAGATTTAGACCATGCAGAAATTTCTTACATCTTCTGTTAATAATATTTTATGACTGCAACTTTATCAAATTATATATCTACTTGCCCTGTACATATACAAAATAATGCATACATGATAAAACATTAGGAAAAGAGTAGTCCTTACTGAATTTATCATAAAAGTATTACTATATTAACAAGTCTACAAGCAGCGTGTAACAGGGTTAAAAGACATTAAGGCAATAATACTTGAAGTTACAAAATAAACCATATGTAATACTTCTTCCTAAGTGTAGTATAAGGCAGGTAGATGGTCCCAGCAAAAAAATACAAAGGTAACAATCTACACTGCTGCTAGCTCCACATTTTTAAGATGGAATATTATAAATCTGGCTTTCAGTGGCACTTGTATTTTCCAGTATAATTTAAAGTGTCTTTTAGCTCCCTGAATCATGTCCATTCTGAAGGTGGATCTCTTGGTCCTTTGGGTTTTCCACATCGATTACCAAAACCTATAATCAAAATACCACAATAGTTGGTAAATGTTCAGAAATTTTTTATACTACTAAAACCATGTCTGTGTGTGCCCTCATTTTCTGGAACATAAAAATTTCTATATGGGAATTTAGAATTTAAGTGAAAATGTGCACATTAATCAACTCTTCATTTATTCTGGGCAACTGAAAATAATTGTTTTTTTATAAAGCTGAATTCTACCATAATGTAAGGAAAAGAATTAAAGATAGTCGTTCCAACACAAAAGACTTGTTATATAGCTTCTTATATTTTACTTCAATAGAGAATAGAATATTTCATTTGTTTCCTAATTAATTCTAAGCAACTTTAATCACATTTTATTCCTTAGGTTTCACTTATGAACCTGAATAAATCATAGCACAAGTTTGATAAACTTTGCCTTGAGGAAATTCCATGACAACTGACCTTTTTTCTGTCTTTCCATCATTCAAATTACATAAAGATTTACATTACCAATATCTGTGGCTTCTTTTGGACTTTCTGATACTTGATCTTTCTTGTTACTGAAAGTACGTGGATATTCTGTACAAGTCTCTGTGTGAATACCTCCGGCTGGATGATCTAAAATGCAAAACAAAGCCATTGTTTTTTGGGTTTTTTTTAAAGATTTATTTATTTATACAAGAACTGGGGTACAGTCAGAGGCACGGGAGGGTGAGAGAATTCACCAGAGACAGAGCAGGGAGCAGAACAGGCAGACCGAAGACACTGCTGAGGGGAGCAGTGGGCGAGGATGTGGGATTCTCCCTGGCTGACAGGGAATTGAACCACCGCTGCAGAGGCTGTAGACAGCTTCACAGTGCGGCACTCAACCCACTGCGCCACGAGGGAGGCCCCAAAGCCACTGTTAATCACTATCATTTGTAACATGACATGCAGATTCCTCTGATTTTTTTTTTAAAGATTTATTTATTTATGCATACAAGAATTGGGGTGTAAGTCAGAGGTGTTGGGGGAGGAGGTAAGAGGACCTACCAGAGCGAGTGGGGAGCAGAACAGTCAGATCTACTGAAATAAACTGCTGAGGGGAGCAGCAGGCCAGTCAGGAGAGAGAGGTCTGCTGCACCATGAATGTTGCTCCCGGGCAGAGGAGCCGATAGCTTCATAGTGCTGAGACTTAACCCCTTGCACCACCAGGGAGGCCCCATCCTTGTTTTTAGATGCTTCTAGTCTTAATAGGTCTGAATACTTTTTCTGTAAAGGGCTTGAGAGTGAACATTTCGGCTTTGCAAGCTACATATGGTCATTGTCACATATTCTTCATTGACTTTTGTTGTTGTTGTTTTTAAACTCTTTAAAAAGGTAAACAAAAAAATGTAAAAGCCATTTGTTTAGTTCAAAGGCAGGACAAAACAGACAGGTCAAGAGCAGGATCAGGCTTGTTAATATACATTTTTCCAATCCCTGGTCTAGCATGAAAGACAGACAAGTACATTAATTGTTGTACATTAAAAGTACATGTCATAATAAAATTATGCATACAGTGCAATGGGGCCAATGAAGAGAGGCACACAGATAAAATTTGTGGTAGTGAGGTACTCAGGATTTCTAGGAGAAAATGATGATGTTTGTTTTTGTTTGTTTTTTTAAATTTCTTAATATAGGTGTATTTATAGGTGTTTTTCTTTTTTTTTAAAGATTGATTATTTATGCATACAAGAATTGGGGTACAGGCCAGGGGTGTGGAGTGAGAGGATTCACCAGAGACAGAGTGAGGAGCAGAACAGGCAGATCTACTGAAAAACACTGCTGAGGGGCGCAGAGGGCTGGGCAGGAGAGGTCTGTTGCACCATGTGGGTCACCTCCCTGGCCAGGGATAGAACTTGCGCTGCAGTATCTGAGAATTGCTTCATAGTGCTGACGTTAAGTGCCATCAGGGAGGCCCCGATTGAGGGAGTTTTAAAGAGGAAATAAAAATCTGGTCTAAAGGTTTCAATTTCCTCAGCAAAATGAAGGTCATCTACAGAGCAAGAGTTAAGTGGAGTAATAATTTTAGAAGTAAAGTCATGGAAAAATCAGGGGGAAAGAGAGGATACCATCTAGAGTATATAAAACAAGCATTGCTGAAAGCTAACTGTGAATAAAGACCCAGAATTGCAGGTTCAGTCTATAAAACAGTGGTTTCTGCAGTAATCAGTAATACCATCAGATTAAATAAAATGGTTTGGGAATTAGGAACAAGACTCTTGAGAATAATCATGAATGTAACCAGATGATACAGTATGGTATCTAAATTGAATGGTAAAGGAAGAGAAATTACAAAGGAGTTGCCAGATTATAAGGATTTTAAGAATAGATCGAGGGATCCAGCAATAGCAGCAGTAATAAAAAAAAAAAATAGCAGTGGCCTCCCTGGTTAAAATCTCAGAGCTATCAAGCTATCCTCAGCCAGGGAGCTAATGCACATGGGGCAGCAGACCTCTCCCATCTTGCCTGCTGCTCGCCTCAACAGTGTATTTCAGTAGATCCACCTGTTCTGCCCCCGACTCTTTCTGGTGAATCCCCTCACCTCCTGCACCTCTGGCCTACACCCCAGTTCTTGTATGCATTAAAAAAACAAATAAGGGCCTTCCTGGCGGCTCAGGGAGTTGAGTGCCACACTGTGAAGCTGTCCGCAGCCTCTGTAGTGCGGGTTTGATCCTGGCTGGTCGGCCGGTGAGAATCCCACATGGCTCAGCAGACCTTTCCTATCTCGCCCGCTGTTCCCCTCAGCAGTGTATTTCTTCATTCTTTAGTCTGCCTGTTCTGTTACCCGCTCTGTCTCCAGTGAATCCTCTCGCCCTCCCAAGCATCTGGCCTGTACCCCAGTTCTTGCATAAAAATAAAAATAAATCTTAAAAAAAAAAACAAACAACCAAACACTAGAATTGCTACTAGCCACAATTACTTGATACTCTATTATGTGATTTACTTAAATCACAACAATCCTAGAAAAAATATTTTGAAAACAATTAATTTTAGTGATCCAATTCAATCATCTGTTAATTTGGGGCATTTATTCAAAACACTGTCAGATCTAGATTCTAAGTGATTTATAAAAGAACAGAAAATAAAGGAAATACATTAAAAAAATTTCCCTATCAGTCTGTAACTACTGGTAATAAATGCTGTCATCTTCCAGATCAATATCTGGTATAATAATTAATATGCAAAAATTAAACTACATAATTCAGGTTCTAAAAGAGTTGTCCTACGTATTTTCACATACAGAAATAACCAAATAAGTAGCATGTATCATGAGACAACGAAGGAAATTAATCTATACAACTGATAGGAAAATGGAATAAAATCAACTAACTTACCACATTTTTCACTTCCAGAGGTTATCAAGCCCTAAAAGGAAGACATGCAATAGCTATTACAATACATTACTTTTATTCCACCCCCCCTAAAAAAAGGTATATTATGAGTATATAGCCCAAGAAATAAAAGACTGTAAGAATCTCAGTCTAAGGGAAGGGTAACAATGGTTTTCTATTAGGCTTAAGAATTCCTTAATTTATGCTTTATTTTTTGGGGAGTAAAAGGATATAGAAATTCCACTTTCCTTGTAGATAGAAACTAAAAATACCGGAGTTACTACACAAAGGAACACAAAATATCTGCATTTTGCCAGTCCTTCACCATGGTCATCAAATTATAGTATCTTTGATTATAAGACACAGCATCAGTATTACAAGTTACTGCTAGTTCATGGGCCATTCGAACTATATCAATGTTTTGAAATCAATTGTAATATATACCTTAATTTCAGAGATATTAAAATGTGGAGGGAATACGAAAAAATATTAATGTTGGTGAAAAACAGTATTTCCCATCACTAAACTATTTAGCTACCAAAACATTTTGGTACCAAAAGGAAACCTTTGTGACCAGAAAAACCAAAGGGAAGGCCTATGTACTAGGTTATAACATAAGGAACAAAATCTAGAAAAATACTATGGCCCTGAAAATAGTAATTTCCTGTTCCAGTCATACCACCAAAATGACTCAGAATGTAGCATAATTTACAAATTTCAAAATCATTTAGAGGAAACTCTGAAGTGATGGTTATATGTAGATCACATTGTCTTTTTAAAAAAATTTTCAGATACCACATTCTATATAGGGTTTTCATCTGAAATATTCGCACAAGAAATGATGTTAAAAAAATTTTTTTAGGGCCTCCCCGGTGGCGCAGCGGTTGAGCGCTAGGTTGCGAAGCTGCCCGCAGCCTCTGTAGCACTGGTTCGATCCCCGACTGCTCCCTAGCCACCGGAGGAGAGTCCCACATGGCGCGCAGACCTCTCCTGCCACCCGCTGCTCCCCTTAGCAGTGTGCTTCGGTCCTTCTGCCTGCTCTGCTCCCCGCTCTGGCTCTGGTGAATTCTCTCACCCTCCCGCGCTTCTGACTGTACCCAGTGTTTGTATAAATAAATAAACAAATCTTTAAAAAAAAAATTTTTTTTAATGGTTTTAAGATGACAGTTATTGTAACAACTGTAAGAAAAATTAACAAAAGAGCCAAAATTATTAGCTATATAGCTACTCCAATTCCAAAAAGACTCACTTCAGATTTTTTTTGTTCAGACTGTTCCTGACTTTGAGCTTCACTCCATTCAGATCTTACAGGTGTATCTGAGAAAAATGAAATCTTACAATGAAAATTAACATCTTTAATTCTTAAAATTTCTTGCATTAGTATATAAAAACAGACTAGTTTTAGAAACTTAATTCCATTAAAAAGTTCTAGTTTTGTCAATTTAAGAAATTCCTTAAAACTTAAGTTCCTTTCTTAAAATTTAATTCAAAGATCAGTAATCAATTTATTATAAACTCATTGTAATCTACAGATGTGGCATGTAGTACTATTGAAGTAAATTGCTGTTTTCAACATCCTTAAAATCAGTTAAAATTAATAAAATACTGGTAATATGTAACTCAGATTAGACTGGTGAGCACCTCCACTGAGAACAAGACACTATAAATATATCAAAGCTATTTCTGTACTCTATCAGAGGGTTAAGGAGAAGAAATATATTATCAATGCTGTGAAATATGCAAGTCCTCACTGATACTCCAGTGGTCTTAAATGTCTCTTTATTAACATCAACTGACTGATGTTGATCTACAACCCAACTGAATGTTTACTTACCTAAACTGGCACCATATGAAATGATTAATTCTTTTCATAAATAAGTGCTATTTTTAATAAATGACAAAACACCAAATTGCAAAAATTTATAATTGCATTTAACTGAATTCTAGTATCTAGAATAAATGCAGCCATTTTAACAATCCTAAGTTAAAATAAATGCCATTTCAAAGTATTTTTCTTGCAAGGAATGAAAACATTTGTCAATATCAATTAAAACCTATTTTTAATTTAATTATGCAATTCGATAACTAAATTAAAATCAGTCATTTTTCAGAGTCTAGTATTACAGTTTAAGTAAGTAAAAGCAGAAGAGACACTCACTATGTTCACTTGCTAATACAAAAGATTCAGGAGTTCTTTCAGGTAGGGGAGGAGGTGAATCTTCACTAACATCAACATCTAAATTAAATACATAAAATTTAGATTATTAAAAATGAACTTATTTCAATGAGAACTTTGACATTCTAAAAACCACTGACGCAAGTATCTAAGAGAACCAGTTTGTTTTTTTAAGAAAGAAACAAGAAAACCTTACCACTCAATTTGGTATACAAATTATGAAGCTTACTGAGCAAAGAATAATGCATCACTGCTGCATAGAGAAAATGACTTTCCAGATACCCTGAGACATTAATCACCATTCTCTGAGTTTGAAGGCAGTCTTCAGTAGAAAAGTCAGTGGACAAGTGACTCATTTTCTGGGCTTGCTGATGAGGCTTTGGGCCCAAAAGCGAAAGTTTTAGTCATAAGCCAGTACCCCAAACTGGATTCAGGATACACTCCTTTCCTGACTTTTGACATACACTCTGCCAACTGTCCTATCAACCTATTAACTTTTTTTTTAAAAGATTTATTTATGCATACAAGAGCTGGGGTACAGGCCAGAGGTGTGGGGGATGAGAGGATTCACCAGAGACAGAGTGGGGAACAGAACAGGCAGATTGACCAAAGTACACTGCTGAGGGGAGCAGCGGGCAAGTCAGGAGTTCAGCTGAGCTATATGGGTTGCTCCCTGGCAGGCCGGGGGATTGAACTTGTGCTGCGGATTATTTCAAAGTGCCGTGCTTAACCCCTCGCACCACCAGGGAGACCCAACCTATTAACTTTTAAATCCCATTTTTAACTGTGTACTTCAGTTGTATTTTGTATGGTAATGACTAAAATAATAGGTTTGGAGTGTTGGCTATTTTTCAAACACATTAAAAATATAATTATTAAAATTTCTTGGATATTCATTTGTTTATTGTCTAAAATCCTGTGAACATCTGAGCTATATAATCCTATTGGTCTTCACAAAAGTAGAAGTCCTAAAAAGCATGATAAACGTTTTTCACCATTGGAAACAAAATTACTTCTTGGAAGAGCTAAGTAGCTCTTAGAAAAGAAAATATGATACAATCCCCAACTCTCAGGGAGTCTTCTTAGGGAGGATGGAGTATAACAAAGGGTAATGTGAGCCTCCATGGTGGCAAAAGCAGTTAAGGTGCAACCTGTGAAGCTGTCCGCAGCCCTTGAAGCATGAGTTCAATCCCCCAGCCAGCCAGGGAGCAACCCACATGGCGAAGCAGACCTCTCATGACTTGCCAGCTGCTCCCTTCAGCAGTGTACTTTAGTCAATCTGCCTGCTCTGTTCCCCACTCTGTCTCTGATGAATCCTCTCACTGCTCCCCTCCCACCCCCACATCTCTGGTCTGTACCCCAGCTCTTGTATGCATAAATAAATAAAATCTTTTAAAAAACAAGGGATTTTGACAATTGCTCTAGTAAAGAAAATTAACAATCTTGCTATGACTCACTGCTATTTTACATCTGTCTGGCTGTACATTAAAAGAGAGTGAAAATCAGGCCTCCCCTGGTGGCACAGGCAGTTGAGCGCAGCGCTGTGAAGCTGTCTGCAGCCTCTGCAGTGCTGGTTCAATCCCGGCCGGCTGGCTAGGGTCCCACATGGCGAAGCAGACCTCTCCTGTCTCGCCCTGCTGCTCCCCTCAGCAGTGTATTTTAGTTGTCTGTTCTGCTCCCTGCTGTCTCTGATGAATCCTCTCACCCTCCCCCGCATCTGGCCTGTACCCAGGGTCTTGTATAAATAAATAAATAAAATCTTTAAAAAAAAGAGAGAGATTGAAAATCAAGTAAAGCCTTTTCAATTTTCAACGAGCATGAGCTAGGTATCATTGTTCCTGTCTGTCTTATATTTATTATACTGAAGACACAAGATAATGCAAACTCTAGGTGCCACTAAGAAAAGAGTTTCAGTGTAACAGTTTATTTATCTACCCTGAGTGTCAGAACACTCTCTTGCATATAAAGTTAAACCACTAAAGAACTACCTTACAGTCAATCAGACTGAATCATCATCATCATATGTCCCTCCCCGTCTTTTTGTTAAATGGCAATCTTACATTACATATTATATAGTTATCTTTAAAAAACTTGATAATTTTTCTGACAATCCTAGCTCTTAAAATATTTTTAAATATTCTAATTATTGCCCTTGCTTCTCAACTGGATCACCGCCTCATTTTTCCTGCATATAATTTGTTTTACAGATTATCCAACCACAGACTGTACATTTTATATTAGTTTTTGCAAATCAAACATTATATGGGGACCCAGGATCGCCAAGTTAAAAAATCTTTCAGTCAACATCAAAATCAGAATTCATAGCCAGGATTTTTTTTTTGGTCAGGCAGTACTTTGTACAAAAGATAGCAAAATAAAATTATTCTGCTTAGTTAACAAAGAAACAAAAACACAACTGTTGCTTACAACGTAAAGTAATAATAACATTAAAAATAGGACTGCTTGTAGTGATGTTACATGTAGCACAGAATACTTAAACAGGAAAGCTTTCAGCTAATACCAAACTCATTTAGCATAGTTAGGGTAGGCTAAAAAGAAACCAAAGATCATTTACAGCTATCTGTAGTATGAAATATAAACAAAACGAGGAAAACAGATGTGAGCTGGTATACAGTTAGATACTTTCAACTATCCTTGTATAATATATCTTGTGTTAAAGGAATTCCTTCTCCTTATCACCAGAATACTGGTTATGTGGTAACAATTTTTAATGAGCACATACAACATGCATCCTTACTGCCCTCACCAAATTCTTAGTAATGGTTAAATCGATATATTTCCTAGATATAAGACATATGCCTGATATGCTGGAAAAACCTGAAATGAAATTTATTGTTTATACATTTTCTCATGTTGTTACAAACTGGCAGTTATTTTTCAAACCCTGAAATTGAGGAAGAAAAGGGTAGTAACAATTTTAAATGATGGAAAATAGGTAAAATAATATCTATTTGTGGTAATTATTATTTTCTGAATATCCTTCAAATAAAACACAATGATTAAGAGAATACAGAACCCTGTAAATAGAAGAAACTAGCTCAGACTCTCATGTAATCTACAAAATATATTCTCAATAAAAATACAGTTGGGGAAATAAAAATACAGTACCATCTCAGTATAGATGGTACTTACTGGGTTGGACATAGGAAAAGTAAGTCATTATTCAGGTTGACAATACTTATTTTGCCTACACATTGTAAATACCAGTCTACAATATGTGTTACTACCACACATTCACTTGACTGACAAGTAAATGACTACTGATAATCTGTTGATCAGTAAACAACTTTCATGTTTCTGTATTTGCTTTCAACGTTGTGGTCTTTTAAGAAGGTAACCCTGATTATTTTTAACAGATCAAAGGAGTTTCAAGAACCAACAGAATTTTAAAAAGATATTTGGTAGCTAAAAGAACCTAAAAAGAAGAGAAAATATTTGTGATAAAACATGGGTGAAATTAAATGGCCCATCAAGACAGTCTACAGTATTTGTATAATTATTACTTTAGGCAATTATCTTACTCAAATTATTTATAATTATTCAGTCAGATAAATCTTTGACCCATATAAAGTACTAAAAGATGTAATACAGAAGAAACATTTTTTAGTTACAATTGAAATTGTTGGAAATACAAAGTTCAGTAATACAATGTGACTCAATACAAGGAAATAAATAAAAGTTTGCTTTAAAAAAACAGTATCTAAAATAATGAAATTTTGCTGTAGGTTGTAGTTAAGTAAAGAATACAGTAAATTAATATAGCTAAAGTGCTAAGAACAGTGAGTGGCACATGGTATAAATATTTGTTAGATACTATTATTATTACCTTTTTCAGCACCTGAATGTATTGTTCCTGCTATATCATGTCTAGCAATGGACATTGGCAATGCTTTCCTAGTAGAAACGTTTTCAGTACTAGTGGCAGCAGAAACTGTGGCACTTGCTGTTGAAATATTAGTTTTATTCTTGGTCACAGCACCATCAGAGTTCCTTTCATCTGAGTCCGAGTCATCAGAGTGAAGAGGGTTAGTAAAACTGATGGGTGCTCTGTTATGATGATGCGTATCACAGGTTTCAACTTGTGTTGTGGAGCTTGGTGTTAAACTCACAGTTTTCATTGTTTGACAGTGGATCTCTGAGGATTTGCGTTCAGATGAATCAAGCATGGAGAGAGCATTTTCAGTTCCATGAAATGACCATGTAAGTCCTTTCTCATCAAGAGGCAAGCGGTCTGGCCTTGGAGGCGACTCTGAATTCTTCTGTGATTCTTCTGGTAGAATAACTGGAGCTTTATTTAACTGTTTATTACTGCAGTCCAAACAAGAATTCTGAGAAATGTCATCAACTTTTAGATCCCCTGAATTCAATTCCTGTGACTTAGAGATTTTATCAGTTACACAAGGTGAAGCAGATTTAATTTTAATTGCATGTCCCCTATTCAAGAGTGTGTTCCCATCAAAACTTTTTGGTCCCTCTTGGAGAGGCACCTTCTTAATCTCAAAACTTAAATTACGCTCCAGTTTTTTATCTATCTGTTCAATAGTTGATTCATTTTTCCCTGGAAGTTCTGTTGATTTATTATAGTTTCTGTTGAGGTCTGTTGAATGTTGTTCTGATGAAACCATGTGCAACACTGGCTTCGGATGGTATCTGTCATTGTCCTGCCACACAGTAGTGACTGTTGGAAAAGCAGAAGGGGGCGAAGGTGTCAAGATGGGTGGCACCGGGTGAGGTTCGGGTGGCTGCAGTATTTCTTCCTTAGCATCTCCTTCTACCAGGCAACTGAAAAACAAATATGAAGAAAAGGGTCATATCAGTGTTTCTCTTTTTGGAAACAATTATGTAGCTAAGTCAATAGAATCTGTGGTTATGAATAATAATTACAATTTGTCAGATTAAATTCAATGTTTAATATACGTACACTGTTTAAAAAGCCAAATATAAGAGTGTTAATGAGCAATCCCTTCCCAGAGCTCTCTAGTCACCCCACCATATCAACTTTTCAACTTTTCTTTAACAGCTGCATCTAAGATTTACCTAAATATTTTTAAATGTGTATACACTGTTTTTCTTGATCTTTCTAGTTCACACTTTCTCTATGTCTTCCTACTATGTAAGTACCTTCTCCATTTTCCCAATACCAGTACACTGTTTTACGGTTAGATCAATATTGTGACTGAATTTGTTCCTATGACACTGTGATCTCATATATAACTTCTTGTTTCCGCCTAGTAACTGCCTTGAGCTTCTGATGGCTTAGCTTTTTTTTACATATCATCATAACCCAGCCTTTTCCCTAACTTGCCTGTAGAACTGTACAGTCCTTTCAATAAGTCAAACATACAAGGTGTCAATACCACAAACCTCCGCTGGTTCTGCGTGAACTACCAGCTCAAGGTCTCTGCAAAACTGACATGCTCTCTTGTGTCGGACTTTCCTGTTCCCAGGTTCCATCTTCCTTTCTCTAGGTACACACTCTTGTTTTGGTGGGTTACAGCCTCAATTTGTTTCTTGGGAAATATATATATATAGGGGGCAAATTTCTTGAGGCTTTGTACATTTCAGTATTATAGTCTCAAAGTTACTGATTTTTTTAAAAAGACAAAATTTTAGATTAAATTAGAACTTTTCTTCCTTTAGAATTTGGTAATTTTGATATTGTTCCATTGGATATCAGCTACTTTTTCCTCTCATGGAAGTTTTAGGTTCTTTTTTACTCTTCATTTTTTTTTATATAAGTTTTTATTTATTTATTTATTATTATTATTTTTTAGAGGCATGTTTTATTTATTTATTTGTTTGTTTGTTTGTTTTTTTGTTTATACATGCACTGGGTACAGTCAGAAGCGCGGGAGGGTGAGAGAATTCACCAGAGCCAGAGCGGGGAGCAGAGCAGGCAGAAGGACCGAAGTACACTGCTGAGGGGAGCAGCGGGCGGCAGGAGAGGTCTGTGCACCATGTGGAACCCTCCTCCAGTGGCCGGGGAGCAGCCGGGGATCGAACCGGCGCTGCAGAGGCCGCGGGCAGCTTCGCAACCCAGTGCTCAACCGCTGCGCCACCGGGGAGGCCCTACTCTTCATATTTTAACTTTCATTTTATTTTTTTCTATGTATAGTATATAATTTAATTGCTGTTTGTTTAAATTTTGCTGTGCTATTACCATATACATCTTTTTTATATTAATTTTTAAAAATTTTTTACATCACTGTTCATTTTTAAACAGTATTTGCTTCACCTCAGGTGTAGTCCCCACAGACTTTCCTGCACCAGTGCACCATCACCTCAGTCCCCTGTGCTCCTCCCTTTGTTCCTTCTCCCTCCTCCCCCCCTGCAGTATGTCTCTTGATTTATAATAGTTTTTTGCTTTGTTGTATTTTGTACTGTTACTATGTTTTAACTTTTAAAAGCCATTGTACTGGGCCTCCCTAGTGGCACAAGGGGTTAAGATGCACCCTATGAAGCTACCCACAGCCACTGCAGCATGAGTTCAATCCCCGGCCAGGGAGCTACCCACATGGTGCAGCAGACCTCTCCTCTCGCCCGCTGCTCCCCTCAGCAATGAATTTCAGTCTATCCACCTGTTCTGTTCCCCACTCTGTCTCTGGTGAGTTTTCTCACCCCCCACACCTCTGGCCTGTACCCCAGTTCTTGCATGCATAAGTAAATAAATCTTAAAAAAATAAACTAAAAACCCATTGTACCACAATTTTTTAATCCACTAAATTGGAAATTTCTACATGAAAATTCATGTTAATACTAGAAAATTTCTGGTTATTTCCTCCCCTTCATCTTTTTTCTATCGTGCATTATCTCTTTTATTCCTGCTTATTTGGTTCTATCTTTCACATTAGAGGTTTTGTCAAGTGTCTGGTCATTCCCGTTTCTATGCGTATTTGAAGACTGGAATGTTTTTAATGCTGGAAGAGGTGTACGTACATGTGGTTCAGTGGTTGTCTCACTGCATGGTAATGGTGTACAGTCCTTGTATCATTGGCGGATTATAACAGCCATCAATAAACCATAGTTCCCTTCTCTTGGGCTGGTTGGTTTTTTAAGAGAAGGATTGTACCTCCAACCAAAAGTGGTTATCAGTGTCCTGGGAGCCAAAAAGTAAGTGGGAGCAAGGGAATTGGAGGATCTCACCACTCAGCATGCAGACTTCTGTATTCAGTAAGGCAATACCACCCAGTATCAGCTGGACTTAAAGATTCTGTAGGTCAAACACTCCAAAGTAAATCCCTTCTGCTATGTGCCCAGGTGTAGGAGAAACAGTCCTCTATCTACTTAACTAGATGGAAGAAATCTGGGGTTCTAAATACACTTTGGAGGGCCTCCCTGGTGGTGCAAGGGGTTAAAGCACAGCACTGTAAAGCTATCCATAGCCTCTGCAGCACGATATCCGACTGGCCATGGAGGTATCCAAATGGCGCAGCAGACCATTCCTATCTCACCCGCTGCACCCCTCAGCAGTGTATTTCAGTCAGTCTGCCTGTTCTGCTCCCCACTCTATCTCTGGTGAGTCCTCTCATCCCCCTGCACCTCTGGCCTGCACCCCAGTTCTTGTATGCACAGGCAAATAAATCTTAAAAAAATGTGATTTAATAAATAACGCTTTTCTTTCCCTCTGTTTAGTATATGTTAAAATAATCCATAACAAGATTTATTTCCTAGTTGTTTACTTAACTCTATAAACTAGTATTTCTTAAAAACAGTGAAGTAGAATAATAACTGTTTATTATTAACAGAGAAAGGGGGAAGAGAGATAAGAATAAATGATGATTTTACTGTAAATAAGCATGGCATAAAAGCAAGAAAATATAAAAAGAAATACTCATCTTTGCTAGTAATGTTATTACTCATATAACATCTCCACTGTGCATATACTTTTTTGCAATCATATTACTTGTTTAGTCATTATGAAAAAATTAAAATTGTAGAATATCTAAAATTTTAGTTGTGTCACATACCAAAATATGAGCTATGGCCAATTCATGGTTATGCCCAGTCTTCTGGTACAGTATACTAATGAAAGTTTATCCAACATGAATCAAATTTTTTTAGTATACTAGTAACAAATTAATTGCCACATAGATGCTAGATCCTAAATAATAAAATAATAACAAAAGTTATAAAAATAACTTAGAACTATTCAGGATTTGCTGTTTTAATTAACAGTGAGTAAAACAAAAGTATCCTTTCAAAGAAAATATGACGTACAATACCTGCGGGTCCTTGGTGGCTTTGGAGGAGGAGAATCTTGTTTATCAGGATCTATAGAGCTGACCATATTTTCAGTGTTAATTTCATTCTGCCAAGAAAAAAAACAAAAACGCTTCATTATAAGTCTGGAGAAAAAATAATTTTTCTCCCTCACTACAGTTTCAAATAATGCCAATTTTGTCAAGTAACAAAATGGGTCTTATACTCTGTATTTTAGCCTGAAGGAACAAATTTCAATGAGAGGTTCATATCAGAAAACAGCCAACTCCAGTTGCTGAATAATCAATTGAGTACAGCAGCATTTTAACACATTTCAAATGCTACTATAAAGAAACAGTTTTCCTAAAAAATAAAGATGAAAGAAGATAAGATAGCTTTCCCCAAATATCACTACTAGAAACAGCATGTTTAAGAGGGGAAAAAAAAACAATAAAATGAGGCTTATTTACCTTTCCCAATCTTTTTCGGGACTTCTAGGCTGCTTAGTACTTTAGACATGTCTCAGATTTCATTTAATCATTCCTTATTCCACCATTCCTGTCACAATGTGAAATAGATAAGGGTGTGTGTGTGTGTGTGTGTGTGTGTGTGTTTGTGTGCGTGTGCGTGCTCACGTGCTATGTCTTTGAGTATGTCAATACACATACAACACCTTAAGGTATATGTCCCTTAAGGTATCTATATCAAACACTATACACCCCAAAAAAAGAGTAGGAAGAATTTCTCCTGATTTATCCTTGGATCTTGCTAGACACAAGAACCAGTGCTATGATTAACATGGATGTTCTAGAGTTAATACAACTATAAGAATCTTAGGTTGTGTTTAAGATTGTGAGTAAAGGAGCTATGAAATTATTATACAAAGCATTACCTTGAATTTGTTTCAGCCTCAGTTAGTACCCAATTTCTATCCAGTTAGGAATGTTAAATCTGGGTTAGAGGATAAAAATGATTTTCAACCTTGCCTAACTCTCAGATAGTTTCAGGGGATTAAAAACAGAAAAAGCCATCTTTGCATATATTATGCCCAATAAAGGAACCCTGAAATTGGAGTTGCCCTAAAAAAACAAAATCAAAAAGCATTTCTGGGCCTCCCCGGTGGCGCAGCAGTTGAGCGCTACGTTGCAAAACTGCCTGCAGCCTCTGCAGCGCCAGTTCAATCCCCGGCTGCTGGGCAAGGGTCCCACATGGCACACAGACCTCTCCTGCCGCCCGCTGCTCCCCTTAGCAGTGTGCTTCGGTCCTTCTGCCTGCTCTGCTCCCCACTCTGGCTCTGGTGAATTCTCTCACCCTCCTGCACTTCTGACTGTACCCAGTGCTTGTATAAATAAATAAATAAATATTAAAAAAAAAAAAAAAGCATTTCTATCTTATCCATCATGGCAACTTCTCTGTCTTTGTAACTTATACTTGCTAGCATCCTTTTTTAGTAAGTTTAATTAACAAAAATAGAAATCTCAACTTTCTAGCAATTTTTAATGTGCCCTATCTCCTGATATATAATAAGATGTATCAGAAGAGTTTTATGCATCTTACTCTGATCAGAACAACAGAGGTATTACATAATAAGATGGAAGTTTTCATCTTTAGCTCAAGTCACCTACCAAAATGGAGGAATCTGTTACAGGAATATATCTACCTATAGGTAAGGTGACAAATAATTTATTATTCAAATCAGGGCTCTTAGAAAATGAAAGGAGAATTATTAATTATTATACCTAGTCAACAGTATAAGCTGGTATTTGCCTCAGGTAAGTCAGAACCTTTTGTTACCATACTTAAATCTTCAGACATCACCAGAATTTAGAGACTCCATCATGATATGTTGGCAATTAATATTTCTATAAATCAAATATATTCTTATAATATCATTTACAATAGAATTTTTGTTAAAAAATCTGTATTCACATAGAGTAGGTTAAATGTTAAGGGTGAATTATATGGAACTGCTTCTATTGAACTATTTCTAACCTATAAAACAGCATTTTTTTTGTACTATAATATAGTCTCATGTCATCAAGTTTTGTTCCAAAAGAGTATAATATCAAATTCTATCTAAACTCTCTCTCTCTTATACACACACACACACACACACACACACACACACACACACACAACACCCCTTTAGCTTTTCAGAGCACTCTGGACTTTGGAACAACAGTAAGGCATTACAGATCTGTACGTAAAATGCACTGAATAGTTGGCAATAGTGAAGATACAAAAATGTAAAGAACACAGTACTTAACTTCAAGAAATGTAGTCTGGAAATATCATCAAACCAAAAGGTAAAAGGATTGTAATAAAAATATAAAGTAACAAAATCAGTACTATAAATCTATAATAACAGAAAGGAATGCTATAAAGTAAGAAAATAATACCATTAAGAAACAGTAAGAGGGCCTCTCTGGTTGCCTAGGGGTTAGTACTGTCACCACGAAGGCCTGAGTTCAATCCCTGGGGAGGTTGCTAACCCACATATGGTGCAGCAGACCTCTCTTATCTCGCCATTGCTTCCCTCAGCAGTGTATTTCAGTAAATCTGCCTGCTCTGCTCCCCACTCTCTCTGGTGAATCCTCTCAGCCTCTGCACTTCTGACCTACACCTCATTTCTTCTATGCAAAAAATGAAAACTAAAAACAGTAAGAAATTGAGGCTATTTAAGGTAACACATAGCATGGCATTAAGAGATGGTGAGATTTTGATACATAAAAAAGTATGGAGGATAGGAATAAGGAACACCTGGGAAGGGAAAAGGAAAATAAGGGCATTTTACAGGTAAATGACTACAGTGACAAAGGAAAGAAGGTGTCATGTAAGATTCCTCATTCTAGGTGAGAGAACATTGGGGCAAATAACAAAAGGTGTCAAAAGAGGAAGACTTTCTGGGGCTATAAGCTTCTTGAACTTTTGTTATCTGATGAAAGGAATCAATGTGGCAGTGCAGAAATACAACTCAATAGAAAGCTACTGCCTACAAAATTGAACAAAATCTCCTGGTCATTGGACTTCACAGCAAACTTCCAGTTATAAAATAAATATAGTTAGAATTATAACTATGTATGGTTATCGATACCAACTAGACTTATTCTGGTGATTATTTCACAATATATACAAATACTGAATCATTACCTTAAAGACTTGAACTATCAATAATATGTCTTCTGTTAACTGTATCTCAATAAAAATCAATTAAATTTTCTATAGATTTTAAAATGTATGGTTAGAATATTTTTCACTTCTTATATACTAAGAAATAGTAGCCTTAAACATCTCTGTATATGAAGTATAAAAACCTTACCTTTGAAATTAATCACATTTATGGGAAAAAATATTTTTCAATTAAATTTTAAAGAAAAATGCCTATCTCATTCTTAACTTTTTGAAATATTAATTGAATCTCAATATAGATAAAACTATGCCTATAACATATATTGTATTCTTTATTGTAAAATATTTGGCCACATTCAGCACAGGTTTCAACAGGTTTTAAATAAACTAAAGGGAAAAAGAGGCAACGTAAGAGGCCCAGTTACACAACAACTACTGTGTGAAGGAAGGAAGGAAGAATGAGGTCATAGACATGAAATCTTAAAAATATGCAATGTCACTTGCCTAATAAATGAAATACATAGTTCCTAAAACTCATCTGAACACACTAAAATCGACATTTGGTAACAAATCATTTGTAAAACCCAGAAATTTCCAACAAGTAGTCTGGCAAATTGCCAAAAAAACTAAATAAAGGTTAGAAGTGTTACAGCTCATTTCTTCATTTCACTTCAGTTATTAGGGACTAAGTTGGTTTATATTAAGTTATCTTAGGTTCAGTGATAAAGACATAAAGGAAATTTACCCAGAAAATAGTCAAAGACCTTTAGGGGCAAGAAAGAGGAAAGAACTAAGCAGAAATGAGAAAACAGTACTTTTGTGAGGTCAGAAGTGTGATATCTACTAAGCTCTTTTAAGGCTAAAATAAGATTGAACTCCAATGAAAAACAGGGATTTAATAGATCATGTAATTTTATTTAATAATCATGCACAAAATGACAAAATCTGATATCATGTCCAAAGCCAAAATATAATTCATGTGAAATCAACTTATAATTACTTAGGTGGTGTGGAAAAGAGGAGGAAATAGAATGCAATTTTTTTTAAGTATTTTTTTAAAAGATTTATTTATTTATTTATAGAAGCACTGGATACAGTCAGAAGCGCAAGAGGGTGAGAGAATTCACCAGAGCCAGAGTGGGGAACACAACAGGCAGACTGACAAAACACACTGCTGAGGGGAGCAGTGGGTGAGGCAGGAGAGGTCTGTCATGCCATGTGGGACCCTCGCCCTGTGGCCGGGGATCAAACCGGTGCTACAGAGGCTGTGGGCAGCTTCACAGCCCAGCGCTCAACCGCTGTGCCACCAGGGGAGGCCCTTTTTTTTTTTTAAAGTAATTTATATTTGAAACAAAGAATAGTATTTTTGACATTAAGATCTATTTTTCTGCCTATATTTTATTTAGAATATTAAACTCATACTGGTGTCATTAAATATCCATTGTAACAGAGATTCAAGCACAAAGAAGGAAAAGAGTTTAAAAAAAATCATATTAAAAAATAACTTATGGATAACATAAGATAGATGTTTCATCTTATGTTAGATGAAATACAAGGGACAATTGAAAATCTAAATATTACATTCTTGTAAAAAGAAAAGGATTTTGAAAATTAATAAGCCAAGAACACCTACCTCTCCATCAGCAACTTTCTGGACTCCATGAATTTCATATAGTTGTAGTTGTTTTTCAAACAGTTGGGCGATAGCTCTATGAACAAGCTCGTATTGCTCCTATTAGGAAGATGAGTTGATAAACAAGGGAAAATAAAACATTAAAAAAAAAACAACAAGGTATTATTAAAATGTAGTTCATAAAATAGAACAAAAAACCTTACCTTAGTTTGTACTGCAGAATGCCTTTGTGTCCTCATTTCTTGTATTAAATTAAATACATTAAATTCCTCTGGTATTTTCTACAACAGAGAATTTACTGTGTGAACTCTGATCAACTGCTCAAAGATGGTGAAATAGTCTTTAGCTTTTCATATAGACTTTAGACATGCTGGATAACTGAAAACATTGATTGAGCACTACCAACTGCATATCAGCACTGTGCTTGGCATTGCGGATACAAAGCATATCTCAACATTTAGTAGTTGAGCTGGTGAGCCAGAGATAATAAATGTCCAATCAAGACATGACAGCAGTGTTGGGGGGATAAAGATGTTGTGACTAACTCTGATGGATTTGTGGAGTGAAATGTGAAGGAAATATACAGAGATTTGGAAAATTAATGTATAAGTTATTTGGGGAATTGAGAAGTTTGATGTGGATAAAGGTTAAGACTGACAGAAGAGGTATGTAAGGGAGAACAGAAGGTTTCTTGGGATCAGACTGTGTGAATTCATTCTATAGGCCAGTGTTCCTAGGTTGGCTACCTAGTTGAAGTTAGGTAAAAACACAGATCCCTCAGTTACATCTCTGAAGATGGACTGTGAACCCTCCTAGACAATTTTTTTTGTACATCTGGAATTAGAACTACACAATAGGCAGCCCTGATATGAGCAGATTTTATATTCAGGCAACTTTTGTAGGAGGGAACATGAAATGTCAAGGGAGGGAAGTTGATGGAGGTATGCTAAAGCAATCTAAAAATATATATAGAAAGGTAAGCAGATTTGAGGGGCCTCCCTGGTGGCGCAGGCGGTTGAGCACTACACTGTAAAGCTGTCCGCAGCCTCTGCAGCGCGGGTTCAATCCCAGCTGGCCGGGGAGAAACCCACATGGTGCAGCAGACCTCTCCTGTCTCGCTTGCTGCTCCCCTCAGCAGTGTATTTCATCAGTCTGCCTGTTCTGTTCCCTACTGTGTCTCTGGTGAATCCTCTAACCCTCCCAAGCATCTGGCCTGTACCCCAGTTCTTGTATAAATAAAAAAACTTAGGGTGAGAAGATTCACCAGAGACAGTGGGGAGCAGAACAGGCAGATGTACTGAAACACACTGATGAGGGGAGCAGAGGACGAGACAGGAGGTCTGCTGTGCCATGTGGGTTGCTCCCGGCCAGCCGGGGATCAAACTTGCACCGCAAAGGCCGTGGACAACTTCACAGTGCTGTGCTCAACCTCCTGCGCACCAGGGAGGCCCTGTGGCAGAACTATTAAAACTTGACATTTAACAAAAATATTTAGAAGTAGTAAAGAAGATAGAAGGCTTAAGTATGATTCCCAGGTTTACTCTTTGGGAGTCTTTCATAACATCAAAAGATTTCTACATCAAAAGATTCCAGGGCCTCCCCTGGTGGCGCAGCGGTTGAGCCCTGGGCTGTGAAGCTGCCCTCAGCCTCTGCAGCGCCAGTTCAATCCCCGGCCACTGGTGAGGGTCCCACATGGTGCGTAGACCTCTCCTGTTGTGCCCACTGCTCCCCTCAGCAGTGTATTTCGTCACTCTGCCTGTTCTGTTCCCCGCTCTGGCTCTGGTGAATCCTCTCACCCTCCCGTGCTTCTGACTGTACCCAGTGCTTGCATAAATAAATAAATAAATAAATAAATAAGCAAGCAAGCAAGCAAGCAAATAAATAAATAAATCTTTAAAAAAAAAAAAAAGAGTAGCTTAAAAAAAAAAAAAAGATTCCACCCCAAGGTCTAAGATTATGTTATACCGAAATCAATTAAATGGAGACATCTGTGAAAATACACAACTCCTGAAATGACTACATATTTATTTGGTTTGCTGGCATTCATTTAAATGTCTCTTTTCATCCCAATTTTAATTTTCAACTTTGTGTGAAATTGTGATAGAACTATAGTTAAATTTTTTAAAAAGATTTACTTATTTATGTATGCAAGAACTGGGGTGTAGGCCAGAGGTGTGGGGGGAGTGGGGGGGATGAGAAGATTCACCAGAGATAGAGTGGGGAGCAGAGCAGGCAGATCTACTGAAATACACTGCTTAGGGGAGCAGAGGGTAAGACAGGAGAGGTCTGCCACTGAGGCGCCATGTGGTTTAATCTCCTTGGCGGGGGTTCAAACTCATGTTGCAGTGGCTGGTGATAGCTTAATTGCATTGTGTCTTTAACCCCTGCACCACCACGGAGACCCTGTAGTTAAATTTTGTCCATTTATAAATTTTCATTTGAGTATTAGGAGATGATTACAGTTTTTGAGGAATATAAAAATAAAATTTAACTCAAGAGGATTTTTTGAGAAACTTTAAAATTTAAATATTACCTAGCAAAAGTGACAAACAGAAAGACAGGGACAAAAAGGATAAAGAATAGAATGAGAAAAGAAGAAAAAAAAAGAAATTAATAGTTTATTAATACTGTTTTATGTATGACATAGATCAGCATATTCAAAGGAATCATAAAGTTATGCAGAAGTATATTTCTCCCTAATGCATAGAAAATGAACATTTACAAACCAGCAATTGAACCAAATTACATACAGCAAGGAACTTATGTTTTTACAATCTATAAGGAGGATTCTATTTTATTTATCTCTATGTCCTACATAGCATCAAACATATTTCCTTGTTAATAGCATTGGTAGCAACAACAGTAACAACATCAACAGTAGTAAAACTAAGCATTTGTTACAGGCCACACATAGTTCTCTTCAAGAACTTTACAAACGTTAACTAGTTTAATTCCTAAGAATTATTGATATTATTGTCTTCATTTTCAGATGAAGAAAGTGTTGTATAATGAGATTAATTCAACCAAGACTGCAGAACTAGTTAACGACAGAGCCAGAATTTTAATCTGGGCAGTTTGGCTCTACTCTCATCCACTGTATCTATGATACTTCCAGGCATAAATATTTACTGAATTGACTATATTTATACCTAAAAGAGGTACAAAAAACAGTGAAGATTCTGTATTTGGAAAAGTCAATACAAAGTTTACCTGTATCCTTAATACAGGTATTCTCATAGAACATATGGGTGCAACATGCTTATTTTATCAGTGCTGAGTACTGCATTATCTCAAGATAATATGCCCTAGAACACATTTTCACCACCTTTATTTCTTACATAGCAAAGTTACTTGTTAAAAAAAGTAACACATATGACAAAACATATGCCTCAATTTATTGCAATTAATTATTAAGTTTGAAAATCTTAAAAGATCAATTGGGTATAATGCTATATAAAAATTATTCTTACCCCAGCTTTTAGTAAATTCCATGTATAATCTATGGCACAAATGGCACCTGTTCTTCCACAACCTGCACTGTGGATATAAAGTTTGAAAAACAATTTGATTTTTGTAATAAAAGTAACTATAAAATAAGTGTGAATGGACACATTCATATTCAGAAGCAAAACAATCATTTCAGAAATACGTCAAAATCCTATAAATAAAAACAACTTAAAATGTAATTATGGGCAAACATTATTAACATTAGTATTAATACATTATTATTAAATTTAAGGAACTTTCAAGAGTAAGTGACTCATAGAATACCTAGGAATCCTCACTTTAGAAGTATAATTCTACCTCAGAAAACCTTGTCTAACTGCTAAAAAAATCTTACACAGATAATTTTTTTCTATCTCAAGATGGCTCTGGTGCTTCAGAGTAGAGAAGAAAACAATATATATCACTTAATCTAACATGGCATAGGAAAAATGAAAAATGCTACAAGTTCTAGAAACTATTCTGAACACCAGCAATGATTTCACCAAAATACCAAAGACCGCTGATTTCCTCTCACTAAAGAAACCAGTAAAATGAGACAACAGAAAATTCAGAAACAGATCTATGCATATCTATGTGATATGTATTTAATATGGATACGCACTATGAAATGGTAGATTCGTCAAAGGGGAAAGAATAAGTCATTCCATAAATTGTTCCAGATGGGTTAGCTAGTAATGAAAGCAAAAACTGGATTCTTTCCTCATACCTTTACCATAAAAATATTCCAGAAGCATTTTAGGTAGGATGCTAAGGAGAAAACCTACAAAAGTGCTAAAAAGTACAGGCTAAACTTTATGCACTACTATGTTAAGGAAGAACTTTCTAAACATATCTAAGTGGACAGAAGTCATAAATAAAAAGATTCACAACTCTCACTACCTAACAATTTAGAACTTATGTAGGGCAAAACAAGCAGAATAAAAACAATGGAAAACCATGAACAACCAACATGACTAAAAGCTAACATCCTTAATATAAAAGATATAGGAAGAACCTGTAATGTCTAATTATTAAGAGATGAATGCCTGCTATAAAATAATTAGCAAAGCATACAACAAGTATTTCATAAAAAATATAAATGACCATGAGGGATAAAAGTTTGTCTATTACACGGGCATTAAAACCAAGAAAGATAACAGTATAGGAAAAGGGTATGGGGAAAAGGGCACTCCCACAAACTACCAGTAGTAGGATTAATTAGCATCAATTTAGTAGACTATACATTTTTAAATATTCGTTAAAATTAGCATGAGAAAGTTCATGTCCTCTGACTTAAAAATTCCACTTCAAATGTCTATCATAATGAAATAATAACAGATGTGCTCAATGATTTTCCTGTAAGACTGGCCACAGAACATATAAGTGATTATTTACAAGAGCTGAAAAAGGATGGGAGTGGGGCAATAAATTAAATGCCAAGAATAGAGGCAAACATATAGTACAATGAAATCATAATGTATTGTAGAAGAATATATAAAATGATTTATGAAGATGCATATGATATATTAAACAGGAAACATTCTTTTAAAAGTACTATACAAACACGAAAGGACATATACTAAAGTTTTAACAGTGGTCATCTCTAGTGGAATTGTAATATTTTTTAATTAACTAAACCAAGTTTTTAAGTGATTCCCACATTTCAACTAGCAAGTTACTTTTCTGGTCCATAAATTAAGAGCAGTCCTTTAGTGTCGCTAACATGGGCATTACAATCAGACTAACTGGGTAAGAAAACTACTACTAATGGCTTCCATCTCCATTAAAGTCTTCTATATAGATAACCAGTAAAACTCTAAGTCTGAGAAATTCCAATTACTTTTTATTATAACAAATGTGAATGCAAATAACAAGCCACTTAAAGCGGATATATTGATAGTTTTATGAAATATACACTGGAAGTGTTTTGAAGTATCTAATGTAAAATAAAAAGAAACAGAGATTGCCTCAGGATTCAGATAGCTTTTACTATTTGGAAATCCTTATAGTAAACTATCTAGTGAAATTCCAATAATTAAGTTTCAAAATACCATATATCATCCATATTATAACGTCACCTATGTCCCAAAGTATTTAAATATCTGAAAAATTGTGTACCTGCAGTGAATACAAATAGGCACATCTTCATGTTCTTGGTATTTTCTCATTAAGCTTATCATGTCCAAAATAGAATCAAATGATGAGGGAACATCATGGTCTGGCCAGTTCACATAATGAAACTGATATAGCCTACGAGATTCCTTCAAAAATAACAGAAATTCAGCAATTATTAAAATATACTTTCAAACTTTTTACAAAAATGCTGCAGCTATCACTTTACTGCCATTTCTAAGATATTTGTATGGTAGTTAGCATTGTCTTAAAAAAAAACCCAAGTAGTTAATAATCTATATTTACTTAGTATCACATGCCAAGTATTGATGTGGGCTTCACATGTAAAATTTATTTAATCCCAATGTAATAACAGAAGAAGGTATTGTTAACACTCTCCTTGTTCTGTAGGTAAGGAAACTGAAAGAGGAAGATTAACTTACCTAACATTTCACAGCAAATGAGAATAACTGTGGCATCTGAACCTTGGTATCTTACTTTCAAAGTGTACACTTTAACCTTACACTATGGATACTCTCTAATCTATACTACAAATGGAAGAGCAATATATCACAAGCATTGTATCAACATGCATTGTAATTAGAAGATAAAAAGATAAACTGACAAAGAAAATTAGAGACAAACCTGCCTAATGTCAAATTCACTTGCTGATCTGCTATTCTATGCATGGTGTAGGCCTCCCACCCCATGGCCTTCCAATCTCCTAACTCTTTGGTCTGGGAGTTTTAAACTATTTTCATAATAATACGAAGGTGCCATTTGCCCTTTTCATTTTCATTCTCTCATGAGTGTACAGAAAAGTCTTTCAAAGACTGCATGACTTATGATGTCATCACTTCGACAGCTAATTGAATGTATGCTTCCCACACTGTTTTAAAATAATTTTCTCAGTTTTAATTTCAAATGTATTAAATACTGAAAGATACAGCCCACATATACAAAAGTTCTTGGGCATCTTCAATAATTTTCAAGAATATAAAGAGTCCTGATTCGACATGCTTTGAGAATGACTGTAGGTGTTTAACAGAAAGATCACTTCTACTTCAAGTTCTAGTTCTGCCATTTACTGAGTAACTTTAGCTAAGTTAATTTACTTCTCAAAGACTCTACATTGTCCTCCATGTACACCGGATATAACTATGTCTACCATTAGAAGGACTGAGCTGCATGAAACACAAATGAAATTCAATAGGGTATTTGTCATATTATTATACATAAAAATTTTAGCAAGCTTAGTATAATAAATGACTCATCAAAGAGATATCATGTTTAATTGTAAACAGAAAGGTAGGAGGTTGTTTACAAATGCACTAGTTGGGAGAGAATAGTGCACTTCCAGCCAACCTGAAATACCATAGTTAAAAAATTAAGATAATAAGAATAGTGATGAGAAAGTAGTTGACAGGCATCGCTAATGGCAGTAAGATTTTTTCCTTGATTCCTTGCCACAGGAATTTACATAGCTCTGAAATAAGTCAAAGGTCTCAAAATCACTATCTAAAAGAAGATTTATCTTTGATGGTGATTTGTCTCTTTGTAAAAAGTTTTAAACTAGTAGAGTGGGTAATAATTATGTAAGGAATGTCTTGATTCCTACAATTGAGGAAAAATAATAGCAGCAAATAACTACTCCAAATACAGTAAATTTAATTAAAGGAAAGTTGTTTTATGTTAAGTTAAAATTGATATAAATAAATTATCTCATTTGATAATTTTATTATCTAATTTGATAATCTTAAGGCTCAAAAGACCAAATAAAACACTGCTCTTTGATTTTCTTGCTCATTATTTTATATAACCAAAACTAACAAATGTCTATAACTATGTAAGATAGATAATATGCTATTTATACAGCTTCTCTTTAAAAACTATTCTTGGTAATTGTCTGTAAAAGGCAAATACTTACATTTTGAAATTCAAGTAACAGTGTCCTAATAAAGTAATCTGTTCTTGCTTGTTCAGCTTCCTAAATAAAGGGAAACACTTGTTATAAATAAAGAGAACTATAACAAAAACATATAATACCAAAAAACCACCATATAAATCCACAATATAAAATTAACCTTTAAAATTTTAGATTTACCTAGTATTAGAAAAATAACCACCCTAAAAGTTCTCAACTAAGTTTAATACTTTAGTTTTTTTTTTTCTGAAATGCCTCTTAACCTATTATTTAGCTAAGAAGTCTGTCATCCAATAAAATATGTGCAAAATAACCACCATTCTCAGAATCACATAAAAAAAATTCAAACAAAATTCATTCCTCTGTATCTAACACCATGTTCATCTTTTCTATCTTTCTGTAAAGCTTCGTTTTTCCCAACCTAACACTAAACTCTCAATTAAATGGATGTCAATCTGGGAAGGAAGTGGATACAATCAGAAAGTACCAAATTATTACTTCAGTTGATGACAACATAACCATCTTAAAAAATCTCAGTGTCATTTAACCGAAGTACTCGAATGAATACCTACTTTTCATTAAACAAACTATTCTCTTATTTTTTTTTAAGATTTATTTATTTATACAAGAACTGGGGTAGAGGCCAGATGCGCGGGAGGGTAAGAGGATTCACCAGAGACAGAATGGGGAACAGAATAGGCAGACTGACGAAATACACTGCTGAGGGGAGCAGTGGGCGAGACAGGAGAGGTCTGCTGCGCCATGTGGGATTCTCGCCGGCCGACCAAGATCGAACCTACTCTGCAGAGGCTGCAGACAACTTCACAGTGCAGTGCTCAACCACCTGCGCCGCCAGAGAGGCCCCCAAACAAACTATTCTTTTTGTCATGTTTGTTAAAACCACAAATAGCGTAGGACGATAACTGTCAAGAGCAATAAGGTGTGCTGTTTTTTATTAATTAAAAGGATGTTCAATATCATTTCTGCTTTAATTTTTAATAACGCTGAGAAGAGGGAATCCTGGCGCAAGGGGTTAAGACGCAGCACTATGAAGCTATCTGGAGCTACTGCAGCAGGAGTTGAATCCCCAGGGAGGCGACCCACATGGCACAGCAGACCTCTCCTGACTCTCCCACTGCTTCCCTCATCAGTGTATTTCAGTCTATCTGCCTGTTGCTTCCCATTCTGTCTCTGATGAATCCTCTCACCCTTCCATACCTCTGGCCTGTACCCCAGTTATTGTATGCATAAATAAATCAATCTTTCAAAAAACTAACATTGAGGAGAAAGTATGGTTTTACTTTAATTAAAAAAAGGAGTATTTGTGGGGCCTTCCCCGGTGGCGCAGCAGTTGAGCACTGGGCTGCGAAGCTGCCTGCAGCCTCTGCAGCGCCAGTTCGATCCCCAGCCAGCTGGTGAGGGTCCCACATGGCGCGCAGAGCTCTCTTGCCGTGCCCACTGCTCCCCTCAGTAGTGTGTTTCATCAGTCTGCCTGTTCTGCTCCCTGCTCTGGCTCTAGTGAATTCTCTCACCCTCCGGTGCATCTGACTGCACCCAATGCTTGTATAAATAAATAAATAGATAAATAAATAAATAAATCTTTTAAAAAAAAGGAGTATTTGTGAAAACACTGGTCGAAGAATTAACTTTTCTCTTCTGAAATGGGCAATATAATCAAAACTTTGGGCTTTGTAGGCCATAAAGTCTCCGTCTATTCAACTATGCTGCTGTGATAGGCAAATACGGAAATAACTGGCCGTGGTTGTGTTTCAGGAAAACTTTACAAAATAGGCAATGGACTAGGTTGAATAAATAGGACAATATATTTCATTCAGGTGATTAAGAAAGGTGCCATCATATGTCACCCATAGCAAGCTATTGGTTCTGTTCAAATGTTCATTTATATATCTAATTTTTTTTTTCCGTCACTGTTTTTTAATTTCATTTTCTCAGATTTGTGCTGTGTTAGTTTTAGAACATGAATTATTTCCAGATTATTTCCACATTAAATAAATTATATCCACATTAAATAAATACATTGTTTCATAAGAAATTATCTGCCACAGAGGATCAGGCAGATATTTCCAGGAAGATAGTTCTAAAACCGACCTTTGAATATAATTGTGAGAAGCATGAAATGAATATTAAAAATGAACACGATTAACTATACTTTAGTTATCAATGGTCCTACCCATTAATATAGTGTGAAATGAATACTTTCCATAAATTTTAAAATAGACCAATGCATGACTACTTCATTTATTCATATAAATACACACTTATCAACTGATACACAAAAACTAACAGAATTAACATAAGGTACAAGGAATGTATACATTGTCAAAGCTTCTCAATTTAAAGGCAACATAAAATGCAAACATTATTATTAATATTTATTATATAACTTAATGTAGATTTATATGGAAGCACTGAGTGGTTGGCTGATGTAAATCTGGGCTCCTAGCATATTACAACATTTATCAGTCTAGTACACCATTTCCTGATGTACTAGACTCTATATAAACTTAGGCACTCTAAATAAACTTAGGTACTTACACAAGAAATTTTGAATGGTGCAAATGTTATAGGGTCTTCTCCATACAAAGGCCAGTAGCGCTCACATTTTTTCTGTTGTCCCCCCACAAAAAAAAAAAAAAAAGTAAGTAATCCACGTGATTTTTTTAAATGTCTAGAAATATTTTGTATCCTGGTGTTCAGTTTGTTACTCTTTCTAAAGATTTATGCAACATTTCATGTAACTCAAAATTATCTTGCTTTATGCAATGTATTCTTTATTAGGGAATTACAAAGAATTTTAACAATTCTCATAAAAGTAATTTTTACTTGAATGAGTCACTTTACTATAAGGAAACTTCAAGTCACCACATAATTTTTTTTTATAAATTTGAGTGTGACATTTACTGAAGGTGATACTTAAGTTCTATGTAACACCTATTCTCTGTAAAAATGTCATCACCTCCAATGAGGATTTAGGAATTGATGCTGCAAGAGATCACAATAGTTTGGAAACTAAAAACTACCAATACTGGGTCTCCCTGGTGGTGCAAGGGGTTAATTCTCAGCACTATGAAGCTATGGCAGCCACTGCAGCACATGTTGGATGCCCAGCCAGGCAGCTAACCCACATGGTGCAGCAGACCTTTCCTGTCTTGCCTGCTGTTCCCCTCAGCATTGTATTTCAGTGTACCCTCCTGTTCTGTTCTCCACTCTAGTCTCCGGTGAAACCTCTTACCCCTCATACCTCTGGCCTACACCCCAGGTCTTATAAACATAATAAAAAAATACTTTAATCTGAATGTAATGGGAAATTCTTTTTGTTTTTCTTTTTTGAAAAGATTTATTTATCCATGCATAAAAGAACTGGGGTACAGACCAGAGGTGCAGGGGTGAGAGGATTCACCAGAGACAGAGTGGGGAACAGAACAGGAGGATCCACTGAGATACACTGCTGAGGGGAGCAACTGATGAGACAGGAGAGGTTTGTTGTGCCATGTGGGTAGCTCCCGGGGCCACAGGGAATCAAACTCGCGATGCAGAGGCTGAGGACAGCTCCACAGTGCTGTTGCTTAACCCCTTGTGCCACCGGGGAGGCCCCAATGCTAATATTTCAAATAAAAGAATTCTCTTTGCTTTGAAAATAGTATAAGCGAACTAACAAAATGTAGTACTATTCACAGAGGAATCAGAATATTTAATCTATAACTAAATAATGTTTATATAAGAACTATTTTAGCTAATTCCTTTTCAAATGCTAAACTTTATTCCTATTTTTAAAATACCTTTACCTTGGTCCAAAATATTCTACTTATAACACCATTAAAAATTTGAAAACAGCTTCCCTGGTGGCGCAAGGGATTAAATCTCAGCACTATCAAGCTATCAGCAGCCACTGCAGCACGAGTTCAATTTCTGGCCAGGGAGCTAACCCACAAGGCGCGGCAGACCTCTCCTGTCTTGCCCGCTGCTCCATCAGCGTGTATTTCAGTCAATCCACCTGTTCTGTTCCCTACTCTGTCTCTGATGAATCCTCTAAACCCCTACACCTCTGGCCTACACCCCAGCTCTTGTATGCATAAATAAAACAAATCTTTAAAAAAAATGAAAACTAACAATACAAAATCTATTATTTTAATACTATCCAGCAATCAAAAAAGATAAATTCATGCCATTTGCAGCAACAGTACAGAGCTGGAAGGGATTATGCTCAATGAAATAAGTCAGAAGTAAAGAGAAAACTATCGAATGGTGTCGCTTATGGGAAGAACATAGGGAAACTATACAAGGAATGGGAGGGGAATGACAAAACTAGCAGACAAACTATAAATCAGAGACATTCAGCAGGGGAAGGGGAGAAGAGGGGTCAAAACAAAGAGGGAAGAACACAAGAGACTAAGGTGACAATTCACGGGTGTCTTGGTAGTGGTAATTTTATGGGGATTAAACCTGAGAGGAGAATGAAAAAAGATGTAAAAAATATAAAATAAATAATACCAAAATCTATGATTTTAAGTAAATCATATAATGTAGTTATGAAATGAAAAAAATAGTAAGAGAATAATTATTTTGTTTCTTTTATCAAGTAAAAGAAATAGCTAAGCACAGACACAAAAAACTACTTTAACATCTCAGGGTCAAAATATATCCCTTTATATTAAGGACACTCTGCATTATTTAAGTGTTAATAGTTATACATACCCTCCCCATCTCAAATTCTCGACAGGCCATTACAATGATCTAAAGACAATGGTGGTGGTGGGAGGGTAATAGAAAGAGATGAAAAATATCAGTTAAACATAATGTTACTTCTTAAATAAAATGTAAATTTCAAGAATTACTTTTTACTATGAGCAAAAGAATGGCTGGCTTCTCAAAGCACCTTTAATATTAAAAGTAAGAGTTAAAGAAATCACCAAACCACATTTCCAAACAAGGACTAATTATATAGGAACAAATTAAATTGGCTTCAATTTACATGCTACCTTTTATTGGAATGAAATTTTATTAATACTAAGGGTTACTTTTGACTTTTGAGATTATATTAAAATATCACTTTTAGTATAACTACCCAAACAGCACCACTGAATATTTTAAATACACTTAATAAAATTATCTAAGCTTGAATGTATTAAAAAACTTAACACTGCCTCTAAACATAAAGATTACTACATTTACCTCCCCACCACAACATTTTATAAACTTATAAGCAAATTTGTTGAATGTTTGAAAGAATTTTTTAATACCATATAGCTAACATCTATTACTCTACCATTAACATTTCACTACTTGTTTTATAGGTATCTCTCTATCCAACAATCTATCTTGTTTAGTAGCTTTCTTACTTGCTACTGATTTATGACATTATATAAAGTGTCATTACAACCTCTCTTTATTTCTTTAATTTTACTGAGAAAACACTGGTCTGCAACATTGTATATAACTAGGATCACACCCTTCATATCACAATTTCCTTAAACAGTTATGAGAATTTAATGAAACATACTAATAATAACATCAGTTTCTGCCTTTTAAGTAAATATTAGTTGTAATTAATAAATCATTATCACTAAAAAGTCTTCTCATCCCTTATTCAGTAAAACATCTTTGTCATCATATATAATAGTTCCCAAAATATATTATGAAAAATAATTACTTACTACAACATTGTACTCCCATATCATCCTCCAAAAATCTATTACTGTATTTGCTAGTGGTCCTTGTGTTGCCACATATGCTTTTGGCCCATAAACACCCTGAAATGGTTAAAAGCAAATTTCATATTTATTATGATTGCAAATAATAATTTTCTAACTAAATTCAGTTTGAAATTTTATTAGTAATAGTCTCACCTACAGCTTTTCTAAAATTTTCTTTCATATTACATAAAATCCATGACTTTTAGTGATAATCACTTTAGCTTTTAATGAAATATTAACTACTTCTATAAATTTATTAGACATAGTACATAGATTTGGTGACTAAACTGTGTTATACAAATTTAAAAATTATTTACCTAAGAATTATAAAGCAAAAGTCCTAATATCTAGTCAACAAAGCTAATTATAGCATAAACATAAAAAGCATGTTTTGATTCTAAAAACAATATAAAAACTAGTTTTCTTGGTTTTTTTCTTAGCTAAATTCTTCCACAGATACTTTCAATTATCTATTCACATAAAAGTTTGAGTGGCTAATAATAAACCCAAATATATATACCAAACAAGATTGGTAATTAAAATACTAAATCAGCACATAATCAATCATATAATGAATTATTGTTACTAAATACAAATAAAAACTAGAACTTTTAACAAAAGTCCTTACAAAAGAATCTAAACAGCAATACCACCTAAAACAGCAAGCCACCTATGTACGAGCTTTTATTTAACCTATAATTTTGGGGTTTTTTCAGACACATAATAAAATTTTCTTTGTTGAAAAAGTATCGAAACCATTATTCTTTAATGTTCACATAATATTAATCTTACCACCTTAAAATTTTTGCCAATAAAATGTATTAAAATATATGTAAATATATCAAAAATAACTGAAATTATACTGACACATGACTAAAAAGACTAAAAACAGAATTATCTAGGGACCTCCCTGGTGGCACAAGGGGTTAAGACGCAGCACTATGAAGCTACCCGTCCCTGGCCAGGGAGGTGATCCACATGGCACAGCAGACCTCTTCTGACTCACCTGCTGCTCTGCTCAGCAGTATATTTTGGTCAATCTGCCTGATCTGTTCCCCATTCTGTCTCTGGTGAATCCTCTCACCCCCCATATCTCTGGCCTGTACCCCAGCTCTTGTATACATAAATAAATAAATAAAAAATAAAAACAGAATATCTAATGGATAAAAATAGTAGTCTGCATATGTCTCTATTGATAACTATATCAGAACTTGATTGCTTTTGATGAGAGTTCAAACAAAGTTCATCTATATTAAGACTTATCTAATCTTGCATTTAAGTTGCTACTTTAAAATTGGTAAATGGCAAAAGTTCTTAATCTAAGTTTATAGTCTATAACTTTAAGTTAGTATTACCTAGTAATTACAGCCTTAGTAAATTATCCTAAAAAAATTATTCAAATGAATAAAAATGTTCACTGCAATGTCAGCATCAAGAAATATTGGAAGCAACCTATATGGGTCAACAACAGGGAATGACCATGAACATTTGTATAAATAAACTCAAATGGCAACTGAGAAGACAGTTTAGCAATAAGTAGTATAAATGAGCTTTCAATGCAAAAGAACAAAACAGAAAACTTTACTAACTAAAACTAAGCAAAACTCTTTTTTATATGAATGAGGGGGCTTAGAAGTAAAGCGCACAAAAAATGTACAATATCAGGGCGATGATTCTTATTTTATTTTTGTTGTTGGCATGTTTAGGCAATTAGAAATTTTTAATAAAACTAGTATGGAGGAAGACATTTAAGCATGGCAGATAAATACACTTAAAGTTAATACATACCTTTATAAAATTTGCATTTATATAGTCTGAGTCTTGAGAAGGAGTCTTTAACGTCAACTTAACTCGGCTATGATCAACTACAAGGGAAAAAAAAGGATTTCATAAATTGACATCTCTTAGCAAACAGGTGTTTTTTGATGAATCATATGAGGAAATAGTTTAAAATACTTCAAAAAACACTTAATGAAAATTAACTATAATGGTAATTTCTAATCTCATATGGACAGAAAATAAAAAGCCTTTAAAAACAAATAGATGATGTAAAGCTGTATTTTAAAGTAGCAATCAGAATAATCTCAGGAGTGCTTTTAAAAATAAAAATTCCTGGCTATTGCCCTACATTTAAACCTCAGTAGTTTTTAACAAGCATACCAGGTGGTGAACACTAATCATTGACTTACAAGTTTACTTGCTAAAATTTTTATTAGGAAATTTAATTTTTACATTTCACAAGAAATTACAAAAATTATGACAAAATAATTAAGATGATGCATAAAAGTTGAAAACTTCACTTAGCCAATATTATTTATTTTTTAAAAATTTTAAAGATTTATTCTTATTTATTTATTACATAGAACTGGCGTGTAGGCCAGATGTTAGAGGAGGTGACAGGAGTCAACAGATAGAACAGGTGGATTTGCTTTAATACACTGCTAAAGGGAGCAGCAGGTGAGACAGGAGAAGTCTGCTGTGTCATATGTGGGTTAGCTCACTGGCTGGGGATCGAAATCAGGCCATAGCAATGATACCATTGAGACTTAACCCATAAGACCACCAGAGAGGCCCACCAATAGTATTTATTTTTAGGTAATATCAACTTGCAGTTAAAAAAAAATCGTAATAAAGTCTAGAAATCTAAAGTTTATTAATTTTATAAAATGCGTAACTTCATTTTACTTATTTTTTATAGTTTTAGCTTTTAGATGAAAGTAACATGACTTTAAAAAACTAGACCATAAAAAAAAAAAATGTGATGGAGGACCTCCCCTGGTGGTGCAGGCGGTTGAGCACAATGCTGTGAAGCTGTCCGCAGCCTCTGCAGCAGGGATTTGATCCCGCCCAGCCGGGCAAGGGTCCCACATGGCTCAGCAGACCTCTCCTGTCTTGCCGGCTGCTCCCCTCAGCAGTGTATTTCGTCAGTCTGCCTGTTCTGCCCCCCTCTCTGTCTCTGGTGAATCCTCTCACCCTCCCACACATCTGGCCTGTACCCTGGTTCTTGTATAAATAAATAAATAAATCTTTAAAAAAAAAACAAAAGCTAGACCATAAAGGAAAACCATAAAATGAAAATTAATCCACCCCTGTCTTTGACTTCTTGGGCTCCTTTTCTAACAAAGACCCTATTTAGATTTTTTTCCCTTTCAAAAGTAGTATTTATGCCATACCTATATACTTTGAAAAATTATAGAAACACAACCATACTATACATTGTTGTTCTGTGCTTTTACTTTTTAGTTAATAATATATTCTGGAAGTCCTTCAGAGTAAATATTTTTATTTTTTTAAAAAGATTTATTTATTTATTTATTTATACATACATACAAGAACTGGGATGTAAGCCAAGGGTACGGGGGTGAGAAGATTCACCACAGAGAGTAGGGAGCAGAAAAGGCAGATCTACTGAAAAACACCGCTGAGGGGGGTGGTGGGCGAGACAGGAGAGGTCTGCTGTGTCAAGCAGGTAGCTAGCTCCCTGGCCGGCTGGGGATTGAACTTGTGCTGCAGAGACTGGTGATAGCTTGATAGAACTGTGTCTTTAACCCCTACACCACCATGGAGGCCCAGAATAAATATTTTCTAAATGTTATATGGAACATATATGGATAATTCATTATTTAATCAGCTAAACTGCTGATGGACTTTTTTTTCCTTTTTTTAGGAATACTATTACAATGAACACTGCTGTACATCTACCTTTTAGCAGCATTAGTTAAGTAAGTTCCTAACAGAGGGACTGCTCCTTAACCTCTAAAAGGTGTATGCTAATATAGAAGTATTTTCATTAAGAGTGACCAGCTATTACCATACTTTTTAATAGCTGATAATCTAAAAGGTACAAATCAGATCTGCATTTCTTGAACTATGCAAATGGTTATACATTTTCATTCAGTTGTAAGTTATTAATATTTCTTTTATGATAAACTGCTTGTTTATATCCACACCCATTTTTTCTAAGCCTGTTTTCTACTGACTTACCTGAAATCTATGTTAAAAAAAAAAATCTGCTTTGTTAGAGATGGTGCAAACATTTTTTCCCAGGTTGTAATGATTTTGAAAAACATTTTATTTAGAATTTTAAATTCTCAGAAAAGCAAAACTAATACAGGTAATTCCCTTATATCCCTCTTAGTTTCTCTTAACATTAACATCTTACACAACCACAGCACAATTACCAAACCAGAAATTTAGTATTATTACAATACTATTAATTAATCAGCCAACTGTGCACAAATTTTACTAGTTGCTTAAATATTTCTCCTTAGTCTATTCCAGTCTATAAAAGTTCTATTGACTGATTTTTTTCCTTAAGATTGGAACAAGACTGTGTATTTTTGGCAAGATGTTAACATTGGTCATTTGGTTAATATGCTGTCCCACTGGTGTCGCCACTGTAATGTTACTGTTCAAGATGTGAAATACTAAACTAATAGGACTGCCTAACATTTCAGGTTTCTACAATAGAAAGCACAACACATGTAACATGCCTCTACTGTATTACATTCCTGCTTAATCCAGGGACAAATGATATTAAAGGCAATTAAAACAGAAAAGGATAAATACAGAAATGGTAATGACAGGAATACATTTCTTAGCAAGTTCATAAAGGACAACAAATGAATAACTTACTTGTTAATGACCCAAAATTTATACATAGTGTAAAGTCCCAGTTCTGCTGATTTTATTTGTTTTTGTTGAAATTTTTTAAAAGGACATATAAGACATATTACCCTCCAATTGAAATTATTTATCTCCTTACCATGTTCTGGGGAGAATGTTTACATGTTTTTCAATGCTCTGTTTCTTATTTCACTCTATCCTACATGTCTTCTTTTTTTCTTTTAAGCCATCCAAGATAGGAAATACATACACACACACAAACACACACAGAGCAATATTCTGTGGTGCAGAATTATTGGGGCTTTGGTGGTGGGAGTGGTATAACATATATATGTAGAGGTGTGAACCTGCAACCCTAAAACTTATACTGTGTCTTAAACGGATGTTACCTCAATAAATAAAAACTTTAAAAATGCTGTGCTTATGGTAAATGAGAATAGGGTAATGATGGTTAAGTAACTATATGCCATTTCTCTCACATTGTTTGCCAGTAATGAGGGGTCCCAATTAATTATCCTAGTCATATGGCATATTAGATTCCATTCAAAGTATCTCAAAGGCAGATTTTTTTGTTGGTTTACCATTAGATTCTCAGTAAATGTTTCTGAGGATTGTGACTCCTGAGAACAACAGCTCCCAAAAAATAGTCAAGATTGGTGCTACAGCAAGCTGGGATTTCTTTTTTTAAATTTTCTATAATGGTGCATTTTTTTGCACATACACAAATATAACGGCATAATGAATCCCCACATATCCATTACCCAGTATCAATAATTACCAATCTATTTCATCTACCCTTAATCATACAGCAGTAAAGGGCTGGGAAAAGCAAATTAAAATACAAGATTTCTGAGTCCCATTTTCAAACCTAAGTCTGATAGAGGAAGTTCAAGATGGGGCACAGAAATGGCTTTTTTGAAAGTTCTATAGCACACGCAAATTTTGTATTCGTTGCTGTAAACTTTATAATCATAATATTGAGAAGTATAAAATCAGTATTATGCTGCTTATATGATATCATGTGCATTTTCTTATTTATTATTGTTATGTCTATTAAGCATAAACATGGATAGAAAGAAGTTAAAGAATATCAAAAAAATGAAAGCAGTAACTCCTATCCATGGTTTTGCTCACTGCTTCTAAAATCTTCCATGAACCCAACTTCAAACAGATAAAGCTGTATTGGCAACACAAGCAGCTCTTTAAAGCCACAACTTTTTCTTTCTGAAAAAACATCAACAATCTATGATAACAAAAAGAAATACATAAACAGTGTCACCTCTTCAGAAACAGAAACATATACTGAGAGTTGAGGGGATGGGGTCACAGAAAGTAGATATTATAATGTACTTAAAGGAAAAGAGAGAAAGCAACATTAAGAGACAGTAGATATGATATGAACTTTTTATTTTATAAAACAGGAACACAAATAAGCCTGCCTTTTTAAGAGTTAAAAGTATGTTGTAATAAAACTATGCTATTTAAGAATGTAAATTTGATATTACTATTAGAATATAATGCTATCAGTCTAAGGCATACTGTCAGATATATATTTGGATTGGTGACAACAGCCAACACATAGACATGAATCATCTTATGATTCATTTTTTCTTATATATTTAATCAATTAAATTTCTTATCGTGAATAGATGAGTTAATATTTCAGTATGCTACAAAATTTATTGTTATATTCACAGACTGAATTAACTGTTTATTATTATTTTAATAAAATAACTTCTTTGAACAGGAAGTTCACAAAAGTCATGGTTACTTGGATATTTTGGTATTTAAAATTATGGTGTTTAAAGCAAAAAAACTAAGCAATAAAAACTACCATCAGAAGGAAAAACAAGAAGCACAATTACAAATTATCTCATAGTGTACCTTCAAAGATAGGTTAATTACTATCTACTTGCCAATCAAACTCATTAGGAAGAATAGAGTAGTTTAGGCAACAAACTGCTGATTATCATTTCCATTTGTTCTATTAAGGGCATTTCAAACTTACAAGGCAGTATGTCCTTATATCTGTTCTTTTTAACATTTTCTTCTTTCTCTCCAGTGGCTGTGGGATAAATCTTTTCTGTTCTATATTTGGTAGACAATCTTCTTAATCGCTTAAAATACAAAAAAAAAAAAAGAGAAAGTTTAGGTTTAGAAACCTTAATATTTTCAAAAATTTTAATGATTTACAAAGAGCTCTTCACTGAATTTTGCTGACCTCAATTACTCACAATTCAATTTCCTGTTTTTCTAAGCTCATAGTATCTCCCTACCCCTTAATGATTAACCCAAGGATAATTCTATTTTAGCCTAAGTGAAAACATAAGATTGATATCCCAAATAAACAGTGAAAGGGGACAGTAGAATAAAAGTACTTTAGTTAAAAGAAATTATTAATAAATTTAGCCAGGGGCCTCTCTTGGTGGCGAGGGCGTTGAGCACAGCACCGTGAAGCTGTCCACAGCCTCTGCAGCACCGGTTAGATTCCGGCCCGCAGGCTAGGGTCCCACATGGCACAGCAGACCTCTCCTGTCTAGCCCACTGCTCCCCTCAGCAGTGTATTTCGTCAGTCTGCCTGTTCTGTTCCCCACTCTGACTCTAGTGAATCCTCTCACCCTCCCGTGCATCTGGTCTGCACCCCGGTTCTTGTATAAATAAATAAATAAATCTTTAAAAATAAATAAATAAATTTAGCCAGAATATTTAACTCAGTAATTTTTGTGTTTTCACTAAGAGTTCCAATAACCAAGTTTTAAAACCATGCCTAGAAGTTTATGTACAAGTTTCTTTATTCCTTTTCTCAATAAACCTTGAGCACCCATGATGTGCCAGGCTCCTTCCAAGGCATAAACTAATAGTTACTTACAAGACACTGCAAAATAAAGTTCTTTCATATTGAATTGGAAATGTCCAACAAAGACCAATTCTGCTTATTCATTGCATTACAGAAGTGGTTTGTGAGTTAGTGACAAATTCTTACCACATATGGCAGTAGGGATGTTCTTTGGGCTGGAATATTTCTGCATGTCAGTAATACACTTCCTGCTTTCAGAAGCACTGAAAGTCAGCATTGTGAATTGTTTAAATTCACTACTCCACTACATTGCTGATATTTAATTCCAAAGGAACTTACTTTCTTCCAGGCTTAAAGACATATTGAAAGCATTTTGGTTTCACTATTCAACAAATTACTAAATCAAATTAAATGAAAAATAATTATGGTGACATTTACCTTTCTCACCATTTTATTTTGCTACTTGTGAGATGTTGGTATTTATGTAACTAAGGATATTATGCTTATGTTTTTTTTTTTTTTGAAGATTTATTTATTTGTTTGTTTGTTTATTTATTTATACAAGCACTGGGTACAGTCAGAAGCGTGGGAGGGTGAGGGAATTCACCAGAGCCAGAGCGGGGATCAGAGCAGGCAGAGGGGAGCAGCGGGCGGCAGGAGAGGTCTGCGCACCATGTGGGACCCTCCTCCAGTGGCCGGGGAGCAGCTGGGGATTGAACCGGCGCTGCAGAGGCTGCGGGCAGCTTCGCAACCCAGCGCTCAACCGCTGCGCCACCGGGGAGGCCCTATGCTTATGTATTTTTTAAATATCACAGAACTTCAAGATTCTTGTTATGATAAACTTTAACATGCAGTATCTGAAATAATCTTATAAACAGGCACATACATACTATACTAATAGTGAACCTTTTGTTTTTCTTTGGAAGACTACTAAATTTTATCCTCACAAAACCAGAAATATACACTTTTTTTCTTTAAGATGAAAAAGACTAGCTCTGCATTGGCCCATTGCCAAAGTAAAATCTCCCACATTTATGGTGCTATTTCCTGTAGTAATAGACTTCTCAAAGTATGTAAGTGTGTAAGAGGGGAAATTTTATTTAAAAGTAAATAGGCTGTTGGTGAGGTGTGGGAAAACCAGAAATTCCATACAATGACAAAAAAGAACATCAGACAATCTCTAAAGCGGGTAGGTAATTTGGCAATCACAAATACACATGATCCCTTAGCTAGAAATTGTACTTCTGCAAATCTGTCATCTAGATAAATGGTACACGTACGAAATAATGCAAGTACAAGGTAATTTATTATAGCATTATTTATACAAGCAAAAGCTGCAAACAATCAAAAGTTTTAGTAGATAACTAGCTAAATGCTGCTTTTTTTTTTTTAGATTGATTGATTGATTGATTGATTGATTTAAGCACTGGGTACAGTCAGAAGCGCAGGAGGGTGAGAGAATTCACCAGAGCCAGAGCGGGGAACAAAACAGGCAATCTGATGAAGAAACACACTGCTGAGGGAAGCAGCGGGTGCGGCAGAAAAGGTCTGCGAGCCATGTGGGACTCTCGCCGGTGGCCGGGGATCGAACTGGAGCTGCAGAGGCTGCAGGCAGCTTCGCAGCCCAGCGCTCAACCACTGCGCCACCAGGGGAGGCCCGCTAAATGCTTCTTACAATCAAATGATACAGTTGAAAATAAATGAGAAAATTCTTTGCACAAGATACAAAAATATCTCAAAAATACATATTAATTGTAAAGAGCAGGGAACACAGCAGCATATGTAATACACTATTGTTGTTAAATATATATTTGTAATTTGTTTGTACATGTGCAGAAAATATCTCTGGAAGGTAAATTAACAAAAGTTGTTGGCTATGGGGAAGGGAAATGGGTTGCTGTAGGAAATGGTTGAGAAGGAAACATTATTGTATGTTTTTACATACTTTCTCTGGCCTCCCTGGTGGTACAAGGGGTTAAGCACCACACTCTGAAGCAATACACAGCCTCTGCAGCACAAGTTTGATTCCTGGCAAGCCAGGGAGTAAGCCACATGGCGAGGCAGACCTCTCCTGTCTCGCCCGCTGCCCCCCTCAGCAGTATATTTTGATCAGTCTGCCTGTTGTGTTCCCCTCTGTCTCTGGTGGTTCCTCTCAACCCCCGCATCTCTGGCCTGTACCCCAGCTCTTGTATGCATAAATAAATAATAAAAAAATTTAAAAACATTACACACTTTCTTTCTACTATAAGAACATAATGCTAATTCAAAAATTAAATGTAAAAAGTAAAGGGAAAGAGAAAAGATTGCTCATGATTTTAGTACTCCATAACAAAAATTTATCATCCCAGTTATTTACATATCATCTTTCATATTTAATCAAAATTTTCCTATTTTCTCTATTCAAAGGTTTTTGTTTTCAGATACTTATAGTATCTTAATGAATATAAAATATTGTGTATGACTTATATAAAGCTATAAATCTAAACAGGTCCATAAACACAGGTAACCGAAATTAAAATTGGAATATATATATACACATAAATAAAAAAAAACTTCAAGGGGAAAGTGAAGAGGGTTGAATTTAATTATAAAATGTGAATGTACTTCTGGAATATCTGCTATAATCTCTTCAAACATTTCTCCTTTTACATGACAAATTAGGTCACTGAAAAATGTGCAAAACAAAATTTTATGACATCAATTTTCATTTCTTATTATAATGAACCTTGAGAACACTTTCTGTGTACAAATGAATATCTAAGTTGAGTTTGACTTTTATTCACACAGCTTTCTTAAGGCCCAGCACAGTTTGGGATGCTTTATACATTCAAGCGTGCAATAAAGAATATTCTATTAAAGTAATCCACATAAGTAGTTACAGTTAGAGATTTTCATATATCAGAGATAAAAATCTTTGTTCTACTACATATATGATCCATTAAACTTAAAAAATCTGTCTTATACATTTGAAAAATTAAATATCAAAAAATCTTTACCCAACTATATAATACAAATTTCCTCAGTAGGGACTTATTTCCTAACCACCACCACCACCACAAAAAGATGTCAGCTTTAAATTCAGCTATTTGAAATAAAATTCTTTAATACTTTCAAGTTGTATAACACTGAACATATTTACCTCATGTCTGAGCATCTGTAATTATGAGGATAATACCTATACTCATAAGAAGACTTGAGCCCATTAATTATATGCCCCTAAATATTTTTTTCTTTAAAACCTTAACCAGATCAGACATCAAAAGGAATTATATATTCTGTCTGCCTAGGAGTGTTGAACATGGTTGGTTCATTCATATACTGTTTGTCAAATTTGAGCATGCTTTGCAATCAACTGGAGGCTTATTATTATTTTTAAAATTTATTTATGCATACAAGACCTGGGGTGTAGGCCAGAGGTGTGGGGGTGCTGAGAGGATTCACCAGAGAGAGTGGGGAGCAGAACAGGCAGATCGACTGAAATACACTGCTGAGGGAAGCAGCAGGCAAGACAGGAGAGGTCTGCTGCGACATGTTAGCTCCCTGCCCTGGGATCAAACTGGTGCTGCAGTGGCTGTTAGTGGCTTCATAGTGCTGAGACTTAACCTCTTGTGCCACCAGGGAGGCCCTAGAGGGCTTTTATCGCTGTGGCCCATCTTGAGAGTTTCTGATTCAGTAAGACTGACTGCGGTGTGAGGAGGTCATTTAAATTCCCAGGTAATGCTGTTCTCTAGGAACAACACTAAGAACCACCAGTATAAAGTATCTGGGTTCACGGGAGGGGAGGGATTGGGGTCAGAATGGGGGGCTGCAATTGTATGGGGAATATAACAATAAAATTTATAAAAAAAAAAAAAAAACAAATAAAACAACATGTTATCAGAAAAAAAAAAAAAAAAAAAAGTATCTGGGTTCAAGATGGAGTATTGTGATCCATTTGCATGGAAGAATACAGGTGGATTTTCAACAATTCGTAGGTTCCTCTATATTTTATGAACATGCTGGCTGTATTAAATAATTTTGACAAGGATTTGCACTGGGAACTGTAGTTTGGATTAGGGACAAATAAGGAAAAATCTAATTATCAAGTATTAAAAAAAGGAACAAGGGAGGGGAAATGATGGTTCAGCAGCAAGTGAAAATAAAAAATGTACCAGGCATAAAGAAAAAGAGCTTAAATTAAAGAATTAAAGGTTTTGCAATTAGATCCTAGATAAACCAGGAGGTATAGCAAATAGGAAAATCAGAACTATTCTTAGCTCTTAAAACATCAAAATAATACAATACTTTATGGACCTGCGTGGTTGCACTTGACACCAGCAGTGTGCCAAGTTAAAAAAAAAAAAAAAAGAGACAAAACAAAAACACCACAGAAAGGCACTTTCAAAATTCTACTTTTAAAAATCCCCATGATAATTATCTTTCTGTATCTTTGAGTATGCATTTTCTTTGCTTCTCAGTGGGGATTCCACTTACATACTTCCAAAATCTTATCCATCTTTTAAGTCCTAGCTCCTTCATAGCTTTATTATCATCCTTCATGTGAAAATAATCTTTCCTGTCTAAGTTCTTTTTAGACTTTGCATCTATTTTTAAAATACCATTTCCTTCTCTTCACGAAAAATACACGGAGTATACATCTCACTTCCCCAATCAAACTCTAAACTCTGTGAGTACAAGATTTATTGACTGATTAATATTTATAGTATCGTATATCCCTAGAGCACATTAAATATTTATGTTAAATATTTAATCTTATTCTAAGATTAGAAACCTGGCTTACACACAAAAGATTTTGTTATTTTAATACTAATACCACATCAAAATTAATGTCCAAATGGTGCTTCAAGTAGAGGTAGCACCAATAATCACATGCAACTATATGAACTGTAGTTTAAATGAAACAGAAAGTATACATATACTTTCATTTTAACTTCCTCCACCATTCCATTGTCTCTAGTGAATCTTTTAGTAGGAAAGTGAGAAACAAGCCATGATATACTAATGAACCTTATTCATAAACAGTGCTGTGTGACAGACTGTGACTATCACTAATAAAATATTCATTTATTAAGTTACATAGGATTTTTTAATGTGATCCTAAAGTATTTTGAGTCACTTGCTACTCTAACTGGACAAAAATATAGCTAAATGGTATGTTTATATAAGCTTATAGATAACAGTTTGACTTTTTAAAACGAAGCAAACAAAAGCCCTTTAGTAGAAATACATTCCCAATTGAATCAACCCTTAAAAGTCTTGAAATCAAGTTACATAGTAAACTTAAATAAGAAATTCCACTCTTATTTCAGATTTACTGTCCTAAAGACAAATTTGATTGTTTTAGTTCCACTCTTAAAGTCCTCCACTAGTGTCTATCAATTACAAGATAAACCATGAATTCCTCAGTTTAACTATATCATATCCAGAATGCTGTCTGTCCAGTTGCCTAGCTTTTTTTTTTTTTAATAGTCTTCACAGTTTGATGCTTCAGTCATTACAGAATCATCACTACCACTAGTAACTCCCGCCACCCGCCGCACCTTAACATCTCTGTTTCACTATTTTTGCTCTTGCAAAATTAATTGTAAGACTGGCTAAAGTTTTATTTCCTTTGGGGAGCCTTTTTGGAACCTTGCTTTCTTAACCACTCCTAGGTCTCCAGCAGTGAATAATCAACAATACATTGCTCTATTACCATATGAAAAGTATTTTAATATTTGTCTATCCATGTAGTCTATAGTAGACTGGAAAAGTGAAGGCAAAAACTGGACTCTTATGGATTTTACAGACGAACAGCTAATGCAATACAAATCACATGAAAAATAGGTGAACTCAAGAATTATTAATTGAGCCTTTTCAGGTAAGTCACGGAGATATTTCTAAAACATTAGAATTTTTGATGCAAATGAAAACTGAGTTTAATAACCAATTTGCTTTAAAGTTTCTGTAGATTTTCTTCTCTCCCTGCCCCCCAGCCCTTTTCAGAGAAGAGTAGGAATGTAGTCCCCCACTAACGGAAATTCTGCCTTCAAGTGAGGAAAGTACAGGGCCATCGCATCCCAAGTTCAATGGAATTAAGCCTTGCCCTGGGAAAACTACCTTTGTTATCATGGTATTTCCTCTGCCAGTCAAGTATTGATTTTCTCTATTTCTTAAAACACAATATTTTTCTAAACCAATATACCAATTTTCAAAGATTTCTAAAAGTCACACACAATGACTATTCTCTTTGTGATATATGTGTCAAGATTTGAGTTCATTAAAAGGGTGGACCAGCTTCACTGTTTATATAAGGACGAAGCTAAAGAGAAAGTGTAATGTGATGTTTGTTGAATTTCTCTCCAAAGAGCTGTCTAATGGATTGGCCACTGGGTGTCTCATGGGCATGACAAACATGTCCAAATAACCAATACTGAACAGGTGCTCAAGCCAAAAAGCTGGGAATCATCCTTGATTCCTTCCCATTCCTGCCCTGACCCCCAATAACCTATCCATAAGCAAGTCAAATTAGCTACTCTTCTAAAATATATCTAATTGTCATTCATATTTACATACAGACTTAGAATTCAGAGTACATTCAAACAGGGACAATTATTAAATTAATTGTTGGGTAGATTTTAATTCAGGACATTTAAGAAAACAGGATACAAAAAGTAACAGTGTGAAAATGGAGATTAACTCAAACCCTTTTTGGAATAAGATGGGATATAAATAAATACTGGTGTTCAAGACTTATCATCCTGTTACTAGACCACACACTCCTGCCTCAAATTCCTCAACATCATGACACAAAAACCAGCAGAAGCTTCATAAAAGAGTACTTTTAATAAATATGTATAGGAGAATGTACAAATTTTAAAACTGTACCTTAGAAAAAATAAAAATTAAGTTATTTTAAGTTTAGCAAAATATAAGAATACCTGATCCATAATATCATACACATTTGCCATTGCTCTCAAAATTTTTGAAGTAGTTACTGCAGAATCCATCTTAAAAGGTAGCCTTGGCACAGTTGTTAATCAATAGTTAAATTAATAAATCCACTGGGTTTTAAACCTGAAAGGTTTAATTGTCCTCAGCCATTCAATTGTAATATCACTAATTTAATGCTATCATACAAACTGGATGATCATGAAGTCAATAAAAACATTTTAAACTCCAAACACAAGGTAATAGCAGCTAGGAAAATCTGAGTATAACCTCTAGCTGGCTGTTCTGAAACCTTTACATATCCTTATATAAAAACCATTATATAAAAACAATGTATACCATTAGCATATGTTATAAGCAACTAAAACCATCAAAGGGTCTTTGCAATATCTACCTTAAACTGAAGTACACAACTGTCTTTCAAAATTCATCTTCCTACTTTACCGACTGTTGCATTAAAGACTAATTTGCCATTCTCTTTCAGAAATGTGTAGCTATGTCTCCTTATTTGAAGCTAAGTCAGGACTGATATTAAAACGATATACTTTGAAGGGCCATCGGTTTTATGGACCTTTTGGTAAAAAAAAAAAAGATTTTTTGTTTTGTTCATGCTGATTTCTATGCTTCAGTTATTTTCCTGTTAGTCTGTCAACAAAACTCCTTGTTTCCTTCTAACTCAGTACAGAAATCATCTTGCTGAAACATTCCTGACCACAAGTAGTGGCAACCACTTCCATCTTCTACTTCCTCCCAAACTGCTTCCTCATCTCTACCCACAGTCCTTTGTATCACCTCTAATCTAGGACAAAACCAAATGTAGAATTATTTTTATCTGTACAAAGACCATCCCTGATAGAACACTAAAGCCCTAAAGATGCAGACCTCATCTCATTCCATAGTACCAACCAGCTACTACCAGCATAGTCTATGATAAAAAGTAGGGAGTTCAATATATAATTTAGATCTTCTCAGGTGGTAATTATAAAAGAAAGGATTTCCCCCCCTCCCCTTATACATTTCTTAATTATTTCACAATGAGACAGCTTTGAGTCAGAGAAGCCAGGGCTCAATTCCTACTCCATCAACTATTAGCAAAGTAGATCTCAGTACAACAGCTTTATACTCCCCCCAGAATGAGTATATCAATAGACCTTAATTTCAAGAATCAGTTTTTAAATAAAACTGTATACTTTAAATTTATTATTTAAAAATAAGTTAATGCATAAAGACTGAGAAAAAAAGGTAATTTAAAAAAATTCACAAGCAACAACAAGCAAATACTTTTCTTAAAGGAAATGTTCCTTCCACTTCTATAGTTGGAAAATAGTGTGCTTTTCAATATCAAACCAAGTCAGGACAGTGTAATCCAAGTTTATCCTCTCCTAACCTCCAAGCTATATGTTTATGTGAATAAAGAAGAATCCATTTGAATTAAGAGGACAATAAACTTTTTGTCAAATATACTAATTTTATTGAAATGAAGATATTTAATACAAGAAATGGAAGTGTTCCAAGGTTTGATCATTTTTATTTGTTCTTACACAAAAGGGCTTTACCTCTTTCATCCATTTCATCACCTTCTATCTAATGTCCCTCTAGCAATTTAACTCATGTAACTACTGATTCTACATTTTACGGGTCAATCTCAATTTGCTATATTTTGCCCCATTCTCCCAACAGTAAATTGCTCAGAAATCCAAAAATCTGGGAATTAAAACTATGGCTCCTCTGAGCAATTTATAGCACACTTCATCTGCAGTGCATCTCCATTTAAGACACAATTACTAGTCTCCTTTACCCTGTAGTCTCCACTGGGGGAATATGCTACAAATTTGTCATCTCGAAGTGTTCCAAAGCAATTCATCATCAATCTCACTATCCCATAATATATAATATCAACATATAGTAAACTTAAGGCTGTTAAGTTCCAGTTTTAACACACAAAGTCAAAATAACAACAACTGTCCAACTAAAAAAAACCAATTAAGACCCTGAAGTTAAGCACAGTTGCAAAATTAATATTTATCTCTACAAAAACAAAAGAGTCACTTTTCAAGTATGAAAACTCAATACATATTTACCACTATATGGAAATAAATTATTTTTTGTTAGGCCAGATTGTCACAAAGCCAAGGTTAACAGACCAAACTTTTAAAGAGAAACCTGTACTTCCTGGTGAACCATTAACTCCTGAACCTCCTGAAAATTTCATACTTCCCTTTATCACTTCCACTAAAACTACTTTTAAGAAGTTACTAATCATCTCCAAAAGGCACTAAAAATCTCAGAAGCCTCAGTTCCTAAGAGTATTTAACATAAATGATTCATCCTCTTTTAAAAGTCCTTTCTTAGATTTCATGAAACAACTTTCTGGATTCTCCTACTAATGAGTCTTTTCTGTTTCCTCTGCTTCCCAGCCTCTAAAATGTATGCGTTCTCAATTACATTTATGGAGATTCCAAAATCTGTTTCTAGTCCTAATTTTTCTCTTTAGTTCCATCACCAATGGCAATTCACATCACCAATAGCAATTCAAACCTAATTTGATAAAAATGTTTCGATGTCCCTTCTTATTTTCATGGTTCCTTTGCCGTGTTTACCCATTCAAACCTAAAACCTTCTTGTAGTTTTTGGACTTTCCCCCTTTGTATGTGCACTTGCTCTCACATCCAAACAGTTTCCAGTTGTGTGGAGTTCACCTGAGTAAACATCTCTCAAACTTGATTTCTAGTACTTCTGCCAATGATGAAAGACCATGTCGGTACTGGACCATATGTACTTTTATTTCTTTACATTTCTTCAATACTGTCCTTTAAATAAAAAATTTATGAAACTGTTTATGAAACTTAAATATTTATGAAACCTCAAAGATTATAACAAATACTAAAAAAAATGGATAAATGTATATTGAGCAGAGAGAAAAAATGCATTTATGTTCATTAAACCATGCACGTAAAGCATACTATACAACATCGAACATAGAGTATGGCTTTTAACATATAAAAACTGAAATGAGCACATAAGATATATTAACAAATAAGGAAGTTAAAGGATTTTTTTTAAATAGTTTAGCCCCTTTCTTTTTTTTTTTTTAAAGAGTTATTTATTTATACAAGAACTGGCTAGATGCACAGGAGGGTGAGAGGATTCACCAGAGACAGAAAGGGGAGCAGAAAAGGCAGACTGACGAAATACACTGCTGAGGGCGAGACAGGAGAGGTTGGCTTCCACGTGTGGGATTCTCGACAGCCAGCCAGGATTGAACCCAAGCTGCAGAGGCTGTGGAGAGCTTCACAGAGCGGTGCTCAACCGCCTGTGCCACCAGGGAGGCCCAGTAAAGGAAATTTTTAATTAGCTGCCATAGATTAACTAAATTGTTATTAAAACTAGCAGAAACTAAACTTGATTTATACTGCCAAGCTTTTTGTTCTTAAAATTTATTTTAATTCCTTTTAACCTGTGCTCTAAGATTTGGTGCCATACCCAAGAGTTGGATACCTGAGATCACAAGCTCATTACAAGCTCTAGTTCATGGACCAAATTCTAGAAAAATAGAATAAATTGGCATTGATGTTCTCCTTATTCCTTCCATTATCAATCTATATGGACACCACATAAAATCCTGTTATACCTCCAAAAACCTACAAATTACCTGACAAACCAGATTAAGTTAACAAGCCATTTCTGCACCTTCTACTCCAACTCTCCAAGTCTAGTAACACATAAATAAAGCATTACTATTCTGGGATTTGCTGTGCCACTTTTTCCTATCAATAACATAAAAACAGTTTAATATAAGTTATCTATGCTTTTAAAATACAAAAAAATTAAGTGCAATAAAGGATCTGCTTTTTTTTTTTATAGAGGCATGTTTTATTTATTTATTTATTTGTTTGTTTGTTTGTTTGTTTTGTTTATACATGCACTGGGTACAGTCAGAAGCGCGGGAGGGTGAGAGAATTCACCAGAGCCAGAGCGGGGAGCAGAGCAGGCAGAAGGACCGAAGTACACTGCTGAGGGGAGCAGCGGGCGGCAGGAGAGGTCTGCGAGCCATGTGGGACCCTCCTCCGGTGGCCGGGGAGCAGCCGGGGATCGAACCAGTGCTGCAGAGGCTGCGGGCAGCTTCACAATCCAGCGCTCAACCGCTGCGCCACCGGGGAGGCCCAAGGATCTGCTTTAACCGTCATTACTCTTTCAAAATGGAGAGACTAAGCAGATATAAAGTCAAGTTAGTTTCCCAAACTTTGGTCTACAGAATTCAGTTTTAAGTTCTTAATAGAAATATAATTGGCAATTCCTCAAACAATTAAAAATGGTTACAATAAGACTCAGCAATTTCACTCCTCGGTATATAACCAAGAGAACTGAAAACATACTGATAAAAAAGTGTACACAAATGTTCACAGCAGCATTATTCATGAATCAAAAAGTGAAAACAACATGTGTACGAACTGATGAATAAATTGTGGTACATTCATGCAATGAAATATTATTCAATCATAAAAAAGAATATGGTACTGATACATGCTTAATAGAAGAACCTTGAAAATATTAAGCTAAGTGAAAGAAGTTAGTATACAAATTGCACATGATTCCATTTATAAGAAATGTCCAGAATCGGCATGTACATAGTGTTAGAAAATAAATTACTGGTAATCACTAATGTGTTTACAACCTGGTAAACAGGTTGTAGGGGACAGGGAGAAATGAGATCTGACTGGTAATAGATACGGGGTTTCTTTTGGTGGTGATGGAGATGTTCTCAAATTAGATAGTGACGGTAGATGCCCAACTTTGTGACTATACTAAAAACCAATTAAATGCACAATTTAAAGGGGTGACTTTTATGATATGTAAATTAATCTCAATTAGTGTGAATTAATCACAATAAAACTATTTAAAAATTTAAAAAAAATCAATTTGGTGAAAACATTTTTTTAAGATTTTAAGATTTATTTATTTTTGCATAGAAGAATTAGGGTATAGGCCAGAGATGCTGGGGTTAGAGGATTCACCAGAGACAGGCTGGGGAGCAGAACGAGCGAACGGATTTTACTGAAATACACTTCTGAGGAGACAATGGGCAAGACAGGAGAGGTCTGCTGCGCTGTATGTGGTAAGCAAACTGGTCTCTATGTGGTAAGCAAACTGGTCAAAGATTGAACTAAGGCCTTGAGGTGATAGTGCTGAGACTTAACCCCTAAGCCACCAGGGAGGTCCAGATTTGGGGGGGGGAAATTTCAAATAGATTTTAAAATAGATCTATTTTTAAAATGGATATGTGAATAGTAATTATGCCAATTTCAGAGTGGGCTAGTCAAAGCACATCAGTACTACTATGTAATAAGAATTGTCTACCCTCCTTAAGTTGATTATTACTCCAACCTATATTATTTATTGCAGACAATTTTATTAGAACATTAATCCCACATGGCCAGACATAATAAGAACACACATCTGATCTAAATAAAAGTAATATGAAAACAATACAAATGAACAATAAGGTTTATAGGAAACTTTGGCCAATGAACCTTTAATATGTAACTTTTTCGGAAAGGATAGGTAAATATAATAAGTGGGAAAGATAAAACATACGTATACACTTTTAAGATGAGTTGATGCCCAAGCAACAATAAAGAAGTTAAATAACTAATTTGGAAGACTAGATATTTAAGAAGAAAACAATAAGAAAATGTAGGGGCCAGGGAAATATTGGTAACCTAATGATCAAGATTAATCCAAATTCTGTAACCCTATAATCAAGGACCAGCAATCAAGACTACTTAAAGTTTTAGTATTTTTCTCTGAGGAAATGAATTGGAGGTTATTTCTGATACCAAACATTCAAATTACTTGCAAGAAAGCATTTAATTCTAGCATTACTTTAGATTTGGTCCTTAAAGGGCAATCGTACCACTGTGCAGATATGTGCACTCCAAGTTATTAAGGGCATGATTTTGTCAATTATTTCTTTGTAATAATAAACAGTGCTCCCCTTTCTTACAAAATGAAAAATCAAACAAAAACCCCCAAGCCTCCTTGTGTTAAAAAAATTAGGACATATAAAGATTTCTGCAATATTTTAAATAAAAACGCAAAGATGATATAGAGGAACTACACATCTAAAAATAACATAGTATCTTTTTTTAAAAAAGATACTTTAGAATCCTCAATCAAAATGAGCCAAGATTCTCAATTAAGAGTAACATTTTGACAGCTTTCAAAACCATGGTCAAACTCATTGAAGAGAATGTACTAGTATTTCCTCCAGCAGAAACTTCACTAACACAGGCAAAATATATGTCAAACTGGGCAGCAATGTTGGAGGAAAAATGGTAAATAATTGAGATGTCTGCTAGTTGTAAGAACTATTAATTAAACTGGAACCATGAAGCCACATTATCTTGTGAGAGCACTTCACTTTGAAAATGAATCACAAATTTTGTTTTATTATAATCATTAAACTTTTATAAACTCATGCTTCTCGTTGTGCTAGATGGTCATGTATAGTATAAACACTTTGATATAAAGTACACCTACAACTCAACAACAAAAAACCAAATAACAATTAAAAAATGGGCAGACTTGAGAAGATACCTCCCAAGACACACAGATGGCCACACATGACAAGATGTTCAACATCACTGAAAAATGAGGAAATGAAAATCTAAACCACAATGAAGTATCTCCTCACACCCTTTTAACGGCTATTCTCATAAAACCAAAATTGTAAGTGCTGATGAGGATGTGGAAAAATAAGAACCTTTGTTCTGTTGGTGGGAATATAAAATTGTATAGTAACTATGGAAAACAGCAAAGCAATTCCTCAAAAGCTCAAAACTTGAATTACCATATAATCCAGCAATTCCACTTCTAGTTCTATACACAAAAGAACTGAAAGCAGGGTCTCAAACACCTATGCGTACATGCATCATAGCAGCATTTTCCCATTAGCTAAAAGGTGGAAGTAACCCAAGAGTCCATCACTGAACAAATGGATAAACTAAATGTGGAATACATATAATCTATTATTACTCACTCTCAAAAAGGAAGGAAATTTTGATGTATGCTACAACATGGATGAACTGAGAGGACATTATACTAGTTGAAATAAGCCAGTCACAAAAAGACAAATATTGTATGATTCCACTTAAATGAGGTATCTAGAGTGCTCAAATTCATAGAAAGAATGGTGAGTGCCAGGAGCTGGGAGATGAGGAGAATGGAAAGGTAATAGTACACACTTTAGTTTTGCAAGATGAAGAGAGTTCTAGAGACTGACTGTAAAATGGTGTGAATGTAATTAACATTACCGAATGGACACTTATCAGTGTGTTAAGATGGTTTTATGTTATTTGCATCTTAGAATTTTTTTAAGAAAGTAAAAGAAACCCTTTGTAGTTGTTTACAAAGAAATATCCCATCAAAGAAGTGGGCCAGTTAGTGGTGAGAAAATGCCATTGAAGTATTTCACATTACCAGGCTACCCGACATGCATATAACATTAGCGTTACTCTACTCAGGAATTAATTGTTTTGATACTCAAACAGAACAAAAATCATATACTTTCTGACATGCTGAATTCACACATTTATAATAAAAGGAAAAAGATTTAATTATCACCTTCAGGAATGTAGAGGAAACAAATCAGGGATTGGGGGGAAGTAATTAGATTAAATTAAAAATAAAAATCAGCAGGCAACTACCAATCAGATATTCTGCAGGGGAGGAGGAGGGACAAGGATCAAAACAGGGGAGGGAAGAGCACAAGGGACTATGGTGATGGGACACAGGTGAATTGGTGGAAATTTCATGGGGACTATTACACCTGAGAGGAGAAAGCATACATTGTACAAAAATGAAGAATGATGTAAAATATATATAAAATAAAAAAATAATTATCACCTTTTTAAGGATAATTAGCACCTTACTGGTCTCACATCATTTTCTTATAGTTTATCCTATGAGCAGTGGTGAATAGTCCAAAACCCTGCCCTCATGTAGCATACAATCTAAAAGTATGTCCACATGATATGGTTATTTATTATCCCTGCCTTTTATATCTATCATCTGTTTACATGTTTTATAAATTGGCACCTGAGATTATAACTCTCTATTATAGATCATTTATTTCTCTTTATTCCCCCACAGGGCTTAGTGTCTTCTAACTATCACACATTCAAAAAAGGCATGGTAAGTCTTTTAAGCACAATGGGCATGGATAACTAAATTCAGACCATCAATCATTTAATGAACTAGCACTCTATCATCACATTTATAACACATTCAGTTCAACAGTTGAGATAATATAGTTCATATAAGTGGAAAGCATGCAGTAAGTAAATGCTAAGTCGAATTTGTAGTTTACAATCATACTGACATGAAACAGATAAAAAAATGAAGTATAGGGGCCTCCCAGGTGGCATAGGGGTTATGTCTCAGTGCTATCATGCTAGCACTGCTGTGCTGTGCCTGAGTTCCATCCCTGGCCAGGGAGCTAAACCACATATATCATAGCAGACTTCTACCCTGAGCAGTGTATTTCAGTAAATCCGCCTGTCCTGCTCCCCCGTCTCTGTTGAATCCTCTCACCCCCGAACCTCTGGCTTATACCCTAGTTCTTCTATGCATAAATAAGTAAATAAATCTTTAAAAAAAAAGAAGTACATTTTAAAATAATTTATCTACAGTAATATTTCCCAGTCCTAAGCAACAAATGTGAAGACACTGTTTTTGATTTTGCTCCTTTATTATCTTACCTACAAAGTTACCAAGGATACTCTAAATCTTTCATCATCAGGGAGAACACAAACATAATAAATCAATCAGATAGTGCATATATTTAAAAATACTCAGTAGATCCTTAGCTATGAGAAAATGACCGGAATCCCTCCCAAAAGCCCATATACCCAGATGCCAACCAGAGGCCAATCTTGCACAAGCCTTTCTAAGGATAGCAGTCTCAGGGCTTGTAGTGTTAGTTCTTTTGTATACAATTCTAAGATGAAAAGTTAAACTCCCTCCCTCTCTCTTCCATATCCCTCTCCTTTGAAGTAGTCAACCATATTAATCCTCTTTAGTGATAGATATTTTATCTATTATTGCATCAAAATCGCAGCAGCTAATATGCATGAACATACAAGTTTATGCACATATGCAAATATTTTAAAGGAAAGATTCTTAGAAGTTGACATGCTGGGTCAAAGAATATACACATTAAGTGGCCAAACTTCCAAGAAATGCTTCACCAGTTGATAAACAAGGAAGATATTCCTATCAGCAAATCCAGAATATCATTTTTATATCCTTGCTAACATTTGCTATTATCAATTTCTGAACTGTCAAAATGATCAAATTTTGGATACTGCCAAATTTACTGGAATCTGGAGGACCCCCCTCAAAAGTTAATGCTGATTAGTTTCTCTGATGACTAATGGTTGGTGAGGGTTTTTTTTTTTAATGTTCAGTAATTATTTACATTTCTTCCTGTTGTCACTCATAGCACTTGGTTTTTTTTTTTCCTATTGGACTCTTTATATTGATAGGTAAAAAACTACTTATATTTTAAATAATAATCTTTCATCTTAATTGTGTTGAGTATATTTTATCATATTCTATTGCTTATCTTTGAATTACCTTTGGTGTTACAGATGCTTTTTATTTTTAAGAGGTCAAACCTGATCATTATTACTGTTAAATCTGTGCTTGAAATATAAAATCAGGAGAAAAAAATACTCTAATTCAGATTGACTTTGTCCCTAAATAATTTTTACCCATCTCTTTATTACAGAAGAGAAGTTAACCTAATACAGTGGAACTCTTTCTTGACTTACTTATTTTAAAATAAAGAAATCTTGTTTCTTTATTCAACTATCATTTTATATTAGAAAACGAAGTCTTAAGTAAAGTGAGTCTTATACCACTTTGTGAAGTGACAATTCCTAGGTACTAGTTAATTGTACTAGTTAATTTCTAACAGGATCAGGACTATCAGTGTGACTCAACAAGTCACTGTCAGTTTGACTTCTTTGATAATAAAGCACTGCTTCTGTAAGAGTTGGAACTTAATGTGTATTGTGGTATGCTGACAATCTTTAGGATTAAATTATTTTAGAGCATATCCCCAGTAATCAAGTAACATTATTTAAATTATAAATCTTTTGTTGTGCAGAACATTAAATGAGTAACAAAGACCAATTCACTTTTACTTGTGAAAAATTGACCCAGTATTCTAAAAATTCAGTTTTAACCAATTCCTTGTTTGTTGTCTTAATACTTATAAATCCACCAACAGTCCCATTAGTCATAGAAATACTCATTTCTATACTCCTTTTGACTGCTCTTTTTAGTTAATGTTGTTACTATTTTTTCCTGAAGTCTTTTCATTGGTCTTGCCTCTATTTACTTAAAAGATTTCCCCTACTTGTGAAGTCCCTCCATCAAAATTCATCTATCCTTCTGAGCTCATCTGAAAGTTGTTTAAAAATTCCACTCTTTTGGGCCTACCCGGTGGCGCAGTGGTTGAGCGCTGGGTTGCGAAGCTGCTCGCAGCCTCTGCAGCACCGGGTCCCACATGGCGCACAGACCTCTCCTGCCGCCCACTGCTCCCCTCAGCAGTGTAGTTCAGTCCTTCTGCCTGCTCTGCTCCCCGCTCTGGCTCTGGTGAATTCTCTCACCCTCCCGCACTTCTGACTGTACCCAGTGCTTGTATAAATAAATAAATCTTTAAAAAAAAAAAATTCCACTCTTTTAACAGTATGGGATTTTTCCTTTTTGAAAAATTCTCATTGCATAATGATGCAAATATACTTATTGCCACTGAACTATACACATAATAAGAGTTAAAACGGTAAATTTTATGGAATGTATATTTTACACCACCAAAAAATTCCCCCAAAATAACAGAATTCTCATGGTACTGTGTCCAGTTTGTATTCGTTATCTGTGTACATTTTTATTTCCCCACCTCTACTAAAAACTTCCTCAGGAAAGGGATCATGTAACCTCCACTGCCATTTAACACAGTTGAATTTGCCAGAAAATTCAGAATAACTTTCTTTGAAACAACTCACTCTAGTTCTTATGTGATAAGAAACACATGGTTGCAACTTCAGTAGGTGAAAGCTTACTTTTACACACAAATTGTACCTTTAATGGAGTTTTTCATTTCAATGGAGTTGTTACACTGATAAAACAGACTTTTAAAACATAGGAAAGGCCATATTACGTATCAAAATACATATTAATTAATAGAGTATTAAAGGCATAGTAACAAAAATGTTTTGACTGCTAAATTTGCATAGTTGGAGTTACTGCCTTCTCCAATTCTGAGATTAAAATGGTTCACATGCAGAATCAGAACTTTTTTTCATGTAAACAAACAAGGGATATTGACATTGTTCAATCCAACTCAAGTATATTTAACACAAAAGATTCTAACAAATAGTTGCTAGCCATCAGAAATATTAAGAAGTTCTACAATATCAGGCAATCACTTCTTTCAAAAATTCTGCCAGTCATTCTCTCTCAAGTTAGGAATGGATGATCATGCTGCTGGTACCCATAACCACAATGAAAGAAGTAGCAAAACATGGGAGTTAAGGCATAGTTTTAACAGAACAGTTCTGTCACTTATATGACCTTGGGCAAGCTGAGTTTCCTTATTTGTAAAAATAGAACTTGGATTAATTTGAGGATCCAAAGTAACATTCCTTGTAGAACTTATTCTATAAACAAGGCATATAGCACTGTATGCACATTATTTGTATTGTCTATTAAATATATATCATAAACACATTATAATGATTTAAGATTTACAAAGCACCTATCATGTGGCCACAGGTAGGTATCAAGGTATAAAAGACAAGACAAATCCATGTCACTGTTATCTCTGAATCTCTCAGTCTGGATCTCTAGCTACTGAATACCTGATAACCTAGTAATAAAAACAGAAAAATAAATACATAATTGCAATATGATATGGTGAATTGTAACAGAGAAACATACAAAGTGCTATGAAAGGAAAATTGAGACAAGGTAAGGATGTTATACCTTTATTCTGGCCAACCCAATTAATTTCATCAAGTTTCCTGCAGTATCACATGTGGCCATCCTGCCATCCTGTCCACACCATATAACCTACGATTTGATTTCTACCTTTCCCAATGTCCCCACCAACTTCAAGAATAACACTGTCATTTGTTATTTCATCTACAAAATGGAATTAGTATCTTGCTTATTGGGTTGTAGTAAGAATTATGAGAGTTCATTAAAAATCAATTCAAGGGCCTCCCTGGTGGTGCAAGGGGTTAAGATGCAACCTTGAAGCTATCCACAGCCACTGCAACACGAGTTTGACCCCAGGGAGCTACCCACATGGTGCAGCAGACCTCTTCTGACTTACCCACTGCTCCCCTCAGCAATGTATTTCAGTCAATCCACCTATTCTGCTCCCCACTCTGTCTCTGATGAATCCTCTCACCCCCCCACACACCTCTGGCCTGTACCTCAGTTCTTATATGCATAAATAAATCTTTTTAAGAATCAATTCAATAATTACAAGGTTTTTAAGTAATGTCCTTGATTCCATAATCTTTGAACTTTAAGCCAACTATGGTTGCAATGGACAATCATCTTGCTTTAGAGTATGAGATAAACAGTAGCACAAGGTGACAGCATAGAAGGTAGAGAAATGGGAGGAGGGGTGTCCAGGGTTAAAAATGGAGACGACAATAAGCAGTTATATCAATAGACTATAGTTTTTTGACTTGTCCTCACTCCCATCCCTAAAATGATATCAGATTTACCTTTTAGGACAACTCATGTATGATACGATTTCATGGACAAGGTGAATTTTCCCATGGCTTTAAAAAGTAAAATCCACTCTTATCTACAAACAACTGCTGAAAACCCCCTTAGTATCTCCCATTTGTCAAAAAAAAAAAAAAAGCACAAACTTGTCCTACCTTCTCAGTGTTCTTGTCAAGGTCATGACTCCTATTTGCCAAATCTAGGTTTAAATATAAATTTTATTTCAAACTATTCAACTCACTTGGCCTCTAACTACACTGCAGGTTCTGATATTCTCAGCATATATTCAACTCAGAAATCACATCTTTCATGAGTCTAGCAATCACTCATACACAAAAATATTTGAGATGATGATACTTAGCCAGCTCTAAACTCAACTCAATGTCTAATCCCTCAAACTCATGTTTCCTACAGTATTCCTTATCTCATCACTATCCCTTAGTGTCCAAGTTAGTCTGGGTAAATTCTTCCTCATCCTCCAAATATCACCAAATCTTATCAAAACAACCTTCTAAATTCACTCCTTTCCTTTATATTCACTGTTATTGCCTTGAGGGCCTCCTGCTTGATAGATCAGAATAGCTTTCTAAGAGGTCTCTGCATCTGTCCTTACCTCTACATTTTGTTCTTCATACAGCAGCCAAGGAGGTCCTGTTAACATGTAAGTTAAGAAAAAATTACAACCCAACTGCAAATTTACTACTCTCTTCCTTACCATTCTGCTCAAGCACACTGACTTCCTTCATAACCTTCAACAACACTCTTAACTCAGGTCTGTGTGCACTTCGTGTTTTTCCTGCCTGGAATGCTTGTCTTGCAGACAACTGCAGGGCTTACTCCCTCACTATTTTTGGTCTTGACCCAGTGTCTTAACTTCTCAATAGATTAACAACCCCTACACCTATAATATGGTAGATAGATCATATTAATAGCCTGTTTTCTCAATCCTCTCTAAACTAAAACCACATGTAACTTTGCAATTTTTCTTAAATGGTGGTATCTATTTACCAAACTCTTGAGGTGGAAGTGGTGTCATACCTTGCTTTAGCCAACAGAATGTGACAGAAGTGACAATGTGCCAAGTCCAAGCCTAAACAGGTCTTGCGAATTTCCCCCTCACTTGCTGTGAGAATATGCCAGGTAGCCTATTAGCAAATGAGAAACGTGGTGCAGGAACAAGTAATTCCAGTCATCCTAGCCACAGCCAGTCTAGATGTGCTAACAACTAGCTAACTCCCAGAAACGTGAATGAATCCAGTCAAGATCTCAAAACTGCTTAGCTGACAATCAAAATGTAAATGTAAAAATATTTATTATTATATGACAGTAAGGTTTTGTGGCTTTTATACAACATTATTGTGGTAATATGTAACTGTGGTAATATGTAATTCTACTCCCTTCCCTTCTTACTCTGCTTTATTGTTCTGCACAGCACTTAAGATCTGATCTACAGTACATGTATATGTCTTTATTAGGTTATTCTCAAACGCCTGCCAACAGAATGTAAGCTCACTGAGGAGCTGTAATCTAGGATAGCTCTAGGATAATGCCTGGCATGTAGCAGGCATTCAAAAAACAATGAACATGATGAATTACATTTGGCTCTATATATCTTTATTAGAAATCTTTTTAATACATGGAAGCCATTAAACTTAGAATCAGCCTTCTGAATCCCGTTTCACAAACTGTAAAATCCAAAAACTATGTTTTTTATTCATCTTATTACTAATTCTCACACTGCAAACTATTCCTGTTTTATGGATGACGAAACCAAGATTGAAAGTAGCTTAGATGATTTATTCAAAATTACACAGACAGTAAGCAATGACTATGTCTAATCTAGATACAGCTGCTGTGATCCACATCAACTTTGGAATATCCAGTGTAATAACAGGTACCCAAATTATTAATTAAATGTATCACAAAGGTATGCTACTTATTTTTTTTTTAATAGAGGCATGTTTTATTTATTTATTTGTTTGTTTGTTTGTTTTGTTTATACATGCACTGGGTACAGTCAGAAGTGCGGGAGGGTGAGAGAATTCACCAGAGCCAGAGCGGGGAGCAGAGCAGGCAGAAGGACCGAAGTACACTGCTAAGGGGAGCAGTGGGCGGCAGGAGAGGTCTGCGCACCATGTGGGACCCTCCTCTGGTGGCCGGGGAGCAGCCGGGGATCGAACCGGCGCCACAGAGGCCGCGGGCAGCTTCGCAACCCAGCGCTCAACCGCTGCGCCACCAGGGAGGCCCAGGTATGCTACTTCTTTAATAAAAATTTTTTTATTCAAGTAACATTGCATTATAACATTATGTAAGTTTCAACTTTAAAGTATGCTACTTCCGTCTGGTCCCCGTCTGGTCCTTTCTTGCCTGCTAGGTATGAATTTCCTTCCTTTTAATGGTTCATAATTAACATTTCCTCCCACTAAAGTCAAAGATTATTTTTCTTCCATTTTCTGTTAAATACTTTCAAGATAGTGACAATTTACATGTTTACCCAATTCACAATCTATTTTTAAAAATTCAAACCTTTTTAATTACAATAAATAAATGGTGAAATCACTTTGGAACATATTAGAAAATATTAGCTATGCCTTGCGAACAATATATGGTTTATAAACAATGTAAAAACACATAATAAAGCAACTGCAAAAAATCAAATGTATTGGTTAAAAAGTCATTCTGTACTTCTAGTTTAAATTGCATTTCTAGGGCGTTCCTGGTGGTGCAAAGGGGTAAGCACCTCACTATGAAGCAATCCGCAGACTCTGCAGCACGAGTTTGATCCCCAGCCTGCCAGGGAGCAGCCCACATGGTGCAGCAGACCTTGCCTGTCTCGCCCGCTGCTCCCCTCAGCAGTGTATTTCAGTCTGTCTGCTCTGTTCCCCACTCTGTCTCTGGTGAATCCTCTCACCCACTGCATCTCTGGCCTGTACCCCAGCTCTTGTATGTATAAATAAATCAATCTTTAAAAAAAATTGCATTTTCTAAAAATATTTTTTTTTAAGATTTATTATTTATTTATACAAGCACTGGGTACAGTCAGAAGCACGGGAGGGTGAGAGAATTCACCAGAGCCAAAGTGGGGAACAGAACAGACAGGCTGGCGAAATACACTGCTGAGGGGAGCAGCAGGCGCAGCAGGAGAGGTCTGTCGTGCCATGTGGAGCCCTTGCCGGTGGCCAGGGATCGAACCAGCGCTGCAGAGGCTGCGGGCAGCTTCGCAGGCCAGCGTTCAACCACTGCGACACCAGGGGAGGCCCCTTCTAAAAATATTTTTAAAATAGTCATCAACTATCACAACAATGTAGGCATGAAAAAATATCAATATTTTATTATTTAGTGAAACTCTTGAAACAGTTTTAGGATTATGAATGTCACTGCAGTCAGTTTTACAAGGTTAGTAAGATTTTTTTCCATATTTCTAAATATTCAAGCATTCAGTTATATTTCCCTTAAGACCTAAGGGTATTAAAAACTGAAGGTATATAAGGCAGTAATGCAGACTAAGAAATTAGGTTAAAAAAAAAATAGGTATAAAATGATGGTTCATGGGCCTCCCCGGTGGCGCAGCAGTTGAGCGCTGGGTTGCAAAGCTGCCTGCGGCCTCTGCGGCGCTGGTTCAATCCCCGGCTGCTCCCAGGCCACCGGATGAGGATCCCACATGGCGCGCAGACCTCTCCTGCCGCCCGCTGCTCCTCTCAGCAGTGTACTTCGGTCCTTCTGCCTGCTCTGCTCCCCGCTCTGGCTCTGGTGAATTCTCTCACCCTCCCGCACTTCTGACTGTACCCAGTGCATGTATAAACAAAAACAAACAAATAAATAAATAAATAAATAAAATACGCCTCTATTAAAATAAATAAATAAATAAATAAAATAAAATGATGGTTCAATATTTAGGGGAGAAATAACCTTAAAATATAGAAGATAGTTAACAGTGCTGAATGCTAGATGCATCAACACAGATACTACAATAAAGGATCAACAGGATATGTTTAAGAGATCTAAGGCAACCATAGCAAATGAAATTTACACAAATTGGTAGAGCTTTAAATCAGCTTAGTGGAAGTTAAAAGAATGAAGGAAATAGAGTTAGCCAATGTCCACCTAATAATTCATTTAAGAAAGCTAACTTTCTGCCTTCATTTTACCATTAACAACAAGTCCTTTGAACGTTGACCTTCACAAAGGAAAATATCGGGTTCAAGCTTTTGAACATTACAGTACCCATTTTCTTTACTTTTCCACAAAATCAAAATACCAAAGCATTTTGTATTATGAAACACTAAAACCTGGGCCTCCCTGATTGCACAAAGGGTTAAGACACAACCTATGAAGCTATCTGCAGCCCGCCAGCCAGGGAGCAACCCACATGGTGCAGCAGACCTCTCCTGACTTGCCTGCTGCTCCCCTCAGCAGTGTCCTCCCATCAATCTGCCTGTTCTGTTCCCCACTCTGTCTCTGGTGAATCCTCTCATCCCCTGCACCTCTGGCCTGTACCCGGGCTTTTGTAAGTATAAATACATAAATCTTAAAAAAAACAAAAACAAAAACCCTTATTTCTCTTTAATAATCTGTCTGAAGTTTAAAGTTATTTTTAAAATAAAACTTATTTGTACATCTAATAATGCCTGTGAATGGCTCTGAGATAAATATTTGTATGTAGTCAATTACTTTAGTTGCAAAATCCTATTATTATTGATAGCAACCTACTCTATAAAGCTCCTAGGCATTTATGTATGTTGTACTTATAGCAGTAGAAGAATTTCAAACAACTTATAGGAAATTTCTAAATCACATAGTACATTCTTATCTAACACCCATTTCCAAAACACATTAATGAATTTAGGCACAATAAAGCTGAAGGACAGAGAAGATAAAGATGAGTAGACAAACAAAGGTACACAGGGAGGTGTGAAGGCCAGCAAAGAGCACACCAGGCACACACATTTCAATAATTAAGTTTTAGATGATTTGTGAACTAAAGAACTGTTGTTAATTTTATTAATGCAAAGTCTATTATGAAGAAAATACTTTCAGGCAGTCTTTCAGACAGTGATAAATTTTGAATGTATATTCAGGGAGTAAATAAAGAATGACTATACATAATCTTCTGATAAAAACCAATCTTTAGAACAGTGTTTGCTTGCAAGAAGGTAATATTCTAGTTCCATACTTTAACAATGAAAACTACAACTTAAATCTTAGATACCATAAATATACAACCCACAGCGCATCTAAGTTCCCACACAGAAACTTTTGCTTGATGCTTACTATGTACTATATATGTGAAATAATCCTTTGCCAGAGCCAACAGAATGCTCTCAAGTCACAAGGACTCTTTGTGCTTCTTTTTCCTTCTCTGAAAGGGGGTGGGTGGAGTTTATTTGTGGCTGAGCCTTAAAATAGTTGAAGATTTTTTTAATTTTACTTCAAGGATTTTTGTATTGCTCTTTCGGTTGCCCGCCTAGTTAATCAACCATCTCTCTTTCTCCCTAAGAAAAGCTCCTTCCAAAACACATCTGAATAAGCTCCCCTGTCTCCCCTCATCTTGGTCAACTCTACACACATATCACACAGCACCAATTTCACTGACAAATTAATTGATTCTTTCAGGAAATGTCAAAGTGAGATACAGTAATTTTAGGTATTCTGAGCTATTTTCCTATAGTAATATAAAGTGAATGATATACATTGATCACCACAAGGGTGATCGATTCAGGACATACAGCCCAAATCAGTAAAAGTCAATATGCTGAATGATAAGGGTAAAGAGTAGAGCACCTATACAGAGAAGCACAGACAGGTATCCAAGCAGCCTTACGAGACACAGAAAGCTCACTTAGGTTACAAATGGCTCTGCATTTCTTGGTTGCTTAAAGCAGTTCTAGGTAATACATCTCCCCCCACATAGGCTAGGTTGGAAATAGACTACAGTCAAACAATCTACACACCGACCAATTTTATTTAATATAATTATCAGGATATTTATGCCCATTTTGTTCTTCACTGACTTTTCTCCTAACCAATAAGAATGCAATTGTTGGCTGGACAATGTCACATCACAGATAAAAGCATCTGCTTTAATAACTTGGAGCAAACTCAGCTCTCCCACATTCTAACTGTAAAATCTGGAAAAGGGTCCTTAATTTCTAAACAATTTTAATGTTCCTTTTAACATCAAAGGGTCTGTGAGTTATGAATAAATCCATGACATACAATGTGCAGAGAAGGTGTTCAGGAAAGATATTTTCAACATTTTTGTAGCATGAGATCTAGAATTCTTTTCCTTTTTCTCTTTGGTTCTGGTCACAAATGTGTAGTCTCAAACCTCTCAGTCATGCCATGGGAAACTCAAATTTGATGAGGAATCCAAACTAACAAGAAGTTTACCATTATAAATAATATGCCTAGGTTCTAAAGACTCTAAGTAGTTTTTTTTTAAGGCACTTTTAACAGAAGCCAATTAAAAACATCAATCTAATCACCTAAGTACACAAAGGGAGAAAAATACTTTATATATGGGATAAAGAAAATTGCCAAATTTAAAAATACTAACCATGTGACTAGAACTCCATTTAAAAAAGATCCTTCATACCAACCACACCAAACATCCTAACTAAACTATGTAATAACAATGAGACACCAAAACACTCCTCACTGAAACATTCAAGAATGCAGAGGCCAACTTCATATTCATCTCAAACTCAGCATTTACGGTGATCTCCCTTTGAGAATCTCTATTATTTTGGTATATGGGCTCTGCTTATTTTATATACTGCCACCCTGTTCCACTTACCTAAAACCCACAGTTCTTATCTCTGTCTTTGCAAGTACTATTTCTATATTTTTACCCAACTAGCCTACCTGACAAACTCTTTTTTCAAGAGTCAGCTCCAAGGCCTCCCCTGGTGGCGCAGAGGTTGAGCGCTGGGTTGCAAGGCTGCCTGTAGCCTCTGCAGCACCAGTTCAATCCCCGGCCACTGTCGAGGGTCCCACAAAAAAAAAAAAAAAAAAAAAAAAAAAAAAAAACCACCAAAAAAACAAAAAAACTTATCAAGAGTCAGCTCCAGTGTGGCCTCTCTGCTGAAAGTGTTCATATCTACTGAGGTGATATATACTCTCCTGCCACTATGGTTTAAATCTTGAATACATTTCCACTAAAGTAATATGACATCTTAAATTATTGAGATTATCCTACATATCAAATTAGGGGACTTACATACATGTTATATTGGTCTTAGTCCTGTCAAGTAGCTATTACATCCCCAATTTCCACTGCTTTTAATCATAATAGGCCAGGATAGAAATTAATTCTTTATGGCTTTAAAATTCATTATCTTGGTAGTACTCTAGAGGTTCTAAGGTGTTCAGAACACAAGCCTCTTGAGAAACAAAGAGTTACGAACCTTCACCAAGCCCCCAGGGTTTATACACAAAATATTATATAGACTTTAAAAGGGCAAACTGTCCCCTCAAAGCCCAGAAGTCCCCTCTACTATCTCATAAATCTGTTCATAGTAAACTTCTTGAGGAAAATGACTATCATATTTTCAAATGCCAATTCTAAACACAGTGCCAAGGGCATAGTGGGCATTCAAAGAATATCTTTTGTATGAATGGCAGATGGTAGGCACCAAGGACTGATGACAGTGACACATTTTTACATTCCTTCAGAGATGACCACAGTAGCTAGTCAAATTGTTGTTAAATAGCTTTTCAAATGTAGATTACATCTCAAAAGTTATTACAGTCAATATAGATATTAGCATACATCTCAAAGCCTCTGAGATTAACATGATCCACATTCCATAGGAAAAACTTTTAAGGAGCAGCTACTTCTATCTACCAGAAGCCAGCTCAAAGATTCTCTAATATTGTACAAATGAAAACAAGATTTTTGTGTGATTTGACAAGGAAGGATATAATTGTCAAAGGCCTGATTGCATGAATCTAAAATGTTTAAATACTACAGGAAGTATGAAATGCTGGCAAAGGAGTTAAACTCCTACTTGGAGAGACTAGTTGTTTAGAACAATTGTGTATCAGTGGACTTGCCTTAGCAAGTCTTTAAAACAAATCTAATAAAAGGCTTTTCCCCCATGGTATTAAAAACAAAATTTTAAAATGGAGAGCAAGTTCTTTAAGATAAACTAGCTTAAATACTTAAACCCAGAAAGTAAGAATTAATTATATTTTTGCTTCTGAGTTCTGGGTGAAGGTGGTAAGTCATTCTAAATTTTTGTGTTCAATCTTCAAAACATAAAGAATGTTCTCTAGGAAAGGGAAAAATATATTCAACAGTACAACCACAGGAAAGATTTCATTTAATCAATGGGTATATTTAAGGATAATAAACAGCTTTATTCCATAAAGAATAAAAGTAAAGGAACAGACGTAACAAAACTTAAACCCTAGAAAGAGACTGCGTAATTGTGGTAACTAGAGGGGAGAAGGGTGGGGAGTGGGGAGAAGAGTGGGGCGTGGGAGAAGATTGGGAAGTGGGGAGAAAAAGGGGAAGGGGACCAAATGGTGGAGGATCAGGGTGCTTTGGTAGTGGGTGTGGTGATACACATCTGAAGAGGTATGAACCTATTCCCCTAAATCATATACAGCATTGTAAACAAAAGTTATCTCAATAATAAAAAAGCTAACAGAAAAAGTCATCCAACACATTATCTCTGGTATGACTGAAATAAATTCTGAAACATTCGGAAAAAGAAAAGAAAGAAATAGGACCTCCCCGGTGGTGCAGCAGATTGAGCGCAGCGCTGTGAAGCTGTCCACAGCATCTGCAGCGTGGGTTCGATTCCAGGCTGGCCAGGGAGATTCCCACATGGCACAACAGACCTCTCCTGTCTCGCCAGCTTCTCCCCTCAGCAGTGTATTTCACTGGTCTGCCTGTTCTGCTCCCTGCTCTGTCTCTGGTGGGTCCTCTCACCCTCCCACGCCTCTGGCCTGTACCCCAGCTCTTGTATAAAAATAAATAAAAAACTCTTCTGCTCATTTAAAAAAAAAAGAAAGAAAGGAAAAAGAAAAGAAAAGATAGAAATAGCTTATTCCAGAGGGAAGAGAGGATATATACTAACGAGTGTAGGAGCTTTAACTCTGGTAAGGTAATGTGAGACTTTAAAGTGGCTCTGGAATGTTAGGCTAAGAAGTAGCATTTATTCTATTGGCCTATGATTCTTAACTGGAGCATAAGTCACAAAACTAGGGGGGAGGATAAGGAAAGGAAAGTTGGGAAGAGAGATATATAATTACAAATTGACAAAAGACAATTTGGATCTGATGCTCTGAGTTGGCTTAGACATTTAAAATTCCAATAACTTTAATGGTTATCAAAGGGAGTCTGTAGTTGTTTTTCTTTTTTACACTTAAATTTTTGATAGCAAAAATAAAACCATGTTTCCAACATGGCTCTATATAAATGTATCAAAGAAAACATACAACTAAACAGCAATACAGACTCAAATCCACACATTCTGATTTTATAGCCAGTATGCTTCCCATTATCCCACAGATGCCAACACTTGAAAGTGGTATTTTAGGAAAGTGAGTATGCTATATGGAATGGATTAGATGAAGCAAGAAACTAGATGCACCAAGAGAACAACAGCTATTGCTGTAATCATTCCCAAACACCCACCAGCGAAAAGAAACATTATTTTTTTTAAGAGATGGCAGTGACACAATACCTAGATTTTATTAAATCGAAACACATTCAAAAGTGAACATTTGGGCCTCCCCTGGTGGCGCAGGTGGTTGAGCACAGCGCTGTGAAGCTGTCTGCAGCCTCTGCAGCACCGGTTCGATCCCCGTCAGCCGGCAAGGGTCCCACATGGCACAGCAAACCTCTCCTATTGCACCCACTGCTCCCCTCGGCAGTGTATTTCGTCAGTCTGCCTGTTCTGTTCCCGGCTCTGTCTCTGGTGAATCCTCTCACCCTCCCATGCATCTGGCCTTTACCCTGGTTCTTGTATAAATAAATAAATAAATAAATCTTTAAAAAAGAATAAAAGTGAACATTTTATTAAAAGTAATATTCTAAGATGACTTCCCTAAAGTACAATTCATGGGGTGCAGGGAAGACAACTGAGAAGTTAAGAGGTTCCTTGAATCCTTCCTTATGCCCGTCAACTAGTGTGTAGAGACATATCTGTACTACAGTATTTTTCATATTTATGTAGAAGATATTACAATTAATTAACTATTTATTTAAATGTTTTATTGAATTCAGCCTGGTACTTTTTTTATCTTTTATTTTCCTTTTTTGGTCGATACCAAAAATACGACGACAACTGTATAAGCATATCTGCAATTGGATGGGAAGAAGCATGTCTCATGCTGGTGTGACAAGTCCCATAGACCATTTGAAGAATCTACTTAAAGAATAAATTGCTTACAGCATTAAGCTTTGCCTATAATTTCTGTTTGTGCAATGGCCGTTAATGCCTATTAAGTGGTAGGCATTGTATTAAGCAATGGGGATAAAGAGATAATTACAGTTCCATCTCTAGCCATGGAGGTTTTCAATCTGGGGAAGTCAAAATGTAAATGTTTATGACACTAATGAACTGAATGCTAAAGAAACACAGAAGTATTTAACATACGAAGAAAAAATTTAATCTATCTAAATGTTAATGTCTTACTTTCAGTTTCAACCTTTCAAAAACCTTTTCCAAAACCTTTTCCAAATGTCAAGCACTAAAGGAAAAAGACAATATTCTAAAAGCAAATACAGTAAAACATTCTTGAGATTTAACACTTCAGGTAAATTTTTAGTGTGCGGTCTCAGAGTCATGTCTAGAGAGTTACCTAAAAGGTCACTCCCATTTGTGAAGTTATTTAAAATATAAATATGTTTGACTGGACATTGATCAAAGGGTGGATAAGAAAACCTTAACTGCACTAGTGGCATTGGGAAAGCACAAAGATTAGATTAGCTCAAACGCAAGGATTAGAAAATATTTCCTATCACTTCAGCATTGAAAGATAGACATACAATACTATTTATATAAATTTGTTGGTATATTTTGAAAACTTATTTTGAAACTAACCACCAGATACCACTTCACACCCACTATGACAGTTACCATCAAAAAGACAGTAACAAGTGTTAGTGAAGATGTATACAAATTGGGAATATAAAATGTGCATTCTTCTGATAGGAATGTAAAATGTACAGCAGCTCTGGATAATAGCTAGACAGTTTCTCAAAACGTTAGACACAGAGTTACCATATGACCCAGTAATTCTACACCTAGATATATATATCAGATAACAGAAGATATACATTATAATAAAAATTGGTATACAAATGTTCAAAATAGCAACATAATTATACTATACAAAATATTCCAAGAAATAGAAACAACTCAAATATCCATCAGCCAATGCATAAAATGGTATCTCCATAAAAGTTTATTATTATTCAGTCATAAAAGGAATGAAGAATTTTTTTAAAAGATTATTTATTTATTATTTATTTATGCATGTAAGAACTGGGGTGTAGGCCAGAGGTATGGGGAATGAGGATTCACCAGAGATACAGTGGGGAGCAGAAATGGCAGATGTACTGAAATACACTGCTGAGGGGAGCAGCAGGCAAGACAGGAGAGGTCTGCTGTGCCATGTGGGTTAGCTCCCTGGCCAGGGAACAGAACTCACGTCATAGTGGCTGGTGATAGCTTGACAGTGCCGAGACTTGAACCCCTCAGACTTGAACACCTGTGCCACCAGGGAGGCCCTGAATGAAGTATTTCTGATCTATGCAACATTTGGAAAACATGTTCAGTCAACGGAGTCAATCACAAAGCACTACATATAACATGATTCCATTTATATGAAATGACCATAAGAAGCCAAACTATGGAGACAGGCAGATTAGTGGCTGCCTAGAATTGGGGGGAGAGAAAGGGAGGAGGAACACTTCTATTTAATTAATATGGGAATTCTTTTTGGGGTAATAAAAAGTGATTATGTAGGGCCTCCCTGGTGGCACAAGGGGTTAAGACGTAACCTATGAAGCTTACTGTAGCCACCGCAGTACAAGTTCAATCTCCAGCCAAGGAGCAAACCACATGGCGTAGCAGACCTCTCCTGACTCGCCCGCTGCTCCCCTCGGCAGTGTATTTCAGTAAATCTGCCTGTTCTGTTCCCCTCTGTCTCTGGTGAATCCTCTCACCCCTCACACCTCTGGCCTGTACCCCCATTCATGTATGCATAAATAAATAAATCTTTTTAAAAATTGATTATATAGTCAACATATGGAAACAGCCCAAGTATCCAAGGACAGACAAAAGGATACAGAGGTGGTATAGACACATGATGGAATACGTCCCAGCCATAAAAAAAAAAAAGATGAAATCTTGCCATATTGACAACATGGATGGACCTTGAGGGGATTATGCTAAGTGAAACAAAAGGAGAAGGAGAAATACCATAAGTTCTCACTTACTTATTTAACATAGAGCAAATAAAAACAAACCCTTAGACTCTAACAACAGAATGGTGGTTTCCATAGGGTAAGAGGATGGGTTAAAGGGGCGGCCTGGATGGCAGTGGATGGTGACTGGGTATCAGTAGCAGATATGGTAAGAAAATGTCATCTGGCACCTATACCTCAAAAAAAATTGTGATGGCCACACAATTTTGTGAAATATAAAAAAAGTTAAATTATACAACCTAAATGAATACCTATAAGCCACAATATTGGATAGTTTAACAAACAATGAAAATTTTTATCCTTATCTAGTCTTTGCAGCATAAGCTCTTGCCAGGATTGCAGTTTTTCCCTCCCCTGCTGCTTTCTAACATTTCAAGCCCAAACTTTATGTAAAAAAACTTCGGAGATGTTACTTAACAAAAAGACGATGCTCCTTTATCTTTTAAAATTATATTTAAACAGTAGTCATTTCAAAAGAGGGCATAGGTATATATAAAAAATATAGGAAATGCTGTCTCTAACATTAAAAAAAAAAAAGAGGACAGGAGGGGAACTCTCCTTTAATATGTGTCTTCCTCTAGTTTCTGCCATCTATTTTTCAAATTATTAAACAGAAGGAATCCTATATCCACCGCGCCTATTTCCTCTTCAACCCATGATAATCTGGCTTCTTCTCATACCCCAACTCCAAATTGCATTTTCTAGTCACCAAATGACTCCCACTTGGCAAACACAATGGGAACTTTCTCAATCTTCCCTTACCAGTCCTCCCAGAGTCATCTGACTTGGATACCTACTCCTTTCCTAACTCTCCCAGGCTTTTTCTGACATCCTTTGGTCTCCCTTTCCTCGCCTTGACCACACTTTCTAAAATGATCACTAGCACTTCCTCTTCCTGATGTTCTTTACACGTTGATGCTCTTCAAGCTAAAAGCTGGTGGCCCTATCTGCTTGCCTAAAAAAACTCATCCACCACCATGACTTCTATTTCTTAGATGACTCTCAAGTCTTTAACTCCATCCTCTCCGCTCTCTTGAGCTCTACATTTCTACTAGATGTCTCAAAGGCAATTCAGTTTTAATATGTACAAAACTAAATTCATTCTCTTCTCCCTTCAAAGTTTTCCTCCCACCATCTTCTCCTTGGTTCTTTTCCTCCCTTACTCCTTTTCTCTACCAAATGGCACATTGTAATTTGTGTGGTAGTGTACCAAGCTAGAAAACTTGGATTCATACTACAATATTTTTCTTTTTTACTACCCACATCTAACAAACCATCCAGACTTCCTTTTTAATCCTTATTGGACCCTTTAATACACTCTATTCTGCTGTCATGGTTTAGATCAGACCCCCATATCTCACTTTTTCTTTAATGTCAACAGCTTCCAAAATCCTCTCCATCTCCCCCTAGTCCATCCTTTGTACCGCCATCATAATCAACTATACATATAACATAAATCTATCAAATAATTACTTACTTTTCATAAAATATGAAATGGCTCTCCACAGACCCACAGTAGTAATTTTCAGTTTTTCTACCATAACCGAGCCGAATGATAGCAGAAAACTTAAAGTAAAGCAGGCTGGAGGGAGGGAAGTGTGAGGCTGAAGTGGGGAAGAAACCACTGCTGGAGTATACAGCTAGCAAATCTATTAACACCTGCCGGCTTTTCCTGTGACTCTAAGAGTTGTAGTGTAAAACTGTTCCGAAACTGCTATTATTAGTCCATAGAATAAAATACAGCACAGATACAAGCCCCTTCCCAAACTGACCACTACCTAATTTTTTCAAGTTCACCTTTAGGCTTTACTATACATTACCTTAATGTTCACAAAAGATGTCTTAAGACCTCCTATCCCGTCAGGACATCCCCTTATCATTTCATTTCAGTGTCTATGAAATTAAAACTCTTTTCATTATAATACTATGTGTCCTCATTTGTAAATATGAAAAAGTACAGACCTTAGTGTAATTAATTGTTTTTATCACTTTCATTTTCTTAGGCGTACACAATGACTAGAGGGGACATGACAGATGATAATGTAGGAAACATGACATTGCAACACTCTGTAGTAGGTAAGAGAATCCACCAAACATTAAGGAAATTTGCAAAAATACAGAAATAATGCTTCTAATTATTTCTGTATACAGGTTATATGGTTTCCATTATTTTAAAAAAAATTTTGAAAAATATATTTTAATATGGTAAACAGAAGGTCTTTGATATGCTCAATAATTTTTAGGAGTAAAGGACTCTTGTCACCAAACAGTGTGAGAAGTGCTGCATTAACTATAGTAGATTATCTGCTATTCATTAACCATTTTTAACTTTAAAATCTCCACCCTTTTGCATGGTGATGCACCTCCCACCAATAGTCTAGTCCAATCCACCTCAAAAATCTCAGTTCTATTTTGGAGAAATGGGATAAATAAAGATTTTGAAATCAGGTAAGATACTTAGCTTTTCAAAATATATTACCTTATCTGTAAATTACAGGTTACATCTACTCATAAATTGTTGGTATGTTAAAATAACAGTGTAAAATATCTGAAACAGCTTTCACCATATAGTAGAGATGAAAAATGTTAACTTATTTTCTACTTAAAATAAATTATAAAGTCACTAACTTTAGTGTATAGCAAAATAAAAACATATAACAATTTCTTAGCCGAGCAAACTGGCTATTTTGAGCTGCTTGGTCAAGATCACTATTGTAATTGTAATACTGAATATTGTGTAATATTGAATTAATGGTATAATAAATCCCCTGAAATGCATCACTTCTATGGTAGTTCTCTGGTTACCGTTGATTGATAAACTAAGGTCAGATTAATTTAAAACACCAAGTTATTTAAAATAGCATTTTAACAAAGGATGGTTTGTTATCATACCCGGGTGTGACTGTAAATGTCCGTACATCTGTCCGCCAACGTTCTACCAAAAAACACTATAATTTATACTTCTGTCACATCCTGTTTAATACTTCACTGAGCCCACTCATTAAATTTTTGTTTTCACCTTCATAAATAGAGTAAGAACTAGTTTTTAAGTTGAAACTGTCATATATTTACTTGCAGTTTAAGTGTCATTTTCTAGGAAGAAGTGTTTAATGCACATTAGGTAAATTTTAGCCTGATTAGATTGACTCTACTTATTTCAACACTTTAATTAGATGTGATAAAGCATTAATAAAGGAAAAGAAGATGATTTAAAATGAAAAGAGATTGCCAGCTCTTTCCTATTGCGAGCTCTTTTCCATCTCTATTAATTACATAAATTGGCTATATAAGAATATGCAGATCTTAGCACAATAATTTGTAAGCCATGACTTAAAAATTAGTCTCTAACTGTAGCCTTGGACGTAAGTAGCATTTTTCTTTTTTTAAAGATGAACAGACTCATCTCTTTAAGCAGCCTGTCCAAGGTCAGAAAGCTGGCCAATGGTAGCAATGGGACCACAGCCCAGGCCTGTCACACGTGAATGTATACCACCCAAGCACACACTATTTGTGTTGATCACTGTCTATAACATAGAAGTAATCATCTCTGCATTGTAGTTTACACTATCTGCATACCTCAGTTTTCTACCCTTTAAGAGAATGAATGACACAACACACCACAGTCCAAAATAGATAACTCACAGAATATTTAGTGACTGGCAGAAAAATTTCTATCCTTATTATAATCAAGAAATTCAAATTAAAATAACATTTTTCAACCAACAAATGATCAAAGATAATTATTCTATGAAAACGCATACGTTACTGACAGTTGTATAAATGGACACTTCTTTGGAAGGTTATTTATAACACATGTCAAATGTTTATGTCCTTCCACCTTAGTACTTCTACTACTAAAAAAAATCTCATGCAATAATTGAAAATAAAGAAATTCCTTGCATACATGTTTATAATAGAATTATGATATATAATAGAAAATAAATGGCCTAAGCATTCAACCATCAGGAAATGGTTAAATTATAGAACAGTTACCAGGCTAAATTCTACATACATCCACTTCCATTTATTTTTACAAACAAAAAGCACTTACTGAAAATAAAACAAAAAAACCCAAGAATATAAAATGATATAAGCAGTATGGTCACAAAGCAGCATTAAAAACACTAAGAGGGAGTAGCTTTGGAGTGATGGGATTGTAGAAAGGCTGGAGAGAATAATGTAGAGTTTGGATGACCACTAGTTTCCCAGGGCAAGGCATTACTATTCTACAACCGAACACAGTTGTAATAGCCAAATATCTGGAAGGTTCAGTTCTAAAATTGCATTTTTAATTCACATTAGAATTTAAGAACAAAAGTACAATTAGAACCTATTAATTGATTTTCTATTCTCTTTCCACGGCAGAGGTGACAGATTCCCTCCTACCTTCCAGTCAAAGGGAAAAGTGGCACCAAGCAGCAATCTAAATTACAGCTATTGCTTATCAAGTCACAGAATTTAAAAAAAAAGAAAAAAAACAAGGACAGCAAGAGAATACCCTTAGTCATCAAATTTTGAATGTAGAATCACCTAGCTATCCCTAGGCATTATGGAAGGAAAAGGAAACTCTTAATGATCCTTGAGAAAAGAAATCTCCAACAGGAATCCCTGACTCATCCCTAAAGCACGAATCTAAGGTTACTTCCCCTGTACAGGAGTTCAGAGACTGGGCACCTGCTTGATAGCCTGCATCACCAAACAATGCTCTTTCCTGACAGGATATGCCTAGGGATAACAAGATGACTAGCATGCAAACAAGAAGCGGCCAGGGATCACACCACCTCTTCTTCCAGTTTAAATAAGAACATAAAGACCAGCTTTAAACATTTTAAGTAAACATTTACTTCTATTTTTGCTAGAGAGTAGTAAAAAGGGGACTCCCTACAACTATGGTAAATGACACCATTCAAAGATACCAACACAAAATTCTCAATAGTAGGAAGGGAAATACTTCCTTACCCTTCTCAGGTCAAAAATTAAATTAAAAAAATATGTGCGCTAAATACCAAGAGAAAGTGTTTCAAATAAGGCACAAATCATTCAATCTATATTTTTCCATCGTCAAAAAAGATACGAACAAAACCTCCCTCCTATCCTTTATCACAAGCTCAACAATACTATCAGAATATTGTGTAAGGTTAATGATCTATTTTTATAAGCTGTTAATTTTAGTGCTAAACCTTTACTAGACAGAAGTCTCTTTAAAATGTGAAAAAGTATTCCAGCAGTCATGTCACCTGCACCTTGTAAACAATTATTGTACTTTGAAAGAAAAACTAGCCAATGTTTGCTGCCCATTCATTTTTATCCATTAACTGTGTATCCTTTTCACGGCCCAGAATTTCAGACTCAAATGATTATTCTTGGAGGTGTATCTTGCTCAGGTGCAAAAATTGCCCTTGCTTATTTCCCATCTCCCTACGCCGCCAAAGCGAAGGAGCAACCACTTCCCAAAGTCCGACTTCCTTTTCCATTCCCCAGACCTCCAGGGTTTCCAACGCCCCAGTCTTGCGCAATATCCGTAGGAGCAGCCGCCGCAACCACCGCCTCCTAAGCCGGGAAACAACCCTAAAGGGAACATTGTCCAGTAGAAAAATAAAGGGTGGGGGGGCAATGTAGGAAGTCGACTTCTGGTCCCACGCCTTCGGACCTGACCCCCTCTCACAATAATGTGTCTAGAGCAATTTTACGAACAAGACTTTTAACCTCCTCTCCTGCTAGCCTGCACAAGCCGAGGGCGGAAAGGGGGGGGCGGGGGGAGGCTGGGAAGGTTATCTCCTAGTTCAGGGCTTCGGCCCGAATCATCGCCTCCGCCCCACCAGGACTATTGTTCCCATGTTCCCCACCCCCACCCCGGATAGGAAGTGATAGTCACATCCCCTCCGCCTTCGGCAATATTCCCTAGGGAGTCCTAAGTAGGTTTCGCTCAGGATCGCCACCCCCTCCCCACAGACTCACACTGACCCCCATCCCCCCCCCAACCTGAAGTCACGTTCACCCCAACACCACTTCTAGCCTCGGTCTCAGGAGAGAAGAGCCAGGACGGAGAGAAAGGGTAATCTGGCAAACCACAAGATTCCTGAGGGGCAATCCTTTCCCAAAGGTTGGGGATCATTTCGAACCTAGAAACTGCAGACGTCCCACCTGGTCCACCTCTGCGGCCAGCCCGCGTTAAGGGACCCCACGAGTTCCTGCCACCCGGGGCACTCCCGCTCCTCCGCCAGCCCGAGCGCGTTCCGCCCGGGGGAGACACCCCGCCTCGACCCTCCCAGGAGGGGCAGGGTGCACGGGGACGTGAGGAGACTCGAGCCCCCTCCGGCCTGCACCTCACACGCCTGCAGCTCCCGGCCCGAGAAACAATAGGTGGTCACGGGCGGCGCTGCGGGTGCGGGCTCGGCCGCTCCCAGGGCGTCCCGAGCGCCCGCGGAGGGGGCCGCGGACGCCGCAGGAGGGGAAGGGAGGCCGAGGCGCGGAGGCGGCCTCAGCTCCCGCCGGCCTCCGGCTTGGGGTGCGCCCCCTCCGCCCCGCGGCTCGCGGCCGCACACAAAGCGCAGGCGGCCGGGGCCGGCCGGGCCAGGCGGCGGCGGGGGGCTCCGGTGCCGGCGAGGGGAGGCGACAGCGAGGGGAGGGACTCACCATGAAGTCCCGGGCGAAGTTGTCCTCCCCATTGTGGTCCGGACTCTTCATGGCCTGGACCCTCTGGATGAATTTCCTCAGGATTTCCACTTGCTCCATCCTCCCGCGGCCCCCCGGCTGCGGTCGCTGGCCCCCCCGCCGCCGCCCGCCTGCCCGGCGCAGAGCCCGCTCCGTCTTCCCCAGCTCGTTCCCCCAGCCCGGCCCCCCCCTCCCGACCCCCGCCAACCCCGCTGCGCCCCGCTGCTCCCCGCCGCTCAAGGCGGCGGCCGCGGCTGCACCCGCCCGGCTCCCGACACTCCAACTTCCAGGGGCAGCCGCCGCGCCACAGGACGACGCGAGCCGCTGCGGCTAACGCCAGCCCCAGCCCCCAGCTTGCCCCATCCTCCTTCCCCGCCCTCTCCTCTACGGTCGGAGACGCAGCCACCGCCTCAGGAACAAGGCTCTCCGCTCGCCCTGCCCCCCCTTCCCGGTTCCTCCTCGCCCCCCGTTCCACTAGCAGCCGGGGCCGCCTCTCCCCACGGGCGCGCCCCCGCCGCCACCAGACGCGCGGCCCCGCGCCGCGGCCCCGCCCCCAAAAGCAACGCCGCACGGATCCGCCCCCGCTCGCCACGCCCCCGGACACGCCCCCCAGCCCGTCCCGCCGGTCCCAGCCCCAACGTAATTCGGCCTTAGGCTGGGCGACGTGACTCCATTTCCGGGGCGTGGCCCTGGGTGGGCAGCGCGACGTTCTGAGGGGCAGAGGGCGCAGGGGTTTCGGCTTTGGGCGGTGGAAACGCTAGTGTGTCGGAGTAGGACGGTCGTGGACACTTGAAGTCTCTGCCTACTAGGAGGGAGAGCGTATTTCTAGAGCTCCCGCGCCGCCCCTAGTTGTGGGCTGGTACTAGAAGTCCCGGCCGGCAGGAGTCCAGGAACGGGGAGGGGAGGTGACGGGGGGGGGCGACCGGGGGGGCGGGGGGGCGGCCGTGGAGAGAGAGGCATGCTGGGAGCTGTAGTAGCGTCTTGACGGTCGCCGCTGGTGTGTCTTCGTCTTACTCGTGGCTCATTGAGGGTTGGCGGCAATTAGACCTTGACATGTCTGAGAATGACGGCGGCCAAGAAAACGAAATACTTCTTGAGTGAAAGGACTTTTGCCTTTTGCGAACCCTTCTAAACCCTGGCAAGTGAGCTCCTCAGCTTCTTAGGCGCGCCCTAATACATATACGTGGGGGGAGGGACTTAGTATTTGGTGGATGGGAGGGAATTTTTCTTGTTCCCTTTAGATTGGCAACACTTAAGAACTGAATAAAAGACTTTCTATCACAGGATGGACTAATTCTCTAATTTTGCAAAGGAAGTACTTTGCCCAGGGTCCCCCAGCATTTTCTTAGTAAAGCCAAAACTAGAAATCAAAACCTTTAACTCATGACAATACCCTATTACCTCTCACTGAGGAATGTAGACTTGGGATAAAATGACAAGTGAAGGATTTGATCCGTGGACTTATTTTGGTCACTTTTACCCACGGCCAATATTTACTTACAGATCGGGTTGATCAGGGAATTTGGTTTAGACAGGAATATCAGTGGTAGGTCCCCCTTCCCCTAAATGAATGTTTGCAAACACCATGGGATTTAATGATAAACTCTTTAAATAAAATGTATATGGTAAATACATATGATTAGCAAGATACAATTTGCTCTTTAACAATATTTCTGTTTAATACAACTAATGTATACCAATTCACTCCTCTCCTCAGAAATAGGCAGTTCAGATGTGACCTTCCAAGTCTCTTCTTTGCATTTATGTACAGGTATGTGTGTAAATAGATCAAGTTTTGTTCGGCATTTTAGAAATTCAGTTAAAGGAATAGCTTAATTTCCAATAGTTTATTTGAAACACGGGTCTGGAGTATTTTGCTTGAACCAGATACTTAGACTCAATTTCATTGCATGAATGAAAGGGTTAAATTCTTTGCGTGATTGCCTACCAGTATAGCTCATTGAAGAGACCCCTTTTCTCTCAGACCTGGGAGTAATATTAGACTCTAGTCCAAGAAATGGGTAGATGCTCAGGAGTGTGCCACTTGTAATATGACTAAGAATATGACTTTTTAATATGACTAAGAATGTGCAAACCAGATGGTAACTAATAAAGGCTATATACTAGACAAATTGTTTAACAGTCTAGTGACAATCTGGTGGGAAGTGTTACTTGTTTGCACTAGAGTCCTGTTTTGACTAGTGTAACAGTGATCTTTTTCTTTAGTCTTTTCTCCTATTGGCAAACTTTTTGTTTCTTGCCACTCTTGAATATTTTTTGAGTTCTTAGCAGCCACCTTTGGCATCTGATGTTATAGATTTCAGCTGTTTTGGAAAGTCTTAGCAGTACTTACTTTTTAATATTTAGTTTTCAGGTCGTGCTTCAATCTACAGATATTTTTTGAGCATGCCACAGATTTAGAACGATTGCGATATACGTGTATGTGTGAAAGATATACAAATATGTTTTAGGGATACCTTAGTTCAGGAGACAGAAAAAACAACCTTTTAGTTAAGTTGTAAATGTCAAATAAGTAATACAGAAAACGAATGAGTGGTACAATTTTGAGAAGAAAAAATTGAACCAAATTGTCAGAACATGAGATGGTCACACAGATGGACCTTCAAGTATAAATAAAATTAAGTAAGTTTAAATAGGAAGAACAACTCCTAGGCAAGGGAAGTGATGTAACTGAAAGTATGAAGGTGACAAATCAGAAGTTTGGAGCAGAACTTTTGATTATGTGTGAAGGCGTTAGAGTAGATTGGACTAGAATCTGGAGTGCGTAGAAGGCCTGGGTAAGGATTTGGACTAGATATTGTTGGTGTGTGAGCCACCAAAGGTGTTTTTGAGTATAGAATCAAAATTAGAAAAATATTAATCTAGTACTTTTGGGATAAAAGGTGATTAAATGGGGAAAAAGGAATGAGATATACTGGAAGTCAATATATGAAGCATCAAAAACTGACACGAAGGACCTCCCTGGTGGCACAGCGGTTGAGCGCTGGGTTGCAAAGCTGCCCGCAACTTCTGCAGCGCCGGTTCGATCCCCGGCTGCTCCCCGGCCACCAGAGGAGGGTCCCACATGGCGCGCAGACCTCTCCTGACGCCCGCTGCTCCCCTCAGCAGTGTACTTGGGTCCTTCTGCCTGCTCTGCTCCTCGCTGTGGCTCTGGTGAATTCTCTCACCCTCCTGCGCTTCTGACTGTACCCAGTGCTTGTATAAATAAATAAATAAATCTTAAAAAAAAAAAAAAACTGACACAAAGCTGATAGTGCTACAATTACAAAGATATAGATGGAGAGGAGTCTGAAGGAACTCATAGAATTAGGTGACTAACTGATTTAGAGGGCAAGAAAGAAGGTAGAATTAAAAATGACTGAAGTTACCATATCGGGAGAGGTCAGGAAGTTTGACTAAATGCAAGGTAGTGTGCATTACATAGTCAATTGAACACTTTCACACACAGATGGAAAGAGATATGGACACATCTTTGGAATCAATTTGGACATAAAGGTATTAAAATAGAAACATCATGCATGCTATGATGGAAAAATGTATAGATATATTTACAGCTGTGTGCAAACATATTTGCTTATTACAGCCTTGCTTGTAATGGCAAGAGTGGAAACAATGCATCTGTCTATCAAAAGGTATTAAGCAGCAAGATGATATACATACCTAAGTTCTATAATGCCATTATAAAATGAAAAAGATATATGTTGATATAAAATAGGTCCCATGCTCTATTTATTAAATGAAAGAAGGTGGCCAGGCATTATGTTTATGGAATTTTTCCATTTATGAAAAATTAGAATGTGGATAAAATGCTTGAACATAACAGTTTTCCTGGAGGAAGTTTCACAAACTGCTGGGTTTGCCTTTAGAGGGCCTTGAAAATTTTTAATAAACAATTTTCAATGTGTATACTTTTTAATATGCTAAATATTTTATTATATCCAAGTATTACTTTTCCAATAAAATAAATCTTAATCAAAACCTTTTTGACTTTCAATCTAGGTGGTAGGAAGAATAGCAGTACCTTTCACAGAAACAGGCAAATTTAAAAAAAGGGGGAAGTAAATCTTGTTGGGAAATTTAAAAAAATGGCACATGACAGGTTAGGTTTCATAATGCTTCCCTACTTTTACCCAAATTATTGAGGAACTTGACTGCTCTGCCTAACCTCAGCCCCACCCAAGGGTCTGGGCACTTGACCCAAGTTAACCAATCCATGTAGCCTGGCCAGTGACCCATGGCCTGGTGTCGAAACATGATCTAGACCAATCAGTTCTCACTGTTGGGAATCTGAACTTAGAAACCTGGAGGGAAAAAGTCATTAAACGGCAAGGACTGAAGCTGAGTGTCGTGGAGTGGAATGAGGGATTTGGCACACTGAATTCTCATGAAAGAGCAGAAAGTGTAAAGAATATGGTGAGTCAAGAAAGGATAATTATGGGCCTCCCCTGGTGGCGCAGCAGTTGAGCGCTGGGCTGCGAAGCTGCCCACAGCCTCTGCAGTGCCGGTTCAATCCCCGGCCCTCCAGGCGAGGGTCCCACATGGTGTGCAGGCCTCTCCTGCCGCCCGCTGCTCCCCTCAGCAGTGTACCTCTGTCCCTCTGCCTGCTCTGCTCCCTGCTCTGGCTCTGGTTAATTCTCTCACCCTCCTGCGCTTCTGACTATATACCCAGTGCTTGTATAAATAAATAAATAAATCTTTAAAAAAAAAAAAGAAAAGAAAAGGATAGTTAAGCACACATGCAGAGATAGTTAGAGATGTCAGGCTATTACCATGTGGCCATGGGATTGCCGAAGAGGATCCCTAGAGCAACCTATGACTTTTTCGTATTCTTCTGGGATAGATTTGGATGACTTTTATTCCATGAATAAATTTTGCTTTTCTTGAAACAGACTGGGGAAATAATAAAAAACATGGGCTGTGAACTCAGAGAGATGAAGGTTCAAAAACTTGCTCCATTTTTTACTCAGGGCAAGTCATTTAACCTCTCTAAGAGTTAGTTTCCATAGAGGGAAGCTGCCTGGTGGTGTCTCAATGTGCTGTTTGAGAGTAATATACTACACATCACACTTGTCCCTGGTGGTACAAGGGGTTAAGCACCACACTATGAAGCAATCCGCAGCCTCTGCAGCACCAAGCTTGATCCCTGGCCGGCCAGGGAGAAACCCACATGGTGAGGCAGACCTCTCCTGTCTCACCCACTGCTCCCTTCAGCAGTGTATTTCAGTCAGTCTGCCTGTTCTGCTCCCCACTTTGTCTCTGGTGGATCTTCTCACCCCCCACATCTCTGGCCTGTGCCCCAGCTCTTGTATGCATAAATAAATAAATCTTTAAAAAAAAAAAAAAACATAAAAATAAGAACTGATTAAACAAAGAATCAATGATTTCTGGACTTTTTACTTTTTCACCTCCTGTGTCTTCTTGAGGCTCTTTTCTTATTCACTGCCTTTGCTCTGGGTAATACATGATGAATACATGAGAAGAAAGCCAGATACCATTTTTAAAAATCTCTCCTCTTCTTAATACTTGTGGGAAAGTTTAAAGCAAATAATCCAAAAGAAGTTTCAGGATTATCTACCTGGTTTTATATTCACAGTATCCCTTTCCCCCCCAGCAAGGTGAAAGTCATGCTTTAAAGTAATACTTTAAATCTGTGGAAAAACAGAGTGTGTTTACAGCTTTTCTCTCTTAAGAGCTACCTTTGTTACGCATTTCATAGCATTACAGATCCTGTTTTTTGGTTTTTTTTTTTAACAATCCTGGGAAGCAGTTTGGTATCACTGTCCTCATTAACAGATGAAAAACTAAATAAAACGTAGGAGTGAACATGGCTAGTTCACTTGTAAAAAAACAAATGTCAGACGCATAGCCAGAACCCACAGGTCCTGAGTTTCCAGCTTGTTGCATAAACCACTGAGTCACAACACTTTTATACCTGTTGTAATTTAAGTAAAACTACAGATGAAGATTCAAGCCATTCCTGAGATTCTCCTAAAGTAGCACTTCTAAAAATAAGCTGTCATTTCATCCTACATCCCTCAGTCCTCTCTCTACTCTCAAACTAATGGATTCATAGCTAAGAAGTTATGGGAGGGTGAATAAGACAGAAGGGAGGGAAATTCTTCTCTGGTTCACTCCTGGTATCCCTTACTCCCTCATTCCTAGATCTGGTCACAGCAAAAAAGCTGTTAAACATTTTTTAATCTGTGTGTTTATTGTTGAAATATGTATTCTAATAGGCAGGGGACAAGGGGAAAAGGAGCATAGTTTTTTAGTTTAGAAGAGCATAAGATTTTTAGAAATACGTAAAAATGGAGAGACATTTGCAAAGAATTAGATAGCTTCAGACCTAGTATATAATTCTAGATCTCCATATTTTAGAGCTTTTTCACATAATATTCCATTTTCTAATAACTATACCCTAAAGTAGGTGGGTCAGGTATTATTATCCCCATCTTTGTTTTTGCATTAGAATATTGGTGGGGATAATAATACCTGAGCTTGGAGAAATTAAATTATTTGCCCAAGGTCATACAGAACTGGAACCAAAACAAAGGTGACATTTCACTGTATGAAAACTTCAGAGTGTTACACAACAAAAGCTAACTAGTATAATAATACATGCTTACTGCGGAGAATGCAGTAGTTAAATTCGCCCTCTTCTCTAACTTTTCCATCTCATTTTTTATGCTGTTTGGTTTAATATTCAGAGAAAAATTAAAATTTTATAAATAACTTCAAAGTCAAGTACTACGTAAGCATCTAATCAGTGATCCTTCAATTTAATGGTGTTTAGTTGCTGTATGCAGAACTGGATTATTAACAAGGGCGATCCTTTTAGGAGAAATATGCCATGAAATATTATATCATACAAAATATGATATGCCATGAAATATTATGCCATGAAATATTATATCATACAAAAGCCATCCACTGCATTGATTGGGCTCAGATCAAACTATCAAGCAAAAACTAACCAAAACAAGTCAAAAATCCTTTTCATTGAGAGATGGCTAATATTTACAATTAAAAATAAATTGTGATTCTACTTATATGAGGTATCTAAAGTATTCAAATTCATAGAAACATAAAATAGAATTGTGGTCACCAGTGGCGGGCTGCAGGACAGCAGAAAGGGAGAGTTTGTTACTGGATATAGGGTTTCGATTTACAAGACGGCAAAGTTTTGGAGATCTGATTCGCAGCAATGTGAATATACTTAACATTGCTGAACTATACATTTAAAAATGGATAAGAAGGCAAATTTTGTGCTTTGTGTTTTTCATTGTCATATGAATACATCAGTTGTGTTCCTTGGGATGATGAAAAAGTACAGGAGATGGCTGGTAATGATAATTATACAACAGTGTGTATGGTTTTAATATGTCACTGAACTGTATATTTAAAAATGGTTAAAATGGTAAGTTTTATGTTAGGGATATTTTATCAAAGTAAAAAATATATATTGTTTTTAAAGTTCCAATGTGGTTTTATCTTTTTGTCACATTCACTATTTTGTGAAAAACTTTCCATTTCATATTTCAGCAACTGACCCCCTCGATTGTTAGGCCCGTGGTCAAATATAAGTAATTGATGGTCTTATAGAGTTATTCAAGTCTAAACTAATCTATGGAGGGAAATTTCATTTCCAAGATTCATCATAACATTATGCAAAAATCTTTTAATGCCCATAGAATCCCACAAGGTACTATCATGCACACTGTATTATGTTATTTAGTGAAGTCATTAGACAAATACCTTTGTCTCATCAGTATCTATCACGTTTTAAGATGTCCATTTTGTAGCCCTATTCAAGTTCATCCACTAGCTGAAAATTTAATTAAATGTGTTTACTGTTAATAGCTAGTTGCTCATTTTTCTTAGCTTTCAACTAATAAGCATTTATTATTTTAAAATTATAAATTTCCTTTTAATATGCTCTTCTAGTTACTTTTTATTTAAATGTTTTTCTTAAATTTTATTAATGTCATTAATTTACATAATTATATCTTTTGGGGGTACATTTTCACACTGCCATGTGTGCACATGCTTCTTTCATCCTCCACCAAAATTCCCACCCAGGTACGTTACCTTCCCCTAACTGAACCTCCTTATCCTCACCTTCCCCTTTGACAACCAGTATATTGCATTCAGGATCTGTCTTTTACTTCTGACTTATTTCACTTAGCATAATCACCTCAAGATGCATCCATTTTGTCCCCCAGAGCATGCTTTTAGCTTTTTTTCTTTTAACAGCTGAGTAGTATTCCATTGAGTATGTATTCCACAATTTCTTCATCCAATTTTCTCTTTGGACACTCAGGTTGGTTCCTGCACTTGACTATCGTGAATACTGCTGCTGTAAACACAGGAGTGCATAGATCCTTTTGTGTCCGTTTTCATATTCTTTGTGTAAAATATCTAGCAGTGGTATTGCTGGATCATATGGTGTTTTCACTTCTGTTTTGTTAAGGTATCTCCATACAGTTTTCCAAAGAGGCTGTACCAATTTAATTTACTTTCCTATCAACAGCGTATCAGGGTTCCTTTTTCTTCACATTCTTGCCATCATACATTGATTCCATTTTTTTTTAATATACACCATTCTCATCGGGGTGAGGTGGTATTTCATTGCGGTTTTGATACACATTTCCCTTATTATAAGTGATGTTGAACATTGTTTCATGAGTCTGCGGGCAATCTAAATGTTTTCTTTGGAAAAGTGTCTATTTAGGCCTTTCTTATGCCCATTTTTTAAAAAGATTTATTTATTTATGCATACAAGAACTGGGGTGCAGGCCAGAGGCACGGCGAGGGGGGGGGTGGGCATGAGAGGATTCACCAGAGACAGAGTAGGGAGCAGAACAGGTGGATCTACTGAAATACACTGCTGAGGGGAGCAGCGGGCAAGACAGGAGAGGTCTGCTGCACCATGTGGGTTAGCTCCCTGGCTGGGGCTCAAACTCTTGCGGCAGTGGATGCCAAGATAGCTTCATAATGCTGACACTTAACCCTTGCACCACCAGGGAGACCCCTCTTATGCCCATTTTTGAGTTGGATTATTTGTTGTTGAGTTGTAGGAGTTCTTTATGTATTTTGGAAGTTAGCTGTTCATCAGATGAGTGATGTGCAACTATCTTTGCCAGTTCATAGGGTGCTTTATTGTTTTTTTTTGTGGTGGTTTCTTGTTGAGGTTTAAAAACTTTTTAATTTGTTATAATGCTATTTATTTTTGCCTTTGTTTCCCTTGCCATAGGAGTTGTATCCCCAAATATTTCTCTGTGATTGATGCCCAAGAATGTATCACCTGTATTTTCTTTAAGTATTTTATATTTTTCAAGTCTTACGTTCAAATTTTACATCTATTTTGAATTAATCTTTGTGTGTGGAGTTAAGTAAGGATCTAGTTTCTTTTTTCTTTTTCCCTTTGGGTGTGGCTGTGTTCCCCAGCACCATTTGTTAGGGGCTCTTTTTTCTCCCACTGTGTGGTCATGGCTCCTTTGTCAGATTAATTGTCCATATTTGTGTGGGTTTGTTTCTGGGCTCTCTGTTCCATTGGTTTTGTTTCTGTTTTTGTTCCAATACCATAATGTTTTGATTACTCTCTGTATAGTATAGTTTGCTCAAGGAATGTGATACCTCCATTTTTCTTCTTTTCTCTCAGGATTGCTTTTGCTATTCATGGCTTTTGTGGTTCCATACACATTTTAGAATTGTTTGTTCTGTTTCCTTAAAGTCGTTGGGATTTTGGTAGGTATTGCACTGAACCTGTAAAACGCTTTATGTAACATGCCCACACTAACAGTGTTTTTATTTCTAATCGGTGAACACAGGATCTTTCCATTTCTTTGTATTTTTTTTAAATTTCCTTTAACAATTCTTAACGTCTTCAGTATATGGGTTCTTCACCTCCTTCTTTAAATTTACTTCCAGGTATTTCATTCTTTTTAGTGCAATTGTAAATGATATTTTAAAAAAATTCTCTTCTGATTTATTGTTTGCATATAAAAATGCAACTGATTTTTGTGTATTGATTTTTGTATCCAGCAGTTTACTTTTTAAAAGTATACTTTTAACATAGCTCATTTTAAACTTTAAGGTTTATGTATTTTCTTTATCAAAGTTATGAGCTATATATTTTAATACAGCAATTATTATCTACCCTCTCATCAATTTTTAAATATTTCTATTATTTCAAAATTCTTGTGAAGTATTTGCTTATCTCTCTCTTCACCAGTAACTTGTGAAACTTTCACTTTCTTTTCCTAGTTGAATATCTGATATTTAATGTGTCTTCACTGGATTTCACTTTGCTCTCTTTCTCCAATTACCCAACTGATCTTTTGGTTACATAGCACATAAAGACTTTTAAAAGTATGTTCATAAAGATGTCACGTATCTCCTATCATGTGTCATACAGATAATAGTATGCAGAGGTTTTATTTCTGATGAGCAATATTAATTATGCAATACTTTTAACAGAATTTGTACTTGTGGTTTTGTGTGTGTGTACGAGAGAGAGAGAGAGAGAGAGAGAGAGAGAGAGAGAGAGAGAGAGAGGGAGGGAGGGAGAGAGGGAGAGATAGTGTGTGGTTGATTTATGATGTCCACTAAAGCCCTCAAAGCTGCCTGGGCAGCCCTATTATTCATTCTTGATAAACTCCCATGACTCCTCAAGCCCTACACCCTACTTCCTCATTCCTAGAGAATATAGGAGTTACCAAGTTTCAACTCATTCAGTCTCTCCTCTTTCCAAATAAAATATGGAAATCACAAACTTCTATACTTGCATGTAAGCTACTTAATCCTTTCTGAGGCTAGTCTCTTTTCGTGTCTCCTCTCTGTCCTCTTTTCTTACTTCTCTCGCTGTATGAATGTCTCCTTTATATCTTCAGCATTCCTTCTCTTCTGACTCCCAATATTATAAAATGCTCAAGATTCCCATCAACTGCTCCACAAACCCATTGTTTGTGACCTGCAACATGGCATATTTCTCCTAAAAGGATCGCCTGCTTGCTGGATATAATGACCTCTTCGTTTATGACTTTTTTTGCAGTATTTGACCCTTTTTAATGAATTCCTCTTGAAATTTTCTCATTCTCATTTTTTATTTTTAAACTGAGGTGAAATTGGGCCTCCCCGGTGGCGCAGCGGTTGAGCGCTGGGTTGCGAAGCTGCCCGCGACCTCTGCCGCTCCGGTTCGATCCCCAGCTGCTCCCCGGCCACCAGAGGAGGGTCCTACATGGCACGCAGACCTCTCCTGCCGCCCGCTGCTCCCCTCAGCAGTATACTTCTGTCCTTCTGCCTGCTCTGCTCCCCGCTCTGGCTCTGGTGAATTCTTTCACCCTCCCGCGCTTCTGACTGTACCCAGTGCTTATATAAACAAGCAAACAAACAAATAAATAAATAACACATGCCTCTTTAAATAAATAAATAAATAAATAAAGTATTCTATAAACTGAGGTGAAATTGACATAACATAAAATTAAACATTTTTGATCAAACAATTCAGTGGCATTTAGTACTGTCACAGTGTTGTCCCAGAAAAAGTAAATCCAATACCTTATCCATAAGTAATTCTACCCTTGGCAACAACTATCTGTGCTGTGTCACTATGGGTTTTTCTATTCTGATTATTTCATATAAGTAGAATCATATATGACTCTTTTATCAGTTTCTTTAACATAGAGTAACTTTTTTTTAGGAGGGGTTATTTCAATTCTCAATATTTGCTATATTTGCTTATATTTTATTTAATATTTGCTATATTTAGAGTTTATTTAAATACAAAAGATTACACAATGTAGATGCCTTTATAATTCCTTTCTCTCCCATAAATATTATCTTGAATTTTTATTGTTTCAGTGTTCAGTGTTATATTGAGTAGTATCTTTTAAAACCTTGGGATTAAAAAAATGTATAACATAAAATTTAGTCATTTTTTAAGTATACAGTTTAATAGTGTTAAGTATATGAGCATTGTTGTGAAACATAGCTTCAGAACTTTTTCATCTTAGAAAACAAAAACATCTTTACCCTGCCCTAAAGCCCCTGGTAAGCACCATTCTACTTTCTGTTTCTATGCATTTGATTACTTTAGATACCTCACACAAAGTGTAATTGTACCATATTGTCTTTTTTGTGACTGGCCTGTTCCACTAGCATATCTTCTAGATTCATCTATGTTGCAACATGTGACAGGACTTTTCTTCCTAAGACTGAATAGTACTCCATTTATATATAGATAGATAGATATAGACATGTATTTTGTTATCTCTTTCTATTTTCTCTCTGTTTTCACCTTTTAGCTGTTGTGAATCATGGTACACTGAACTTGTGTATACATGTATTTTTTTTTATCTATTTTCAGCTATTTTGGCTATATACCCAGAAACAATAGCTCTAGGTTATATGGTAATTCTATGTTAAGGATTTTTAGGAACACACCCCCCCAGACTGTCTTCCATAGTGGCTGCATCATTTTGTGTTCTCATCAGCAATGCATAGGGTTCTAATTTCTCCATATCCTTACTGACACTGGTGGTTTTCCTTTTTTAACTTAAAAAAAAAAAATTGGCCACATTAGTGGGCGTGAAGTGGTACCTCATTGTGGTTTTGACTTGCATTTTCCAAATGACTAATGATATTAAGCATTTTTTGGTTTGCTTATAGGCCAGTTCTATATCTTTAGAGAAATATCTATTCAAGTCCTTTAGTCCTTTGCCCATTTTTTAGTTGGATCTTTATCTTTTTGCTGTTGAGTTATAAGAATTCTTTCTGTGTTCTAGATATTAGACTCTGATCAGATGTATGAATTGTGCAAATTTTTTTTTTTTGTCATTCCATAAGTTGTTTCCTTCGTTGCATTTTAAAAACTGCTGTCTGCTATTTTCCTCCTCTCTTTCTTTTAGTTGATGTACTCAATAGTTGATGTACTCAATAGGTTGATTTTGAGCACCCTGTACATTGCCGGGTGCCGTTTTAGGTACTGCTAAGAAAAATACAAATATTACTTGTTCTCTCATACCTTTTAATTTCTTCACTTTTCTCTATCCTTCTCTTATTGCCTTGTTATTATCATTTTCCAATTTATGATGCCTTCTCTTTGTCGGCTTCCTGTCCCTCTTTAGGCCCAGAAAAGTTCTCCTTAATCTTCAGGGCCTATCAGAACATCAGTCCTCGGGGAAGATTCTCTGCTTTCAGCAAGCAGAATCATTCACCCTTTCTTTGTTCCTGGAGCACTTTATGCCATTAAACCAATATTATAGGCTGTACACTGCCTTATCATTATTTGTTTATGTATCTAGGAGGTTAACTTCTTCATGTAGAGATCTTATGCTTATAGCTAATAAATCTCCTCCAAGCTCCTAGTAAACATCTGGCACATAGCTGTTATTCAACAGATATAGAATGAATCTTCAGATCCTGGATATTTTTTCCAACTTTTTATTATAAACATTTTTAAATCGACATAAAAGTATGAATAGTTAAATGACACCCCATTCCTCATCAATTAGCTTTGATAATTATCAACATAGGGCCAATCTTGTTTCATCTAACTCCCTTCCACTCCCTCTCCCACTGGATTATTCTGAAGCAAACTTTAGAAATCACTTCATTGATGTATACATTTTTGGCATTTTTAAGGGAAATATTTGCGCATTAAATATAAAACTTTATCTGGGATCTATTAATGATAACCCTCAATTAACAATCCTTCAATTTTAAGCAAATAAGACAAAACTTGAGAAGTTATTTGTGATCTCAGAGCCTAAAAAAATTCATTTTAGTAGGTGCTAGTCTTAAAACAAATCCAACATAAGCTCTAGGATTTCTGCACTTAGGAAAAGTCTCAGATGACAAACTGGTATTCGTTACAGTGAGCCTAAGGTATTATTGCAAGATCTAAATTATCAAAGAAAAGGCTAAGAGAAAATATTTTAGTTAGGCAAGAAATATACTTTTCTGAAGTAAAGTTTTAAAAAAACATGTTTGTTGAATCTCACTTCATCAGAAAATAATGCTATATTATATTTAGATATAAAATGACAGAACCTTTAAGTGTTTTTTAAATTATATTGAATAATGAAGTAGTAGTGTATGAGTATTGTTGAGAATATTGAAAGTTATTGCTCTTTTATTTCTTATAATATAATTGACATTTTGAAGCTTTTTCTATTTTCTACATGCCCTTTGGGATTCTGTTTGAAACTTACAAAAATCTTCAATGATACATCTCATGATTACCACTTTGCTGCTGCCCTTGGCCACGCCACTGTCATTTCTCATGAGCCTTTATGATAGTTTTTTAACTGGACTCTCTGCATCAGCTCTTGCCTGCCTTTGTCCCTCAGGTCAGAACAATTTTTAAAGCATGTCAGATCACATCACTCCTCTGCTCAGAAACCTCCTGTAGTTTCACATCCTACAAAGATGTGGCATGCAATGTTCTCAATGGGAATAGGAATAGAATTGCTAGCTAGTGTGTGTTTTAGAAATTTGTGATGATATTTTGGGTTGTACCATGATGGAGTGGCATTTAGAGTGTGGCGCCTGAGCTACACACTAGTCCATCCTGCAAGTTCCCTCACTATAAAGGATTACCTCTTTTGTTGCATACATTTCTTTTTTAAAATCAATTTTTAAGGTATAATTTGTAGAAAAGAAAATACACCCATTGTAAACATACAGTTTCATGAGTTTTAACAAATGTATACACCTGTGAAACCACCACATCAATCAAGGTATTTACATCACTACAAAAAGTTCCTTTGTGTGCCTTTGAATGACTTTTGACTGCCCATTTGGATACTCTTGAGGGTGAAAAACCTGTTTATAATAATCTGAGCCTATTTATTTATAAATTCATTTACATGTAAGTACAGATTTTGGGGGGTATGGTTTTAATATACTCTTGGTTTCCAGAAATACAACTATCACATAAATTGAATGAAGGTTGAGGGGAATTCTTTTCAGAATTTTACCAGAGGTTTGCCATTTTGGAATATCATGTCAGAGACAGCACCACCATCACCATTTGTGGTATCTGAGTTTCTGAGAGAAAACAACTCTATCAATCTGTATTTGTAACTGTCCCATTTACGTGATTCAGTATAAAGATTTCAACCATTTCATCATGTCTTTTGCAGTGTTCATATATGAACATTTACATATTGAAAGATAATATTTTATTTCTCATTTATGTCACATCCAGCATCTTATTGGTTCTTTTGAAGTTAAGTATGTAGATGGGTTGTATCATCTTTACATTTAATTTCAGAATACAAAATATTTGCTATAAAAAGAGCAATGGGCCTGTTTGATTAGAGTAGCACTGCTCTCCATATTCTGCTCCTTCCCTTTCTTCCCTGGGGTCCCTGTCTGAGTGAATTACTATTTACTATTCTTGATCCCTTGCTCTAGCACGCTGACCACACTGGCTCCTCAGCTGTTCCATGGACGTTCCAGGCATATACCCACCTCTGGATCTCATTTGTTTCCTTTGATAGAATGCCCTTCCTTGGGGTGTCCATGTGTGTCTTTCCCTCAGCTCTGTTTAAATGCGACCCTCTCAGGGAAGCTTTCCCTCCACTCCTCCTGTTATTTTTCTTTTTCTTTTCTTTTTTTTTGGTGGGACCCTTGCCCATGGCCGGGGAACGAACCGGCGCTGCAGAGGCTGTGGGCAGCCTCGCAGCCCCAAGCTCAACCACTGCGCCACCAGGGGAGGCCCTCCCCCTGTTATTTTTCATATAGAACTTATTACCCTCTGGAAAGATTTAATATTTTACTTATTTTTTTCTTGTCTGTTGACTTGTCCTCTACTCTTTCTCTGCTCACCATACTTGAGTGTAAACTTCATGAGGACATTTGAAAAAATGTGGATTGGTATTGGTGGAAAAAAATTGTTTTATTTGATGTGCTACATAGTCAACCCTGAGCTTCCTTCTTATATTCCAGCTTGACATATTGTAATGGCTTCCTTTCTGTCCTATTTACAAGGGCAGCAGTATCTCTAGAGTTTAGAACAGTTCCTAGCACATAGTAGGTACTCAATAAACATTTATTGAATGAGTGAATATCTTTAGAACTCCAGAGAAGATGTTTTTGTATCATTTTATCTGAAATTTTGAAGACTTGATTTTTTTTTTACTTCTATGTTAACATGATTTTCTAGAAAATAAAACAGACTATTTCCTAGAGAAGTGCCATTTATTCTCCCTATGTTATAAAAGTTGGTTGATTCATAATTGGTTCTCTAAAGATTCTATTGTATTCTTTTCCTCATTAAGAGGATTGACAGCTATAACCTAGTGTTATTTATAAGCCATACCCATAAGGCACACTGATGTGTGTATAATTAACCTGAGTCATAAATTACTTATCAATCATTTGCCCCTAAGTGTCAGAGGTAATATATGGTATCTTAAGAACAAAACTGGGGTAACATTGTTAATACAGATAAACCTCATTGATTTAAGTCACTATTATTTCAGGAATTGAGTTAATTTGTTTGCACTGAGCTGAAATATTTAACCCTTCCATAATCCCTAAATAAAAGCAAAGTAGTGCAAGGAGGGTTATAGGAAAATGATCAGCCTTTTTAAGAGAATATCATACTTGTTAGTAATCATTAGACCCAGTCATATTTATTCATACAACCAAAAATTATTGAGCAACTATATGCAGCAAGCATGAATCTGGAACTATAAGGACAACTAAGACAGAGTTCCAACCCTTACAGGACTTACCATCTAATAAATAGGAATACATGTAAGTAAACAAATTGGTAAGACTGCCAAGATAGCAGTCTTCTGGGGGACAGAAGGGAATAGTGATCATATGTAGTGGTCATATCTACCTTCAGAATTGGGATGGGGCAGAGAATAATTCAAAAAGAAGGTAACTCTTGAGCTGAATCTCAAGGGTTAAGAATGCTGTTCTTTGGGTTGAATGAACAAGATAAGGATATTCTAGGCATAAAGAGAGCCATGATCCAGAGGTCTGAAATCATCCACCTAATTAGCAGACCTGCTTGGCAAGATTGGAGCACAGACTACCACTGTGGGAGTAAAGTGAGATAGACCTGGAGTGGTGGGCAGGGGTCAGGGCATGGATGACCTGGTACCATATGCTAAAGGAATTTGAACTTCATCCTGTAGATGGTGGAGAGCCAGTGAAGTCCCATAGATAGGACAATAACACTTCACTGGTGTGTCAATAATGGACTAGACAGGTGGAACTAGAGATAGTGAAACTGTTAACAGTAGTCAAGGTGAGCAATGGTTGAGATCCTGAAGTAAGAATGTAGCCATTCATATGGAGAGAAGGGAGACAATGGACAAATTCTAGAATCTTTAGGACTTTTTGATTGATTGTAGTGGAGGAATAGGGAGAAAAAGGAGTTAGGAAAAGACTCAAAAGCTCATATGCGGCAAAAGCTAGACAGTGACACGAATGGAAGGGGCCTCACATGCATTGCAGCCATTACGAATACTACTTGAACCAAGAATTCAGCTGAGTCTACATGGGACGCTGCCTAGCTCTACTCAGTTGTTCCATGTTGGTGTTGCCTCAACTTATTTTAAAAGAGAAGCTCAAAATTTACTTCTACGTGATATGTCCTAAATCTTAAATGTAGACTCAGAGTTTTAAGAAAGTTCTGCCTGAACAACAGCAAAAAACCCAGACGAGCAAAACACAAATCCACAACTTCAGTAAAATCAGCGGATTGTAGCCCTGTTGTAGGATGACTCCTGTTTTCTGTGTTGCCTCATTAGGAGTATGGTGCCACTCAGTAAGATAAGAAAGAAGGGGATTCTCTTGCCCCAATCAGTCCTTCTGATGTCTGCAACCACAGCTGATATTTTGACTACAACCAGGAGATACCCTGAGCCAGAAGCTTTAGCTAAGCCATCCTGAATTCCTCACTCAACTATGTGAGATAATAAATGTTTATTGTTGCTTTAACCCACTAAGTTTTGGAGACATAATTTGTTATACAACAATACATAACATATAATACAGCGTGACTCAGTCACATCTAAACACTGTCATTTGCTTACATGATATTGCAGGAGCCCAGGATTCTCCTGCTGTTTTCTGAGGCTCTTGGAATATGGAAAATATTGTGTGGGGTTGTCTATGACCCTGTTTACCCAACACACCATATCATTATTCCTTCACTGGAATTTTTCCTTCCTAATTTCTCTTTTCAGGAAACAAAGCAATAGACTCCTCTTTTCCTAGAAATGTAAGCCTGTTTGTAGACCTATTCTTCATCCTTAGCCTGGATGTATTTACTCCTATCTTGGGGAAATCCTTCTCCACATTTATAGCCATAATACTTTGTACTTCAATCTTCTCATTTTCTCCAGGACTTTTAAAAATGAAAGTCAGAAAACTTGGAAGTTTCTGTGCTTTGTACTATGTTATAATCCCATCCCTGCTACAGTGAACACAGGCTCTCTGATTGAGCTTTGCGTTATGGAGAAGGAAAAAGGAAAATGGAGGGGAGAAAAATAAATGTGAATACCTGAAAATACTACCCTACTAAAATTATCAATATGTGTTACGTGCTTAAGCTGTACCAGATGCTATAATGAATGCTCTAAATATTTTATCTAACTGAATCCTTACAATAACCTATGAACAAACTACTATCATTATACTCCTTTTACAACAAGGAGTTCAGGTTTAGAGAGATTAAGTAACTTGCCTGAGGTCTCAAAACTTGTTGGTGGCAAAGTTGGGATCTTACCAGGAATGTATTTGTCTGGGAAGCCCAGGCTTTTGACCTTTACCATTCAGTTTCTTTCTACGTGGGTCTAAGGATGCTCTCCTTTTTTTTTTTTTTTTTTTTTTTTTTTTTGTTGCTTATACCATTCTTTTTTTTTTTTTTTTTTATTTATTTATTTTTTTTAATATTAAATTTTATTTTTATATTCCCCCATACAATTGCAAACGCCCCATTCTGACCCCAATCCTTCCCCACCCACCCCCACCCCCAACAAGTGTCTCTGGTTCATAGTTTTTTGTTGATTTTGATTTTCACTTTCTTATATTCCTTTTCCTGGTCCCTTATTTAAGTTTTCTAGATTCCTGCTATGAGTGAGACCATCCGGTATTTTTCTTTTTCTTTTTGGCTTATTTCGCTGAGCATGATCCCTTCCAGTGCCATCCATGTTGCTGCAAATTGCATGTGTTTATCTTTTTTGAATGCTGAGTAATATTCCATGGTATATATGTACCACATCTTCTTGATCCAGTCATCTATTTTTGGGCATTTGGGTTGTGAGAATGGCACATATTAAAAAAACTAGCAACAACAAATGTTGGCGAGGATGTGGAGAAAAAGGAACTCTTGTGCACTGTTGGTGGGAGTGCAAACTGGTCCAACCACTATGGAGAGCTGTGTGGAGATTTCTGGACCTACTAAACATAGAGTTTCCATATGATCCAGCAATTCCACTCCTAGGTATTTACCCAAAGGACACAGAAACATCAATTCCAAAGAACACCTGCACTCCTATGTTTATAGCAGCACTGTTTACAATAGCTAAGCTTTAGGATGCTCTCCTTTCACTTCATTTGCTCACAGGAATGAATATGCCAAATGATACTAAGATGATCTGTTCATTAAAATATTTCTGACAGTAGTTTGGCAGACCTACTCTGTGTGCTTGAAAATTTTAAAACTACAGCTCTAAAATACTGACTGAAGCAGACCTTTAGTTAAGCAGGTCTTCTACTCAGCAAATGTTTTCCAAGTTCCTATGCTGTAGGTACTGTATAGGATGCTGGGAATACCAAGATAAATATTCTGCATGAACTGTTTGGATGGTGCAGACATAAAAACTAGTAATTATAGCAGTGAGATAAGCTCTGTATCTAAACAGCTTATGAACTATGTGTTCTGGAATGTGAAAGAGAAATACTAAGCTTAGGTATATCAGGAAAAAATTCCTAGAGGTAACATTTCAACCTTCAAGGAAGGGTAGAAACTCACTAGCAGGACATTCTGGACAGAGAAGTGAACTGGGCAAAGGTGCTTGGTGATTTGATTTTATTTTTTTACAGTATATTGGTATAATTGTTTCATTTTGTTGTTCACTGTTGTTGCTCATCGTTTTCTGTGCCTAATTTATAAATTAACTTTTATCATAAGTATGTAAGGAAACAACATTGGATAGATGAATAGGTTTTGGTACTAGCCACAATTATAGGCGTTAGAACATATCCCATATGGTGGGGACTATGGTGTTACACAATTTGTAACACTCTTTTTGACCATTTTATCGAGAATCATAGATAACAACTCCATCCTTGTCACCACAAATGGCATGTTTTACCTTTTCTGATTGCTAAATTATTTCATTGTGTATGTATACCACATCTTCTTGATCCATTCATCAGTTTTGGGGCACTTAGGTTGTTTCCGTAGCTTGGCATTTGTAAATAATGCTGCAGTAAACATGGGAGTGCAAGTTTCCTTTCAACTAGTATTTTTTATTTTTTCAGGTGTGTAATTACTAGGTTGTGCTTGGCAATTTTAGAGAGCTCTGCATAGCTAAGAATAACTGAAGAGCAGGATGGATGCTTGTAGGGACCAGATAATGAAGAGGTTTGTTATACCATGATAGTAAGTAAACAGGATTAAAACTCTCACCCCACAGGTGGAATCTTGCCCACAGATTTTCTTTGTTTGGTGTAAATTTTTTAAAATTGAAGTTGAACACCTATGAGCAAATGTAAATCTTTCTGTCTTCTCTCTTTCAGCCCACCTCTCCATATTATAATTGCCCCAACTAGTCACATGTTTAGATTTCCTATGTCTGCTGACACTTGAGTTTTATTTCTTCTACATCACTGGGGAATCACTGAAGAATATTTTAAAGCAGAGATAACAGGAATGGATTGCTGTTTCAAGAAGACCATTCTGACTTACTGTGGATGGTGAATGGTGAGGTCACAGGGTGACACGCTGTACACTATTGAGTCTTACTGAATGAGGAGGCAGGGAAAGAGGCAAGAGTCATGATCCCCAGGTTCCTCCTAGTAGATGAGTGATGTTGGCATTTACCCAAAATGGAAAAAACAGCAAGTTTTGTTTGATATATAAATCATAAACTTCCTTGGGAAAGACTGCAGCATGGTTACTAAGAGTTCATTCACTTCATGGCCATCAGGGATACCTACATGGAATCACCAAGCTTTTAGAACTGTCTTCTATGTGCCTATAAAGATTGTGACATATTATGTCACAAATTAAGATACATATATGACATATTGAAATATCCTGATGGTAACAATGAGATGTATTGTTTAAACTGGGAAGTGTTTTGGAAAATCTGGGGCATATGGTCACTGGATATAAAAATTATATTGTTGTCTTGGAAAAATTAACACTATATAATAAAAATGTAGTCATAGGCTCCTGCTAGGCCCTGTAGTGAAGACTACTTATATGATCATAACAGTATAAACACTGACTCTATATTTAATCAAAGGAAGTAATCTAACTCTATTGAGTAGATGGGGGAAGAACAGAAAACAGTGGGGGTGTAGGAACACAGTAAATCTACGTCTGTGATATCAGAAAGTAAATAAAGGTTTGCAAATTTGTAGAAAATTTGTACAAATTGTTGCCCACAGATTTTCTTTGTTTGGTGTGGAATTTTTAAAATTCAAATTGAATGCCTACGAGCTCATGTAAGTCTGTCTCCTCAAATTCTTTGATACTCCTTTCTTCAAGAATTGCAGTCTAGGAAACTCCCTGATGGCTTAGGGGTTAAGTCTCAGTGCTATCACCTCTGTGGCCTGAGTTAGATCCATGGCCAGGGAGCTGACCCACATGGCGCAGCAGCAGACCTCTCCTGTCTCTCCTGCTGCTCCCCTTAGAATTGTATTTCAGTAGATCTGCCTGTTCTGCTCCCACTCTGTCTCTGGTGGGGTGTTTCACATCCCACCCCTCTGGTCTATACCCCAGTTCTTCTACACAAAAACAAAAATAAAAAAAGAATTACAGTCTAGCCTTTTGGGTGTAGGCTAGACTTAATGACTTCAAACAAAAGGAATGATTCACAATGTGTAACTGTGGAGGTTAGGTCATAAAAAGAACTGCAGCTTCCCCCTCACTTGTCCTCTCTTGGCTCAACTGATATGGAAGAAGCATGCATTGATTTTTTTTTGTACTTGTTTTTGTTGTTTAAATTTTATTTCTATATTCCCCATACAATTACAACCCTCTTATTTTGACCCCAATCCCTCCTTTCCCCGCCCCCCACCCCCCATAGAGTGTCCCTGGTTCATAGTTGTTTGTTGATTTTGATATTTTCTTTCATATATTTATTCTTTTTCCTAGTCCCTTATTTAAGTTTTCTAGATTCCTGCTATGAGTGAGACCATCTGGTATTTTTCTTTTTCTTTCTGGCTTATTTCGCTGAGCATGATCCCTTCTAGCTCCATCCATGTTGCTGCAAATTGCATGTGTTTATCTTTTTTGAATGCTGAGTAATATTCCATGGTGTATATGGACCACATCTTCTTGATCCAGTCATGTATTTTTGGGCATTTGGGTTGTTTCCAAAGCTTAGCTATTGTAAACAGTGCTGCGATAAACATAGGAGTGCAGGTGCTCTCTGGAATTGATGTTTCTGTGTCCTTTGGGTAAATACCTAGGAGTGGAATTGCTGGATCATATGGAAGCTCTGTGTTTAGTAGGTCAAGAAATCTCCACACAGCTCTCCATAGTGGTTGGACCAGTTTGCACTCCCACCAACAGTGCAGGAGAGTTCCTTTTTCTCCACAACCTCGCCAACATTTGTTGTTGCTAGTTTTTTTTTTTTAAATATGTGCCATTCTCACTGGTGTAAGATGGTATCTCATGGTAGTTTTGATTTGCATTTCCCTGATTCCAAGTGATGTTGAACATTTTTTCATATGCCTGTTGGCCATTTGCATTTCCTCTTCAGACAAGTTTCTTTTTAGCGCTTCTGCCCATATTTTGACTGGATTATTTTCTTTGTTTTTGTTGAGTCTTATCAGCTCTTTGTATATTTTTGTGGTCAGTCCTTTATCATTAGTGTTATGTGCAAAAATGTTCTCCCAGTTGGTGGGGTTTCTCTTTGTTTTTGTTATTGTCTCTTTTGCTGTGCAGAAGCTCTTTAATTTGATGTAGTCCCAGCTGTTTATCTTTGCCTTCATTATGCATTGATTATTTTTAATGTAGAAATTAGTAATCTAATATTTGATTATAAAAAAAGACTACTATTATTATTCTGCTATTGTGAGCATGTTATTGTAACGACTAATTCTAAAACATTTCTCAGTGTTACCATATATATATTGTAAATCCTAAGTCCATTTTACCAACAGATTTTATTTTGCCTCCTTTGATTAAAAAATATCACTTCCTGGAGTTTCTAATTGTCCTTTCCCTCCTTGTTTTTATACTGTGCTATATATACTTTAGTTATATAGTTATATCTCCTAATTATTTTTTCCTAAATTCTCCAACATAGTAGTTAAATTGTTGAATCCTCATCTTTTCCCTGGAAACTTTGCTCCCAGATCTCTCTGACAACTAGTTGCTTCAAGGTCTGCTGCACAGCTGCCATCCTGAGATTTGCCTATTCTGCCTTGGTAGCTCCCATGTTACTTAAGTCCAGCATCTCTTCTCTTTCTCACTTTACTTTTTAATTTTTTTGAGCATATATTCAAATTGCTTCCTAAGATAGAGTAGGGGGAAGTTTTAACTCATACTCTGTGCTGGGTTTTTTTTTTGGGGGGGGGAGGCAGTCAACTTGTTTCCTTCTTACCATATCCCTTACTCTAAGCTGTCATTTCTCCTTAAAGTTGCTACATTGGTTATTTGTCCTCTATCTTCTATAGTCTCTTTTTAAAGAAGTTTTACCTCTTCTGTTGTTTACTTTGTCATCATAGGTTTACGTGGTGTCTTATTCCTGTGCTGTTGTTTCAGTGAGATTTTAGTGTGATCAATTGGTCATGTTTAACCTGATGACTACTTTATGCCTTTTAAAGTTTACCAGTAGTTTACAATGTGAATGGATATACCATAACTTATTTAACCATATTCCTATTGAAACGCATTCAGATCTTTTCTTTTTTGGTAAGCATACTTTTCTATACATCTTTGAATAAACATAAAAGTTTTCTATAGGATAAATTTCTATAATTTGTTATATAAATGGATATGTATACATATACGTTAATTTTAAAAGGTACTACCAAATTGCTTTCCCGATCATAGTTGTTCATAATAAATATTCAAACATGCCAGGACAAATCACAAATTCCTCCATGTTATATCTTGTTCATGAGAGTGGTAGGAAAAGAATATAAGCTTTTTCCACAGCATAATGATGATTCCATCTTTAGCCTATAAACAGGAAATAGAACCAGGATAAAGCACAATTCCCTTTATTTTCAATGAGAAAAGCATAAGAAACACCCTTTACCCTGACTTGTCAATAAAAAGGAGGAATCAAGTAAATAAATAAGCAGACTGCCACATGTAGCTAGCCACATTCACTGGTAAGACTAATGTTGGTATTTTAACCAAAATGAAGCTAGCCCCAAACTAGAGTGGAAGCACTGCATTAAGGCAGCAAGTTCACCTGGATTTATACAAGAATTATCTGTTTGAATAGTTGTGTTTGAGTGAGTTTTAAAAGTGGAACAGTATGTTAAATTTACCAGGACAGTTCAATTCTTAAATGAACTTTATGGCTAATCAATCTTAGTGTATTTTCTCATTCTGTTAACATCTGTTTTCTCATAATAATTATGTGTATGATCCTATAATCAGAATAACTGGAGCCTTTATTTTAAAATTATCCAATTGCTTTAAACAACATTATGGGAAACTGTTATTTTTCTCTTTTAGCTCACTGGCATCAGTGGTTAGAGATAACTCTCCTGGATCATCTAAGTGCCTCGGTAGTACTTGGTACAGTCAAGGGATTCAGAAAAACTTACTTTCTGGCAAAGACAAAGGTTTTTCTCTTAGTTTGTCCAGCACTATCCTTATCCCTAGGTCTGTTAGCTTTTTGTGTGTGTCTGAGCAGGATTTTCCTATCACTCCTGATATCAAAGGACTGACTTGGGAAGGCTCTTGGAAAATAAGTGTCAAAATGCCTCTAAAATGCCATTGTTTATATTATTTTATAATATTGTAAGTTCTCAGAAGGCAGGGAATCTTCTGTTTTATGATTCCTTATTAATAGCTCATTTTCTCTGTGAACACTCAGAAATATTGAGTAAAACAACTTTGCTCTGGCAGTTATTCAGCCTTTGAATGCCATTTGAAGATGAACTAATTTCACAAGGTTATGATTCACTAACTTGCTCACATTGCATGTAGGTTGTGGGGGTACCATGGAGCCTCTACCAACCTTAAAGTAGGCTTCACATGACTCCTCATTTAAGGATTAGTGCTGAAAGAGCTTTCTTTTTTTTTTTTATCTTTTTTTTTTTAATAGAGGCATGTTTTATTTACTTATTTGTTTGTTTTTTGTTTTGTTTATACAAGCACTGGGTACAGTCAGAAGCACGGGAGGGTGAGAGAATTCACCAGAGCCAGAGCAGGGAGCAGAGCAGGCAGAAGGACCGAAGTACAGGGGAGGTCTGCGCACCATGTGGGACCCTCCTCCTGTGGCCGGGGAGCAGCCGGGGATCGAACCGGCGCCGCAGAGGCCGCGGGCAGCTTCGCAACCCAGCGCTCAACCGCTGCGCCACCGGGGAGGCCCAAGAGCTTTCTTTTTTTTGGGACATTCCCTTTTCATTACAGAGGGTAGAAAAAAGATGGCTGGTGGAAACTCACAATATCTTTTAAAGTTTCTGCGCAGACATGTATATCCTATCTGCTCACATTCCTTTGGTCAAATCCAACATCAGTGGGTGGAGATACATAATCCTCTTTCAGGAAGATTATACTTGGGGAAAAGCACTGCTTGTCCTGTCTACTGTGAAATGTGACTGTGTTTTTCATGTTTTGGATGTGATAAGGAGGTGTGAAGAAAGGAAGTGTCACAATTGGGATCTTATTCTGCTGATAGGATAGGAATAGTGTTTAAAAATAGCCATCTTCACAGAAAAATAGAGGCTTTGCTTGTATTGACATCTTGAAAGAAAGAGCTAGATTATAGTGGAGTGAGTCTGCAATCAACTAGCATGATGGACTGTTAATGGGTACTGGGTTTCTTATTGAAGTGATAAATACTTTCTAAAATTATATACCGGTGATAGTTGCACAACTCTGTGAAGATACTAAAAGGCAATGAGAATACTCTCTCTTTCTCTCTTTCTCTCTCTCTCTCTCTCTCTCTCTCTCTCTCTCTCTCTCTCTCTCTCTATCTCTCCCTTCTTCCCTCCCTCCTCCCTTTCTCCTACCCTCTCCCACTCTCTCCCTCCCATCCTTTCTTTCCAAATTGCATTATTTTTTATTGCGTTAATGTTGGTTTACAGCACTGTATAGCACTGTATATGACTTAGGGGTATAGATTCACACTTCTTCAAATCACTGTTACCACACCATGCCCACCATCAAAACAGAAATAATCTAACGCAGTCCACCAGACCCCTTCCCTGTTTACCACCCCGTTTACCACTCCTCCTCTGGTAGCCTGAATTCTATAGTCAGACTTCTAAGTTATGTTTTAGTTTAATTTTATCTGTATCAGGCTCCCCGGTGGTGCAGCGGTTGAGCGCTGGGTTGCAGCAGCCTCTGCAGCGCTGGTTTGATTTGATTCCCGGCTGCTGGGCGAGGGTCCCACATGGCGCGCAGACCTCTCCTGCCGCCCGCTGCTCCCCTCAGCAGTGTACTTCGGTCCTTCTGCCTGCTCTGCTCCCCGCTCTGGCTCTGGTGAATTCTCTCACCCTGCCACGCTTCTGACTGTACCCACTGTTTGTATAAATAAATAAATCTTTTTTTAAAAAAATTTTATCTGTATCTTTGCCAAAAAAAATCATGAGTGAGGGCCTCCCTGCTGGCACAGACAGTTGAGCACAGCACTGTGAAGCTGTCCGCAGCCTCTGCAGTGTGGGTTCTATCCCTGCCGGCCTGGGAGATACCCATGTGGCACGGCAGGCCTCTCCTGTCTTGCCTGCTGCTCCCCACAGCAGTGTATTTCAGTCTGCCTGCTCTGTTCCCTGCTCTGTCTCTCACCCTCCCGCACATCTAGCCTGTACCCCGGTTCTTGTATAAGTAAATAAATCTTTTTAAAAAAAACCATGAGTGAAACAATCCAGTATTTGTCTTTCTCTAATGGGTATACTTTATACATTTTTTTGGTTTTTGAATTATATTTCAGTAAAACTGTTATAAAAACAATTGTATGCTAGAATGATAAACTAATGACTCTGTAATTTGAGAAACTATATTTCTCTTGGCTAATGTTCAAAAAGTTTAGACTCAGGGAGGTGATAGGTGATATTTTCAAAATTCATTTTCATCATATTCTAAGTAAATATAACAGTATATGAAGTTTTGGAGTTAATTATGTATCTGTCACCCAATTTCAACAATTATCAATTGACCATTTTTGTTTTCTCTATACCTCAGATAATTTTAAAGTTAAGTATATTTTTATCCTTTGTAAATGTTTTGTACATGTCTTTAAAATATAAGGACCTTACCCTTTAAATATAATCAGAAAATCATCATAGATTCAAAACACAGTAACTTTTTAGTATCATCATCTAGTCATTTTTCTTTTCCTGATTGTCCTATAAATAATATTTTTGTGAACTTTTCTTTTAGTTGAAAGAAAATCTAGTACTGTGAATTATTATAAAAGAATTATAATATTCAAGTCAAGAAAATAACAGCCTGCTGCACCAGATGTGGGTCAGCTCCCTGGCCAGGGATCAAACCCAGGTCTTAGCGGTGACAGTGCTGAGACTTAACCCCAGGTCACCAGAGAATATTTAAAATATTCTTTTAAATAAAGTTATAGAGAGGTCTGTGGCAAAGGACAAGAGAAAGCATAAATAAGATAAAGCTGAAAGTGCACATACCACAATAAGCCCTGTGAAGTTACTCCAAAGGACTGCAGATTTGTCTTTAGACTTCCTAGCAATCAATAAGAAGAAACTAAGCCAGTAATATACACATGATATCAAATTTATGAGAGGAAAGCAAGCCAACTGCGTAGATCAAGCATAACTAGCCCTTTTTATGAAGCCAAAAGAAAATTTCTTTTACTGGTCCTCACCAAGGTTTTGCTTTGTCAAGAATGTGCAATCCATATTCTTACTGCAGCTCAATACAGTTTCTGAGGCTGTTTTATAGCATGCTTAAATGTATACTGATCACAGCCACCGGAGTAAAAGCAAAATCGACACTAAGCAGCATGATGTGAACTGGCATCCAGCTCTCCATTGTACTGATTTTAGAATATTTGTAGGTATTGTAAATGCAGATGGGTATGGCCTGTGATCATCTCCGAAGTCCCTGCCCTCAAAAGGGAGCAGCAACCATTTCTTTGCTCCAGCTGATGTTGCCATGTGTGGACACCATACAGTATTGCCAGATCTTTCATTTTTGAAAATTCACAATTTTTCTATGTTGGCTCAATTAAAAAAAAAAAAAAACCCATGTGGGCCAAACAAAATATTCCTGTGAGCTAAACTGATCTTAGGTTGTGACTGCTTATCCAGAGGCATGAATTAACTTCCCATCCTTCAGATAATCTCCCATGAATATGCTTCTCAGCACATGTACTTATTCTAGTTGTTTTCTAAAAGTTATAATTAACTTTCTCATGTAAATATGGTATTGCTTCAATAACGTAGGTTCCTGAATAAAAGGCAAAAAGGAAGAGAAGGCACCTCATTCATTCCTTCTTAATTTTCATGAAATGATTAAATGATTAACAGAATGTTAATTTAGAGTTGGTTTTCTTCCTTGTTATACTTGAAAATAATCCAGAAGAGGCCTAGTTTATTTCACAGAGACGAAAAATTACCAGGTGGCAGCATTCTGAGGGCACTTTCCCTCATTTTTGTTCTTGGCATTATCCTTCCCAGTACTGAAAATTAACGCTTGATATTTTCTTACACATATGTCACCAACTCAGAGTTCATAGATAATGATGTCTAAAAGATGGTTGATTCCTAGTTCTGTAAGAACCGAAGAGTACAATTGAAATGACTACAGAAGGAAGCATGGGAATGCCAGTTCTTACACAGCAGCTTCCACACCTATGCTCTTTTGATTCATGCATATCATTAAGGGTAAGATGAGAATGCTCTAATACAGTCATCTTCATTAGGGCTTTCTTAATAGGACAACAGTATGAAATTTACATAGCTCCTGGACTGACAAGGCTCATATTTCAAAATGGCCTCAAATATTTAGCTAGTCAAAGTCAAAGGGGGTAAGATTTCCAGAGCCCACACCCAGAAATATGTCCAATTCATATAATTGTTCTATATGTGCCCTTGAAATTTTCTTGAACATCTCATCTTCAGATGGTCCTTAAGTATCTATGTGATAGTTGTATTTATTCACTTGATTCTAAGGAAAGATTGTACTTAATGTCAACTCACTCTCCGTAGTAGTGATTTCTTCAGATGCAGATATATTGAATTTTATATTCAAATACTGTTTTCATGAGATCTATAGAGAGGTAATTTTTACCTACAGTAAGGTGAGGTTATGCAGTTAAAAAAAAAAACTTCAAGGAAAGTATTCCATGAGACTGGGACAAGTTGTATAGAATCATCATTTTTCAGGCCTCCCCTGGTGGTGCAGGAGGTTGAGAGCAGCTCTGTGAAGCTGTCCACAGCTTCTGCAGCTTGAGTTCGATCCCTGGCAAGCCAGGGAGCAACCCACGTGATGCAGCAGACCTCTCTTGTCTCGCTTGCTGCTCCCCTCAGCATTGTATTTCAGTCAGTCTGCCTATTCTGTTCCCCATTCTGTCTCTGGTGAATCCTCTCACCCTCCCGCACATCTGGCCTGTACCCCGGTTCTTGTATGCATGAATAAATAAATCTTAAAAAAAAAAGAAACTTATCATATTTCCATGAGGACACTAAAAATTGTTAATAATACAAACAAAATAATGGACAAGGGATTAATGCTTTAACGCTATGTAGACTCTTACCAGACTGTTTAGCCATTTGTATTTCTGATAAAAGCAGGTGTTTCTGGTTTAATTCATATGCATTTGTTTTAGAGAGTTGGCTGTAGTAATACAGACAGCAAAGTATTCATGCCAGGTGATTTTGATCATAGAAGGTGATAAAGGAAGAACAGTAAAAAGATTGCAAAGCCTGTGTCAGACTCTAAAGTACAAACTGAACAATTTTCTCAACTTCTGTCCTTTGTTATAAAGGGAAATTGTGTGTGGCATTAGTTTAAAATGGGTGAACCTCTCTGAAGACCATAGAAAGGATGAGATTAACTTTATTGAGGCTCCTCTGTGAGAGACATTGTGAAGCATTATGCTAGGCCTTTTTTATAGGTATTACGTTTTCATATGTCCTGTTCATGCCATCTAATAAATGGGGAAGTGGATGTGGGATAAGTAACTTGACTGATAAAGTCACCAAGTGAAGGTTGTAATGATGGCAATAGCATGAGAAAGTTCGTTCCAAAAAGTTGGGTAACCTGCCCAAAGTCCCACCCTAAGTATGTGGCAGAGATAGGATCTGACTCCATACTCTATAAGCAACACTGTCAGCCTGGAGACCACTGACACATACCATTCTAGATTTGAATAAATTCACAGTTCAACTAATTAGTTCAATGTCCTCTAGCACACCAATTTTACACATGAGGAAACTGAAGTATAACAGTATTAATGATCTTTCAAAGAGGATAAGATGTGAAATTATTGGAACAATTTTTTTTTTTAAAGATTTATTTATTTATTTATTTATACAAGCACTGGGTACAGTCAGAAGCGAAGGAGGGTAAGAGAATTCACCAGAGCCAGAGCGGAGAGCAGAACAGGCAGAAGGACCGAAGTACACTGCTGAGGGGAGCAGCAGGTGGCAGGAGAGGTCTGTGCTCCATGTGGGACCCTCCTCTGGTGGCCGGGGAGCAGCCAGGGATCTAACCAGCGCTGCAGAGGCTTAGGGCAGCTTCGCAACCCAGAGCTCAACCGCTGCGCCACCGGGGAGGCCCTATTGGAACAATTTAATTCTTTGCCTAGTATGCCATAGGTACTCACATATTAATAACTAAGCCAGAGGGCACTGCAATAATTGTTAGCTTTACTTTTTTTTTTCTTTTTTGAGAAAAGAATGTTGCTGGCAGTGAGTGGGACAATCACCAGTGAACTAAATGAACAAAATCCAGGTGCTTAAGCTTTCCTGTAATCCCCACCCATATCTGACCCAACCCCCCAGTTTTCCAGTCATGTGCTTATAAACTTGTTGAGAGCATATAGGACTTTATTTTTTTTAAAGATTTATTTATTTATGCATATAAGAGCTGGGGTACAGGCCAGAGGTGTGGGGGTGAGAGGATTCACCAGAGACACAGTGGGGGAACAGAACAGGCAGATTGAAATACACTGCTGAGAGGAGCAGCGGGCAAGTCAGGCGAGGTCTCCTGTACCATGTGGGTAGCTCCCTGCCAGCTGGGGGATCCAACTCATGCTGCAGTGTCTGTGGACAGCTTCATAGGTTGTGTCTTAACCCCTTGTGCCACCAGGGAGGCCCCATATGGGACTTTAGAGATGTTATAACAACATATTTTAGTAGTATGAAGTTCCTCAAATTTTGTCTACCCTTTTCCTATTTCCAAATGAAAGTACTTCTGTTGTCTAAAGCAATTAGGGTCAGTGGCCTAAGCAGTGTATTTCAGTAGATCTGCTCCTGCTCCCCACTTTGTCTCTGGTGAATTCTTTGACCATTCCCCCCCATGCCTCTGGCCTATACCCCAGTTGTTGTATGCATAAATAAATAAAAATCTTTTAAAAAATAAAGTGCCTATTAATTAAGGAATAAAATGCATATTAATAAAGATAGTAGAAGTTGAAGCAAATATTTTTCAGTCCTATGTAAAGTTTAGAAATAGCAATAGAATGCATGTTGTCTCAACAACATGAGTAGTATATATTATTATTAAAGCATATAGTCCAAATAGTCTTTGATGCTATAATAGTATTTCCATGCCTTATCTGGAAAGTTTTCTGCCTCAATACACTCCACATCAACAGTTTTGACTAATAAAGTTCGATTCCTTAAATATGTCCTTATAAGCCTGATTGTACTTTGTGTATATCTTGTAAAGTTTTGGGTTGTTTTTTCCTGGAATGACTAATTAATCTGTAATATATGTATAAACATTTATTTTTCCAACATTTCCATAAAATACATATATTTTTAAATGTGAACAACCAAAATAGAAGCACTGTTGTGAGAACCAGCCAATGCTATACACAAAGGAAAGCTAACCTCAGAGTCAATTTTGTAACATTGTTCATACATGACAATATTAGACATATTTTTAAATGTGCTACTTTCTTGAGTCATATTTAAAATGGGAATCACTCTAATTTTCTATTCCTTCCTAATGTAATTGTATAAAGCCCATCCTTGAACAGATTGTTTTACTTGTGTTTGGACAGATTGTTTTTCTTCCCTAAAGTAATTACACTACTGGCCACAAAGGATCTTCTCATTTTCATATTTTGTCAGAAATTTTAGAATTAATGCAATTTTCCTAGATTGTAGGTACCCCAACCAATTTGGAATTACTCTTAATTATCATTATTCAAGTTATTAATGGAAATGCAAAATGACTTAGAGTTCAGACTGATCCTTTAAAATCATCTTCAGTGTCCAAATCCCAATTTGCTGTAAATATATAATGGAAAGAGGAAACATTGGAAGGGGGGGAATACTTGAAAATGAAAAGATGCCAGAATGAGAGAGAGAGATCTCCAGAGATCCAAATACCTAAAAAGATATATAACAATAGATAAATAATAGGGCTAAATAAGAGAATATGAAAAAGAAGAAAAGTCTATTTTAAAGAGGTTGATATGTGTAGATCAAAGTTCAATACTAAATAAAATTTCAGTATATGTACAAAACAGATCTTACTGTTGGCACATCAGATCAAATTTACTGTTAGCATTTAAATTTTTTTCTTTCAAAGTTAATGTATTTTTATATGCATAAAAATTAATGATATTTACATTTGGTTTTGGCTAAGACATAAAAACAGGGTTTTCATTTAAAAGAACTACAGTACTGATATGCTAGAACAAGCAGGAGTTTGAGGTCCAGGTAGATTTGGATTCAAATTTTATCGCTTTCAGTTTACGTGTTAACCCCAAGAGAATCAATAAATTCTTTTGCCTCAGTTTTTTTCAGGTATTATGCATAAAATGAATCAAAACATTTTTTATTAGATCATGTAGTCCAATTAGTCATTGACATAATAAGTAATATTTCTTGCCTGGATCCGTGGCATTTCATTTAATAGCAGGGGCTGTGTATTTCCTTATTTTATGTGCTTGATATTTTGTCTTTAAACATGAAATTTTAATATTTAGAAAACAATTCAAACAAAATAATTCAAAATCTTCATCTAATTATTTCTTTTTGCAACCAGTAATTTATCTTGTTTTGCTAATATGCACCATCTTAACCAAGTGATGAAATTAGCATCACTAATGAGAAAATTATCCTGTGCCCTTCATGTGATGCACTGAGGGCACTACATCACTTATTAAAAAGTTCTTGCTGAGGGCCTCCCTGGTGGTACAAGGGATTAAGTGTCAAACTATGAAACTGTCGGCAGTCACTGAGCATGAGTTCAATCCCCAGCCAGGGAGCTAATCCACACAGCACAGCAGACCTCTCCTGTCTCTCCCGCTGCTCCTCAGCAGTATATTTCAGTCAGTCTGCCTGTTGTGCTCCCCACTCTGTCTCTGGTGAATCCTCTAACTCTCCCCCAACCCCACACCTCTGGCCTGCACCCCAGTTCTTGTATGCATAAATAAATACATCTTTTAAAAAAAAAAAGTTCTTGCTGAAAATACCTACTTTGATCTAATGGTGAAGAAACTTCAAAGAAATAGTACTGGGGGATATTCTGTAAAAAACAAATGGACTATATTTAAAAATTATATAAATGTTGTGAGAGAGGCAAACTGAGAAACTTTCCAGATTAAAAGAGATAAAAGTTGTGACAACTAAGTGCAATGTGTGATCCTGCATTGAATAGTAGATAAGGGGAAATTGTGCCATAACAATCGTTATTGGGATGTTGGTGAAGTTTGTATAAGGACATTAGACTAATATATTGTACTAATGTTAAAATTCTATATTATATAAGTGAACGCATACAAATATAAATACATAGATATGTGCATAGATAGATTGATAAATAGGCAGATAGATAGACCAAACAAGACAGACCAAACAAGCACAAAAACTGTTAAAAACTGGTGATTCTGAGTGAAGACTATCAAGCAATTCTGTATCCCATTCTTGCAACTGTTTTATAAATTTGAAATAATTTAAAAATAAAAAGTTCAAAAATAATTTATCTTGTTTCATAGATAGTACTATGTCTTTATGCAACTAGTTGATTTTTTTTAAAGATTTATTTTATTATTCACACAAGAACTGGAGTACAGGGCAGAGGTGTGGGGTGGTGAGAGAATTCACCAGATACAGAGTGGAGAACAGAACAGACAGATTGGCTGAAAAACACTGCTAAGGGAGCAGTGGGCGAGTCAGGAGAGGTCTGCTGCGCCATGTGGGTAGCTCCCTGTCCTGGGATTCAACTCTTGTTGCAATGACTGCGGATACCTTCATAGGTTGCGTCTTAACCCCTTGTGCCACCAGGGAGGCCCGATTTTTAAGTATAATTTACATAGAAAAAGTTAATAAAAACAAGTCACGTCTGCCCTTAGCATGCTGTTAAGATTCCTGTATTAATTAAGATTAATTTATGTGAGAGATGTCTCAACTTAGCACATTGATTTTCAGAGCAAACTATTAACGTATACATTTTTGAAAATGAAATTAAATATTTTAAAGTTGTTTTCTCTGAGCACTTAAGAAAGTATCTCTCATATAACTTTCTCTGAAATCTGGAAACAAGGTTAAATTCTAGTTGTTGGTTTTTGATATTTCAAAATAGAAAGCTTCACTTACCCCCTCTTTTGTTAGAAATGTGAAATTCTTTATGTGATAGCAATCAAAATATGTTCTTTTCAAGCAACATAAAATGTTACTGTTGTTTGTATTAGCATCATTATTATATTCTCAACTTCATGTGTATACATTTAGTTTAAGCTATAATTTTGATTGTTTTTCCTTTTCTTTAAAAAAATGAATTGCCTTTGTAAAACTAGCTAAAAGCAAGTGTTAGTTTATTTCATCTATTTGCCAGGTTGAGAATTGCCACAAGATCTAATAGGCTATGAGTCATGAGGTCAGTGAAATTGTTCCTATGTTGTGGAGACTTTCGTAAGTCTCTGGGTGGTCTGGCCGGATTTCCGGGTTGAATTAGAACAGTCTTTCAAATCATGGGATGCCTTGCCCAGGTGGTGCAATGTAACCATTAAAACCAAGCAAACCTGTTGCTCAACTACTCTAATCCTGTTTCTTCTGTATCTAAATCAAGTTATTTCCATACAAACATGGTTTATTAGAATATTTACCTCCTGACAAGGATTGTAAAAATTTATGTGGACCTACTGAATAAAAAAAAAAAAATTGTGGGCCTCCCCGGTGGCGCAGCGGTTGAGCGCTGGGTTGCGAAGCTGCCCGCAGCCTCTGCAGCACTGGTTCGATCCCCGGCTGCTCCCTGGCCACTGGAGGAGGGTCCCACATGGTGCGCAGACCTCTCCTGCCACCCACTGCTCCCCTCAGCAGTATGATTCGGTCCTGCTGCCTGCTCTGCTCCCTGCTCTGGCTCTGGTGAATTCTTTCACCCTCCCGCGCTTCTGACTGTACCCCGTGCTTGTATAAATAAAGAAATTAATTTAAAAAAATTGTTTGAAAATATGCTGCTAATCAGATGGAGCTCAGAAGGCAATCTGAAGAACAGGCTTTACTCTAGATAAAATGCAGGTGCAACCAAGAATAGGTGACATCAAATGCAACTTTTCCTTACTGGTGACTCTCTACCCACCAGCGCTATTCACAAACTCCTTTATTTCCCAACCTAGGACTGCACCACAGGTGTGTTGGGTGTGGCTCTGCCACTGGTATAATGTTGGAACATATACTTCTGCTTCCCACCAAGGCCCAACGCCAGGTCATTAGAATAGGAACAGATGTAGCTGCTCTTGCTCTGGGGCAGAAAGTGGGAGAGAAAACCAGAATATTCGAATAGTTCTGGCAAGAGAGCTTTTAAGTACTAGTTTTAATCTCTTCAAATTTCTTTAGTTTTTATCCAGGGACCTTCAGAGTCAGCCATTTATTTCCTTTGAAGCGGGTGATTCATTTTTATCCTTTGTGTTTTGCCTTCAAATTTATTTTGAGAAAAATGTGGATCAACTAAGTTTGAACTCATTGTTAACATATAGGTAATTAACTTCTTGGGTATTAATCATTCAAAGAAAGGCAAAACAACTATGATTCTCAAAAAATGGTTTTGAAATTTTTATTTTTAAAAGGAGGGAAAGAAATTGCTAACATTTCTTTGGGTTTCTGTTATAAAAACTGCTCTTGTTTAAGATTTTTTCTTTTTTACTTTATTCTCCACAACTTTGCTGCATGATGAGGACTTCTCAGGGTCTAAACCATGTAAGATTATACAGATTATTCATCATATCACTGTAATAAATGAATGATTACTGAGGATTTACTTTGTGACAGTCGCTGTCTATGTACCAAAGATAGAAAAACTACTAGTCTAATTAGGAAAATATATATATGTATCTGAATAATTATAAAACAGTACAGCAATGTTTAAAGAATTATCTACAATGTACAACTAGGACTAGACAATGGAACAAATAATTGTTCCATAGAGAGTGAAGGAATGTGGTAATATTTGATGAAGGTCTTAAAGGATGACCAGAGATTCGCCCAATGGGTCCACCCAGTGGGAGCAGGCATTCCAATCACAAGGAACATTGTTTACCAAAGGCACAGAAGCCTGAAATGCTAGATAATTCCTTAAAGTGGCCTGGAATCACTGGAATTTAGGGTACAAAGTTTAAGCATAACTTCTTTTCAGCAGTTGACAGGCTTTCTCAGCTGCTTCTCACATTCTCCTCCTAGTTTCACATCTACTTCAGCTCCTAATACAACAGAGTTCTCTTTCTCTCACCCAGCATCTCTGGTCCATGAGTAGGTAATTTCTCAGCTAGTTTATGAGCATCAGACTCTTTTCATGAAAGAGACACACCTTGACCTACTCTATGTACATTAACTTTCTTCAACAAAACCAGTCTTGCCCAGTTTGCTTATGTCCTCTCCTTACTGGGATTTATTCCTAAAGAATTCTGACCATTTTCAAGTCAAATCTATCCTTGAAGTTTGTCATCATTTGGGACATTTAAAGATATTGCAAGTCACACAACACTAATGATAAAGGACTGATCACAAAAATCTGCAAAGAGCTGATGAGACTCAACAACAACAAAGAAAATAATCCTGTCAAAAAATGGGCAGAAGAGCTAAAAAGAAACTTCTCTGAAGAGGAAATGCAAATGGCCAACAGGCATATGAAAAAAGGTTCAACATCACTTGGAATCAGGGAAATGCAAATCAAAACTACCATGAGATACCATCTTACACCAGTGAGAATGGCACATATTAAAAAAACTAGCAACAACAAATGTTGGCAAGGGTGTGGAGAAAAAGGAACTCTCCTGCACTGTTGGTGGGAGTGCAAACTGGTCCAACCACTATGGAGAGCTGTGTGGAGATTTCTGGACCTACTAAACATAGAGCTTCCATCTGATCCAGCAATTCCACTCCTAGGTATTTACCCAAAGGACACAGAAACATCAATTCCAAAGAGCACCTGCACCCCTATGTTTATAGCAGCACTGTTTACAATAGCTAAGCTTTGGAAACAACCCAAATGCCCAAAAAATCGATGACTGGATCAAGAAGATGTGGTCCATATACACCATGGAATATTACTCAGCATTCAAAAAAGATAAACACATGCAATTTGCAGCAACATGGATGGTGCTGGAAGGGATCATGCTCAGCAAAATAAGCCAGAAAGAAAAAGAAAAATACCAAATGGTCTCACTCATAGCAGGAATCTAGAAAAGTTAAATAAAGGACCAGGAAAATGAATAACTATAGGAAAGTGAAAATCAAAATCAACAAAAAACTATGAACCAGAGACACTCTATGGGGGTGGGGGGCGGGGAGTGGAGGGATTGGGGTCAAAATAAGGGGATTGCAATTGTATGGGGAATATAAAAATAAAATTTATTTAAAAAATAAAATAAAGATATTGCAAGTCCTGAAAATAATCCCGAGAAGTATTCAAAAAATGTTTTGAGAAATACTAGCATCACTTATGGTCTTTTAAGATGATTCTCTCAAGAGAATACTACTTTGGATTTACAAATTCTAGTGTATTTTGAAATAGTCACATATTCTTAATATTCTAGGTATTATGTTGATATTGTGGTTTTGTTGTTTAAGTCATTTTGGGGGGAGATACACACTGAAATAATAAGAATGAAATGACGTGGGAATTGCATTGAAATAATTCCATTCTGGGGGACCTCCCTGGTGGGCAGGGGTTAACATCTCAGCACTATCAAGCTATCACCAGTCACTGTGGCATTAGTTCAATCTCTAGTCAGGGAGCTAACCCACACATGGTGTAGTAGACCTCTCCTATTTCAACCGCTGCTTCCCTCAGCAGAGTATTTCAGTAGATCTGCCTGTTCTGCTCTCCAATCTGTCTCTGGTGAATCCTCTCACCTCCCGTACCACTGACCTTTACCCCAGTTCTTGCATGCATAAATAAATAAAAATAAATCTTAAAAAAAATAATTAAGTTCTGGGAAGAGAAGGCAGCATGGATAGTATAGATGAAATAATACTAGTGGATAGAAATCACTTGAGAGAATCATCTTAAAAGACCATAAGTGATGCTAGTATTTCTCAAAACATTTTTTGAATACTTCTCGGGATTATTTTCAGGACTTGCAATATCTTTATTTTATTTTTTAAATAAATTTTATTTTTATATTCCCCATACAATTGCAATCCCCTTATTTTGACCCCAATCCCTCCACTCCCCGCCCCCCACCCCCATAGAGTGTCTCTGGTTCATAGTTTTTTGTGCATATCTTTGAATGCATAATAGAAAATTAAAAAGAATTCCTTTCATTACAGTCAAACTTCATCTTGTACTCATAAATGAGCAAGAAATAACCCTTGCCACAAATACAAAGCTATATAGGACACTTTAATCCACCCATTCATTATGCCCTCTTAGGCTTAGAACAATCTAAGTTCTTTATAAGTACTTCTAAAATGTTTTTCTATAAAGAATTTTAACTTACATTCATTAAGTAGATAAATCATGATTACTAGGCAAGAAAACACACTACAAGTCTAATAAATTAATGTTATTAAAATACTGCCTTTTACTCTGAAGATTGCATCACTTCTTATTTTAACTATTCATTGATTTTTATTTTTATAACACTGTTAACACTAATGAATAAATATTATCAAATGTAAATATAGAGATATTTTTCTGTTATAAGATATCAAGTTTTCTTGATTTATTTGCCCTCTTTTTAAATTTTTTTTTAAAAGATTTATTTATTTATTTTTTATACAAGAGCTGGGGTACAGGCCAGAGGCACGGGAGGGTGAGAGGATTCACCAGAGGCAGAGCAGGGAACAGAACAGGAAGACAGACCAAAGACACTGCTGAGGGGAGCAGTGGGCCTGACAGGAGAAGTCTGCTGTGCCATGTGGGATTCTCAGTGGCAGGAGTCGAACCCGCATTGCAGAGGCTGCAGAAAGCTTCACAGCGGCACTCAACCCTCTGCGCCACCAGGGAGGCCCTATTTGCCCTCTTTATAGTGCTATCCTTCACCTATTTAAAAAAGATATTTTTTAAACCTCCAGTCATTTTTTTTTAAAGATTTATTTTTATTTATTTATGCATACAAGAACTGGGGTGTAGGTCAGAGGTGCAGGTGGATGAGAGGACTCACCAGAGACAGAGTGGGGAGCAGAACAGGCAGATCTACTGAAATACACTGCTGAGGGGAGCAGCAGGCAAGACAAGAGAGGTCTGCTGCACCATGTGGGTTAGCTGCCTGGCCAGAGTTGAACTCATGCCTCAGTGGCTGGATAGCTTTATAGTGCTGAGACTTTAACCCCTGTGTCATCAGGGAGGCCCCCACCTCCAGGCATTTTTGAACAATAAAATCTTGTTTAAATCAGGCATCTCTTTAGTTCAATTTGCTTAGTCTATAATGTACCTTGTATAGTGGTATGTCTTTAGCCCCTTTCCAGAATATGAAATGTTTTGTTATTTGAATGGCAATTTGACTCTGTGGTCTTTATCCTCCCTGGGAAAGCCCACAGACTCCAGAGCACAGGGTTTGCTCAGGTAGGGGAGCTCAGAGAGCCCGAGGGCATGAACAGTTACTGCAGGCAAGGTGTGTTCTTCCTGTTAATGTCAACCCTAAACTCATAATATTTGGATTTTTTTTTAATTCTAATCCACATTTTGCACTTTGTAATGCTTTTGCAGGCTCCAAATACAACTTAACACACTCCTAGTACTGAATTTTTTGATTTATAGATCACTTCTGCAAATTTCAAATTATACATTTTTCTAGGACATTTCTCTCTTTAGGTGAATGTTTCCCAAAACAGTGTGGAGGTTCCTCAATATTTAGACCAAAAGACTAATTGTGTCTGAAGCACTTAGAGTGCTTGAAATACTGCCCATCCCCACTCCCCCAAACCTCCCCCCCGCCCTGCCCCACACACACTTTCTGAATCAGAATCTCTGGAGCTGAGGCCTGGAAACAGGGTTCTAGTGTACATTAATGACTAACTACTAAATATGGGAGGTAATTCTCTTTATCCATGGAATGGTAGGGCCAATAAACCCCCACTTTTCTCCTACCCTTTAGAAGGGGACTTTCTAAATTGTAAGATACACATTGATTTAGCAATAGGTCTTCATACTAAAAGAAACCTTCCATTTTGGGGTAAAATTTTAGAACTTTTTTTTTTATTAAACAATTTTTTTTTAAAGATTTATTTATTTATTTATACAAGCACTGGGCACAGTCAGAGGTGTGGGAGGGTGAGAGAATTCACCAGAGCCAAAGCAGAGAGCAGAACAGGCAGAGTGAGGAAATACACCGCTGAGGGGAGCAGTGGGCGGCAGGAGAGGTCTGCGCGCCATGTGAGACCCTTGCCTGGCAGCTGGGGATCGAACCGGTGCTGCAGAGACTGCGGGCAGTGCTCAACCGCTGCGCCACCGGGGAGGCCCAAAATTTTAGAACTATTAAAGCAAAAATATCTATTAGTTCTAGAATCAAGGAAACAGTGACATTATACACATTTACCAGTTGTCAACTTACTTAATAAAAATCTCTTTTAAAATACAGATTCAAATAGTTAGTCATTCTCATCCTTTAACACTTTTTTTTTTTTTTCACATTGTGGGTATTGTATGGCGATAAGGAGAGATTATGTAGGCAAGTTGTGCTGTTTAAAGATAGCCATCTTTAGACCATACCTATACATATACTATGGTATGGGAAGATTTAGAGATATGAAGACTAGGGAGGCCTTTAAAGGAATCCTTTACAGTCCTTGAAACTGATCTGTAAAAATGATTTCTGAAAGGAGAACCAAGATAGCAACACAGGAGTCTCTTGAGTACCCCTTCTCCACTCAACACACTGGAACTACACCTATACAGGGAGCAATTCCCACTGAAGAGATCCACAAACTTGTCCATCAACTCCTATACATTGGACAGATAAGAAAATACCCACATCAAAATTGGTAGGAAAGGCTGAAACACACTCTCACAGTAAACCTTATCTGTGGCACAGCCCTGAACAGTAAAGAGGGAAACCCTGACTCCCAGTTTCTCCATAAAAAGAAAGGGTTTGCAACTTTTAAGACTCTTACTTAACTGGCTCATACTATACCTAGATCTGAAAACAAATTGGGCTTGCATCCACAAGACCCACAAAACTATAGCTAATCAACATAGTATCATCACTAAATGGTTTCGGAAAACTGGGTGGCCACGTACAAAAGAATGAAATTGGACTCCTAACTTATTCCATACATAAAAGTAAACTCAAAGTGGATTAAAAATTTGATTAATCATAAGAGCTAAAATCATAAAACTCCTAGTAGAAATCAAAGAGACATATACTCTTTGATACTGGTCATGTTAGTAAGGTTGGGCTTGACACCGAAAGCACAGACAACAAAAGCAAAAAAAAATGAGACAACTTCAAACTAAAAATCTGCACAGTGAAGAAAATCGCCAACAAAATGAAAGGGAAACCTATGGCATGGAAGGAAAGATTTGCAAACCACATGTTTGATAAAGGGTTAATATCCAAAACATACAAGGAACTCATACAACTAAATAGCAACAAAGGGAAGTAACCCAATTTAAAAATAGGCAAAGGACCTGCATGGACATTTTTCTAAGGAAGACATGCAAATTGCCAACAGGTACATGAAAAGGTACTCAACATTACTAATCATTAAAGAAATGCAAATCAAAACCACGAGATATTACCTCCTACCTGTTAGAATGGCTTTTATCAAAAAGACGAAAGATAGCAAGTGTTGGAGAGGATATGGAGAAATGGGAACCATTGTGCATTGTTGGTAGGAATGTAAATTGGTGCAGCCACTATGGAGAACACTATGGAGATTCCTCAATATTTAAAAACTAGAACTATCATATAAGCCAGCAATCCAATATTTGGGGATATAACCAAAGGAAACAAAGTCTTTGTCACAGACAGACATTTATGCTCCCATGTTCACCACAACGTTATTCATAATAACCAAGGTGTGAAATAGATCTAAGTGTCGGTGGACAGGAATAGAAAAGAAAATGTAGTGTCTCTCTTTCTCTCTCTCTTTCTCTCTTTCCGCCCCCAATGTATATTATTCAGTCTTGAAAAAGAACGAAGTCCTGACATTTGCAGCAACATTGGTGAACCTGGAGGGTATTATGCTAAGTGATATAAGCCAGGAAGAGGATACCAGGAGGGGATGGTGGTGGTGGGAACAAATAGTAGAGGCCACTAAATGGACTGTGGTGGAGAATTACTGGGACTTTGGTGGTGGGTGTGGTATGATAACATACAATGGTAGAGGTGTGAACCTTTACCTGTAAAATACATAGTGTTGTAAACCAACATTACCTTTATAAACAAACAAAGCACAGAGAAACACAAATACTGCATGTTACTTTGTTTATGGACTCTTAAAAAAAGGTTTAATTCATAGAAAAGAGAGTAGAAAAGTATTTTCAAATATCACCAACCAACCAAAAGTATTTTCAAATATCACCAACCAAATATCACCAACCAAAATTTCAGTTATAATATGAATAAGGTCTAACGATCCAATGTATAACATGATGACTATAGTTGATAATACTATGTTGTTTAATTGAAATTTACTACCTTAAGTGGTCTCACAAAACAAAAAGGTAAATATGTGAGGTGATGTATGTGTTCGTTAACACAATGGGACAAATCTTTTCACTGTGTATACATATAAGATATCATTATGTTGTACATCTTACAATATTATTTGTCAATAACACTAAATAAAGCTGGAAAAATTTTTAAAAAAAGATCTATCCCAGGACATACTTTTACCTCTTCTTTCACACATCTGCCCCATTATCTTATCTTTTAAAGAAAAAGACCCTCTCTGACCCTGATCTCTCACCCTATAGTGTATTAGCTTAGAGTAGAAAAGTCTCTGTAATTCACCAGAATACTTACCAACACAGTATAGATGGTATGGATATTGAGAAAGGGAGTCACACTAATTTCACACATCTTTTCTCAATTAGATGGTTTTCTAGTACTATAATAACCTTTAGCCCTCCATCACTTGGACTATAAGCCAAGAGATATTCCGCCAAGAAGTAGAGAGGGTACCACAACGAAAACCAAGAACAAAAACTTCGAATTCTTTTTTTTTAAAAAATTATTTATTTATGCATAGATGAACTGGGATGCAGGCCAGAGGTGCAAGGGGTGAGAGGATCTACCAGAGACAGAGTGGGGAGCAAAACAGGCAGATCCAATGAAATACACTGGTAAGGGGAGCGGCAGGCAGACAGGAGAGTTCTGCTGCGCCGTGTGGGTTAACTTCTTGCCTTGAGATTGAACTCAGGTCCTAGTGGTGATAGCTTGATAGCACTGAAACTTAACCCCTACGCCACCAGGGAGGCCCAAAACTTCAAATTCTTGACTTTTAAATATAAACCAGCAAACTAACAAGCTGGGCATTAGAAAAAATTGTGAAATATACTTGCCGAGTGAGAGTACACACCCAAGGACTGCAGGGGGTACCTGAGAGGTGGGACCTGAGTACAACCTACCTCATAGATAAAGGTGACTTCAGGGAGCTGTGGGGGGCTACCAGATATTTTCTAGCATGGCTGAAAAATGACACTAAGAGCAGCCTACCAGGAGGGTGCTGTTGAGGCAATATACATACTGGACAGCAAGAGTCTATAGAAGAATGGACCAGGGAGCAGTATATTGAGGTGGGCTTGGAATCCTTAAGCTAATATTTCTTACTTCATCCTGACAAAACTATGTTAAGTACCTGGCATTATGTGGAAGATAGTGGGAAACCATTGAGGGATTTTAAATAGTCATGATATGATGTTATCACCCTAGTTCAATGTAGAGAATGCTTTGAAGGAGGTGAGACAAATCTGGATAGAAAATGGCTAGAAGGAAGGATATTGCAATAGTCCAGGCAAAAGATGATAATAGTCTGTACAGGATGGTAGCAATGGAGATAAAAGGAAATGGCCAGGTTATAGATAATTGTAGTAGACTGCCATAGCAAAATACCAGAGACTGGTGACTTAAACAACAAAAATTAATTTTCTCACAGTTTTGCAAGTGAGAAATCCCATCTCAAGGTCCACAGGGTTGGTTTCCTGGCTTGCAGATGGCCACATGCTTACTCTGTCTTCACATGGTAGAAACTCCATCTCTTCTCCTTACAAGGGCATTGTCCTATTGGACTCGTTTAATTGTAGTTACTCCTAAAACCTCTGTCTCCAGACGGTCACATTGGGGAGTTAGGGCTTCAACACATGAATTTTAGAGAACACAATTCAATCCATAGTAATGTTTTAAATCTTTAGGAAATAATGCTTGATTGGATGTAGGGATGAGGTGGTAGAAGGTGGGAGGAGTCAAGGATGATACTTGCATTTCTGACTTGAATAGAATGTTAATGCCATTTATCACTTATCATCAGTGCCACTGGAGGGCAGGAAGATTTGGGTACAATATATCTGAACATAAATGTAATTTATTTTGAAGCATCTATGAAATATCAATAGTATATGTCATGTGGGTACTTGGTTATCGGGGCTTGGAATTTAGAATGTACACCTGGGGTATAAATGTAGGTTCAGGAGTCATCTGCCTACATGTTGTCTTTAAACCATGGGAGTGGTTGAGACTTCCCTGGGCAGTGTTTCTCAAACTTATGCATCAGAATCTCTTGGTAACCTTGTTAAAGCAAGGTTGCCTGACCCCACCCCAGAGTACTTTAGAAGGCAGTATGAATATTTTAAGCCTTTCATAATATACTAGTAAATTACTTTCCAGAGAGCTCATAGCAATTCTTATTTTTATCAGCTAAGTATGAGAAAGCTCACTGTATATTTTATTGCTCTGGATATTATAATTTTTTTAATATTAGCAGTAAAAAAATGAACTCATTGCATTTTTATTTCACACACCTTTAGTTATCAGTGTGATGGTACACATGTCCCCTCACATTTTAAAATGCTATTTGCAGATCCTCTGGTGTTTAGGAAAAACCTTTCTACTTTTGCATGTTTATGTTTTAACCAATTTATTCTTTGGCCCCTTCATCACATCTTTGCATTTTATAATTAGTATATATATAGCAAACAATTCACATTGATGAAAGGTACCCTTATGTATGTGAATTGTCACAATTAAGCAGGTCTTTAATATTCATCTTTGTGAGAGTGAAGAAAATACTCTGCTATTATTGATGCTTTTGGAGTTAGATAATAAAAATGTGGCCTATATCACGCTGGAGATAGTTTCCGTACATAAAAGGGTAAGTAAAAAACGAGACATTGTCATTCTCATTGACCTTAGACTGTCCTATGGCCTTTTAAGGGGGCGGGGGCCCAGAAATTTTTCCTCTTCTTCTAAATGTAGAACACACTTGACTGACTGGCAAACTGACCATGACCTAATGTTCCATCTTACACAATCTACTGCATGTGAAAGCCAGCCCGAATGCTTAGCTAGACAGCAGTGAAGCTTCTGATGACAAAACCAGATCTCGCTGGGGCCTCAGCTGTCTTGTCTCTGTGGTTCTTTCTGTCAAAACTAGGTTATTTTTCTGACATTCTCTGACTCAATGATGTTAGATGGCTTGAAATTATACTGCAACGTATGCTTCAAATACTTTCTGACTCTTCCCTGGCCCACAGCCTCCCTTGTTAATTTGTCATAACATCTGCCTCGGCCCCCTGTCATCACTTCTTTTGGCACCTGACAATCTCACTGCAATGAAACTGGGATTAGGTCTGACTTAATGGCTGTGAAACAAATGTTCCCCCAGTCACCATCAAATTGTATTTCTTAAACACAATCCCTAGAGTTAGTTAATCATAGAGATAGTTTCTGGCCCATCGAAGTGAAGGATAGCCAGCAGATTTTGCAGATGAAATGCACAGAACAGAGGCATAATATGACATAGCAAGGCCAATTCTCTTCATACCCAAAGGACATTGATTTTACAATGTATTATTATTCTGAATGGTGATTTGGGGGTCCTCCACCTTTTTTTAGGTTGGAGAAAATAGAGCTTGGTGGAATGGACTTGAACTTTGATTTTAGATAGACCAGTCTTCTGGGTATGACCTTGAGCAACTTTTTTCATTTCTCAGAATTTGTTTCTTCATTTGTCAGATGGGGTAATACACTTCTTATAAAGCTATTGTGAGAATGTGGAAACATGTAAAACACATTGTAGGTGCTCAAATGTCAGTTCTCTTCTCTTATTGACTAAGGTTAGCCATCATTTTATAGAAGGGGTTGTCAGTATATGACTAGGGTCCAGGTTATTTCCTTAATGAATAGCCCAATTCTTGAATAATAATGGCTCAGCCGCAAAGGCTTGAGTAATTGTTTTATTGCCCTGAAACTTCTTTCAGGAACCCTCCCCCACTCCAGCCCTTATGAAAATGAGTACCACTGAACAGCCAAGTGTTCCTTAGTTGTAAGCACTCTCAACAGAAGTTTGTGAAAAAGGAATTTAATAACTGCAGTTGAATAATGCATGTGAAGACAAAGAGTCCCAGTAAGCCCAAGAACTCTTACATGTTATGTTTTCAGCATGACCATCTTCCCGTTTCTCTTCATATTCATGATGATATGAAGAGGAAACAAGAAGGTCAAAAGAAAGAGAATGTTCTTGTTTGGAACTCCATTGAAAGTTTTGGTGCAGTTTCCTGCCAGGTCAACACTTTCTCTTTGATTGAGGTTTTCTTGTCTGTTTGTTTTTGCAATTTATTATAACCATAATTAGAACTTCTGAAAATCACAAATTTGATAAGACGATGACTGGACTTTAGACCCCATCAATGTAGAATGAAGTGGAACAATTTGTCTTAGACATTTGACATGCTTGACACCTATCATCCATATCTACTTATTAGAACAGAGCTCATAGTCTCTGTGAGCATGGCATGATCAACTTAGTCTCATTAAAGTTTATGCCAAAGAAAAATTCTTATAAATGTGAAAAAAATTCACTTCTGATTATTTTAGGCTATGTCTCCACCTAACTTCCATCTTTTCTAATTTTAATTTGACAGATGTGATTGTTTGAATATTTTTTCCTTTAAGCATACTGAATAGAAATATGAAAATCACAATTTACATAAAATATAGCATAATTCATTCTCTGGTTCAACTATGTTGGTGGTAAAGTCACCGACAGGCAAGAAGAACTTTCACTTAAATTCTAAGGCTGTTACCAACGAATTTTGTCATGTTGGTTATATCAGATAATTTTCTGGTCCCTGGTTCCCTAGCATTAGAGGACTGAGCAAGATAATCTTCATGGTTTCTTCTGTAATTTGAAATTACAGAAACTCATTTGTTATATTAAAAAGGCCCAGATTTCTGTTTTGTACATTCAGAGTATTGTTAGTAGAATTTCCCATATTTCTTAATTTTACTATTTTAAGTGCCATTGGTAATAAAATTCTAAATATTTTATTACACCAATAGCATTTAACGTTAAATTTAAGGGCATATGCAGAAAAAAATGGTTCAAGTTTAAAGCATGGTAATATGGGCCTCCCCGGTGGCGCAGTGGTTGAGCGCTGGGTTGCGAAGCTGCTCGCGGCCTCTGCAGCGCCGGTTCGATCCCTGGCCACCAGCGAGGGTCCCACATGGCGTGGCAGACCTCTCCTGCCGCCCGCTGCTCCCCTCAGCAGTGTACTTCGTCATTCTGCCTGTTCTGCTCCCCACTCTGGCTCTGGTGAATTCTCTCTCCCTCCCATGCCTCTGACTGTACCCAGTGCTTATATAAATAAATAAATAAATAAATAAATAAATAAATAAATAAATCTTTAAAAAAAACAAAAGCATGGTAATATGCTTCATTTGATAATGTGCTTATTCAAAAAGCTTTTGAAGTTTCTAACAAATGGAATATTAGGCCTTGCAACTTATATGTATAGAGCCTACTGAGACGTACCTTTCCCATTTGATTCAGAATTATGCAGGTTGACATTAGCGACACACTCTTTTCTTCAAATCACACCTATCATAGTACATTACTTGAGTCCTAAATTTAAATTAACAATATGTTGCCATTCCCTTCCTGCTTTCTGATACATTTAAGAAGGTCAATCACATTTTTGGACATTTAGGATAACTCATTATTTTAAAAAAAAAATTGAGAACCGAAACTCCACTAACCATAAGAATGACTTTAAAAGTGACTCACTCAATTTGGTGGTCAGCTTATTTTTCTTTTAATTAGGTTTGAATGGAAAAATTGAGAAAGCAGAGAACTATTAATAATGACAGGAGGTGGGTGTATGAACAGGTGTAGATTGTGGTAGCAGAGATGTGAAATTGCTGCAATTCTAAAGAACCACATCCCCATTTTTTTTTGTTAGCTTCTTAGCAAATGGTGGTTTTATGATTTGGAAAAAGATGTGCTGATGAGATGAAACCATCAGAATATTTTTTTTTTGTTGTTCAAGAGGATGAGAAGATTTCAACTTAAAATTTCAGGACTCAAAGGTATGAGCAAACGTTATTTGTTTTAATCTGAATATTACGCCAATAAAAAAGAGCAAGCATTTTCTTTTCTTTTTTTCTTTTTTTTTGCTACATGAAAACGTTCTCAATTTTATTTTATTTTTTTATTTTCTTACATGATTTTTCATTTCTGTTCAATATTTGATTTCTCCCCTCATGTGTAGTCCCCATAATTCTCCACCATCACAGCACCCGTGACCATCGCCAAAATCCCCTGTCCTCTTCCCTCCTCTGTTTTGAACCCTCTCCCTTCTCCTCTCCTGCTGTATGGCTGAGATATATGGTTTGCCTGCAAATTTTGTCAAAAAAAGAGCAAACACTTTCATGAGCATTTGTAATAACTATGACCAGAGAGTCTTTCACACTGAGAAAGTTATCAGGTCTTCATAACTTTCCATCCTAAGTATTGTCAGTTGAATCCTCTTTTCACTGTTATCACTATCACTATCTAGCGTCAAGCTGTTAGCATACCTTACCTGGGTGATTGTACCACCAGCTTCCTAACTGCTCTCCCAGTTACCAATATTGTAATTTACCTTGCTTTCTCACTAAACTGACTAAACTCCTCTTGCTTCGAATGACCTTCTTTACTTTTTTAACTGGGAAACTTACTAATCCCTTTAAACTGCCACCATCTTCTTTCCTCATCTTTAATCATTCTTCCAGCTTGGTGTTAGGCCACTGTGTTCCCATGCATACCTCACCGCATACTTCATTCTACTCTGGCATCATCGCCCTGTAGTGCAGCTGGTCATCTTTCTCTACACTAAGACCTCCTACCAGAAAAGGACGGTGTCTTTTTCATCCTGTTTTCTCAACACGTGGCTTAATGCCTGACATATTTGGTAAATATATGTTAAAATAACAAATGCATAATAATACAGTAAGGAAAAGTTCAATATGGAATAACTTTAAAACCAGATTATGGCTGTTAATAGTTCAAATGGTTTTCAATGTTATTAAAGTTGCTACAGCCAACAGAAAGAAAGGCCTAACAGCACAAAAAAATTCACAATAAACATCATTTTCCACTTGACCTAAAAGAGCCATACTAAAACAACAGCAACAAGCTTTTGTTTTACTTAGAGAGAAAAGGAAGCCCCCACATAATTTCATAAATTCCTAATTTCTCATCTGTCAAACTACAGTTATTCCTGGAATCTTAAATAATCTGAAACTTAATTGGTACCAATTAAAACAGAAGCTATAACTACTGTTTTCACCTCTTCAGTCATTTCTATAAAGTTGTTGTTTCTATAAAGTTGTTGCTGTAATTTTGCTTACATAGTCACAGTGTAACTCCATAAAAAATGCCAGTCTCCAAACAGTGTACTTTCATAGGGAGAAACAAAACAAGGATGAATCATCATAAACTTTGACTTTGGGGGAGTGTTACCTTATATTTCTGTATGCCTGCCATTTAATAAACTTAGTTTCTACATAAACCCCGGAAGGACAGCAAGAAAGAGGTTGACAGAAACTTAATTTCAATCAATTTGGATGTCTGTTTTCTTCTTGAAGTCTAGGGGCTGATAAATTCTGTAATATCAGAGGGATAAAGAGATGAAGTGTTTATTGGTCCTTGTTCTCATCATTTAACCAGCTATCTCTCAAATATTTTTGTAGTATACACATGGACAAATGACACAGTACAAATACAGGCCACATCCAGTTGACAATAATCTGTTATAGATATGTGAGATTCTGAAACCAAAAGTGATAGAACAAAGCTCTGTACCAGAACCAAGTGATCAACTTTATTGTCTTAACTCTAAAGCATTTACTATGCCCTAGGAGAAGTTCAAACCAATTTTAAGCAAGTTAATGTTATAAAAGTTAGTGCAGCTAGTTGGTTCTAAATAAGTTTAACTATGATATAAAATTCATTGTATGCAATATTGTATTGAGGAATAAGGTTAGCAGATGATTTTTATTTATAGGAAATCATGATTGCCAAACAAATCCCATGGTTTCAAATACAAAGGAAAATATAGCTTTGAAGTGCACAAAAATAGAAGCTCACAGAGAATGACATGTGCCAGTGTAGCCTTATATGTAGCAATAGAAAAAAAGCAGAAAAATGCTTTATGAGACACTCACAGTGATCATTCAGGGGTAGCAACATTGCTGCTGATTTAATAACCTTTCATTTTATTTTCAAAACTTTCTATAATGCATGTGTATTATTTTTAGGATAAAAAGTATTAAGTTCCCTTTCTAAGTTCTGTTTTTGAGACTATTGCTGAGATAGCTGGTGTGCCCATGGGTTGTTTAAGGTATTGTGAGGGCAGGCTGTGCTCTAGAACAGTAAAAAAAAAAAACATGTAATGATGGAGTGGGGGTAGTGTACAACTAATTTAGGGGGAGTAAGAAGGCAGGTAAAATGGAAAGGGCATACCTTGTGTTTCAGGGGCAACTGTTACTCATTGCTAGCTGACGGCTGCAATGAGACTACACCTCAGTATCAACTTCTCATGAGAAGCCAGATATCTAGATTTTTATGGAATTTTTTAAGTTTTGCATGTGAATTATTCTTTTTTTTTAATAGAGGCATGTTTTATTTATTTGTTTGTTTGTTTATACATGCACTGGGTATAGTCAGAAGCACGGGAGGGTGAGAGAATTCACCAGGCCAGAGCGGGGAGCAGAGCAGGCAGAAGGACTGAGGTACACTGCTGAGGGGAGCAGTGGGCGGCAGGAGAGGTCTGCGCACCATGTGGGACCCTCCTCCAGTGGCCGGGGAGCAGCCGGGGATCGAACCGGCGCCGCAGAGGCCACGGGCAGCTTCGCAACCCAGAGCTCAACCGCTGCGCCACCGGGGAGGCCCTGAATTATTCTTTTAATTGTGGTTATTTTATCTGCCAAGCCAAAGATGTCTGCAGGACAGATAATAGCTTCCAGGCAGAGCCTTTTGACTACCACTCAGACCTTTTGGTTCATATGTTGCTAAATTAGTTTTCGGTGTTTCCCCACACATTTGACACCAGGACACACAAAAATATAGTATTTGTATAGCACACTGAAAGATGCTTCTTCTTCACTAGAGGCATGTCAACTATGGCCTCTTAATACTTAGTTCTTAACCCTCCTCACCCCCAATTATTGAGGGGCTGAAGAGCTGTCTCAATAATATCCTATCTATGGACACCTAACCACTGCCTGCCTCCCCTCCACCTCCTTTCCGCAGGAATTTTCCTAATCTCTATGGACCACACTATCAAAAAATATTGCTGGGTTTATTTTTTCTTTCCTACCTCTTTTTTTTTTTTCCTGCCTTTTATCTCAAGACGGGATATGAGGCAAGAAATGCTAATTAGTTTAAGTTAATGGAGGGTGCAAAAGATTTCTAAAAGGCAAAAAATGGCCCAAAGATAGATTTACTAGATAGATCCAGTTTCTGGATATTCCACTCCCACCTTTATCTAAAGGATCTGCTGTTTCCTACTTTCTCCTTTCTCACCTCCTCTTATGTAATCGCCTCCCCTCTTCCTCCCAGTTAATGAAAGAAAGGCCTCCCTCCCTCTCAGAGGTTAAAGTAGCACATTGCCCTTGGGTGGAGAAACATCTGAAGTGCCAGACAAGAAGACAATTCAAATTATTGGTGTAAAGGTGAGAGGGGAAAATAATTATAATAATGCTTTTGAAACTCAGGAGCTTTTCAATTCTTTCAACAAAGTTAAAGGAGGACCTAATTGAGTGGTCAGCTGATGACTCATTAAAAATAATTTTTTTATGGTACATTACCATGTGATTTTACTTGTTTATCTCTGAAGGGTTCAAATAATTGCAAGCTATTGCTACAATAAATCTTTTATTCCTACTTTTATGTGAATACATGTTTTTTCAAAGTATTTGTCCAGAGATAATATTAAAAAAGAAAATAAAGGATGTGTCTAATTGTAGCAATAAGTAATAATATCCACAGATATGTAAACTAATTGGAAAAAGGACCCATTATCTCATTAAAGATACGTTTACCATAAAATTTAAGCTTCTATACTTAGAATTTCTATAAATATGTCATTTATGTAGTTTAATCAGTTTTATCTATTTAATAGCAAAATACGGAGACAAAATAATACATCTTTATAGAACCAAAGATAATAGCATGTGCATGTTTTTATTTATTTATTATTTATTTATTGATTATTAATTTTTTATTTAAATTTTATTTTTATATTCCCCATACAATTATAAACCCCTAATTTTGACCCCACTCCCTCCTTTCCCCGGCCTCACCCTCAATATAGTATCTCTGCTTCATAGTTGTTTGTTGATTTTGATATTTTCTTTCTTATAGTTTTCTTTTTCCTGGTCCCTTAATTAAGTTTTCTGGATTCCTTCTATGAGTGAGACCATCTGGTATTTTTCTTTTTTTTTCTGGCTTATTTCGCTGAGCATGATCCCTTCTAGCTCCATCCATGTTGCTGCAAATTGCATGTGTTTATCTTTTTGAATGCTGAGTAATATTCCATGGTGTATATGGACCATATCTTCTTGATCCAGTCATCTATTTTTGGGCATTTGGGTTGTTTCCAAAGCTTAGCTATTGTAAATAGTGCTGCTATAAAAATAGGGGTGCAGGTGTTCTTTGGAATTGATGTTTCTGTGTCCTTTGGGTAAATACCTAGGAGTGGAATTGCTGGATCATATGGAAGCTCTATGTTTAGTAGGTCAAGAAATCTCCACACAGCTCTTCATAGTGGTTGGACCAGTTCATGTGCGTGTTTTTATTGCAAACAACTATGTTAGTGACTGAATATTTTCAAGCAACAAAATAAGGTATATTAGGATAAAATTTTGTGAGGGAAATGGAATGAAAATATGGATTCAAGGAGAAAAAGAAATGATGTTAAATTTTTGACAATTGAAAAAGAATTAGTTGATATGTATTCTTAAGTGGGTTATGGTGTGAATGAAACTACTTTGGCTTTTACATTTTTTTATTATATTTAATTTAAAATGATGTGATATTTTAATTTTAAACTTGTCATTAGTTATATCATATCCAAAATCACCTCCCTTGTCACTGTTTAAATTTATGATGAAAAAATTTAGATGCAAATTCAAAAATGTGGGAGGGAATATAAAGTTTAAAAAAATTTTTTAGGAAGTATGTAAGCAGAGTCTAAAGACCACTGGTTTAAGAGCCGGGCCCCAGATCCTAGAACCAAATAAAATCCTGCTAACTTTTTCCAGTGGTCGAATAGTCTCTGTCTTTAGATTTGTAATAATTGTACTTATCTTTCACTTTACTACAGCAAAATGCTCTAACGAATGCTGCAGGAAAACCTTAGTAATTGCCTGTTACTCAGTAATAAGGAGAAAATATATCAAGTGTTTAGCTTTAAATAACTTCTAAATGCAGATGATTCACAAACATAATTCTAGCCCAGACCTTTCCTCTGAGTTCTAGATTTACATTTCTGACTACCTGTGACAGATCCACATGATATGTCTTGTAGGCACTGGCCTATATCATATCTAACATTTCAGTTCTGATACTGTGATCCCTCTCACCAAAACCCCGTCCTGGTTTCTCAATAACTATCTCCTCCCTCAGACTTTTGGGCACTGTAGACCCCTGCTCCTGCCTGTGATGGCTACCACCAATGGTACTTTTTGGATGGCCTGGAAGCTGGGGCATGAAATACTTAAGAAAATGGGGGAAATTTTTTTTTTTAAATCTTGGAGATTTACTCTTTTTTTCTCTGACTATTAAGTGTTCCCTTTCTTGCTTCTTGTGCTTGAACAAGAACCTTCTTCTGGAGCACCTTCAGTCCACTTTTTGTGCCCCATTCCCACTTCCAGCTTTAGATTCTCTGAGTCCAGGCTAGGAGATTCTGGAGGGAAAAGAAAATGGGGAGCTCTCTTCTAGTTCAGTAGGATTTCCAATTTTCATATTTTCCCCTACCCCTGGCTACCATTTCATTTTAGAGCACTTGTGTCTTCTGCCATTTTATATCTGCTCATATTAGGAAAGACAGGATGGAGTCAGCTTACTGGGCACTAGAGCCTCTGTATTCTGTATCTTAACTTCTTATTCTTGGATAAGCACTTTCCATTTTTGTCAGTGGGTACATACCACACTCTTGATTGGACATTTTGGGCATTTTAGTTTCTTCCTGTTGTAAAATTTCGTAAATGAGTAACTAGGAGAATTCAGAAAACTTTTTGTAAGGCCAGGGTCTTCCAAGCAAACTCCTATTGTACTAAGGTTCTTCCTCTTTTTCACAATCAGACTGTCTCTTAAATTAGCTGAAGTCAGTAGGTGTTAAGTTATAAACAAGATCTGTGCAGTAGTTTGAATTCAAGGGCAAGTGTTGTATTTGACCTATAAGCAATGTAATTTGAAAGTGCATGAATGATCAGTCCGTGCTTGCCTGTCATTGTTGACAAGTCTCTCAAGTATAACTGGATAGTGCCATAAATTCAGAGCCCTTTGACCCTCTTTCTCCAGAATAGCCTGACATAATAGAATGTAGGTCAGTGTGATATGTTACATCTGCTGGAACCCGCAGAAAGTTTTCCTCTTCTGTAGGTATGAATCAGACCCGTGATCTGGGGAGACTCATAGACATCCAGATGCTCCCAGTTCTCTATACCATCAGTTCGCCTCTTCACAAAAGTGGAGAGAGTTATAACCCTTGCTCTCTCCTGTCGTAGACCCTCATCTTTCCATTCCACGGAGTCCCCAGAGGGCAGGAAGTGGCTTAAAACTTGCTTTTCATTCACCAGATGTCATAAGCATGTATTTGCCATGTAAGGACTCACTTGACTAGAGGAAAAAGTAGATTTTAGTTTCAGCTTGGCAGGAAATTACTCCAGTTTTCTTGTTAATTTTGATCTATGTGGTCTTTCTCTCCAGAAAGACAGTACTAATTTATATTTCCACTAAAAATATATGAAGATGCCCATCTCATCACATTCTTACCAGTAATTCTCATTTGTAATATTCATTAATTTGACAGCTGAAAGATGGCAATTTCTTGTTTTAAGTGTATATTTCTTTAATTGTTTTTGAAGTAAAACATTCATTGCCAGTTGAATTTCCTTTGGAAGTTGTTCTTGTTCACTGCCCATTTCCCCACTTTTTCCCTTTTGCTGATTTTCCTCTATATTTTATTATATTAAAATTTTCTTCAGTGAAGTAACATTGCCTTAGTATATACATATCAGGTGTGCATCATTATAATCAACAGCATATATAGATTACATTAAATTCATCAATTACTAAAAATTACTAAAAATTACCAAAAATTCAATTATATCCTTAATAAACTTGACACCTTTTACCTGATTGACTCACTCTCCTTCCCTTCTGGAAAATCACTAATTGGTTTTATAGCCTAAAAGTTTTGGTTTTATTTAGTTCATTCGTATATTGTACTTCTTTATGTACCACATCTGAGAGGAATCATGTGTGTTATTCATTCTTTTTATGATTTATTTTAATAAGCATAATACCTTCTAGGCCCATCCATGCTGTTGCAAATGGCAGGATTTCAACTTTTTTTGTAGCTGAGTAATATTCCATAGTGTGTATGTACCACATCTTCTTTATCCACTCATCTATTGATGGGCACTTAGGTTGTTTACAATTCCTGGCTCTTGTGAATAATGCTACAATAAGCATGTTTTAAGTGTTGTATTTTCAAAAATTTAACTTTTGTATTTATTATTTAGAAAAATCAGTAGTGGAAATATAAAGAAGTATAAAATTCGGTTCTCCAGTTCTGAACTCATTTTATTGCAAGGTTTATTCTAGATTTACATAGCAGAATGGTAGCAAAATTTTCATTAATAACTGAAATCTGGAAGGACTCCAGAAGCCCAAATTACGATAACCTAAGTTTTCTTCTTCCAGCTTTGATCAAAGAAATTACCATGTCTTCCTGCCCTGCCTGCCCTCTGGTGGAGGTGCTTAAGAGCATGCCAGGAGATTAAGCAAGCCCTAAAGGGAAATAGTGAAAAAGACAAGGTAAGTAAATGGCAAACCAGTCCTTGAGTAATTAAAGGGCCACTGTTTGACTTAACAAACATCCAATCCTTGATTTTTCTAACATTAAATTGGTAAAATTTAATTAATACAAATACAGAATTGCATTAATTAATTTCTGTGCAATTCTGTACTACCAATACAGAATTGGTATGCCCTCCACCTATGGTTGTGCTGACTTGAATCATTCCTGCACAGGAAAATAATTCTCCCAGTTTTATATCAGAAAAAATAACACAGGTTGGTAAAGTATAAAGAACACTGGACTAGGAAGTGAGGGTTCTGTTTTCAGCTCTGGCATTTGCTAGGTTAAGTGCCTTGGGATAAGTCCCTTAACCTTGGCAAATTTGGATTCTTTATCCTTAAATTAAAAACAATGATACTAATGGGTTTATGGAGAGGCTGAAATGAAATTATGGTAGTGAAAGTGCTTTATGAACAATAAGCCACTCCACAGATATAGTATAATGTTAATACAATGTTGACAACTCCTTTCTCTCAATGTTTAACTTGACTTAGTTGCCTTTGTATTTTAAAATAAGAAATAATCAGTGTATCTCTTTTAATATTTATAAAATAAATGAAGTCTTTGGTCTCAGATCCATAGAAAAAGTAAATTATATGTCCCAGTGTGACCCGGGTCATCTTTGTGTGTATACTCTAGATCTCACTTTCATTGTTGTTTTAATTATAGCATTGAAAGAGTGGAAGGTTTAAAATTACACCTTTCAGAACTAGTCATTATTTAGTGACTCGCCATTACAAAAATATTACTCTTGTCTTTAAAATAAATTATCAGGTACTTTTGTTGTTACCTTGGCCTAAATTTAAATTTATTGACGTTGCGGGGATATGGTTTTTAGTTTCTTTTTTCTTTTTAAAGATTTATTTATTTATGCATACAAGAACTGGGGTATAGGCTGGAGGTGTGGGGGGAAGGGGAAGGGCGGGGTGTGAGAGGATACACCAGACGCAGAATGGGGAACAGAACAGGTGGATTGACTGAAATACACTGCTGAGGGGAGCAGTGGGTGAGACAGGAGAACTCATGCTGCAGTGGCTGCGGATAGCTTCACCCTTGCACCACCAGGGAGGCGCTGGTTTTTAGTTTCTTCTTTTTTTTTTTTTAAAGATTTATTTATTTATTTGTACAAGCACTGGGTACAGTCAGAAGCGCGGGAGGGTGAGAGAATTCACCAGAGCCAGAGCGAGGAACAGAACAGGCAGACTGATGAAATACACTGCTGAGGGGAGCGGCAGGCGCGGCAGGAGAGGTCTGCGCACCATGTGGGACCCTCGCCAGCGGCCAGGGATCGAACTGGCGCTGCAGAGGCTGCGGACAGCTTCGCAGCCCAGCTCTCAACAGCTGTGCCACCAGGGAAGGCCTGGTTTCTAGTTTCTTTTTAAAAAAATATTTTCATGAAGGCTTAATAATTTAGAAGCTTTAAGTATTTAGATATACCAAGTATTTAAATTAAATGTATAAGTTTAAATGTTTAAATTGCTTTCCTTTTTTTTTTTTTTTTTTTTTTTTATTTATTTTATTTTATTTTTTTTTATAAATTTTATTGTTATATTCCCCATACAATTGCAGCCCCCCCATTCTGACCCCAATCCCTCCCCTCCCGCCCCCGCCCCCCTAAAAGTGTCTCTGGTTCATAGTTTTTTGTTGATTTTGATTTTCACTTTCTTATAGTTATTCATTTTCCTGGTCCCTTATTTAAGTTTTCTAGATTCCTGCTATGAGTGAGACCATCTGGTATTTTTCTTTTTCTTTTTGGCTTATTTCGCTGAGCATGATCCCTTCCAGCGCCATCCATGTTGCTTTCCTTTAATTCTGTGTAACTAAAGATAAATGAGAAAATACATAGAATTATGACTAGAAGATTTGAGAGTTCTTCATTCTCCTTACAAACACCCCTCTCCTCCTACCCACTTTAATATGAAATACTAGAAGAAAAAAAAAATGGTAACTGAAGAAAGATAAAACTGTCAAAGTTACCTGGTCCTAGTCACCATTGTTCTTGCCCAGGTAATTACAGTAGTCACCTATCTGGTTTTCCTACTTTAGTCTGTTCTTAAAATAGCAGTCAGGTAGCAGCCCTTTTGCCCGCCTGTGCCTATGCAGGTGCTCCTTGCAGCCAACTTTCTCCCTTTGCAAAGCAGCAGAGGCAGCTCTCCCAAGGCTGCCCGCCTGTGACTATGCAGACCTCTCTTTTAGCAAACCTGTCCCTCTCAGGGACAGCTCTTCCTGACACTTGTGTCTGTGTAAGCATTCTTTTTTTTTTTTTAAAGATTTATTTATTTATGCATCTAAGAACTGGGGTACAGGCCAGAGGGGTGTGTGGGGGGGGAGGGGGAGTGAGAGGATTCACCAGGGACAGTGGGGAACAGAACAGATGGATTGACCGAAATGCACTGCTGAGGGGAGCAGCCTGTGAGACAGGAGAGGTCTGCTGCGCCATGTGGGTCACCACCCTGTCTGGGGATTGAACTCGTGCTGCAGTGGCTGCAGATAGCTTCATAGTGCTGCATCTTAACCCTTTGCGCCACCAGGGAGGTCCCTGTGTAAGCATTCTTTACCTTTCCCTCTCTTTTTATAATAAACCTGCCTGTTAGTCTATTCTCACTGGCTTCTTGACCACACCAGATCCACTTCAGCCTTGTCCTGGAAAGTGCTTTACTAAGATGTCTGCAGGACATGTCCCGCCTCCCTCAGGTCTGTTCATCCTCTCAGGGGGTCTTCTCTCTCACCTCTTTTAAAATTGTAATTCTTACCCCAACTCTATATCCTTTCCTTCCACAACACTTATCACCATCTAATGTATGTTCTTATTTATTTATCATTTTGATTTTCCCTTCTAGAAAGTAAACCTTATGAAAGCAAAGGATCTGGTAACTGCCATATGCTTAACACTCAGAGAATGCCTTGCTTGTATTAAGTGATCAATAAATGTTTACTGAACAAATGAATAAATAAGACAAAGACAAGTTATAGTCTTGTTTAATTTGTAATACTTTAAAAATTACAAAATTTTCATTAAAGCTTAAAAGAAAACCACAAAACTTTGGATATCTTCTCATGATAGACCTGTGCTATATCATCCAAGCATCTTATTCTCCTTTTCCACCACCCTACAAATATTTTGTCATCCTGTATCTTAAGAATTAATATCTCCCTAATCCATCACTCCCTAATCCATCACTGTCCTGTTTAGTATAAGTACGATTGTAGAAATTGCTAGTTGTCATGAAAATAATACTGTACTTTCAGGTTTTCAGGTCTAGCCTCCTAGCCGGGAAGGGAGCCCAGGCTGCAGTGGCAGTGCTGAGTCCCAGCCACTAGGCCACAACAGGTTGGTGTCTCACGAAGCCACAGCAGGAATTCGTTGATGCTCAGGCAAGCAAGTGAAAAGAGGCAGATTTGTTTAAAGAAAGAAAAAGTTTATCGAGGAGTAAAGGAACAGAAAAAAAACAGAAAAGTTTATTGAGGAGAAAAGGAACAGAAATAAAATGGGACTCCCAGGCCATGGAACCAGGTTAGGGAGGGGCAAGGAAGCCCAAGCCGAGTCGTGCCTCAGGAAATATCCACCTTCTCTCCCTAATTGTTCTAAAGCTCCATCAGTCTCTGTGTGATTGGTTAGTTCTCTGTGGTCTCACTCACTGCCATAATGTCACTGTGCCCAGAACTAAGTCTCTGTGTCCCAGCCCTTATCTTAGCAGACTTTTCTTTATTGCCCTTGTCCAAGGACATCCGCTGTCCCTCGTCCTGGGGCGTTTGATTAACCCTCTTCAAAAGTTGTTGCCCTTATCTCTGGCGCCTTCCTTAACTCTCCTGCAGTCCCTACCTGAACTGTCCCTGAAGCTACCTAATTATCCCTAACTTGCCATAGGACCCAAAAGGAGGAAAGAATTGAAAAATAACAAAACATCTGTGGTTGCTTTCTTTGACGGTATAATTTCCTGATGATCTTAGTTTGGGCCACCTATTTTCTGACTTTTCTCCCGTCTCCACAATATAGGTACTATATGATTACCAAAGGATCTTTCTTGGGTTTCTTCTCATTTTGCATGATTTTGTACACTTTTCAAACTTTTACTATCTCTTTTTTCAGACTGCTCTAATTTATAAATCCAATTTGATGTTTCCTATTGGCTCCAAGTTCTACATTTCCCAGACTGGGCATCTCCATCTGGCCATCTTGCCAGTTATCCCTCATCTTGTTACAGGGCAACCCTGATCTAAAATGGGTTGCCTGACTGTGGGTCCTCACCCGCGTGCTTAAAAGGGACTTATTAATACTCAACTGTAGGCACACACAAAAGATTAATAAAAGGTTTATTTACATGGGAAGGGGAAATGAGGAAATGTACAACTCAGGGAGAAAAGAGGGAGATAAAGTCTTAAAATAGTCCTGCACATTCTGCTGTCCTGGAATCCCAGTGGCATGCTGAAAGATGGCAAAGAGCCAAGAGCCAGTACGCCAAGCGAGCCCCAAGGCCCAAGTGTCTGATTTTATACCAAATCTGACAGCTTAACTCTGCCCTCAAGTCCCAGCCACCCTCCCTTTGGTGATGATGGGATTTGTCATTTCCAGTGTCTTGATGGCTTTGGTCTGGAGTGGGGGTGGAGTCCACAAAGCCTGTATGGAATTAGCTCAGGACATCCTTTTCCACTAACAATCCCCCCTTTCACTTTTTTGACACCATTTCCATGGTGATGAAGATCAAATATATGGATGCTCAGGACATCCTTTTCCCCTAACAATCTTAAACCAAATTTATCTTTTTCCTTTAAAACTGGCATCTGTTCCAGTAATCCATATCTGTTAATGACTCTGCCCTCTTCCAAGTTTGGAAATGTTTCCAGGTTTGTAATTGTTTATGGCTTTTTTTGCATTGTCAGTTGTCAAACCTTGCAGCTTATGCTTCCAGAATATCTCTCAGTATCTCTTCTGTGCTTTTAGCAATGGGGCCTGAGGATTCTGAATTTCACATATGCTTCTGAGTCAAGTTGATGTTGCTGGTCTCTTGATTATACTTCGAGTAGCAAAGGCCATGGGAACCTAGTCTTCCACTTCCCTTTCCATAGCCATATCTATAAAAGACTGAGTTCTCTTTTAGAAATAGAGATCTAGGGCCTCCCCTGGTGGCACAGCGGTTGAGTGCTGGGCTGCGAAGCTGCCCGCAGCCTCTGCAGCGCCAGTTCAATCCCTGGCCACCGGCGAGGGTCCCACATGGCACGCAGACCTCTCCTGCTGTGCCCGCTGCTCCCCTCAGCAGTGTACTTCGGTCCTTCTGCCTGTTCTGCTCCCTGCTCTGGCTCTGGTGCTTGTATAAATAAATAAATAAATCTTTAAAAAGAAGAAGAAGAAGAAAGAAATAGAGATCTAATAGAGCCCAGTTTTGCCTTAAGAGAGGAAAGGTCTTTTCTATATCAGAAAATTTGGAAATCTGTGAAAGTAGAAAATAATTCAAATCAGGTCAGGTAATTTACAATCCTTTTAGTCCTTTCTTTGCATGTAAATATAGCTTCAGATAGTGTTTGTATTTGTGAATAGTGAAAGGATCACTTTTATCTTTCTTTTGTTGCCTTAAATTTGCTAAGTGTGCTGATGCTCTTGTCTTTTAAAGTAGAATCTGCCTCCTTTTTGTGATGAAAATGCTATAATCGCCCTTTCTCAACCTCTTGTACATCTGGGAACTGGGGACTTGGTGCAGTCAAGCAGATGCATCCTCTCTAGACTTTGATTCAGGAGCTAGTGACTCAAAGCAGCAGGATGACGCAGAAGCCATTCTGTCCAGGGCACAGGAGTGATGGCAGCTGCATCCGGTTCCCAGTGGCAGCAGAGACAGCTGTTCTGTTCAATGCACAGTGTCCAGCATCTGAGGAGTTGGCAGGGTAAGCCATGGGGTCAGTGCTTGGCAGCTGTGGTGGTGACTTCATAGAACCAACTCTGCAGAATGCTTTGGGTGTGGTTCTTGCAGAGTGGTTCCTCTTCCCACCTTTATTTCTTAAATTAGCTTAAAAGTTGACTTAATTTACTGGCAGCAAATACTTATGATACTAACAATAGCTGACTCTTTATTCTATGCCAGTCAAATTTCAAAATGTTTTATGTCTATGAACTCATTTAATTTACAGCAGCCATATGACATATGTACTGGTATTAGCCCCATTTTACCAATGATGGGACTGAGTTATAGAGAGATTAGACTACTAGGCTCAAGGTCACATGATTGTAAATGGTGGCTTTGAAATTCAAACCTAGTCAGTCTGACCTGCTTCTTGAGAACTGCAGCTCATACATTTACTGTTTTATGACCTAATTTTTTTATATAACAAAAATGTCATGTTATTAAATATTTCCATGTTATTAAATAGTTACCTAAATAGTTAAAGTAGCTGCATAGTGTTCAATTATAAGGATGATTCATGATTTTTTAACCAACTTGCTATTATTGGATATTAAGAATATCCCGGTGACTAAACTTTTTTTTAATCCATGATTCTTTCTTTATTTTTTTAAAGATTTATTTATTTATACATACAAGAGCTTGGGTACAGGCCAGAGGCATGGGGGGCGGGCGGTGAGAGGACTCACCAGAGACAGAGTGGGGAACAGAACAGGCAGACTGACCAAAGTACACTGCTGAGGGGAGCAGCAGGCGAGTCAGGAGAGGTGTGCTGCGCCACGTGGGTTGCTCCCTGGCTGGCTGGGAATCAAACTCATGCTGCAGTGGCTGTGAATTGCTTCATAGATTATGTCTTAACCCTTGCGCCACCAGGGAGGCCCCCATGATTATTTCTTCGGTATAAAATCCTAGAATTGCAATGTTTGTCCAAAGGGTACTCAGATTGCCTTCCAGAAAGATTATTCTAATGTGTACACGCACAGCAGTGAATAAGTGTATCCTCTCTCCCTGAACCCTTATTAACACTGAATATTATGACTAAAATGTTTTTCTTTATGATCGTGAAAATGACATATAGTTTTCTTTTAAATTGGAAATTCATTAAACATTAAAAAATACATTTGTTGGCCATTTGTCAAATGTTGTTTTTGAATTATCTTTTCCATCACTTATGGTAAGAAGTTGAAGCTACTTAGAAAGTAATTCAAGGCTCTTCCTACTTTGGTCCCAACTACTCTTTTAACTAATTCATCTGTAACCCCTAAACATTCACCCCACACAATTACAGCGATTAGTTTATATTAATTTGAACCATCTGAATGTGCTATTTATAGTGACCAAGAAATGTCTGAGTATTGACAAGTTCATGTGGCTATACCTTATAAATCTCTAAAGCATTTGCTCTCACACCTTAGTGTTTTCACAAGTGTCTTTTGCTTATTTCTGCTTGGTAAAATCCTTCTCATTCTTAATGAGGTTGAGTTTGTGGATCATGTGCCCCATCTCCCTGTTCCTTTGTCAACCCTCTGCTGTTCATCTCTTCACCCTGGCCTGGGTAACTCTGAGTTACCCCTCTGTACTGTTTCTACTCTGCTTCTTTCCTATCACAACTGTAGCATGGTCCCAGAGCGCTGCAGTTGGATAATATGTTTGTATCTGCCTGGCTGAGGCCAAGGCCTCTTGCCTTTTGCTAGCAAAGACTTAACATCTTACCTATTTTAGTAGCCACAGGATAACAAAGTTTCTGACCTTATAGCAGATACACAGCAAAAACAATATTAGGGCTCAGGAAGTGCCTTATTAGCCAAATAATAATCATAATTTCCTTCCATGTTGAATAATAAGGGTATCTAACACCCTTTAAGATTTTTTAATTTGGTTGGTTGATCTTTTGTTTGTAGTTGGTCCTCTTTATTTTGAACCCTCCATATTTGTAATTCAACTTTTCCTGTATTTTCAGATGTGGTAATTATATTGTAGTTCAATGGAATTAATTTATTCCGCAGCACAATTTTCAAGGGTGAAACAAAACAGTCCTCTAACTATCAGTATATTTTTGAAGGAATAAGTTCTTTTTTCCTCTTAGTCATTTTCATCTTTTTTTCTTAGGTGTATTTTAAGTAACATTTAGTTCTTTTAGGATTTCCAAGAAACACTAATTCTGAGAATAAGGTTATAACAAACTTTAGGGAACATTAAAAGTAAAAGCATTGAAAAAAACACTTAAACTGAATCTTATTAAGACAAAGTCTTCTATTTATAAAAGGGACATGTTGCACAATTTAAAGTGCACTTAGAAGAAGAAAATCATAGAAATTTAAAAGTAGAGATTGCCAAGGTTTTTAAGCATGTGTTTATTAGTGGAAAAATACCTAGTGGAAGTGGAGAAGATACTAGTCTGAATTTTGGCTCTGTATTCCCTCTTCAATCAATTTTCAGTGATGTCCCAGCCCTTGCTCATCTTCTCTCACCTGCATGTCCTCCCTCAGCCTTGCCTCAAACAAATTCAAATCCGAGCAGTGTGCCTCCTTTGTATTTATAGTCAGAGGGGCTGGGTGCCCTGAGTTCCCGCTTTTCCCCTCAGACTCCAAACAGCTCTAGTCTCTAGTCTTTTCTTCGTTGCTTACTCATTAGGCATGCCTGTGCTCAGTGTTTTGTGAATGGGCTACTGTAACCAGAGAACTGATTGAGTTACCAATCCAAAGATAGCAATGTTTGAGATTTTTAAATAGGGGGTAGGATATTGTATTTAAAAAGACAGTTAATAACAACTATTGATAAGAGTATTGATAAGAGAAATTGGAACTCTCATTGCTGGTGGGAATGGGAAATGCTACAGTCACCTTGGAAAACATTCTGGCAGTTTTCAAAATATAGTACTTAAGCAGTTATCATATGATGCAGCAATTCCACTGCTAGGTATTACTCCCCCCACCACCACATGTTCAAATGAGAACTTGAATGTAAATGTTCATCAGAACATTGTTCATAATAGCCAAAAGTAGAAACAACCTAATTGTCGACTAACTGATGAAATGAATATATAGAACATTGTATATCCATAAAATAGAATATTTAACTCAATAGTTAAAAAGAATGAAATACTGACATGTGCTATAACATGGATGAACCTTAACATGCTAAATGAGAGAAACCAGTCATACAGGACCACATATTGTATGATTCTTGTATATGAAATGTCCAGATAAGCAAATCTATACAAACAGAAAGTAGGTTTGTGGTTGTCTAGATGGATACCTAAAGGAAATAGTATTTCTTTTTGAGGTAATGAAAATGTTCTAAAATTGATTATGGTGATGAATGTACTATCCATGACAATAATAAAAGCCATTAAATTATATGCTTTAAATGGATGAATTCTGTAGTATGTAGAATTATATGTCAATGAAGTGTAAACAAGAAAAAAGGTGGTTTTTAAATTTAATTTTGTCTCCTAATACCTCTCTGACTTGCTGGACATTCCCATGCATAATTTCAAACTTGCTTTTGCCCTTTCATTCTGCTTGAAGGCCAGCCAAAAGCTAACGTAACAGGGTTAACTTGTACTACAACTCAGACATGAAGAGAAAATGTAAGTTCTTTATTTAGTCTATAATTAGTCTGGCTTTCCCTCTGAAGCGCCAACTAGTGGAGAGGGGAAAAGTGAATAACAAGTCTAGTACCCAGTGTCTAGGAGGCCACTGTGGTGGAAGGAATGACTGGAACTGATTTACCTGCAGCTAACACATACCATCCTTGCTGCAACTAGATCCCTGTGACTGTCCAAAGGACAGGAGAGTGTGGTGTTCCTTATGTGTGATTCTGAATTTTTGTCTTAATTCTGTGTTTTGCTTTTACCTCTGTTATCTGTATGACTCAAGACTTGCTTTGAACTTTGAACTTTGAACTCTGGTGTGTGTGTGTGTGTGCTTCATAGCTCACCAGCACTCTCCTTACTTTTTTGAGCCCTGGTTCCTAAGCAAAGCCTCTTTCTAGGGGTTTGCTATATTCCTGTAGCTGGTGGAAGATATTCATTGTTTCAATTTCCCAGTCATGGCTTCTCCCAATTCTAAGATCAGTAGTTGGCTAGGGTAATTAAATGATTGTTTTATGACTTCCTGAAGCATTGGAGTTTAGTAAAATACCTACTTATTCTCTTCTTTTGAAACTACATTTTAAAGAATGCTAACATATTTTAAATAAAATTTGCCAGGTTTATAAAATAATTTTATTGATGATGCCATGAGTACTTATTTTACTTTAATTTTATTTTTTTAAAAGATTTATTTATTTATGCATACAGGAGCTGGGGTACAGGCCAGAGGTGGAGGGGGTGAGAGGATTCACCAGAGACAGAGTGGGGAACAGAACAGGCGGATTGACTGAAATACACTGCTGAGGGGAGCAGAGGGGGAGACAGGAGAAGTCTGCTGAGCCATGTGGGTAGCTCCCTGCTTCACCAGGGATCGCACTTGTGCTGCAGAGACTGTGGATAGCTTCACAGTGCTGTGCTTAACCCCTTGCGTCACCAAGAAGGCCCCTTATTTTACTTATAAAGTTTTTTGTTTTTTTGGGTTTTTTTTTTTGGTTTGGAAAAAGACTGCCTGACTGTTGGTACTTTGAATGGAGGGAGGTACAAAGAAGTATTGCTTTAGTTGGTCCAGAGGGAGATTAACTATGATGTAAATTTTCTTTTCCAATTTGTTTTATCATGGCCAAAGCAAGTTAGCGATTGGGGACAGTTCAGAAAGAATTCAGAATACTTCTTGGTTGCTTGGATTGATTTGTATTCTGAAGGATTGTGACTTCTACAAACAACCAAAAACATTTCAAAATTGAATTTCATTCAAAACTGAATAGGACCTCAGCACTGAGATAGTCAGTGTCCTATAGTCTGAGTGCCAATGCTTCAGAAGTAATTTTTATTACAAATTAAACATTATTGGGGGGGGGAAACTAAAAAATACTTAACACTATATGAATGTGTATCAAATTTACAAAGAGTCAAACTTGATTAAAATACTTGACTACTAAGTTGAAAGTATCTGTGAATCTATTTTGTAGGATTTTTTATTCAATAGCAGTTACCTATGTTTCTGTTATATGTCAATTAAAATTGTGGGAGCATAAATGTAAATATATTTAAAAAAAGTATTTCTGTTTATGTTCTTGAGTATGCTGTCACAAGCTTGACATAATTTTCATATTGCCACCTTAATCAAAATCGATACCTGCTAATTCATTGAGAAGTGAGAAGCTGATAATGACCTTTTAATGACAATTTAAAACAGCTGTTTTAAAGTTTTTATTTACTTATTCAGATATTCAAGTTTTTATTTACTTATTCAGATATTCAACTATTTTAAGTTTTTATTTACTTATTCAGATATTCAAAAGTATTAAGAGTCATAAAAAATGCTAGAGCCATTTGTAACAACTCTAAAGTAGTTGTAGAAGAAATGCTAATAAAACATGAGGTGAAATAATGTAGACCACTAGACCTAAATACATGTGATGATGATAGACAAAAACTAATCAAGAAAGAGAAGACTGGAAATCAGATGAAGAATGAATCATTAAAGGATTGATCAAACCAAAGGCCTGGGTGGATCATTGGCAATCAGAGTGGAAGTCTGCCATAGGAAAAATGTGCTTGCATAGGTTAAGCACTGCACTACATTGAATTTATGTCTCGTTTTCATCATGCCATTCACACCTCTCATTCTATTTATATCGGTGGAGAGACAGATTATATAGGTTGCTATATCAAACATACAATGACTGGAACAAGTCAAATCCAGGGTCTCATAAAATCACTTAACAGAATCTGGGGCCAAATTTCCTCCTACCTTGCCATTTTACCATTTGAAGATGTGGTCTCTATCATTAATGCTGCTGAAGAGGATCTTACCGCCCCATACCACTGAGTCCACTTTCCAGCCAGTGGGATAGGTAAAAGGGAAGCCCTTTGAAGCTTTATGAAACCTGATACAGTTACTGGAGAGATAATGAAACCCGACCACTTGTCTAATATGGGTTAAGAATAGTTATGTTTAGGAATTTAAACAGCCCCTTAGGCAATGCTATCTCTTTTTAGGGGGAAATTGTCAATCTCTGAGATACACCCTGCCCCCATCCTGTTGCTCTCCACAATAAAATGCCTTGGTATAAAGGGAAGAGGGACATGGTTTTTGTGTCTCCATTGACGTAGAGTGAATTGGGGAGATTGTTTCTCACAAGGTTTGAGTAGGGAGTGGTCATACACATAATCTCTTTCCAGGGCACTACATGAAAATCAAGCACAAATTTCTCTGCCCTTGATATTACCTTCATTGTTCAATACAGTGGTTCTCAAACAGTACCCGTCTTACCTGGAAACTTGTGAGAAAGGAGCACTTTTGAGTCCTATCCCATACCTAGTGAATTAGAAACTCTGAGGGTGGAGCCCAAATACTATGTTTTCACAAGCACTCTGGGTAATTCGGAACACATTAAAGTGTGAGAACCACGGATTAAATACAATTCCCTGAAAGGGGAAATCAGAATAAATGTTGAACTCACTTTCCTTTCCTCTTGGTCTCTCTTCTTTCCGCAATTCTCTGAGACTAAAAGGAATAAGCTTTTATTTATTTCCCCTAATGTATATTCTACCTCCAAAAAGTACTCTATAAAGCATTAACATCACATAACAAACTAAGCAAACAATCAAACCTGTGAGAATGTACCTTTTAGGGCTTGGTTGAGGAGAGGGGAGGAATAGGATATTTGTAAAATAACCTGGATCAATGTATGAGTGCCAGAGGCTGGACATCACTGCTCTTGTCCTTGGATTGGTTCCTTAAGATAAACTAATTCCAAGTCCCCTGGCCCTGGGAGATTCCTGACCATGCTGAGGTTCTTGTCCTCAGAGCAAAAGAGCAGTGCACAATATTTTTCAAAGTTTTCTATTAGTTATACATTTCACTTTTACTGGTAGTTTACACTTACATATGATGAGGACTGGCTGCCTGCTCTTATATGCTGCATAGAAAGAAGTAGTACTGAGCAACAAAAACAGCCAAGTAGTCAAGAATGGAGAGTGTCTAATTCTGGCTCTTTTTCTGTCCCAGAATCCTCAGTGAAGTGCATAGTTTCCCCTGATTATAAAATAGAGATAATGTTCTGAGCTCAATGTTACATTAAAAATGCATTTATTTTTACTCCTTCCTCTGCATAGAAATAGTAATTTGTCTTCATTCTCAATGTGAGTTAGAATTTACACTGCCTGAATAGAAAAGATTACAATTTTCATTCATTTAGCAATAGTATGTTTCTTTGGGAGAGAGTTGCCTAGTAAACAAAAACTGTGGGATTTTTAAAATGTAAACTTTCATAATTCTTTAAAAGAAATAACTCCACATATATCATCTTAATATGATTGTAAATTGCAAGTTGTCTTTTTTATATGTAAAAAGAGATACGTTCTTGCCTTCACCTAATCTACTTTAATCTCCACACAATCTTTTTTTTTTTTTTTTTTTTGGTGGGACCCTCGCTGGTGGCCAGGGATTGAACTGGCGCTGCAGAGGCTGCAGGCAGCCTCGCAGCCCAGCGCTCAACCGCTTCACCACCAAGGGAGGCCTCCACACAATCTTAATCCTACTCCTACATGTCTGTCCTTTTGAACAATCATTTATATATATATATATATATTTTTAAAGATTTATTTATTCATGCATACAAGAGCTGGGGTACAGGCCAGAGATGTGGGATGGGGGTGAGAGGATTCACCAGAGACAGAGTGGGGAACAGAACAGGCAGACTGACTGAAATACATTGCTGAGGGGAGCAGCGGGGGAGACAGGAGAGGTCTGCCTCACCTGGGTTGCTCTCTGGCCAGGCCAGGGATCTAACTTGGTGCTGCAGAGGCTGTGGATTGCTTCACAGTGGGGTGCTTAACCCCTTGCTGGGGTGCTTAACCCCTTGCACCACTAGGGAGACCCTTAATAATCATTTTAAATGTAAACTGCAGGGCCTCTCAGTGGCCTAGGGGTTAAGTCTCAGCATTGTCACCAGTATGGCCTGAATTCAAACCCATCATCAGCCTGGGAGCTAACCCACATGGCTCAGCAGACCTCTCCTATCTCTCCCCCTGAGCCCATTAGCAGTGTGTTTCAGTAAATCCGCTTGTTCTGCTCCTCACTCTGTCTCTGAGTCCTCTCATCCCCACTACCTCAGGCCTATACCCCAGTTCTTCTATGCAAAAAAAACCCCACAAAACTTAAAAAACACAGCTTAAAAAAAAAAAGAAGTTTAAAATGTAAACTGCATCACTCCCGTCTTTTTGGGTTTCCCATGCATTTAGATTAATCTCCAAGTCTCTGCAGGTTCTCCCCTGCATTCTTCGCCAGAGTCATCTCACAGTTTTTCCTCCTTGCTTGTGCTGGTTTTCTTGAATTTCCTTTTTTTTTGACCTTGCATTTCTTGAAGGAACCAAATTCTTTCCTACCCCAGAGCTTTGGGACATGCTGTGACATTCCCTTTGCCAGGAATGTCTTTTTCCTAACCTCTCACTAGGTTAATTCTCACTTATTTTTAACTTCTCAGTGAAATATCTCTTCCTCGGAAAAGTCTTCTATGATTTTATGAGTCTCTTTACTGATGCTTCCCCTTCATGACAATAGTCATAATTTGTAGTTATATATCAGCTTGGTGGCTATTGTTTTATTGCTTAAATTAGATTACAAACCTAAACATCAGCAAGCTTGTCTGTTTTGTTTACCTCCCTGTAGCCAGTACCTCACACAGTGCCTGGTATAACTCAATAAATATTTGATGATTACATAACCAAATATCATACAGCAAAATGGATACTGTGGTTTGAAATATAAATGATAAATTATCCTTGAATTTTAACAGCATTACAATGTAAAATTGGCTGTTTACAAATGGCTCGTTTTTCACAATTTCCACAGTGATTATTTCACACTCAGATTTACATTTATCTATAAAAAATTTGTTCGTCTAATTCTGTGTCTGCTGAAAATAAAAATTACAGATCTTCTGCAAGTTCACTTCCATCCACATCTTGGTGTCCTTTGACCTTGGTTTCCAAGTCATGATTCCTACTTTTTAGCTTCCACATAATTTTTAAGACCTCTGTTTTTGTGAATTTAAGATAGAAATGATATATTTAAAAAATAACTTTTAGTGTTTTACTTTCCCAATGTATCTTTCATGGTCTAAATGTTTGCATGAGGAGAAGAAACATTGCTATGAAATTGTGCTCAGCTAAAGAGGTAGCCTTAAGTAGCTAGGGAAAAGGACAGCTTCTAACAGTTGATTGAGTGTGAGTGGAGATCTAACAGCACACAGGTAGTTTCCAGTGTGGAAATGTGTTTGCGTGTATGCGGACTTGGGATGAGAGCTTGGAGGAAGAAAGAGATTTTGCTTGGAGTAGAGGGAATGTTGGCTCTCAAAGACCTCATCAGTGGCAGTGAAGAGGCCACCCAAAAATGCAGATGTATTTCTTAAAGGGTCCAATTCTAGTTGGGCACTGTAAGAACAATTATTCACTGTAGCTCTTTCTCCTTGAGTTAGTTCAAATCAAATTTATCTTGCTTTCAAGTCCTTCCTATCCCTGAAGAGGCATATTAAGCTTGGAAAGACCTAAGTGGCTAAAAATTCCCTGGTCAGAATAGGAATTTCCGCTGCAACACCCCTGACAGGTGTTCTCTGGTCTTTGTTTGAATACGCACCTCCTTAACAGAAAGCCCACTTCATATTTGGACAGGTCTCAATGTTGTACATTTCACTTCCTCACACTGTAATGAAGTCTACTTCCCTGGACTTTCACCCCATTTGTCTTTGTTCTATCCTCTGGAACTGTGTAGACTATGTCTAATCCTTCTTCAACATGGTGGTTCTTCAGACATTTGAAGACAGGTGTCAGACCCTTTCTTAAATTTACTCTTTCCCAGGTAAAATTTCCCAGGCTCGAATCTTTCAACACTACCTTTTATAAGTAGTGTATTAATGTGAAGATGTTTAAGCAAAAAGCCCAATGCATTCCTGAGTTCTGTTAATTTGGTTATTCAATTCTTTTTGCATTTATTCCCACTAATAATTAGAATAAATATGATAAGTTCTACAAAGGAGAAGTTTGTTGTTCATTGAGTATATTCTCTAGGGAGGGATTTGACTAAGACAGGGAAAGTCAGCTAAAGCTCTCTTAGGAGGTCAAGGGCTGATGGGTGGGAAGTAGTTACCAAGGTAAAGAGGAGAGGAAGTATCTTTCCTGGCAGAGGAACAATATGTACAAAGGCCCTGTGGTAGGAGGGGCATGTGATAGATGTATCAAGTGTTCTCTTGATCTTTAATCTCTGTATATGCAAGGAAGAATTATAATACCTCTCCCTTATTAAGCAGATTGAAGACCCATGAATTTGCTTTGAGGCGGCAAAGAGCTGTGGTATTCATAATGGAAGACTCCATTACTCATTCAGACCTGTTTCACCAATAGACATTCCCACTTCTGTTCTTTTGTTTCTACTCTTTCCTTTCTAGAGAGGTCACCTTTTCTCTCTGTTTATCCAATCCTTTCAATCTTGCCTGCTCATCTCCAATTTTAACTCTTCTGGAAAGCTTCCCTGAGCACTCAGGCCTAAGTCCCATTTTTATGAGGATTGATTATGTATGCATATATAAAATCATTTTATATATATATACATATATATATATAAAATTTTCTCAATATTTGAGCTTTTCCTAATAGTTTTTGTAATAGTCCTAAACCTCCTCCATGGTCTAGGGATCCTGATCTCACCCCACCTCCTTTCCCTACCTTTTTACTCTAAAAAAATCATTCTATGTGCAGCTCTTACTACCACCCTAGGTGATCAGTTAAACCCAGACCCAAACTTAATGACTGAAATAGAAGATGGACCAGTTTGCACTCCCACTAGCAGTGTAGGAGAGTTCCTTTTTCACCACATCCTCGCCAACATTTGTTGTTGCTAATCTTTTTAATATGTGCCACTCTTACTGGTGTAAGGTGGTATCTCAGTGTGGTTTTGATTTGCATTTCCCTGATGATAAGGGATATTGAACATTTTTTCATATACCTGTTGTCCATTTGCATTTCCTCTTTGGAGAAATGTCTTTTAAGTTCTTCTGCCCATTTCTTGACTGGATCATTTACTTTGTTTTTGTTGAGTGATGTGATTTCTTTGTATATCTTTGTGATCAGTCCCTTATCAATTGTATGGAGTGCAAAAATTTTTTCCCAATCAGTGGGGTGTCTCTCTGTTTTGATTACTGTCTCTTTCACTGTACAGAAGCTTTTCAGTTTGATGTAATCCCAGGTGTTTATCTTTTCCTTGACTTTCTTTGCTTTGGGTGATGAGTCTTTAAAGATGTTACTGAGATGTATGCTTTGTAGTGTTTTACCTATATTTTCTTCTATATATTTTATGGTTTCAGGTCTTATGTCCAGGTCTTTTATCCATTTTGAGTTGATTTTTGTGCATGGTGAGAGGTAGTTGTTTAGTTTCATTTTTTTGCATGTGGTGGTCCAGTTTTCCCAGCACCATTTATTGAGCAAACTGTCTGTGTTCCATTGCATATTCTTTGCTCCTTTGTCAAAGGTTAGTGGCTTTATTCTGGGCTCTCTATTCAGTTCTATTGTCTATGTGTCTATTTTTGTTCCAATACCAAACTGTTTTAATTATTATGGCTTTATAGTATAGCTTGAAGTTTGGAAGTGTGATACCTCCTTTCTCTTTTGTTTTCATCAGTAGGGCTTTGACTATTTATGTTTGTGGTTCCGTATGAATTTCATCAGTATTTGTTCTATTTCTTTGAAGAATGTCATTGGGATTTTTATTGGAATAGCGTTGAATCTGTATATTGCTTTTGGTAGGAACCACTATGGAAAGCTGTCTGGAGGTTCCTCAGTCTACTAAAAATGGAGCTACCATATGACCCAGCAATTATACTCCTAGGGATCTTCTCAGAGGATACAAAAACATTGATTCAAAAGAACACCTGCACCATGTTTATTGCAGCACTATTTACAATAGGTAAAACCTGGAAACAACCCAAATGCCCAAAAATAGATGACTGGATCAAGAAGATGTGGCATATATACACAATGGAATATTATTCAGCAGTCAAAGAAAATAAACTCATGCCACTCACAGCAACATGGATAGAGCTAGAAGGAATTATGCTCAGTGAAATAAGCCAGAAGAAAAAAGAAAAATATCACATGGTTTCACTTATAGCAGGCATATAGGGGAACCAAAGACATCAGTGTAAAATAATAATAATAGTACAAAACACAACAAAGCAAAAACAGACAATTATAAATCAGAGACATCCTGCAGGGGAGGAGGAGGGAGAGGGATCAGAGGGAGAGAGGGAGGAGCACAGGGACTGAGGTGATGTGCAGGTGTGCATTGGGGAAGGAAATTCCATGGGGACTACACCTGAGGTGGGGGGTGGGTGGGAAGCAAGCATTGTTTAAAAATGAACAACGATGTGAAAAAAAAAGAAAAGAAAAGAAAAAAGAAATAGAAGATGTTTTTATTCCAGCTTTGGATATGTAATCCTCCCTCCTATGCTCTACCCCACACCTATTGGCTCAGTAATTAATTCTTTAATTCTTTGTAATGTAGATTCTAGGGAGGAGTAGAGAAGTCATTTCCTTTACTCCTCAGTACCGTGGCTCTGGCTACTGCATATCCATGGATGTGTCCTCACAATATGTCCTTGCACACAATCTCACAGGTCCTCTGAGCCACCCATTCGTAGACCCAGTTATCTTGTAGCTGCACAGGCTGGTTCCAGCTTAGTGTAACCGTGCATGATCAAAACAGTCTGGCAAAACTGCAAAGGCATTTATGTTCATACTTTAAATGGCAAGTAAAATTGTTTTTCATACTAGCATGTTCAAGACATTTCTGGGTTAATGATTCTTTTGCAGAATCCAATTTCATAAATATATCTTGACAATATTTAATGATAGGAAAACAAATTATTTAATCACAAGTTTTAAAGTATTTCAATGAGGTTAAGGGAATGAAATTCCAGTATTATCTTTTAAAAGACAGCAGCTTATATGTCAAGACTGTAGTTAAGGTTGTAGTGGCAGGATATTGAATTTCCATCTCAGAAGAGATGGAAATGTGCTAAATTGATTAAGCCCATTGATTTAAGATTCATGTTTACAGACTGCAGATAAGTGTGGTTCAATAGTAAAACAGTTTTCTTCTTTGTAGAATGTAGAATCTGCAAAATAGAAACTAAATCAGTGTTGTGCTTACAATTTAAAATATAACCCCTTACCAGCACCACTCTGCATTTATTTCATACTGTTAGTGGGCAGACTGAGGGGCATCCGAGGATCCCCAAACCTGCATGCTCTAGATGGGTTCTGCCATCTGCTGCCTAAAAACAAGGCATCCTCTTAGTGTGGAAGAACTTTAATAGGTTAGTGTGCATAGAGAGAGGAGAGAAGGATATAGTTTCCCACTGAAACACTCAAAGTTACCCAACCCCTTATGGGTAAATGCCAGGCCAAATAGACTTGGTCCATAGCAGGGTTGTTGAGGCCCAAAAGCTTACCACAAGTCTAAGGCGCCTTCTGGTTGGGAACCATAGAAAAGGGAGAAGGGACTAGGCAAGTCCGGGATGAAAGGAGGAAAATCAAGTACATATCAAGGTAAAAGCTGCCATTGTCAGCTTCCCCACTTACCTTTCATCCACATCTCTTCTAAGTATCTCTACATGTCTCTGTTCCATGTATCTCCCTCCATGATTACCAAGTCTCTGTTGCACATCCAAAGCTGAGAAGCCAACACACCCTCCTTTACATGCCTCTGCTCCACATGCCTCCTCCAAGTCTCTTTCCAAGTCTCCTTTCAAGTCTTCTGTACCTTTTTATTGTCACTCAGCTCCACTCCTCATTAGATGGAGCAAGGATATGAAATTTTTATGAGGATTACACTGTTATAGTACTTCAAATCCTTCTCATGCACTGGGATCATGCCTCTAGTATCTTTAATAAGCATGTCTAGTTTCACAATCAATAAAGCTAATTTAAACTATCCTCTAACAGGTGAGGTTAGGAGATTAGCATTTAGGTTAAGGATTAATAAGTGAAAATAGGTCATTCTCTGAGATCCTCTGGGATTCAGCACATTCAGGGATTAAGACTGAAGGAAATTCTGATTTGAGAAAGGCATGAGACATAGACAGGTACTTCATTATGGACAGTCATGTTTCCCACATCTCTCTATTGTGATAATACTGCTCCTTTCTCCCACCAGTCTCCATTCTACCAACTGAATTTTCTTTCCCTTTGATTTTGAAATGGAGCCTCTAGTCATATTTGCCTAGTTTACTGTTTTTGTTAGGGGGAAAGGATGTCCTGAGCTAATTCCATACAAGCTTTGTGGCCTCCACCCCCACTCCAGACCAAAGCCATCAGGACATTGGGAAAGACAAATCCCATCACCACCAAAGGGAAGTTTGCTGGGACCTGAGGGTGGAGTTAAGCAGCCAGGGTTGGTATAAAAACCAGACACGTGGGCCTTGGGGTATCTCTTTCTTGCTCGCCTCCTGACTTCATGGCTCATGGCTTATGCCAGCTCTCAGAGTGCCATTTGGGATTTCAGATTGGCAGATTGGGTAGGACGCATTTAAGACTTTATCTCCCACTTTTCTCCCTGAGTTATACATTTTCTCATTTCCCCTTCCCTTGTGAATGAATCTTTTATTAACCTTTTGTGTGTGCCTGCAGCAGAGTATTAAGTCCCTTTTAAGCACGCTGGTGAGGACCCACATTCAGGCAACCCGTTTTATATCGGGGCTGCCCTGTAACATTTTGACAGATACTAAAACCAAGATCAACATGCATGTTTTTCTATTGTAACAATTTGATCATAAATATTCCAATAGTACATAAAATTCTCTCTTAGCCACTTAATTCAGAACTTGAAGATGATTCTGTAGTATAGTATGTAGTATAGTGTAATTGAACCTGTTCAAAATTGGTCATTTTGCATCTTTATTAAATTGGTCAGAGTGAAAACTTGCATTTTCTATTCATTTGACTTATTCCCTGTTCTCTTTAATTCAGCCTTATTTCCTTTGTTTTTCCTTGTAATCTTCCCTATGCCTACACTGACTTTCTTTCTGTATATCCCTTGGATGATGAATACTGACATCAGTGTCCACATTTTAAAATCCTTTAATAAATCTAATATCTTTAATAAGCCAGATGTACCTTAGGAAATCAGGAGCTTACTAGATGTTAGCTAACCTCATTTTATGACCAAATTCCATTTTTCCTGTTGCTCTAACATTTACTTTAGCAATTATTATCTTCTGATCAATATCATGATAATAAATACAATTGAAGTCCTACTTGTCCTTTAGTAACCCAGTATTTTACTTTGATGAATTTCAAACAAGGAAAGATAGAAATAATTGTTTAGTGAATGTCCATATATCTACCCATACATACTCTACTGTGAAAATTTTACTATATTTGCTTTGTTACTCTACTATTTATCCATTCTTTCATCCATCCATCCATCTTAATTTTTTGATGCAGTTAGTTGCAGCTATCAGTGTACTTCATCTCCAAATGAACAGCTCACTTATCATTTACTAGAGTTCTATATTGGTTATAATTTTTGTTTATTTCAAGTAATATGTACATATATGACCAGTCCAAATCTTAAGCTTTGCATTTTTTGGGTTTTCAAAAATGTGTACACCTGTGTACCCTAAACTCATATCGAGACAAAGAGAATTGCTACTACCCAGAAAGCTTCTTCATACCTTTTTCTAGTCAGTCTTCACAGCCTACCCACTCCCTGCCTCAGGCAACTAGTGTTCTAATTTTTTCCACCATATATTAGTTTAGCATATTCTACCACTTTAAACAAATTGATAATGATGTGATAAAACAAATCATAAAATATGTGCCTTTACGAGCAAGACTTCTTTCATTCACTGTAATCTTGAGATTCATCCATATTGCTGGTGTCACAATGGTTCCTTTTTACTGCCAAGTGGTATTTTTTTAATGACTTTAACATATTTGGTTTGTCCTCTCTCCTACTGGTGAACACCTGAGTGGTCTCCAGATTTTGGCCATGATGAATGAACTGCTATGAGCGTTTTTATACAAAAGATTTGTGAACACATTTTCCTTTATCTTGGGTAAATATTTCATAATGGAATTGCTACATCATAGGGTAGATGTATACTTGACATTATAAGGAACCAGCAGATTAGTTTATAAAACAGTTGCACCATTTTACACTCTTCTCAGCAATATATAAACATTGTTTGCTCCACATTTTTGTCAACATTTAGTGTTGTCAGTTTTTTTTAATTTTAGCTGTTTTGGTGAGTGCAAAATATTTATCTCCCTGCGGTATTCATTGACATTTCCTGATGATTAAAAATGTTCAATACTTTTTGCATGCTCATGGGCCATTTCTAGGCCTTCATTTGTGAAATATTTGTTTAAATCTTTGCCAACATCAGCTATTGGATGTTTATGTTTTTGTTACAGAGTTGTAGTTCTTTATATATCTTGGAAACCAGCATTTTCTCAGATGTGTGTTTATGAACACATTGCTTTGTTGATTTCATCCATTTAGCCTCTATTCTATAGTATAATTGAACATGTACCAATCATTGTCTACATAGCTTGTCCAAACCCCTTGCAAATTTGTACATAAGTACCTGCTTGATGGTTTCTTTCTTTTTTTTTTAAATTAATTTATTTATGTATACAAGCACTGGGTACAGTCAGAAGCACTGGAGGGTAAGAGAATTCACCAGAGCCAGAGCGGGGAACAGAACAGGCAGAGGGACCAAAGTACACTGCTGAGGGGAGCAGCGGGCGGCAGGAGAGGTCTGTGTGCCATGTGGGATCCTGACCGGCGGCGGGGGATGGAACCGGCGCTGCAGAGGCGCTCAACTGCTGCGCCACCGGGAGGCCCCAGATGGTTTCTTTCTTTAATGTCATAGCAAGGTAATTAGTTGAACATCAGGAAACTGTTGAATGTCAGGGACAATTTTTTTCTATTTTCCTCTTCTATGGTATCATGGTTATTTCAGGATGGAAAGTAGCACTTTCGTAGTTTACTTGAAAAACTAGTTTTATTTAGGGATCTATTTATAAAGTAATACAAGTAACAAAATATTAAACAATCTGAGACATTGTAAAAAAGGAAAAAGGAAGCCAAACAATGTTTTCGTGTTACTTTATTCATAGTTTTCTGCGGGGGTGGGGGGGGTGAAGGAACTAGTGCTATCTGTGATTTGATAACAAAGTTGATGATATTGCATAATTCAGAAACCAATTCAAAATATTTTTACATTTTTTTATCTTTAAAATCAGGAAATCAACTCTACAGTTAAGTCATCTCTAAGAGAGAATAGTACAACTAGTATAAGTGATGTAGGAAGTTATATTCAGGATCTTGTTCTTAAAACCACTCTTTAAGGGAAAATCTGGGAGAGTTAAAGAACTTTTGTATCATACAAAAGATTGGTAACAATTCAAGCATCCACCTGTAGGGTGGGAACAAGTACAGACAACCTGTTTTAGTCATTAAATGGACTACTTGCCCTTCTCTGCCTCCTAGATGTCACTGCATGTTTTAATTTTTCTTTATAATTTTGTAACCACAGGGTTTTATAGGTGGAAAGAGCTTCAAGGTCATGTGGTTCAACCCCCTGGCCCTCATTTTACAGAGGAAGGAAAAAAAAACTAAGATTAAATACTTTGCCCAAAACAATAGAACCCACAGTTTGGGAGTTAGAAACAGATCTTCTCATTGAACCTTTTGGTTTTATGTTTTTCCTTTGTTGTCAAGTCCTGTGGATTTATGCTTTAAGATGACCCTTCTATTTTCCCCTTCCTTTCCACTGAGTTTGCCAGTATTATCTCCAGATATCTCAAACCTGGATTGTCATCCAGACCAATCATTTTCACTCAGGTGCATTCTGTACTCTTTTGTCTCACTAGTTTTCCTAATAAAAATCTTTCATTAGGCATCACTGCACTCCAGATACTTCAGTCATTGCCTTTCAATCAGGTCCTGACAAGCATCCCCAAACTCTGATTTCATCCTGCCTCTTCCTTATTTCCCACTGTCCCTAACCTGCACCCAGTTGTCAGGATGGTTTCACTATTCTCTAGCTGCACGTGAATGCCTGCTGTGGCTCCTGTCTTGGTTCCTTATTCTGGTACCCTTCCTTCCTTTCCATTTAGCTATTTCACAGTTTATAGCTCAAAATCCACTTCAAGCTCCACCTTCTCAATGAAACATTTTCTAATTTTTCTCAATTGCAGTGGTTTATCATCCTGAATTTACATTGAACCTGTCACTAGCAATTAATGCGTAAACTAACCTCTCTATAATAGATAAAAACCCAAATCTCAATTTGGGATTTGACTCAGCTTGACTTTAGTCACAGAAGTATACTTGCTCATTGCATAAGTATTGTTGTATTGCTGCTGGTGGTGGGGAGGTGCTGTGGTTTTTGCAGTCTTTGAGGGATGCAGGGTAATGGCAGCTTTGTCATTTTTAACACAAAGCAACCAAAGCTGCCTAGGCATCAGCATTTAGCTGAAACCTGGAGCAAATGTGGAGACACATCTGCTTCTTAGCCACCTTAGTTCAGTAGACACATGTCACAACACTTTTGTTAATGAGAACTAGTCATAGGGCTGGGCCTCCCTGGTGGCACAGGCGGTTGAGCGCAGTGCTGTGAAGCTGTCTGCAGCCTCTGCAGTGCAGGTTCGATCCTGGCCGACTAGGGAGCTACCCACATGGTCCAGCAGACCTCTCCTATTTCGCGTGCTGCTCCCCCTCAGCAGTGTATTTTGGTCAGTCTGCTTGTTCTGTTCTCCGCTCTGTCTCTGATGAATCCTCTTATCCTCTCACACATCTGACCTGTACCCCAGTTCTTGTATGTATAAATAAGTAAATCTCACAAAAAAAAAAAAAAAAGAACTAGTCATAGGGGCTCCATTGAATGCTGGGACATCTAACCATGGCTGGGCATCTATGGAAGGAGAGCACACATCCCCTTGGGGATGGGTGGAGGTGTGACTGTGTTTGTTGCAATGTTACACTGTACTGATTTCTAATTGCTTGGCATCCTTGTACCCTCAGCTGGATTTTACACTGTAAATAGGGTTACATAAATGTGTATGGCAAGATGAGAGTGTGACCTTTAGTTTATATTTCCGTACTTCAAAACTTACTCCACTTGGAAAAGAAAAGCATCTATAGAAAAGGCAAGCCCCCACCTTTGTGCTTTGAGGCCTCCATTTTTTTGAAGACTGTGTAGTTGCCTTTCAATTCTCTATTGTCTGAGGATTACTGGGATGGAGGCATCTGGAAAGGAGATCTTTCAGGTATGTTGGTGTGTGTGAGGAGAGGAATGACAAGGTCTGAGGAGCTGGCATGGCTTACTGCTGCTGAATGCCTCAGATGCTGAGACTATGGGAGAGCCTTGGGGAAGGCAGCACTCTAGAAACATCCAGGCCTTCTGGTTAATGATCCTATCATAATGTCCATTGTTTTAAATGTGAGGTAAATAAAACCAATATTCAGAGGGACAAAAATCTTAAAAAATGAATCTCCTCTTAACAAAACAGAGTACAATGTGAAACGTTGTTTGTTGTATAGTATTTTTGCTCTTATATTTTACTTTCCCCAGAGTCTTCTGCAGTTTCGTGTCAGCAGTTTGGCTTCTCGCCAGAGACAGCATGTTTTCTAAGCTTCTTGCTCTGAAGACTATTATCATTCAGAAAAATTCCCAACTGCTTAGTGTTTCCAAATGCTGAGTACTTTTAGAGGTTTGCAGCAATATTAACTATCAGTTTACTGTCTGCTTTTATGCAAATAATAGCATCGAACAGCCTGATCAGATAGTGATAGAATTCAGCATGGAACTATGTTTCTGAGTATATAATTCAAAATCATATTATTCAAAAAAAGTGAAATTATGGCTTCCATAGGCTTGAGCTGCTATTGCCCGTATTTATTAGTCTCATCATTTCCTCCCTTTAGCTGTCCCTACAGAGTTTGGAACAGTGCTAAGGAATGAAAAAATATGGTTTTCAGCATGTCCCACAACACAGGTTTTTGTGAATTAAAGGAAAGTGGCAATGGTACGAGAGACAGGTTGTGTTGGAATTATTTGGGTCCTTAGCTAGATTTCCTTCCTGGCTGATTCAGTTCCTTCCTTTGTGTCTACCTCTTCATCTGTGAAGAAGACATAATTACACCTGCTCCACATTTGCCTCAGAGGGATGTTACAGAGTTATGCTTTTTGAACATGGAGAAGTATTATTATAAGAAAATATATTGTTATTATTGGGGTCCTGGCAATATAAAAAAATGATGAACTCTTGCCTCTTGCAACAACTTGGATAGAACTGGAGGGGATAAGGCTAAGTAAAATAAGTCAGAAGGAGAAAAACAAATATCACATGTTCTCACATATATGTGGAATATAGAGAAATAAAATGAAGACAAAACAAGCCAATAACAACCTCTAGAAACCTGTCTGTACAATTGAGGCTGCCAGAAGGGGATGGGGAGCATGGGGAGGAAAGTGTGGGGGGACCCCAGTGGACTGTGGTTGGACCCCAATGGACTGTGGTGGAGGATGATGGGTGCCTTGGTGGTGGGTATAGTTTGGTGACATGTGTCTAAAGAGTTGTGGCCCTATACATCTAAATCATATACAGCGTTGTAAATCACTGTTTCCTCAATACAATTTGAAAAAAAAGAAAAAGAAAACTTTCCCCTTTTACAACATTTGCTTACAGAGCAGAAGAGGAATCCAACTTGCAGAGAAAAGGGACAAGAGAGCCTGAAAAGAATTTGACCTCTGCCATTACCATCTACATTTCTATTACCCTCTCACAAATACTCTTTTCTCCTTTTCCACTTCACCTCCCTGTGTCCATTATGCTCTCTCGTGACCACTGGGAGAGGTGAACAAGGGAAGGTGAGGTATGTACTGGAAATGGCTAAGAGAGAACATGCCCCAGGCCAGCCCCCATCTTACCCATTAACTTACAAGATTGTGGTTCCAAGGGTGAGTTGCACCTTAGCGAACCACAGCTACTCAGTATGACCCCACTTCCTTCTGCCTCTCCTCAGATGAAGAATAATTCCTGGAAATAGAACTTTCACTTAAGTAGATGTGACAGTGATCTGTGTTCCAAAGGAACCCCCATTCCTACACCATTTCTCAGTGGACAATGCCTGACAGTGTAGCCAACGTCCTGAGGCCTAGAGAGTATTTCATTCCTCCTCATTCAGCCATAGCAGTCAGATTTGGGGACTCATCATACTTGGAATCAATATTCCCAGCAAGAAACCTTTCCTTAAGAAGCTTTTGATCTTTGTAACATCAAAAAAAGACTGGGAACTAGAATGCGTTACTTTTTACCAGGGGCTTAAAACGAATATGTAAATATATGAAAAGGAAAGAAGACTGAGTGGACTCAGCACCTGAGACAGCTGGCTCTTCATTTATTCCAATATATTTTTTATGAGCTGATTATTCAGCTGTATGCACTGAAAGAATTCTGTCTGAAGGACAGAAGGGTAGTTTTATCTGGATTTCATATAATCAATACGCAAGGAGATAGGATTTTTCTAATACTGAAAGAAACTGACTAAGGCATTTTAAAAATGTAGCTGTATTGCTTGACTCTCAGATTAAAGAAAAGCTTGGGGGTAGTTATCTATCCTCAAAGTACCATCGGGCATTTACCTTTTGGTTTGTGGATAAACCTACTGTGTGCTTTTTGAGGGGGAATTGGGGAGTAGAAGTGAGTTGCTATTTTTAAAAACTTGAGTATTCCTTAATCCTCAATTCTGTTTTCCTGGTTTGCTTTGTAGAATGTGTCTTAATCTGCTATATATAGGGAATCTTTCACTGCTAAAATTTGAGTGTTTCCTTGGTTACTACAATTACAATTTTTCTTCTAAGCCTCTCTCCATGTAAGAATTTGGTAACAGGAATTGGTGAGTGGATACTTGGATTATTTTACTGCTAGTATAGTTAAGAATCATAGACTATATAGAAGTGAAAAGGTCTTCAGGGACCACAGTCCAACTTCTTTTTTTTTAAGAGCAAAGAGACTAAGTTCAGAACGTCTGTGTGACTTGCCCAAGATCACAGAGCCACCTGATATCAGGGCTGTCACAAAAATTCAGGCTTCTTCACTGTCAGTCAAGTTCTGAGTACATCACCCTATTGCTTTGCTAGGTGGTGGTGGTTGTTTTTTTTTTTTAAATACCTGAAATTCTTTACTCTCTTGAGACTCAACTGAACGGGTCGGTCAACCTGGTGTAGATATCCAGCTTTTTCTTAAGCGACAAGGTTTTGATACTATCAAGGAACACCCAGATGGGGAGCTGTATTTAATCTGCTCCCCAAGGTGGACACAGATTAGATGGACATTTGGAAACAGTAGGCCCTGAAGGGAAAGATGACACATTACAGGCTTCAGGCTGCCTTTCATATAAAGCATTATAGCGATAATCTGAGAGAGATCTCTTTCCCATTGGCTCTAATTTGTTGTCTCCATAGTTTCTTTTCCATCAGACCCAGAGGCCAGGCTTGAATAAAAGGACAGAGATACAGATTGTCTTTTTGTGGTTTTTGACTTTTTAAAGAAAAAATTTGCAATGGAAAAGTAATTGCCAAAATTTGGTAAGGGTTTGGAATTATGAGGATGAAGAGGGTTTAAATTAAATATACTTAAAAAAATTAAGCGACTATGTGAGGATGCTAGTGGAAACTTCAATAAAAAATTTTATAAAACAATACTTCCATAAATTAAATTATTTTCCAAAAATAACAAGTATTTTAAGAGGTCTGATGAGCAACCATTTTGGTGATTAATTTCCTGGATCCTTTATTAATTGTGCTGGGTTAGTTTCTATTTCTCTGTGGTAGTCTGATTTATTAGTATTCTTACAAAGAAAGGTTCAGAGGTTTACTCTTTTTTTGGTATAGTAAAATCTTTTTCAAAAAGATTTTCTATGATATAGATTTTTTTTATCCCTCAGGTTAAATCACGTTCCCTTTGTATACTGTGATTCATGATAAGATAAATAAAAAATAAACCACAACTGAAATTTAAAAAGAAGCTACTTAACTCAGAAGATCTTTAAGTGGCTAATGAGTCAGTATGTATTCATAGAACTTTGATCAATGCTTGCAGGGACCATTTTGTGCTAAGAACAAAGACACCAAAGAGATAGGGCCACAGGGAGGAAACTGGAGGGAGGGAAAAGGCAACCATGGAGCGCTGGAATCAGGAAATTCCCAGCCTTAATTACCAAAGCCAAGTGGAGAGGATAACAGCTGAAAAAAATTCAAAGCTGCACACAGATGAAAAATGCAGAAAATGCAATGTTCTTGGCAAGAAGAAAACTCCTTCATTTTAGATCACCTGTAACATATTTTCAGTGTAAAATCTTGTCCAAGAAAAGATGTTCTTCTGATTTAACAGTTGAAGGACAGCCTGTTATTTCTCTTCCCCCAACACTGACACTTGCCGGAAGGACACCAGAATCCTGTGAGTTGGAACATTGCATCTTACAGCAAAATATTTCGTTTTGATAGGATTTATTTTCCTAGCAGCTTTCAAAAGAGCACACTAAACTACTGATTTTGACATGGTCATTTATTTATGTAGTTTTTTGTTTGTTCAGAACCTAGATTGGCTGACATAGTTCCTTCAGGAATTGCCTCTCCAGAGGCCATGACAATAGGTCTTCTGTGGAGGGAATTGCTGGGAGAGTGTTCAGCTTCAATAAAGGCAGCTTGCTGCCAAGATTTTAATGAATTGCTTCAGATATTCTCTGGTGGCTTCCACTGTGTTTAGAAATCTGAAAGAAAAAAAAATCTACATACAGAACACATGGCAATTGGACATTAAAAATCTGCTACACTTACAAGTTCTGTTATATGTTTCTTTTTAGATGGCTAAGTGCTGCTCATGAAATTCACAAAGAATTTCATAAAATTAATGTGTGCATTTTCAAATGAAAATGTTTCTGTAACAGATATCTATTCTTTGCCATCTATTCTTTGTATTCCTATGAAAAATAAAATTGCCCTGAAAAAAGTTTAATATTAGTAATTTTCTTTTCTTTTCTTTTTTTTTACCAAGACCAGCTAATGGAAGATTCCTATTAAGGAAAGAAGATAATCTATTTAAGAGATGAAAATATAATTTTCTATCTTGCTTTTCCTTTTATTTGACTATGGTTTATTTCAGTTTTAGAGAATTTAGGGAATTCACTTTATAAAGTACAAGGTTAATAATACAAAGTTTCTTTTTTTTTTTTTTAAAGATTTATTTATTTATATATACAAGCACTGGGTACAGTCAGAAGCACGGGAGGGTGAGAGAATCCACCAGAGCCAGAGCAGGGAACAGAACAGGCAGACTGACAAAACACACTGCTGACAGGAGCAGCGGGTGCGGCAGGAGACCCTCACCGGCGGCCGGGGATCAAACTGGCGCTGCAGAGGCTGCAGGCAGCCCCGCAGCCCAGCGTTCAACCACTGTGCCACCGGGGAGGCCCAATAATACAAAGTTTCTTTAGGAGATTGCAGTAGAGAAGAAAAATGCAATCTAATAATAAGCTCTTATGTCCTCTGATAATTCAATGTTTTTAATCAAATCCACCACCTAATGACTATTTAGTTTGCTCTTAGCATAACAAAAGATGATCGTTCCTTGTATGGAAAAAATAAACACTTCATGAGGCTTCTGAAACACCAGTCATTATTTTTTTTTAAATTGTATCATTTTCATTATGGTGATATTGGTTTACAACACTATATTACTGAAAGGTATAAGTTCAACCTCTTCAAATGTACGTTATCATACCACACCCACTACAAAGCATCCATAATCCTCCGCCATAGTCCATTAAGGTCCCTTCCCCTTTTTACCCCCCACCAGTCATCCTCCTTTGGTAGTCTCAATTCTGCAGTCAGATTTCTGGAGTTTGTTTTGGGTCAATTTTTGTCTTGTCTTTTGGTTTGTTTCTTTATATTCCATATATGAGTGCAATCAATCAATATTTGTCTTTCTCCTTCTGAACTATTTCTGCTTGGCAGTTCCATAAATGTTGTTGCAAATGACAAGATTTCATCTTTTTTTTAATAGTTGAGTATATCCCAATTGTGTATTTATTCATACCACATCATCTGAACCCATTCATCTGTTGTTGGGTACTTAGGTTGTTTGCATAACTTAACTGTTGTAAATAGCACTGCAATGTACATTGGAGTACATGTATCCCTTCAAATTAATGTTTTCTCATCCTTCACATAGCTACCTGGGAGTGGAACTGTGAGATTATATTGTAGGTCAATTTTAATATTATAAAAATCTCCACATTAAAGTGGCGCAGCGGTTGAGAGCTGGGTTGCAAAGCTGCCCGCAGCCTCTGCGCTGCCAGTTCGATCCCCGGCTGCTCCCCGGCCACTGGAGGAGGGTCCCGCATGGCGCGCAGACCTCTCCTGCCGCCCGCTGCTCCCCTCAGCAGTGTACTTTGGTCCTTCTGCCTGCTCTGCTCCCCGCTCTGGCTCTGGTGAATTCTCTCACCCTCCCGCGCTTCTGACTGTACCCAGTGCTTGTATAAAAAAAAAAAAAATCTCCACATTATTTTCCACAGGGGTTGGACCAGTCTTCATTCCCACCAACAGTGTCTAAGGGTTCCTTTTTCCCCACACCCTCACCAACACTTGAAGTGAAACACCAGTCCTTGTAACAAAATTTATATTTTAAAAAATATTTTAAATTTTGAAACAATCACAAACTTACAGAAGAATTGGGAGTGCCATATAACTAATTTTTTTCTGAACTATTTGAGACTAGTTGCTGTTCTAATGTCCTGTTATCCCCAAATGTATGGATTTTTGCAAACAAGAACATTCTCCTACTTACCCATAGTACAACAATCAAAATCAGGAAATTAATCTTCATGCATCACTACTGCCTCATCTTCAGTCCCATTCAGATTTATTCAGTTGGCCCAAGAATGAATTTTATAGCAAAAATATCTAGGTCCTGTTCATATGGAACATTTAGCTGTCATGTTTTAGTCTCCTTCTGTCTGGAATAGTTCCTCAATCTTTCAGTGACTTTCATCACCTTAACACTTTCAAAGCTAACAATCCAGTTATTTTGTGGACTGTCTTTCAACTGGATTTGTTTAATATTTCCTCATGACTAAATTAAGGTAATTATTTTGGAAGCAGATGTATCCTGTAATTTTCATTTGTTTTATTGCTGATGTTCAGTTTGATCTCTTGATTTTGTTGGTATATAACATGTGAGGTGGTACTTAGAAACTATCTAGATACCTTGTTTCATAACATACCTTGTTTCATTACATATATTTATTATATTCCTGTAGAAATTTACATATATATTATATATAAATAATATGTATATTATATATTCCTGTGCTGTTCTGATTTATTGAATAGGTTTGTTAAAATAATTAAACAAGAAGACCATTATTCTGAGGTGGCTCTAATGCCATGGTGCCTACATAAGCAAACTAAATCTATGCTTATAAATATCTTAAGGTTATGAAATGGAAACCTAAGGACAATCAATTGCAACCACTTTTCAAGCTATAGGCAATCAATAATTTCCTTGCTTCTGCCTTTTCTCTATGAAAATCGGCCCCCCCTCCCCCATATCCTATAGATGAACTTCTTCTAACCACTTCTTGTTTGGGACTGACTGATTCCAATCAATTAAAAAAAAGTGTTAAAATTTTAATATATCAGGTTTATCTTTTATCAGTTCATAATTCTTTACTATCATCGGTCATTTTGATGTTCAGATTCTACCAGATCTTTCCAATTGGGAGTCTCTCCACATGTTCCTGTGGCCTTCTCACATGTCCACATCATTCTTGGAGCATTTTCTTGCCTTCTGGTACCGCAAGTGTCCCAGGCCATCTTTGTTCTTTCCTTGTACCAGATGTGTTAATTGACATGGGGCTATTTCCACTCCCACGCTTTCACTGGACACATCTAGGAAATATATGCCTTACACATGCACACATTTACATTATATCTACATTTCTTTCATCCTGTCACACCTCTATCATCATCATTATTATCATCATCATCACATATCTAATGAAAATCCTAGCTTATACCAATATTCTAATTCTAATACAACAGGTTTAGGTTAGTTTTTTCTTCTTTCTTATGACTCCCTGCCTGCCAGGGAGAAACATGGCTGACATTAATTTTAATATATTTACTTAAATGATTAATCCCATGCCAATAGTCAATCTCCCATATAGCTGCCATTCCCAGGCCTGTGCACATGCCCTTCCACATAACTTAAAATCTGATATTCCATGTTGGACAATCAGCCCCCACTTTCCTGCCCATAGGGATGTCCTGATTAGACTCTGACACCTCAGGCTGGGTGGCACCCTCTTCCCTGCGAACATACCCTTTTTCCTTGTTGGGCTCTGAAATCCACATTTTGGTTAGCACCCTGCCCTCAACCCTGCCTGTGAAAATGCTGACCTTTCTTTCCTCCTCCTGATGGTATTATTTAGGAACAAAAGGTAAAGGAGAACAAAGGGAAAGGGAGAGAAATAAGGATCAAAAAAGAGGAAGGAGAAGGGAGAGAGAAGGACAATACTATCATGTAAAAAAAAAATAAAATCACTAGTAAGAGACTGAATGTGCTGAAATGATAATCTAAACAAGAAAATATAAGATGCCACTAAGAAATGGAGTGCTTTCTAACTGAGATAGAATATAACATTTCCCCCACTCTGGTTGTTACAAGTGCTACTAAAATCTATGCATTATATATGGCAACCCAATTTTTACATGATTAACTATTTAGTGGATGATCTTTTCCTGTTTTCTACATTCATTTGTCCTACCTATTTGCGATCCAGTAATTCCACACAGTTAATAACTCATCAGCTAAACTTTAAAAAGAACTCAGAGGACATTGTTTTTTTTTTTTTTTTAAGATTTATTTATACAAGAACTGGGGTATAGGTCAGAGGCACAGGAAGGTGAGAGAATTCAACAGAGACATTACAGGGAGCAGAACAGGCAGAGAACTGAAAGCACTGCTGAGGGGAGCAGCGGGCGAGACAGTAGTCTGCCGTGCCATGTGGGAATCTCCCTGGCCGGTCAGGAATCCAACTCGCGCTGCAGAGGCTGTGGACAACCTCACAGCATGGCACTCAACCCTCTGTGCCACCAGGGAGGCCCTCGGAGGATATTCTTGCTGTCATGTTTAACACCTTTCTGACTATTTCACCCTAATACTTCCTTAGTGTTTTGAATAAATCAGGTACGGCTCCTTAGAATTGATTCAGACTTGGCAGGTCTATCTTGTTAAGCCGCAATCCTTTATCTCCCTCCAAATCTGAGGGCTACTCTTAGAACATTTCCTTAAAAATCTGTCTTTTCAGGGAGAAAGCACAAATAAACAGGATCATAAATAAAAGAGGAGAAATCACAATGGACACAGCAGAAATCAAAAGAATAATCAGTAACTACTATGAACAGTTATATGGAAACAAGGTCAACAATCTAGAGGAGATGGACAAATTCCTACTACTCTACAATCACCCAAAGCTAGATAAAGAAGAAATAGAACACCTAAACAGACCAATTACAAGCAGTGAAATTGAAATGATAATCAAAAACCTCCCCAAAAACAAAAGCCCAGGACCTGATGGATTTACAAATGAATTCTACCAAACATTCAGAGATGAATTAGTGCCTATCTTTCACAAACTCTTCCAAAAAATTGAGAAGGAAGGGACAATACCAAACACGTTCTATGAAGCCAACATTACACCAATACCAAAACCGAACAAGGACAACACAAAAAAGGAAAACTACGGGCCAATCTCCCTAATGAACACTGATGCAAAAATCCTCAATAAAATTTTAGCTATCAGAATCCAACAATGTATCCATAAGATAATTCACCACGACCAAGTAGGATTCATGCCAGGGACACAAAGATGGTTCAACATCTGAAAATCAATCAACGTTATCCAACACATCAACAAAAAGAAATATAAAAACCATATGATAATATCAATAGATGCTGAGAAAGCTTTTAACAAAGTGCAACACCCATTCATGATAAAAGCCCTTGAAATTCTTGGGATACAAGGAACATACCTCAACATCATAAAGGCCATCTATGACAAGCCAACAGCCAGTATCATTCTCAGTGGTGAAAAGCTGAAAGCATTTCCATTAAGATCTGGAACAAGACAAGGATGTCCACTCTCACCACTGCTTTTCAATATAATACTGGAAGTCCTAGCCAGAGCAATAAGACAAGAGAAAGACATCCAAGGAATCCAAATAGGAAAAGAAGAAGTCAAACTATCACTCTTTGCAGATGATATGATAATATACATAGAGAACCCCAAAAACTCCACAGAAAAACTAATTCAATTCATCAATCAGTTCAGTAAAGTGGCAGGATACAAAATCAACACGCAAAAGTCAGTAGCTTTCCTATACACAAACAATAAATCTGAAGAAGAAGAAATAAAAAAAACCATCCCTTTTATTATCAAAACAAAAAAAATCAAATACTTGGGAATAAATCTAACAAAAGAGGTAAAGGACCTATACAAAGAAAACTATAAAACACTGTTAAAAGAAATAGAAGAAGACACAAAGAAATGGAAAGACATCCCCTGCTCATGGATTGGAAGAATAAACATTATTAAAATGGCCATCCTCCCAAAAGCAATATACAGATTCAATGCTATTCCAATCAAAATTTCAATGTCATTCTTCAAAGAAATAGAACAATTATTGATGAAATTCATATGGAATCACCAAAAACCCTGAATAGCCAAAGCTCTCCTGAAAAAAAAAAAGAAGGGAATGGAGGCATCACACTCCCAGACTTCAAACTATACTACAAAGCCATAATCATCAAAACTGCATGGTATTGGAACAAGAACAGACACACAGCCCAATGGAATCGAATAGAAAATCCAGAAATAAACCCACAGATTTATGGTCAACTAATCTTTGACAAAGGAGCAAAGAATGTGCATTGGAGCAAAGAAAGTTTGTTCAATAAATGGTGCTGGGAAAACTGGGTCGCTACATGCAAAAGAATGAAGCTTGACTACTACCTCACACCATACACAAAAATCAACTCAAAAGGATTAAAAAACTAGACATAAGACCTGAAACCATAAAATACATAGAAGGAAATATAGGCGAAACACTACATGATATTCACATCAAAGACATCTTTACAGACACATCACCCAAAGCAGTGATAGTGAAGGCAAAGATAAACAGCTGGGGCTACATCAAATTAAAGAGCTTCTGCACAGCAAAAGAGACAATAACAAAAACAAAGAGAAACCCCACCAACTGGGAGAACATTTTTGCACACAACACTAATGATAAAGGACTGATCACAAAAATCTGCAAAGAGCTGATGAGACTCAACAACAACAAAGAAAATAATCCTGTCAAAAAATGGGCAGAAGAGCTAAAAAGAAACTTCTCTGAAGAGGAAATGCAAATGGCCAACAGGCATATGAAAAAAGGTTCAACATCACTTGGAATCAGGGAAATGCAAATCAAAACTACCATGAGATACCATCTTACACCAGTGAGAATGGCACATATTAAAAAAACTAGCAACAACAAATGTTGGCGAGGGTGTGGAGAAAAAGGAACTCTCCTGCACTGTTGGTGGGAGTGCAAACTGGTCCAACCACTATGGAGAGCTGTGTGGAGATTTCTGGACCTACTAAACATAGAGCTTCCATATGATCCAGCAATTCCACTCCTAGGTATTTACCCAAAGGACACAGAAACATCAATTCCAAAGAGCACCTGCACCCCTATGTTTATAGCAGCACTATTTACAATAGCTAAGCTTTGGAAACAACCCAAATGCCCAAAAATAGATGACTGGATCAAGAAGATGTGGTACATATACACCATGGAATATTACTCAGCATTCAAAAAAGATAAACACATACAATTTGCAGCAACATGGATGGCGTTGGAAGGGATCATGCTCAGCGAAACAAGCCAAAAAGAAAAAGAAAAATACCGGATGGTCTCACTCATAGCAGGAATCTAGAAAACCTAAATAAGGGACCAGGAAAATGAATATAAGAAAGTGAAAATCAAAATCAACAAAAAACTATGAACCAGAGACACTCTTTGGGGGTGGGGGGCGGGAGGGAGGGATTGGGTCAGAATGGGGCGTTTGCAATTGTATGGGGGAATATAAAAATAAAATTTATTATTTAAAAAAAAATAAACATTAATGAATGGAAATCAGGGCAAAAAAAAAAGATTTCTATTTAGTGAAACCAATAATCTGATCATATATTAAGCACTAGTTTAGAGGACACATGTCTCAACATGAGATGTTCAACTAATATTTATGGAATACATCCAACTTCATCTGGGAAATTAAGTGTCCTATATTTCCCAAAACCCAGAGTACACGTTGTCAGAATACTTTCCAAATAACAGAAAATTATCTGTTCATATGTTTATGAATGTATGTTTATGAAGTTTTATTGCTAAGCTTTGAATTACTTTAGAGAAATGGCCTTGTCCACAGTGCCTAGCACAGTAACTAGTACATATTACATAATTTTTCAGCTCAGTATGTATATACAGTAAATTCCTAAGATTAAATCTCTGAAAAATTCTGTCCTAAGTCACTAGTTCCAAATAGTTTATTTCCCCTTTCAAAATGTTTTACTGTAGCTAATAGGTTTTAGTGTTTAATGAATTTGTTACTTTTGTAACTATTTAGAATTTGCTTTAAGGACACAAGGAAAGGTTTGTCTCATCATCAATTATAAGTGTGCAGATTGAATAGCATGATGAGACATCTCTGAGAATTAATGGGGAGGAAAATGGTGACAATGCAAATACCATAAAAAATCATCTAGAATTTTGCACCACATTTATGTACCCAGTGGATTGAGATTGAGAACGTTTTACATGCTAGTATGTACAAGATTCTTCAAATTTCATAAAGTCAATACCATATTTTTCCTTAAAGTAATTCTTAAAACACAAGTGAATGTCAATGAGTGACTAAGGAGTTGGAAATACAGAGGGCCTGAAATTCACATTGGATTTAAAAAAAGTACAGAAGCCCAAACTATCTAAATAGACCTAGGAGAATGAAAACTGGAAAAGCGGAAGTAAAATTTACATTAAGATGATCGGAAACTACTTTCTTGTATTACTATTCTAATCATCAACTATTTGATTATAAGGTAAAAGTAAAACATTGAGTGTTTTTAAAAATGTAAAAAAAAAAAAAAAGATAAACACATGCAATTTGCAGCAACATGGATGGTGCTGGAAGGGATCATGCTCAGCGAAATAAGCCAGAAAGAAAAAGAAAAATACCGGATGGTCTCACTCATAGCAGGAATCTAGAAAACTTAACTAAGGGACCAGGAAAATGAATAACTGTAAGAAAGTGAAAATCAAAATCAACAAAAAACTATGAACCAGAGACACCCTATGAGGGGTGAGGGCGGGGAGGGAGGGATTGGGTTCAAAATAAGGGGGTTGCAATTGTATGGGGAAAATAAAAATAAAATTTATTTTAAAAAAATAAAGACAATTTATCACAAAAAAAAATCTGTCTTTTCAATGAATTGCAGGGAGAGTGCTCTCACACTAATATTATAAGTGATAAGCAAGCAGATATAATCAGTTGTTTTATCAATCACTGCTAAACAGTGTGAGCTCTCTAAAAACAAAAATGATATATGATGTTGCTTAGCACTGCGTCATCTCTGCAACTACTCAAGACAAAAGTCATAAATCATTAGGAAGATGGTCTTAAAGCTTGGGAAAAAATGAAATAAAAAACTTTAAAAATTAAAGGTAAGTTTTACATTAAAAAGGTAAGTTTTACATTACACAAAATACAGAGTCTGTTCATTGCCTAAGGTTTTTTTTTTAAAAAACTTTATATGATTATATTTCCCAGAGATAACTGCAGTTGAGATAGTCTGAAATTCCTTTTATAACAGGTAAGAAATTGGAATGTATCTTCTGTTTATTTTAAAACACATCTAAATAAGATTCTTTTCTCGGATTAAAAAAAGTATAGGTCGTCAATGTTCTTCCTTTTTATTTTTAGGACAGAATTTTAAAATATTAAGAAATAGCTGCAGAAACATCCTTATCATAACAGAACTTGGAATTGGTGATTGAGGAACATATGGATTATCCACCTTGAATGTCTTGTATATTTTTAAAATTCTCTAGGAAAGCCATGTCTTTTTCTACCTCCTGTTGTATAGTTCTCCAGGACTATTATTGGAGTGACATTAAGTAAACTGCTGAGAAGTTTGAACATAGGTAAATGTCTTGCAGCCATTCTAGGCTGGGTAGGTTCATTACCAGTTTTCACAGATGAAAAGATAATTTTGGAATCTTTATAGATTCTTACAGGCCGTCAATGCTGAATCAAGGCATAGACCAGCTTTCTCTTAGTATTTCTCCTGCTGTCCGTCTGTCCTTCCTTTGTAGTCACACAGCCTCAGAGTGAGCTGTCCTTATAGCCCTCGCCCCTGGGCACCAGTGTCCCCACTTGCAGTCGCTCCAGCCGGTGCTGTCTGGGCCCAGGTGTCTGTAATTACAGGTGCCCGTGCAAGACCACAGGTGCCGGTCATAGATGCTAATGGCAGGAAGGCATTAAAAAGCCTGATTTTTAACTCATTTACCCTACAGTAAAGGTTTCTTAAATTTAGGATGTCCAGTTAGTAGGATCACTGGGTTGTGATGTGATACACAGAACAGGTGTATTTTGGAGGACTCTTGTACCCCATTGTCTCCCGCGTTAGATCTCTATGCTGCACCAAATCAACACAGGCTTGAAACTCAGTAATTTAGTCACTAATCAGTAGAGAAAGAAAAAACCCTTATTTAAATCATATGTAACTAGTACAGTGCTGCCTCATATCAGCTCTCTTCTTGTCTTCTGTTTGCATCTCTCCTATAAAATTTCAGAACTTTTACTTTTGCCCAGGCTCTGCTTTCCAGAAGTCCTGGCTAATCCTTTTCTTTTCTTTTTTTTTTTAAAAAGATTTATTTATTTATGCATACAAGAACTGGGATATAGGCCTGAGGTGTGGGGGGTAAGAAGATTCACTAGAGACAGAATGGGGAACAGAACAGGCAGACTGACTGAAATACACTGCTGAGGAGAGCAGCTGGCAAGTCAGGAGAGGTCTGCTGCGCCATGTGGGTCACTCCCTGGCTGGGGTCAAACTAGTGCTGCAGTGGCTGTGGGTAGCTTCATAGTGCTGTGTCTTAACCCCTTACACCACCAGGGAGGCCCCTTAATCCTTTTCTTTTCCCTAAAATTCCCTGCTTTCAGTTTCTGAATCTCTGTGGTCTTACTAGAACTTACAGTGCATGGCTTGGTTGTAAATTAAGGAATCAGTACTCACCCCCGTTTTACACTTCTTTCTGGACCTAGATCTTTTGGATTCTCTCCACAGCCAGCTCATCCAAGTCTATCCCCACTAGGCCTTCTGTCTGGTAAAAATAAAGGTAGCAATACACAGGTGAAAAGATTCTTGCATTAAGTAGCAAGACTGCTATTCAAATTCTTATCTGTGGACTAGCAGTAGCATCACCTGGGAGCTTGTTAAAATGTAGATTGATCCCAACCTGCTGAATCAGAATCTAGTTTAAAAAGATCCTCAAGTGATTTGTATGCTCATTAAAGTTTGAGAATCCCTGATTTAGGATGCTTATAGACAAGTCCTGAAGACCCAATCCAAACTGGCTTACACAATAAAGGAAATTATTGACTCACATAACTGAAAAGCCTGCTGGTAGTATGTGTTTGAAATCTGATCTTATCCAGAGGGTCTCAGGGTTCTGGAACTATTTTTGGCATATCTGGGCTGCTCCTGCCCAAGCTAACCCCCTTAAATTGATTTCATTTTATATTAATAAGAATACAAAAATATAAAACAATGCATCTTAATATGGGTTTAATCAAAAATTTTTTTTTATAACTGTAGCACTCTTGGATGAGGCTACCAATATTTTTAAGTGATATTTCCTTGAATGGAGATTCTTGGTTGAAATAAAAAGTCTGATTTGTTTTAGCGTAAAAATAGGGGTGTTTGGGCCTCCCCAGTGGCACAGCGGTTGAGCGCTGGGTTGCAAAGCTGCCCGCAGCCTCTGCAGCGCCAGTTCTATCCCCGGCTGCTCCCGGCCACCAGAGGAGGGTCCCACATGGCACGCAGACCTCTCCTGCCGCTCGCTGCTCCCCTCAGCAGTGTACTTCGGTCCTTCTGCCTGCTCTGCTCCCTGCTCTGGCTCTGGTGAATTCTCTCACCCTCCCGCACTTCTGACTGTACCCAGTGCTTGTAAAACAAATAAATAAAATAAATCTTTAAAAAACAAACAAGGGTGTTTGTCATGTCTGGTATCAGAAAGGTCAGAGGTAGGGCCAGTGCCAACAATGACATGTCAGGGTTCCTTTTCTTTAGTCTCTGGGCTCTTCCCAGCTCCGTCTGTTGACTTTTATCGTCAGAATTGTAGCAAGAATGGCAAAGTTTCGGGCATCACAACCAAATCTTGACATAGAAAGACTGAAAGAACCCTGGTTTTCCCATGTCTTAATTTTTTTGGAATGAAGAAATCTTTCCTTGAGACCTCCATAGCAGAGGTTTCCTTACAACCCAATGTCTAGAATTTCATTGCATGTCATGATAGACCTATAATTCTTTCTTTGCTATTCATTCTCCCTATTTTCTCTAGTAATTTTATTCTGATTTTTATTTGGTTACATGGCTAGTTACCTAAAAGACTATTTCCTTACTTCTCTTGCAGGTATCTTTGCCCATATGACTATATTTTAATTACGTAAAATTCTTTTATTGAACTTCAAAGAAGTGTCTTTAAGAGAGAGGCAGCATCTTCTTTTGTGTCTCTTTTCCCATTTTGGTTTCTGGAATTGCAAACAAGATAGTTGAAGCTTTCGTAGTCACCTTAGACTACGAGAACAAAGATACATGCAAAGGGCTGGTATAATGGAAAGCAGAAAGAAGCCTGGATCCCTGCTGACTTTGGGCACCTCTCCTGCAAGTATTGGCTCGCCTACCTCAGAAGTGAGAAAATAAAATCTTGTATAATTCACTGTTAACTTGGGTTTTTCTGGAATTTTGGTGACCTCATTAATGAGCATGCCCATTCCCTTATCAATCACTGGCAAGAAGAAATGTTACCATCTGACTTTGGGCAAATGGATTTGGGGGAGTGTAGGGGCAGGAACAGGACACTGTGCAGGTTTTCTGATCCAGCAGACCTGGTAAAGGAGGAGTCAGAGTCCTCAGTGGTTTTGCAGGGTTTGGGATTACCAGGTACACGGCAGGCAGGGGCGCTGGGGGGCCGGGAGGCTGACAGGCCTCCCAGCCCCCAGCAGGTCTTCACTCTGGGCTCTCCGGCCTTCTCTCAGCTTCTGCTTCTCTTGCTTCTCTCTCAGCTTCTTTCTCGGCTTCTACTGGCATCCCCGTGACTCCACCCTTAAAAACCCAGGTGAATCCCATCTACCTAGGCCCACACCCTATTCCAGGTGCCCGCCATCAGGCATGCATTCAGGACCACAAGGATCCATCATCTATCCTGATGGCGGGAGGGCAGAAAAGTCTGACATTTTTTCTTTACCCTATAGGGAGTTACGGTGATCTCCACTTTAAACATTTCTATCTTCCATGCTCTTCATTAATCTTTATTTTTCTACTAAAAAGGAATTACTGTGGGGAATCAACATAATTAATATCTCCATTAGAAGCCACTTCATTGTAAGTGCTTTAGCATCTTAGTTACAAAACTTAAAATGATTGTTTCCTGCAAAGTGCAGAGGAAACTTATTTCGATTTTAGTTAAGTTTTAGTTAATTTTTCTGGTAACCTTTATTAATCGTCACGAAAATATTCTCAGCTGTACTTTCAAAGGATTAACCTCCAAAATGTCATTTGTTTTTTAGTTGATTCATGTCTGTTTAATTTTAACACATGGGTTTGTTAATAAATATGTTCTTTTAGCATATTTATTTGTCCGCTAAATCCAAACTTCAAACCTATTATCATCAGTCCTTTCCTTAGATACCTTGCAGGTTAGATTTTTTAAAATTAATTTGTTAAGTAGGCCATTTTAAAACTTCTTCAAAATCAAATTGTGTAGTTTGTTACTTCTAGAAGTTCTTTCTTGGGTAGGTGAGTGGAGTAGAACTTTTCATTTTAACATCGCTGTTAAACTGTTTTTTCTTAGAAGTAAGTAGAAATAGATCTATTCCATCCAAAAGCTTGTTCTTGTGATTAATGATTCTTTGAGGCAGCTTTCTTTCTTTTTTTTCTTCCAGCTTACTTATTAACTATAACACATATATTTGAAGTATACAACATGATTTGATATACATTGTGAAATGATTGCTATAAACAGATTAACACCCATAAAGGAAAGTATTTTATATTATCTTGTTTATTTTTGGTATATTTCCTTTGTATATCTTTTTAAAATCAAATTTTATTGATTTGTCATTCTTTTACAAAACTATCTAATTTGGGGAGTACAACTTCACACCTTTACATGTGCACATGCTTCACTCACCCTCCACCAAAGCTGCAATGTCAAGACAACACTCTATCTCATTACCCCCATCTTCCCCTCCCACACTTTTTCCCCTCAATAACCACCACACTTTTCAACATCTAGAATTATTTTTGTGTTTTGCCAGTGTAGGGTAAGGAAAAATGTCAGGTTTTTCTGCCCTCCCACCATCAGGACAGATGATGGATCCTGCGGTCCTGAGTGCATGCCTCATGGCAGGCACCTGGAGTAGGGTGTGGGCATAGGTAGATGGGATTCACCTGAGCTAAGTAAGACTGGACTTTTAAGGGCGGCATCACGGGGACGCCAGGAGAAGCCGAAAGAGTAGCCGAGAAAGACGGAGCAGAAGCCGAGAGAGAAGAAGAGAAGCAGAGAGAACGCCAGAGAGAGCCCAGATAGAGTGAAGATTTGCTGGGGGCTGGGAGGACTGCCAGCCTCCCGGCCCCCCAGCACCCCTGCCTGCCATATGCCTTGTAAATCCCAATAAAAGACCTGCAAAAACCACTGAGGACTCTGATTCCTCCTTTACCCAGTCTGCATGGGATCTTAGAAAACCTGCACAGTGTCCATTCCTGACCCTACAGCCAGTCTATTTTCTTTGGTTATTTATAATGCACAAATGAGTGAAATCATCTGGTGATTGTCTTTCATTTTCTGACTTATTTCACGTGTTATCACCCTCAAGTTCCATCCATGTTATTCCAAAAGGCACTATTTCATCTTTTTCAAAGTGGAATAGTATTCTATTGACTATATCTACAGTGTTTCTTCTTCCAGTCCATGAACATGGGATATCTTTTTCTGTTGAAGCAACTTTTTAAATAAAGAAGATAAGACAGTATCTGTCTTCTATAGAATAAGCTTTCTTGTACTAACCTGTAGGGTCAGGAAGAGCACAGGGCAGGATCTCTATGAACCTATGCGACAGATAAAGAAGAGTCCTGGAGTCCTGGGTGGGTTTTCAGGCTTTTATTGGGATTTTACCAGGTACACTGGCAGGCATGGGTGGGGGCGGAGGCAGGGGCCAGGAGGCTAGCAGGCCTCCCAGCCCTGGGTGAATCTTCACTCTTTCTGGCCTATCTGGTATTCTCTTGTTCTCTATCTTCTGCTTCTCTTTCTCTCTTGTTTTCTTCTGCTGGTTCCGTTTTCCATGACGCAGCCGTTTTCCATGACGTGGCCCAGTCTCAGCCCAGGTGTACCCCCCTACATATGCCCACACCCCACTCCAGGTGCCCGCTATTAGGCATGCATTCAGGACTGCAGGGATCCATCATCAATCCTAATGACCAGAGGGCAGAAAAGCCTGATAATCACTTACCCCAATTAACCCGTCACAAATTTTAAGCCAGTAAGTCACCATTCACTAGTCTTTTCCTTTAGTGAATGATTTCCACAGCTCAGTATACTCTATACTGTATAATTCATATACTGAATTTCATACACTGAATTTCAGTCACTTATATACCACCTTCATGATTTTGGTGACATGTTTCTGGTCACTTTTTTTTTTTTTTGTGGGACCCTCGCCGGCAGCAGGGAACGAACCGGCACTGCAGAGGCTGCGGGCAGCCTCGCAGCCCAGCGCTCAACCGCTGCACCACCAGGGGAGACCCTGTTTCTGGTCACATTTTAAAGCTAGTTACAGAGTGAATCCAACACAATTCATCTAGGTGGAAACCCATGTAAAGAATCCTGAATAAAATAGGCTGAGCGACTTAAACTGATTAATCCTTTCCAGTGTCTCTAGCATCTTTCTTTCTTTCTTTCTTTTTTAAAGATTTTATTTATTTATGCATACAAGAGCTGGAGCACAGGCCAGAGATGGAGGGGAGGGGGGAATGTGTGTGTGAGAGGATTCACCAGAGACAGAGTGGGGAGCAGAATAGGCAGACAGACGAAATACACTGCTGAGGGGAGCAACTGGCGAGAAAGGAGAGGTCTGCTGCGCCAAATGAATAGCTCCCTGGCCGGGAACTCGTGCTGAAGAAGCTGCTGATAGCTTAACCCCTTGCGCCACCAGGGAGTCCCTATTTTACTTATTCTCTCTTTTTTAAAAGATTTTTTTATTTATCCATATCCATACAAGAACTGGGGTATAGGCCAGTGGTGGGGGTGGGGGCGGAGGGGTGCGGAGAGTGAGAGGATTCACCAGAGACAGAGTGGGGAACAGAACAGGCAGATTGACTGATACAGTGCTGGGGAGAGCACTGGGCAAGACAGGAGAGGTCTGTTGCACCAAGTGGGTAGCTCCCTGGCCAGGGGCTCTAACCCGAACTCGTGCTGCAGTCACTGGCGATAGTTTGATAGCGCTGTCTTTAACATCTGCGCCACCAGGGAGCTCCCCCTAACCCCCCCCCCATATTTAATCCTTAAAGTCTGGAAATCATTGATCTAATCACATCTCTTCTGAGGCCCTTAAAAATACAAGTCCTCCCACTAGCTCTGTCCTTCCTTCAGCCCCGAGTGCCCAGCTCGCGGTTCCTGTGCTCCTCGCGGTTCCTGTGCTCCTCGCGGGCCTGGGCCGGGAGGAGGCAGTGCTCCAGGCTTCTCTGGCCAGGACACAGCAGAACCGAAAGCGGCCTGCGCCGGGAGGCGGGGAGAGGAAGGAGGGGGCGGGCGCAGGCGAGAAGGGCGAGGTAGAGCTGGGGGCCGGGAATGCCGGCGGCGCCGGGCCTCAGAGCCGCCCAGTGGCCGCATCCAGGCGATGGCTCTCCGTCTCGACGTCGACTTCGATCTCTGCAAGGACGTGCTCCCCTGGCTGCAGGCTCGGCGGGCCGCTCAGGAGCCCGGAGGTGGCTGCGCAGGTGCGGGAGGCGCGCGCGCGCGCTGCGTGTGCGTGTGTTGGGGGAGGGGTGTGCCAGGCGGGGAGTCTCGGATCATTCATACCTGAGGTGCCCCCAGGTTGGGTGGGGTGGGGTGGGGCGGGGCGGTCTGGTGACCCTGCCAATCTGTGAAAGTTGGTGTCAAGGGGTGAGCCTCCCTCTTTGGAGTCTGGGCTTTGCCCCCCTCACCCTGGCCACTGGGTGAAGGCTGGAGGGACAGCGCCCAGGCAAGGTCGCAGCTGGGCTTCTCTGCTTTTTATCGAGAGTCCGCCAGCAACAATGACTCGTTGTTGCTCACAGTCATTCACCTCTAACAGAAAGGTCTCGACCACCAGTGGTACCGTTAGCATCTCCCATCAGGGCAGGAAGTGGAGGGGCAGCTGCCAAAACTCCCCTCAAAGCTGAGCAGAGTGGGAGAGCATTGTCCTCTGTGCTTCGTGGGCTTTTCAGCTTGCCTAGGGCGGTTCATCACCCTGGCAGGAACACCACAGAAACTAGGGGAGTTCCTGCCTTAGGAGTAAGAAAAGATGAACCGTGGCCACCAAGGAAGCTATATAAATACTTAATAGGAGCAGTTGGTTCCCACATTTGTGAAGTGTATTTCTGCATCTGTATTAACAGTTTTCAGGCTGTGAGCAGTGAACTGACTGCAGGCTGTTTTCCAAAGAAGCACCATACAAACTCTTCTCGCCCCGCAATAGAACACCTGTGCCAGCTGGCAAGGGGGGATTTGAGACAAAATGATGCTCAGTTTTCCTGCCTAACTGCTCAGGGTAAATGGCAATGCATTCCAGAAGCAAGGCTTTTGTTTCCATCTGTCAGAAAAGTTACATATTTTGGTTTTGAGGGTGGAATGAAAATCTTTGAAGAAGGGGAACTCTTGTGATTTCCCAGTTTTTGCTTGTTTTTCCTTTTAAGAAAAGTTTGCTGTAAATAATGGTGCGTCTTCAGGGCCTAGATTCAGTTTCCAAGCAATGATATCCTGGTCCCTCCCTGGTGCACAGGCGCTGTCCACTTCATGTGCTGGCTGCTCTTTTCTTACTCTAGTTTTCTTCAATTGTTGGAGGGCATTTTGATAAGGGCTATCACATTACCCATTTCTACATGCCTTTCCCCCTAACTCTGGTCAGAGTTCTCTAACCCCTCCTTATGTTTTCACACTATGTGCAGCTATTCTGTGGCTGTAGTGAAATTGTTTGTAGGGGTCCCTGTGCTAGTTTGTTGATTGTTAGTTCCAAATAAGAAGTCATGTTTGTGTAGCTCAACTCTCAAGTTTGCTATTATTATCTTGATAGTGAAGCTTCACTTTTTAAAAAAATTAAAATGTCTCCTAAAGAGTTTTTGAAGATTTAACTTTTTAAAACACAATAGGTAGCTCCAAGTCTGCTACCCATTACAAAGTAGTCCTTTCTCTGAATATCTGCTGTATATAGCTAAATGGCAGGTGTCTGTAAATGAGAAGTTAGGTCAAGTGTGAAATGCCACAGTCTTATGTTACAGTGATATGTGTTGTGATTGAAAAACTGTGTGTGAGCTTCACTTCCTGTATCTTTCACTCATCTGTGAAGAAAGACAAACTTGTGTATTGACATTCCACTAAACAAGAGTTGTTCTTAGATCCTTAGCAGGTAAATTTAATAGAAATGCCAGCTTTTTCTAATATTTTTAGTATCTTGCTCTTATAGAGCACTTTGGTAAGGCATTACACTTACATGAAGAGAAACTGCTACTTCTGGTAATCACCTGTGGGTGGTAGCCCAAGAAAATGCAAATTAATTCCTCTTCTGCTATAATCTGAGTCACTGGCAGGGGAACCTGGAGTCTATTTTATTTCTAGCATAGCTATTTCTCTACTTTTGTACAAATTATTTTTCTTTCCAAGTCTCAGCTTTTCAAATGTAAATTATGAATAATTATTCTATTGTAATATCTCTTCTCTATACACTTGCTATCTAAATTTGAAGCCTTAATATCTTTATATCAACAAATACAATTAAAGATTTTTTTAATGGTGCTAAACAATGCTCATGAAGTATGACATATTCCTGGTAAAATAGCCAGGAGCTAGACTTAAGTCAATTATAGAAATTCAATGTTTATAGGATGGCATTTTAGTCAACTATGGGAGGTCATGGTGTAAGAAGACCAGATTTGTTTACAGCTTCTGTTCTTGGTTCTACATTGAACTTTGGGGAAATAGTCTCTTCCCACCTGCCACAGAAAATATATATATTTTTAAAAAATTAAAACAATTACACAAAAGAACACTTTAACACATGCAAACTATGAATAGCAATAATAACAAAACCATGTACCCACTACCCAGCTTAAAAATATCAATAAGACCAAATCAAGACTTTTGAAGGACTTTTGCCTCTATATCTGATTCTACATTTCTTTCTCTAAGCTTCATCTCCCACAGGTAACAACCATTTAAACTTTTATATTGTAACATTCTTTTGAGCTTATAGTTTTAACCCATATGTATTTCATTTCATTTTGTTTGTTTGTGAACTTTAAGTAAATGAAAGCATAATTCTTTTTGCCTTTTTTTATTCTCAACAGTGTGAGATTTATTATATAGGTCATTAAATTTCACTACTGTATAGTATTCTGTTGTATGAATATATAGCAGTACAATGGACATAGAGATACCATTTTATATTTTCTTTTTAAGGAAGGCTTGTCCCAGATGCTGTGAAGATGGTCATGTAGTTTTGAGCTGTCAGCCCCTTCAAAAATTACCTCATTGAACTTCATGCCCTTAGGGTGCGGCCCACATCTAATGAAGCATTGGCCAAAGGCATGGAATAACGTTTTTTTTTTAAAGATTTATTTATTTATACAAGAACCAGGGTACAGGCCAGATGTGCGGAAGGGTGAGAGGATTCACCAGAGACAGAGCGGGGAACAGAACAGGCAGACTGACTGAAATACACTGCTGAGGGGAGCAGTGGGTGAGACAGGAGAGGTCTGCCATGGGCATGGGATAACTCTTAACAATCTTTTTCAGTTCTAGAGTTGCCCTGATGGAGGACTACTGGGCTTGACTTCTCCCTTGCTAGTCCTGTTTCCTCATCCTTCTTCCTACCAGTTTTAATCCCACTTTATCCTCCCTACTAAAATTCCTGGATACTAGACTTTCTCAAGATGCTTCCTAGGGAACACAATTTTACTTGCCTCTTTCTGGTGGATAACATTTGGGAAGTTTTTAGGGTTTGCTATTACAGTCAATGCTTTTCCTAACCTGGTGCACACTTGCACAAGCTTCTCTCCGGTATGTGTGCCTAACAGTGAAGTTGCTAAGTCAACCCTCTAGATTCACCCATGTTGTCGTAAATGTCAGGACTGCATCTTTTTTTTTTTTTTTAAAGATTTATTTATTTATTTATTTATTTATTTATACAAGCACTGGGTACAATCAGAAGCGTGGGAGGGTGAGAGAATTCACCAGAGCCAGAGCAGGGAGCAGAGCAGGCAGGAGGACCGAAGTACACTGCTGAGGGGAGCAGTGGGTGGCAGGAGAGGTCTGCGCACCATGTGGGACCCTCCTCTGGTGGCCAGGAGCAGCCGGGGATTGAACTGGCACTACAGAGGCTGCGGGCAGCTTCGCAACTCAGCACTCAACCGCTGCGCCACCGGGGAGGCCCTAGGACTGCATCTTTTTTTAATGCTGAGTAGTATTTCATTGTACACACACACCTCATCTTTGTCTAATCATCTGTTGATGGGCATTTAGATTGCTTCCTACTTTTAGCTGTTGAAATTATGTTATAACAAACATGAGGGTGTATGTACCTCTTCAATTAATGTTTTCAAACCTCCTTCAATTGTATATGAGCTGTAACTTGCCAACACCTTTAACACCCTTTTCTTTAGTGGGTTTACTTCTGCAAGTATCTGTTAAATGTTATATGTTTTTCTTTCTTGAATGCTAAGTATGCTGAACTCTAAAATTAAGCCACATTTCCTCCTTTGAAATTGCTAAACTTCCTCCTTTGGACTTTCCAATGATGGTGTACTGGGAGAAGAGTCAGAATGAATAAGCAAAGAGCTTATTGAATACTTTTTTTTTAAAAGGGTGTGTCTAAAACATGAGCAACTAATCTGGGGAGGAAAGGCTGATGGGTTAATAGTATGTGGTGAGACAATTAGTTTCAAGATTTCCAATATTGCCAAATTTGTCTAGTTCAAATGCTCTTGAGATGAGGACTATGTGCTTAACTGCAGAAGTATTTAAACTGCAGTTTTCTTACTTAACACACTCATAAAGGCATTATTTTTATTATTTCTTTCAACTCTCTCAGCCAGGGTTACATTATAAATTGGTCATTGTTATGCTATTTAGTGCATGTTGTTTAATATAGAACATAAATATGTCATTTGATGCTTCTCAATCCTGGATGAACATTAGACTTACCTGGAGAACTGAAAAAAGACAAACACACAGAGACTGGGTCTCTCAGTCAGTCCAATAAAATCAGACTATTTTGGGAACAGCTTGGGCATCTATGTTGTTTTAAAAGCTCCCCTGATAATTCTAATGCATGGCCAGTTTGGTTTAATGGTTTTACGGCTTAATGGAATAATCATATTATTTTTTGTAATCTTTACTTGTTGAAGATTTTTTTTCCTCTTTATATTTTAGTGATTTGAAAATACCTGTGCTTTTGCAAGGAAATTGCATGTCTTTAGTAAGATTTCTTATAATTTCTTATCTTAGCTGAAACCTTTTAAGTGTACTTTTGAGAGGATCTGTCCCAGCATCCTTATAATCTTGAAAGAAAAAAAATACTTTGGAAAATATTGACACACTGCATTCCAAAAGTTTTGAGTCATGTGCAGGATAAAAAGAAACAAACTGAAATTTTTCTTGGATGTCTACAAAATCTACCTTAGAAGGATTGTTCAGTGTTTATCCATTTTCCCATTGTAAGCCTGATACGAGAAACTTGGTTCATTCTGTTTACCTTTTTCTAGGTTGAGATTAGCCTGTGCCACTTTTTTGATGTATGATATTGGCCCAGTATCGTAACCTAATTGAAGCTCAAGTGTGTTTTCAATACAATAGGTTTATAACACTTAATATAATGTGGATGAGATAGAACTATGTAAATTGTGAAGTTCTCTTTGGCAGTAAATGAAATGATTCATATTATTCCTCTAAGAAGCAAGTAATTATTCTTATTTTTTAATCAGTGTGAAGTGTGTCTGACAGCTCCCTTTACTTCGCCCTGCAGAAGATGCAGGCAGCTTTTCCCATGAGGAGCAGGGAATGTCATAATCAACATAATAATATTTTAATATCTAAAAACATAATGTAAGATAAAAGTGAGTCAAGTTTAAGTGACTTTTCTTTCGAGGAAATTAGGGAAATACTTGATTTTCTCCAGTTAATGATGAAATTATCAATGCTATTTCTACCACTGTTTAAATCCTTTGTAGAATTGAGAGGAATATCCTAAAATTTTAGAAGATGGTTGAGCAACTTTTAAGTTAAATATTTTTTTTTGTAAAGTCTCTCTCCATCAAAATCTGGTTTTCATACAGAACACTTAATTTTCACAAAGTGAAATACATTCACATAACTATTTCTCAAAGCATGAAGGAGAACTCCAATGGTCTTCATGCTCCTTTGCAAAATTACTCATCTAACACTGAATTCATTTATAATGTTAAATAGATTTCAGGTGTGCACCTTTATAAATCAATGCCTGGATACTACATTAAATTCACTGCTAAAAGTTGAATTCCATCCATATTGTTACAAATGACAAGAGTTCATCTTTTTTTTAATTATAGCTGTGTTGTATTCTATTGTGTATCTACTTATCTATCTTTGGGCATTTAGGTTGCTTCCATAACTATTGTAAATAACTCTGCAATGAACTTAGTAGTGCATATATCCCTTCAAATCAGTGGGTTTTTTTTTTCATTCTTTTTTTTTTTTTTTTTATTCTTTGGGTAAATACCTAGACATGAAGTTGCTGGATTGTATGTAGTTCTATTTTTAATATTTTGAGAAACCTCCATTCTATTTTCTGTAGTGGTTGGACCTGTTACATTCTCACCAACAGTGTATGACGGTTTCTTTTTCTCCACATCCTTGCCAACACTTGTTGGTCTTTTTGACATGGGCCATGCTCTCAGTTATGAGATGTTATCTCACTGTGGTTTTGATTTGCATTTTCCTGATGACAAGTGATAATGAGCATTTTTTTAATTTGCCTTTTGGACATCTGTATGTTTTCTTTGGAGAAGTGTCCATTAGCTCTTCTGCCCATTTTTTGATTGTTTTTTTTCTTTATAGATCTTAAATATTAACTCCTTGTCAGATGTATGATGTGCAGATGTTTTCTCCCATTCAATAGGGTATCTTTTCAAATAATGACAGTCCCCTTCACTCTGCTGAAATTTTTTAGTTTTATGTAGTTCCATGTGTTTATTTTTTCTTTTGTTTCCCTTGCTGTTGGAGTTGAATCCCCAACATCATTGAATGCCTTTGTTTTCTTTTATGTAATTAATGGTTTCAGGTCCTACATTCAAGTCTTTAATCCACTTTGAGTTAATTTTTGTGTATTGAATGAGATAGTTGTCTAGTTTCATTGTTATGCACATGGCTTTCCAGTTTTCCCAGCACCATTTGTTGAAGAGACTTTTATTTCTTCAATGTATGCTCTTGACTCCATTGTTGTAGATTAGCTGCTTATATAAATGTGGATTTATTTCTGAGCTCTTGGTTGTATTCCATTATAACAATACCATACTATTTTGATTAATATAACTACATAGTATAGTTTTACGTCTGGGAATGTGATGCCTCTGTTCTTCCTTTTTTGTTAGGATTGCTGTGGGGTCTTTTGTGTTTCTATATATATTTTAGTAATGTTCTGTTTCTTTGAAGAATGCTGTTGAAACTTTTATAAGAATTGCTTTGAATCTGTATATTTTTTTAGGTAAGATTTTTTAAATTATTTATTTATTTATATATATTTGTTGTTCATAAGATGGTTATTTTTAACAATGTTAATTATTCCTGCCCATGAGCAGGGAATATCTTTTCATTTCTTGGTCTTCTATTTCTTTTAACAATGCCATATAGCTTTCTTTGTATAGGTCCTTTATCACCTTTAAATTTGGTCCTAGGTAAATTATAGTAAAGCAAAAATCAAAATCAACAGGCAACTATAAATCAGAGACACACTATGGTGGGGAGAGGGAGAAAGAAGGGAGTAGGATCAAAACAAGGGTGGGAAGAGAACAAGGGACCATGGTGATAGTTCACGGGTGAATGAGTGGCGGGAATTTTACGGGGACTATAACCAAGATGAAAATGCATAAATTGTACAAAAATGAAAAATCATGTAAAAATATATAAAATAATTAAAGATAAAAAATTTAGTCCTAATTATTTCATTCTTTTTAATGCAATAGTAAAGGAGATGGTCTTAATTTCTTTCTCTTCTAATCCATTGTTTGTATATAAGAATGCAACTGATTTTTGTAATCTTTTATTTACTGTACTGATTTACCATATCCAGTGGTTTTTTTGGTGGATTCCTTAGGGTTTTCTGTGTATATTATGTCATCTGCAAGAAGTGATGATTTTACTTCTTCTTTCTCAGTTTGAATCCCTTGTTATATCTTCCTCTTGTCTAATTGCTCTAGCTAAGACTTCCAGTATTACCTTGAGGAGTAGTAAGTAAAGACATCCTTTTCTTGTACCTGATCTTTTTTTTTAATTTTTTTTTTCAAATCCAGTTTAATCTTATGCATATGGATATACAATGCAGCTTTTTTTTTTTTAGATTTATTTATTTATTTATACAAGCACTGGGTACAGTCAGAAGCACGGGAGGGTGAGAGAATTCACCAGAGCCAGAGCAGGGAGCAGAGCAGGCAGAAGGACCGAAGTACACTGCTGAGGGGAGCAGCGGGAGGCAGGAGAGGTCTGCATGCCATGTGGGACCTTCCTCCAGTTGCCCGGGAGCAGCCGGGGATCAAACCGGCGCTGCAGAGGCTGCGGGCAGCTTCGCAACCCAGCGCTCAACCGCTGCGCCACCAGGGAGGCCCTCTTGTACCTGCTCTTAAAGGAAAAGCTTTTAGTTTTTTGCCATTTGGTATGATATTAGCCGTGGGTTTATCATATATGACCTTTGTTTACGTTTCTCTCCATTTACCACTTGTTTATTGATACATGAATCTCCTCAGTGTCCTGTGCTGAATTCCAGTATGTAGGAATTATTCCAATTTTGTGCCAACTCACAAGGGACCCTTTGGGTACAATGCTGGTCTTGCTAACTTACAGATTATTGTCCTGAAAGCAAAGCACGGAGTCTCCTCTGCCACCATCTTGATTTGATCTTATTGAGTGTTTTTTTTTTTAATTTGTTTTAATTGAATACTCTAATGTTTGGCAGCTCAGGTTAGTTCTCGATAGGTCTATCTACCAGGAAGCCATAACAATTCTAACCTCATATAACTTGGAAATACTTCAAAATAAAGTAAAAACTAATAGATATTTAAAGTTTATTGAACATAATGTAGACACACAAAAGTGTACAGGTCAAGAGTATGCAGCATGGTGAGTTATTGCAAGGTGAGTGTTTCTGTATACCCAACATGGGCAATAGTGCCAGCTCCTCAGAAGGCTCTCTTGAGATACTACCTAATCATTATCTTTTATTCTTCCCTAAAGGTCACTGTTATTCTGAATTCTAATACAGTAGATTAACCCTCTATTTTTACATATTAATGGTATCATCAGTATACTTTTGCATTTGACTTTTCACTAATGTTAAATATGATAACTATGTTTTGAACATCTGGAATGTATTAACTTACTTTTATTATTGTTTTTAGGTGTGTTAGAAAAAAACTATGAGAGCTTGCATATAGTAAATGTTGAAAGAAATGGAAATATTATTTATACATATAAGGTATGTTTATATCCTCTCTTTTTTTATTGTGGTAAAATATACTTAATATATAATTTACTATTTTAACCTCATGTGCTCTTTGCACAGATTCTATGCTAGAACCTATTGAGAGATAATGAATAAGAAATCTGTCATATAAAGTATTTTCTCTTTTTAAAATAAACTGTATGTAATGTGTGACACTTTAAAATTTTTGAATTAATGAATAATTCCACTTTCTGGTGGAAAAATGCCAAATAAATATAAAATATTAAAACTGAGTTAATAAATGTTTGTCTTTCAGAAAATATTGAATATGATTACTCTACATTATCTTTCTGGACTTAGATATGCTCAGACTTTCAAGGCATTATTATTTAATAATATATTTTTAATGTTAAGTGTTCTAAGAAAAGAAAATTATCTCTACTGATAATTTTACTATAACTGGAAAATATGAAAGATTATTTTTAGTGACCAGTTTGCTTTGCACAGTTATATCATTGTGGTTTTTTCTCCTTAAAAATGTATCAGTATGGTACATAAAAGGACCATTTTGATTCAAAAAGTTTTACTTATAAGACTATCATGGATTGTACTAGCAACTCCCAATATCCATCATACATATTCTCATAAAGAAATAAATGAAAGTTAAGAAATATTTGTTTCTTCACAATGTTTAGCCCTTACTAGATGGAGTCCCCAAAACTCACTGAGCTACACTTTCTGGGTCCATTTTACTCTGTGAACCCAGAGGACTACCTAAAACAGGTTCAGTCCTTTTTTAAAGGTAGCACAGCAAGCTACCTTTAGAGTACTTATTGCTAATGATGGTTGCATTATTGATGGTTCATTTTTAAAAGCCCTAACTTCCTAAATAGTAACATTTAATTTTTTTTTAGGAAAATAAGGGAAATGTCTTCTTTGGATTATATGATTGCCAAACCAGACAAAATGAGGTAATAGTTACCATAAATCATAGATTACTCATTGGTTACTGTGTTGCTTTTAGAATTTTCCTTCTTTCTGCCTTCTCATTTTTCTATATACAAATTCCCATTTAATTTTCTAAAAATTTAGTATATATTTCTTTGCTTTCCTCCTCTTCTCTCTTTAACCATCTCTTGCACCATTATCTTAAAGAAAAAAAAAGTCCAAAGACTCCTGAACCAAAACTCCAGCTGAAGTCTCTTAATCTTTTGAGATTTAAACAAAACTGACTCAAACCAATTATCTCATTTTCTGTAGGAAATCCAATGCCCTCCCTAAGATTTGTGAGCTCTTAGAAGTTTAGGAACTCATAATGACTCTGACTTGGAGTTTTGCTTCTCTTTAATCTTTACTTATCTTCTCAAAGATCCATGTATAAAGCCTAGCCCCCCTTTCTTTATCCTCCCACCACAGACTTTTCACATAAGGCATTGTTTGATGTCAAAGGTTTTGTCTCATTCTTGGGGCAAATAGGGGGGAATTACAGATTTTAGGTCCATGTAAAAACAATTTAGAATTGAATATTAGACCTTCTTGGACTTAAATCTCCTTTATATGCTCTATATTTCTCACTGGTCATCTTATTCTTCAGGCTTCCCATATATTGCTTGGTTATTTTTCTCTTCTTTCCTGTTCTTCCACCTCTTTGCCTGCATTCATTCAATGATCCAATGTGGACTGAGCGTTTCCCCTCTCAGGTATGGAGACACAGTGTTTACCAAGAAAACATTGTCACAATGCAAGTCTAGAAAAAGTAAAATCTCAAGTTTTTAGTACAGTATTCCCTTTGCCTTGTTTTACAGTATCTTGTCATAGGCACATTGTTGGTATTAGCATTGTTATTATCTACATCCTCTTAGTTGAATGGAGAGAGTCTTACTTAGATCAAGAATTTGCCCCTAGTTTTGCCCTTTCCAATTAAAAAATATGTATATTGAGGTAATACTGATTTAAACTGTGTATGTATATGTTTTAGGGGTGTAGTTCACACTTCTATAAATCTATGTTATCACACCATAGCTGCCACTAAAGCACCAGTAATCTTCCATTGTAGCCTATTGAACCCTTTCTCCACTTGCTCTCATTCCCAAACCTCCCCTTCTGGTAACCTCAATTCTGCAGTCAGATTTCTTTGGTTTGTCTTGGCTTGTTTTTGTCTAATCTTTGTTTGACTATTCTACTTATGAGTGAAATCATTTGATATTTGTGTTTCTCATTCTGACTTACTCCACTTGATATAACCCTCTCCAGTTCTGTGCATGTTGTCACACATTTGCCCTTTCCATTGTTCTTTCTTCCTTCCTGATGTTCTGTGGTTCCTTTTGTTTAAAAAAAAACGTTCATTTCCCTTCTTTTTCAATTATTTTTTAGCCTTTTATATCATTTATCATTATATCAGGTAGGTATACTGATGACAAATTCTTACAATTTTCCTTCATATGAAAATATCTGTTTCCTTCATTGCTATATTCCAGACATAGTAATAACCAAAAGAGAAGCAAAGTATTCATTATGCAAAACTAAGCAAATTCCCATTACCCTTCCTTCTTCATGCAGGCCTTCCTTGTTAGTGCATAAAAGAATAAATATGACCTAAACTGGTTGAATACAAGTGAATAATGGACTTTGTGGGGAATTTGGGGCATGGACTCTTATACTGGGTTTGCTAATGTGAGGTTGGAACTTGTCTGGCTTAGGGAATAGAACTTAGATCCTTGCTGTGTGGAGAGTGAGACTAGATTGAACTCAGAAAGCTAACAGATGGTTATTTTCAACTTCAACTAGTGCTGACGCCATATGCCCTACACTATTCAATTTCATGAGCTACTAATTGCCCTTTAACAGAAGCTATTTGAGGGCAGATATTTTGATGCTTACAATAGAAGAATTCTGAACTTGCATACTTTTTGAACCAGAAATTCAGATGAAAGGCTTTGATACTAGAAAGATACGTACACAAGTTTACAAAGATATATGTAAAAGAAGTTCATTGGATCATGTAAAATACCCACCAGTAAGTTCTTTGGATATCCTTACAGCCATTAAAGTATTAAGAAGTCTACCAGTAGTATACTGGCACAGAAGACTGTCCAAAACATATTGTCACATGATTGCTTGCAGTTGCTGAAACAATACCTTCCATTTATATTTTAAAAGCTTGCAAGGAAATTAGGCAGTATATGTATATAAATATATATTTAAAACTCATCTAGAAAGCTGCAGAGCAAATTGCAAGCATATCTCCTTTTGGGATAGAGTTGGGATTGGATAAGCATAATGGAGGACCTTGACTTTTTTTTTTTTTATAAACTCTTTTTTTTTTTTTTTTTTTTTATAGAGGCATGCTTTATTTATTTGTTTGCTGGTTTGTTTGTTTGTTTTGTTTATACATGCACTGGGTACAGTCAGAAGCGCGGGAGGGCGAGAGAATTCACCAGAGCCAGAGCGGGGAGCAGAGCAGGCAGAAGGACCGAAGTACACTGCTGAGGGGAGCAGCGGGCGGCAGGAGAGGTCTGCGCGCCATGTGGGACCCTCCTCTGGTGGCCGGGGAGCAGCCGGGGATCGAACCGGCGCCGCAGAGGCCGCGCGCAGCTTCGCAACCCAGCGCTCAACCGCTGCGCCACGGGGGAGGCCCAGGACCTTGACTTTTTATTTAGAAGTGTTTTCATGTTTTAAACACTGAGACTGTCTTATATGTTGCTTATATGGTATTTTATAATTAAAAGAATAAAACTAAGAATTAGGGCCTCCCTGGTGGCGCAGCGGTTGAGCGCTGGGTTGCGAAACTGCGCGGCCTCTGCGGCGCCGGTTCGATCCCCGGCTGCTCCCTGGCCACCGGAGGAGGGTCCCACATGGCGCGCAGACCTCTCCTGCCGCCCGCTGCTCCCCTCAGCAGTGTACTTCGGTCCTTCTGCCTGCTCTGCTCCCCGCTCTGGCTCTGGTGAATTCTCTCACCCTCCCGCGCTTCTGACTGTGCCCAGTGCATGTATAAACAAAAAACAAACAAACCAACCAGCAAAACAAATAAATAAAGCATGCCTATAAAAAAAAAAAAAAAAAAAAAAAAAAAAAAAAAAAACTAAGAATTAAATGTGTGCTTCCATGATTCTTCTATTTATAAATTAAAATTATTTAGTTAAAGCAAGAGTCAAAGGAAAACAGAATTGCTCACATGAATTCAGAGCCTTCTTATTAACTTTCTCTAATCAGTTGATTTCTGACTCCCCAAAATTTTTCATCAACTAGAGTTCTAGCGTAGAATTCTAGTGTATTCCCAGTCATATTTTAGTCTGCTGGTACTAATTATTTTTTAATACTTCTGTTATTATTTCTTTTGACTTGTCCTCTTCTGAGGTCTAAGATGCTATCTTTCCTTTATCCTCTGAGTATACCTTTAAGAGAGTTTGCCTAATATAATTGTGTTTACTTCTAGTTCCCCAATCTTCACATCACATCCTCCTTCTGCATGATGATTTTCATTTTCTTTACTATTCAAGGAATTGGGACCTTGTGACATTTAAAAAATTCAAACAGCAACAGAAAAAATAAAAAATAAGGATTAGAGGAAGATTATTTTGCCAACCCTCTAAGTATGAGAATACTACTAGAGGTATATTTGTGGCAGTCTCTAGGACTAAGCTAATGATATCATAGTTATATAATTTGATTAAAATTTTACTTGCCTCAGTAATCACTAGGTAACTTTTGAGTACTTATTATGTGTGGCAGACATTATAATAAGTGCTCTGTATTATCTTACTTGATCCTTCTAATAATCTCATGAATAGTTATTATGATGCCTAATTTACTGGGGAAATAGAGAGGTTGAATAACTTGATTAAAGTTTTATAGTTAGCAAGTGGCAGAATCAGAGTTTGAACTTGGTTCTAGTTTGATTCTGTGCTCTTAACCACTCTGTTGCATTGTGATTAAGTTTCAGTGTTAAACATGGTCTACAATATTAAATCTTCTCTTAAAATAACCTGAAATTTCTCAGTATAGATAAAATCATTGATAATTCTTATAGTAAAATGTTTTGCATTTTGTGAATGTAATGAGTTGATATTCATAACATTGTTATTTAATATGAACTCTGAATTAAAAAATACTTTTATTTTAATAGTATCTCTATACATTTGAGAAAGACTGCCAAGTTGTTAGTTGCTCTGTCAACAATGAGAGAACTTTACTTGGTAAGTGGAACTCTTTTATTGTTACCTGTCAAGTAAACTATCTTTCCAAAGTTTCAAAGTATGGATATATACAATATTTAATTATTCTGTAACAATGGTTTTCTGAGAAGGGATAATCTTGGGGGATTAGACTTGAAATAAAGAATTTGTAGAGTCTCTCAACAAAAGAGGAATGCCTTGTATTTTCCCTTAATTTGAAAGATCCTTTGAGCTGTCACTTATTTCAGGTGTAATATGGTAAAACTGAACAAAATACTGAATGGATCATTTGCTAATGGATTATTATTTTCTTTTTCTTTTTTCATTAGCTGCCAGTTTAGTTCAGTCTACTAAAGAAGGAAGATGGAATGAACTTCAACCAGGTAATGAAATTATAATTTAGGGGTCTATTGATAGATGAAGATTTATTCAACATTTCTGGACATAGCCTTATCTCAGAAGGAAAAGGCAGTGGTGATGTCAAGTATGAAAAAGTTTCTTTTATAAGTTATTTTTTTTCAAATAGACAGGAAAGCTCAGGAAATACTGTGATAGTGAATAGCAGTAGTTTTAAAAAAGCATTAGCACTTGAAGACTAAATAAGCATTGAGAACACATAAGAACCCTATGGTTGGAGCTGGTGTAAAAGTTTGGGAAAAGATTGGTATTCTTCAGAAGTACTATTTTTTAGTAATATTTGGTTAAATATTGACCCATACCTAATGCATTGTGAATTATAATCCATGAATACTAAATAAGAATCAATTTTATTCATTTGCCAAAGCCCATTTCATAGTTTATTATCTATGCAATAGTCCTTTATTCCCCTTTAGCATGGTATGTCATTCTTCCATCTAGAACTCAACAGATATTTAGTGCCTTAAGCCCAGTGGGGCCAGCTTTTCAATTATCAACAGAAGTATGGACTTGTATATAAAATTTTGAAAAATTCTTTTTAGGCAGCGATAACCACCTGTGGCTGGATCCAGCCCCTGGACTACCATTTTTCAAATCCTGCAATGTTTTCCATCTGTTTTATTTGGCACTGAAATGCCTTTTTTTGTTAGCATAGTCCCAAATCAGATGTATTCTCCTGTGGTTGCATGCGATGGAAAAACCCCTTGTACATACTTTCCACATGAGGCTTATGAGGCAGTCCTGTGCTCTTGCAGAGCCAGCTGGCTGTGTCAGGAAAACCAGAGCTGAGTCTGCATGGAATCTTCTCAGGGACCTCAGCAGAATTTATGGGAGATGTTGGTGGCAAGGAGGCTTTCCCTGAAACTACATTATTCATTTTACTCATCCTTACCTGCCTCCCACCATGTGAACATGGAGAAGCCAGCAGATCCCTTCCTTCTTCTGTGCCATATGCGCCTCTCAGCATCCCCCGTTCCTCTTATATTTGGTGCAGTGCTCACTTCAGAGGTATGGAACTGAGCTAGCCTAAGTAAAATAGCATTTAACACATGGCTGTCCTGACGCTAGATATGGGAAAACCAGGATAAGACCCTGATCTCCTGGGCTAATAAATCCTTTTATCCAAGAAGAAAAAGGCCTAGTTGCTTGAGTTCCTCTTGGAAGGCTAAGTGGCTATAAGAACCTTAGGTTCCCTTGCTGCATCTCCCAGTTCTTTTTGCACCTTTTTCCTGTTAGCCTTAGAAATTCTTCATTATGCCGGTAAATCCAGTAGTAACTGCATTATGCTTACCATCTATGTCTGATTATCATGAGAACAGTATAATGTAAATAATTTATTTACATTATAAAATATACTTTCAGACCAGTGTTATTATAAATTTAACTTGAATTCTATTGCCAAACTTTCAGACTTGAAAGTTTGATGTACCTGCAGTGAGACTATCTTATTACATCTTATAAAACATTAGAATGAATACTGGTAGTTATTGTATTGGATATCACATACATTGTGTCTTCTTAGCTCCCCTTTTATACCAGTCACAGTGGTGAGAACCAATATAGCCAAGAGTAATCAGACAGTGTTGTCCCTCAAATGCTCTGTCTATTTCTTACATTTTGCCCAGAGCTCTTGGGAAAATCTGTTTACTACCTCATGTGTACCATCTGGAGGTATGATTGGAAAGGATAACCAGCAGGGTAACTTATGACCAATGGGGCAAGGAGTTGAAGGAAAAATACACACCCCCTCTTGGCCCCTAATGTGGAGAATTCTGAGGCACATCCCATGCAGCTCAAGACCCAGGGTGATCTTTAATTTGAGAATGCCCTCTATATATGTTCTGGCATATTCTTCTGTGTTCTACTCTATCCACTTCCCCAAGCCAGCCAGCCCCTCCTGGCTAAAGTGGTCCTGCCCCCTGAAATAACAACTGTTCTTTGTTTGGGTTTCCCCATAAGTAGAGCCTGAGGCAAGCCTTTGAGTGCAATTAGTTTATTTGGAGGATGATCATAGGAAACACTATTAGAGGGGCGTTTAAACAGAGATCTGATTCATCAAGATTGGCTGCCAGATTGGACAGGAGTGTGAGAAAAAGAGGTGAGTCAGGATGGCTCCCTCTAAGGTATTTTTTTTGCCAGAGCAGGGGTGTGTATGTGCCTGTGTTGGCAGAATGGGAAGGAAAAAAGAGTTTGGTTTGGGGCATGTTAACTTTGAGATACCTCATCCAGTGGATGATGTGAGATGGGAATTTGGGTGTCAGTCAGAAATTCAGGTGAGGGATTTGGGCTGGAGATACACATTTGGAAGGAAGTGCCCATGATGGAAGACTTTCAGTTTGTTTAGTTAAAATTTCAGAAGTGATATAACCAGAAAGCATTATAGAATCTATTATGTTTTATCCTTTAAGCACATATTTTGGAAATATTTATCTGTCCACAGAGGACCTTTCTCATTTTGATTTGATTATAAAATTTGATTGTAAAATGTAGTTTGCCGCAAGGTGTTGTTTAGTATTCTGTTGCATCAAATCAGATTTTTCCATTGCAAATGAGATAAATTGTTAGATTTCATATGAACATGATAGGGGCCCTGGTTTTTCATGCTTTATAATACAGTTTCTATTAACAGTGCTTCTCTTGTCTTCTTGTCTATGGCCATGGTAGAATCAATATTTTACTTAGAATATAGCCTTAAGCACTTCATGGAATCAAAGCTTTTATAACTGAAAGTGGTTAAAGCAATAATCTGGTTCTGTAATTTTTTATTTTATGTTTTTAATAGCAAGGCACTGAGGTCTAGGAAAGCTTGGTGATTTACAGAAAAGTATATATTAGATTAATAATAGAGTTTAAATTAGGGTGAATGTTTCTTTAATCTGAATCCAGAATGCCTCTTGTTGCAATGTGAAAGCACATGGTATGTATTGTCCCTCACATGTTATTGAGAAAAAATGCTATTTGTAAATGATTACTCTAATTATTATCCTAAACATGTTAAATGTCCAAAGAAGGAAAAAATTAGTGTAGGCAGATAGTTTCTTCCTTGAAGATCCTCCCATTTTAAAGGTAAGTGAATAATTGGAATATATAAGCTTTTAGGGCAAGAGATAAAATAGTCAAATGTAAACATACTAAATGTATTAATTTATTCAAATTTCAATATACTTGAAATACATAAGAATAATAAGGAAAGTGACTTTTTCTCATTCTCACATTTTACAAAACATTTCTACTTTACTTTCCTTCATAAATATCTTTGACAACAATGTCTTTCTTATTCCTAGAGCCATTTTTGAGTGATTAAGCAAATTTTTAAAGTTCAACACCTTTACTTCTGTCCTATTTATTGAAGACAGTCTTTTGAATTGGTGTGTGATCTTGTCACTGAAGGTTTTATCCTAAAACATAAGTTCCCATTGACCAAACAACATTCGATTTTCATATGTTCTGCAAATATATATGTGTTCCCACATAACAGCTCCCTGATTGTCATGCTTTTTCAATAATCTTTAAAAGGCATGTTTATAGAAATGTCTAGTCCTTGCGACTGTGAGTTCATATCCCCAAAATTGTGATACATTCTCTGCCTTTTAAAGTAGTGCCATCAGGTTACTTTTTTAAAATTTTTATTTATTTATTTACTTTCATGTAAGAACTGTGGGGTAGGCCAGATGTAGAGGGAGTGAGAGGATTCACCAAAGACAGAGTGGGGAGCAGAGCAGGTGGATTTACTGAAATACACTGCTGAGGGGAGCAGTGAGCGAGACAGAAGAGGTTAGCTCCCTAGTGAGGGATGTAACTCAGGCCAGATAGCACTGAGACTTAACCCCTAGGTCACCAGGGAGACCCTAGGTTACTTTCTTAAATAGTGAAAACTGGCATTGATTCAATTCCAGGTTGCTATGTCATCCCCAAATTGTACATTATTATTCAACATAAAGTCACTGAGAAAGCTCTTAATACTATTAATGTCTTTCTAAGAACTCAAATATAAAGCAACTCCTCTTTTTTTGAGGTTTAATCTTGGGAAAGGGAAACCTTTGATCTAAATTTGGATTTCTGGTATAACCCCATTGTAACCCATGTCCAGGGACTTCTTCCTAGTTGCTATCTTTTATGACACTGAGGAAATAAGTGGGTTTTTATCAGTGCCGCTCCCCCACCATTCCTGAAGAAAGCCAAGCCCTGTTCTACTAATAGGCTCTGTGAACCATAATCATCACAGATATCTTTATTTTTTTCATAGACAAACAATGCTTGCCATTGTGCTGCCATCGGAGTGACACTGAACTGAGTTGTGTTTGTCTAAATTTACAAGCCTAGAAGGCCTGGGAAGCTCTGCTAAAAAAGGCTAAGAGATCGACAGGAACTTGTTCAGGCCCCATGCATCTTGATTTCCTCACTGTGATGCTTTCTATATTTATTCTGGATTTTAAGAAATGTCACAGTAAAATTTAAAGTCACTTTCCTTGGTGGATGAGTTAATACACTGGAGAACACATTTATATTTTCAAAGTTCAGACCTCTATAGGAAGATAACATGGAGTATTCTAGTTCTCATTACTAAAAGACTCTTTTACTTTGTAGGATGGAAGTGCTTAACTCTGTTGGTTGAAATCCACCCTATTAATAATGTGAAGGTTCTAAAAGCGGTGGATAGCTATATTTGGGTACAGGTAAGTGAGCATGTCTTTTATCACTTACCTTATCAATAAAAATGAATGAAATTTAGAGGCAATGATATTTATAAGTACTTTCATGCACATTATTACATTTAATCCTCAGAGAAATCAAGTAGATAGGTATGACTGGAATTATCAGTGATTCCTTTACAAATATGGAAATCAAAACTCTGTCTCTATGATATCATGTTTTGTTCAATAGTAATGTAATGTTTTTAGATGATAAAATATTGAATATTAAAACACTTTAAAAATAAAATTTTAAATGGTTTGTTTAAGTTATTCTTGTGATTGTCAGATTTAGATGAAGTGACTTCATCTATGAACTTGACAGTGCTATGAATTGATGCAGAAGCATTGTGTATGTGTGACAGGTGGACTAGATATGGTCAGTCATTATCACTTCAACTTACCAAATTTGCAAATTTTCCTACTTGGTAAAATTTATTTGTAACTCATAAAATCAACACTCATGACATTTTCACAGTCTGTGAATGTGCAGACCAGTGAAAAATTTGTCCCCTGATCTGCATGTCCACACTGAGGTCCAACAATGTGACACTCTACCTTCTTGTTTCAGCCCTCCTACTGTAAACAAATGGTCCTGTTGAGGTCTATTTGGTGCCAGGCTTTTTGCATTTTTGGCTTTTTATTGGTGTTTTCACTGTTTAAAATATCCCCCAGCATATTGCTGAAGTGCTGTCTATTGTTCCTAAGTGCAAGAAAGCTGTGATGTGCTTTACACAGGAAATATTTGTGTTAGTTAAATAAGCTTCATTCAAACATGAGTTTATAGTGCTGTTAGCTGTGAGTTCAATGTTAATGAATCAATAGTATATGTTAAATAAATTTTTAATAGAAATATATCAAACAAAGGTGTGTGTTAATCTATTGACAAAGATATGTTTGTATTTTTTTGTATTTTCCCTAGGAACAATGGGTTCAGTATTCAGTACAGAGTGTTTGTGGTATATTTATAGAATACACTACTCACAGATAACAAGAATCTGCTGTATATGTCCATGCAGTACTGCAATGTAATTTCCCTGTGCCTAATTTCATATTTTGCTACAGGGCCAAAATATTCCTTTTGGGCTGCCTGAAGTATCTGCTTGCTCCTCCCCCTACCCCCACCCTCCAACTACTCCTTGCCTACTCCTCCTCAAGCCAATGGATCTCCCTCTTACAGTTTATATCAGAAGAGGTTATCTACCCTCTGACCCAGGTGCCACTCTGTTAGCTAGTCCTTCAAGTTGTGCTTTTTCTCCACATTCTTGGCTTCACTGTTGGTTCCTGCTTGCTTCCAGATTGGACCTGGCCTGGAGCTCCCAGGCTATGTGCTCCCTCTTCCAGGAAGCCACTATGCTTACATTGTCATCAGTGCAGGGGTGATTGTGGGTCAGAGCACACTTCCCTTTTCTGGCCTGTTTTTTTGGCTCCCTTAGCATGTCCACCCAGGACCATACAGGTCATGCAAACATTATTGAAGGATTGGGGCAACTAAAGGTCATTAGAATATAGAAAGGAAAAAAGTTTTTCAGAGTATTTGGTTGCATAACAATATATTTTAAGCTACTCAGTTGTGTACTTTTCAATAGTTAAAATGGTGAATTTTATGTCTGTTAAACATATTGAAATTACTTACCTCAATAAACATAATTTGAATATATTAAAAAATACGTGATACATGCCTGAGCCCAGAAGCCAAAGGAAAAATCTCCACCCAAATAAAGAAAAACCTGTACTTCTCTTGCAGACCCATTTCAGTTCTTAACTTTGCTTCCTATTCTTCACACATGTGCTTCTGGAGGGAGAAACTCCTCCAAACCTCCATCCATAACAAATTCCCACCTTCTCCTTCTTTCTTCTCTCCTTCCCTCTCCCTTTTAGAGAAATGCTGGTCGGTATCCTCTGAGTTTGGTCTTGCTCTCTCTTCCATTTCTTGCCAAAACACTGCTGGTGCTCTCCATTAGTACCTTTCCCTAAGGCTACACATATGGTCTTGATCCCCTTCACAGAGGAACTTCAGGAGCAAGCTAGTGGTTGGGGTTTGGACCCCAATTTGCTGCCCTTGGAGAGTTCCCTACCATCATGACGTGCATCTTCCAGATAGTTCCAGTAGGTAATTATATACTCCTCTATACACCTATACTGCATACCTCCCAAATATGAATATGAATTCTCACAGTTTAGCTCTCTATTTGTAAAGATAAATATTTCCTTAAATGTAATCCATAGTGATTCCTACCCAAAACGTAGAGGGGAAAAAAATCTTTGAATGCTTTTGTAGAGCTGTGTCTGAAGCCTGTATTTATATTTCTGAGTTCATACCTTTCTCTAGGGCTGCCTCATAATAGAAAGAAAAACAACCCAAATGGAACTTTAAAAATCATGTTCTCACTGATTGCAAAGATCAGGCTGGCAAAGGTTTAGAAGTTTGCAATTAAATTTCCTCCGTATTCTAGTCCAGGTCACGTTCTTTTTTTTTTAGAAGTTTATTTTTTTGTAAATAATAAATTTTATTTTTATATTCCCCATACAATTGCAACCCCCCCATTCTGATCCCAATCCCTCCCCTCCCACCCCCCACTTCCCCAAAAGTGTCTCTGTTTCATAGTTTTTTGTTGATTCTGATTTTCACTTTCTTATAGTTATTCATTTTCCTGGTCCCTTATTTAAGTTTTCTAGATTCCTGCTATGAGTGAGACCATCCGGTATTTTTCTTTTTCTTTTTGGCTTATTTCGCTGAGCATGATCCCTTCCAGCGCCATCCATGTTGCTGCAAATTGCATGTGTTTATCTTTTTTGAATGCTGAGTAATATTCCATGGTGTATATGGACCACATCTTCTTGATCCAGTCATCTATTTTTGGGCATTTGGGTTGTTTCCAAAGCTTAGCTATTGTAAACAGTGCTGCTATAAACATAGGGGTGCAGGTGCTCTTTGGAATTGATGTTTCTGTGTCCTTTGGGTAAATACCTAGGAGTGGAATTGCTGGATCAGATGGAAGCTCTATGTTTAGTAGGTCCAGAAATCTCCACACAGCTCTCCATAGTGGTTGGACCAGTTTGCACTCCCACCAACAGTGCAGGAGAGTTCCTTTTTCTCCACAACCTCGCCAACATTTGTTGTTGCTAGTTTTTTTAATATATGCCATTCTCACTGGTATAAGATGGTATCTCATGGTAGTTTTGATTTGCATTTCCCTGATTACAAGTGATGTTGAACATTTTTTCATATGCCTGTTGGCCATTTGCATTTCCTCTTCAGAGAAGTTTCTTTTTAGCTCTTCTGCCCATTTTTTGACTGGATTATTTTCTTTGTTGTTGTTGAGTCTCATCAGCTCTTTGCAGATTTTTGTGATCAGTCCTTTATCATTAGTGTTGGGTGCAAAAATGTTCTCCCAGTTGGTGGGGTTTCTCTTTGTTTTTGTTATTGTCTCTTTTGCTGTGCAGAAGCTCTTTAATTTGATGTAGTCCCAGCTGTTTATCTTTGCCTTCACTATCACTGCTTTGGGTGATGTGTCTGTAAAGATGTCTTTGATGTGCAAATCACGTAGTATTTCGCCTATATTTCCTTCTATATATTTTATGGAATCGAATAGAAAATCCAGAAATAAACCCACAGATTTATGGTCAACTAATATTTGACAAAGGAGCAAAGACTATACATTGGAGAAAAGAAAGTTTGTTCAATAAATGGTGCTGGGAAAACTGGGTCGCTACATGCAAAAGAATGAAGCTTGACCACTACCTCACACCATACACAAAAATCAACTCAAAATGGATTAAAGAACTAGACATAAGACCTGAAACCATAAAATATATAGAAGGAAATACAGGTCACGTTCTTAAGCCAGTGTGCGCGGTAGCATTGCTGCAGCAAGGAGGGGCCTCTGCAGACCCTGGGGTCCTTGCATCTTCTGTAGCACTATCTTCTTATTTTGAGACACTGAGCATTTGCTCTTCTGCCACCGATATAGTGTCTCTCATCTTCACTCCCCCAGACTCCAGTTCAGGGTGTCCTGTTTGATATGCACAATTTCACAAATTATGAGACAGTAAGTTCTCTATTATTTTTGTACGGAATTCGGTATTGCTTTCTATTTTATAATTTTTGAGGTTATTGCGGTGAAGTATGGTACATAGTTAATGTTTTATTTTTCAATTCTAAATGTGAAAGTTGACTGACAGCAATTAAAAAATTGACCAATTCTCTTTCCATTTATTGTAATGAAAAGTTAGGACCGGGTAATATATTTTGTCAACATATTTTCCTGGTCTCTAGTGGGGCTGCTGACAGTGAAATAGGGACATGAAAGGTTAAATTTTATTCTTTTATTGTGCTTTAATGTTTGGAGGGAAAGAAAACCAAAATTTACTGGTTGATCTTTCAGGTTATAAAATGAAAATGTTGATTTGTAGTTACTCTTTTGATGATGAAAGAATTAGTCACTAGAGTCAAATCATGACCAGCTTTCCCTCATCATCACAGATGATGGCATCAGGCCTTATATTTCTGCTGCCTGCTTTCTTGTGTGTACTGACTGTACTGCTTTCTTGTATGTACTTTCTTGTGTGTACAGATGGGGGAGCATAGGGAAGAGGAAGTGGGGTGCATCAAGCACTTTCTTCCCAGTGGCAGTCACTCTGTGCTTTAAGGCTTGTAAATCCCCCACCACATGCTACTCCATGACTCACTGTCCGTTCTTGGAAAGTCCCTACTTATACTGTGCTTTGCTCTTAGATGTGAGACTTTGACAGCTGTAGTGGAAAGTACAGATACTTAGCTTTCAAGTTAAATACTAGGTTGCATATCAGATGTATTGATTGCTCTTTTTTTGTACATATAAAGTAGAACTTTCTGTACCAATGTTGTTTACACAATGGTCTTCTGAATCACATATTCTAAATAGGAAGCACCATCCCTAGAAATAGCTTATACTTTAGCCTTACTGTTTAAGTGAGTTGTGTTATACATGAAATCAATTATCCCTTGGAAAACTGACCTCTTGCAAGTGTTCCTTTTTTTCTCTTTGCTTCCTTCTATAATGTGTGTGTTATGTGATTTGCCAAACTATTATGTGGTTCCCAGTTCTTCCTATGGTAAGTACTAGTACAGTGATCAAATACAACTTTTGAAATAATTGGGTAAGCAAGGTGTGGTTGGTTGCTTATGATTTAGATTAGTTTCCTTTTTTGCAGTTCCTCTATCCACATGTGGAAAATCATCGTCTTTCAGAGAACCACCTCTTACTGATTTCAGAAGAGAAGTGTAAGTCAAAGATTTGATTCCTATCTTTGAGTGGTATGTAGAGACTTCATGAATGACACATCTAGTATAGTGTGGGACATGACTGTATGCAAGTTATCCAGTTGCCAATTCTGAGGGCTCGCTGACTTTTATCATCCACTTGAGACCTAGAACTCCTATGGAATGGCTTTTCCTTAACCTTCTGCTTGTTCCCTCAGCCTCTACTATTTCCTCATCCTAGGAGTGATGGGCTCCTGCAAATATATTTGTCACATAGTAGAATATTTGCAGTATAAGTTGTGCAGGTCATTTTTGTCTTCTTTAGTCCATCCTTTTTTATGATGGATGTCTGTCATAGTATACAACTACAAAATAACAGGTGAGGCTTAGATGGAGAGAGGGGAAGGTTTGAGAAGCTAGAATTCCTTGGCAGAATGCAAGGGCATATTCTAACCTTATCAAATTCAGTCAGAGACAGATAAGATTGGGGCATCCTTTAATGATGTTTTCAAGTGTGTGTGGGGAGACTGAACAGAGAAAGGACAAAATTGTCTGGTGGATCTTACCTAGTAAGCTATCTTTAATGTTATAAGATGACACTGCTAATTTATAATTGGAAGGACAGCTCTGAGTGGTTTGTATTCACTTCCTTTATTCTTGCTCACTTATCCATCTCACCTTTTTGTAACTAGCACTGGTAGTATGTGAGTGTGGCCAAATCTGAACTGCTTACCAAGAGGTATAATCTATAAATCAATTAAAGTGTTTAGAATTATGTTAATGTGGAATTGATTCCTTAAAAATACCTCCTCCAAATATTTTGTATAATGAATTTTCTGTCTGATATTTTCATACAAAGTGGTGTTTGGTATTTGGAAATTGAAGATAAATTCTGTCAGATGGGCCCTTACTAGCCCTGTCTAAGATTGGTTATAAAGGAGAGGCACACTGAAGGGCTAAATGCTCCATGTATTGTTGATACTAAGAAGCAGATAAGCTGGACTTGAAATAGAATGTAAAGCGAGGGTTGAGGAAGGTGAGTTTTGTTTAAACCTTTATTGTAAGATTGTTGTCTGTGACAATATTCTTTGTCAGCCAGTTTAATCAGCATTGCTTTTATAAAAAATGTTACAGAATGACAACAATACTCATTAACATTCTTTTTGTTTCTTTTTCCAAAGATATTGAACAATTTCATATCCAGGTCATTCAAGAAGATGGAAAGAGAGTGGTAAATATTTCAATTCCTTTATACTTTTTCCTAGAGAGATATTCTAGACATTAAAGATCAATTAATGTTATAGAAACATAACATTTTCTTTATGTAATATCTTTCAAATTATAATCTTGCTGTTGTAGTATATGAAATAATATAAAAGGTATAAAGGAGTTAATTATCTCCTTGATTTCTACCTCAGTCCTCAGTCTTACTGTCCTGCGGTAACAATAATGAGAGTTTAGTGTGAATCTTCCACGCCTTCTACGCCTTTTATCCCATTCATGCAAATGAACACAAAGTTAGGTGCTCGTATACAGGGATGCAGTTGTTTTTATCCAAATAGAATCATAACATACATACACATATTCATATGTATGCGCACACATATATGTTAATTTGCTGCTTTTATTTTTTTCTTTAACTCGGTAGGTTACTAAAGAGAAATTGAACGTTTCCTCTAATTTTATACATACATACATACAGATCCAAATACATAATAAATGGGATCATAATATGTATGTTGGGGTTTAATATAGTTTAATTTTCTCTTGTCTTTTCCCTTTCCTTTTCACTTCTAACTTTATTTATCCATTCATACCTTTCATCATATGGTATGGATATGGATGTGCACAATTTAACCATTCTCTATTAGAAACCATAAGGGATTTTTCAACCATTCTCCCTTAGCTAAACATTGACTTACTTGCTAGTTTTTTTATTTTGTTTGTTTGAATTACACATGTCTCAAACATGTTTACATCTATAGCTTTATGTATTTGGTACATCTATTTCTTTGGACTAAATCATCAGGAATTGGATATTTGGGTTGATGAATATATCTATTCAGTGAATTTGAATAGGTTTTGCCAGCTTGCTTTCCAAAAAACTTAAACAAGTGAGTTTTATAAGTAAGAACACTTTTTTCCTCTATCATGCCAGTAATAGGTGCATTTGTCTTTTTGAAGTTTCTAATTTGATTGGTGTAACTTGAGGGCATTATTATTCTTGTATTTAATTTAATATTAGTGAATTTGACTATCCCTTTGCTTATTAGCTATCTGAATTTGTTTTTCTGAAAATTGCTTAGTTATATACTTATCTGCCTTTCTACTAGGTTGTCTTTTTCTTGACAAATTGTATGTCATATTCATATATTATTAATATTAAAATTATTTCCTTCAGTATTTAAATAGTTTGGCTCAAAATAGCTTTTCTCTGAAGATTTTAATTTTAAAGTTATGTGAACAAAATTGAAATGGAAAATGCCACTTATTAATCATGTATCTATTATTGAAAACCTTAAATAAAAAGGCCTGGCTGAAAAATGAGCAGGAAGTCTGTAGCTGGAACTAGGCCGCCAGTGGCTCAGAGGATGGGAGGGCAGGGACAAGGTCAGTGGTCATGAAAGGGTCAGGCCAGAAAAGAAAGTCCAAGGCAGAATCCCAAGTGAGAATTTAGAGCAGGGAATTAAATAAACAAGTGGGAGCCAGGAACTGGGGGTGGGTATAGAGAGCACACTGGCTGGTTAGAAGAGAGGTCAGGATCCAAGAAAGACACTACAGAGAAAAAGAGGACTCGGCCAGTGAGACAGTACAACCTCAGCATTCCCTCATCCATGTGTGCCTTTCCTGGAGATCCTTCTGCTGTCCTTCTTAAAGGCTTATTTTCTTAAGACAGAAGGAGTTGCACAAAATCTCTGTATGATAAAGGTGATATTATTGTCCCCAGTATTAGAGGGAAAACAACAGCAGTACTCAGAGAGGCTAGGTAGTCTAGAGAGGGGCAAAGCTGAGGTATAGACCTGGGTTCCCATACTCTTGTCCTATACTGTCAGCACATACTTTCATATGTGAGAGTTTCCCAATCTACTCCCACCTGACAAGCTTTAGAAAAATGGAAACAGGAGGGGCTGCCCAAGGTTTAGATAGACAGGTACTCTTGGGTGTTTTCTCAAGCCATCACTTTGACCTAAGTATAATAGACCCAGGCAAGCAAGAAATACTTGTGGAATTTTGCCTTCCCTCCTGGGCAGTTGAGGGAAGACTGTACAGGAGGCACTGCCTAAATTGAAGGATGAGTAGTGAGTGTTGCTGAGAGGTGGGCAGAATGATCATACTCACCTCGGAAGATGTATAGGCAAGAAGTACAACCAGTGCCACATGAGCAGTTCAGAGAAGAGCTGGAATGTTTGTCCAGAAACACCTTTTCCCCAGCCTGGGCTTTTCCTTGGCATTACAGCCTCTGTCTTTTGGTACGGAGGGTCTCTTGTTTGTAGAGACCTGAGCCAGTTATATCCAAAACAGGAAGCTCTGAATCTTCTGTTAACCTAGCTGTAAATTTGGGGTAGATGTGGTCTTGCTCTCAGCATTCCCAGCCTGTTTGTTAGGGTTACAAACTAGAATAAAATAGTTTTTGATAGAGTCTTTGGGAAGAGTAAAAATGAAATGATGCCAAGTCTTTTTTTTTGAGAAGATTTTCCATGTGCATGTGGTGGGGATGAGGGCTGCTAAAAATAAACTGAAAATATTTACTTGTATTATAGAGATAGAATATATAAAATCATAGTGAAGCCAGGGAGCTTCTCCTTTAAAATAGTTATGTCGGGCCTCCCCTGGTGGCGCAGCGGTTGAGTGCTGGGCTGCGAAGCTGCCTGCGGTCTCTGCAGTACCAGTTGTACCATCCCCAGCCGCACCGACGAGGGTCCCACGTGGAGCGCAAACCTCTCCTGCCGTCCCCGCTGCTCCCCTCAGCAGTGTATTTCGGTGCATCTGCCTGTTCTGTTCCCTGCTCTGGCTCTGATGAATTCTCTCACCCTCCAGCGCTTCTGACTGTACCCAGTGCTTGTATAAATAAATAAATAAATCTTTAAAAATAAAATAAAATAAAATAGTTTATGTCTAAAATCTTTTCACTTCTTTAGGTGATTAAAAATTCTGGCCCTCTCCCAAGAGAGAGAGTAGCTGAAGATTTTATTTGGGCTCAGTGGGATATGTCAGAGCAGAGATTATACTACATTGAACTAAAGGTAAATATTAATCCACTGATTCTCCTTTTTTATGGGGAAAATGTAATTTTAACATTATAGTTACAATTTGTTGATCACTATATTTTCATTGATGGGTGCAGCCAATGAAAGTTTGTTAAAAATAATCAAAAGGCTGGGCTTCCCTGGTGGCCCAGGCGGTTGAGTGCAGTGCTATGAAGCTGTCCGCCGCCTCTGAAATGCGGGTTCGATCCCCGCCGGCCATGGAGCAACCCACATGGCACGGCAGACCTCTCCTGTGTCTCCCGCTGTTCCCCTCAGCAATGTATTTCGTCAGTCTGCCTGTTCTGTTCCCCACCCTGTCTCTGGTGAATCCTTTCACCCTCCCGCGCATCGGGCCTGTACCCCCGGTTCTTGAATAAATAAATAAATCTTTAAAAAAATAATAAAAATAAAAAATAATAATCAAAAGGTTTTCAATACTGTTTGGTTTTTGGCTGTCTTCTTCAGTTACTCTCTCTTTAAACAAGTGTTTTTATTGTTTTATTTTGTAATTTGTTGTTTATTTCACTTTCGCTTTCAGAAATCAAGAAGTATTTTAAAATGCATCCAGTTTTACAATGATGAGAGCTTTAACTTAATGGTAAGTCCAGAGAATGATTGGGCTACAGAATATTATATAAGGTGTTGCCCTCTTTTTAAGAGAGTTGTTATAATAAACAGCATTTTAACATTCTGGATGTTGAAATGTCACTCTATGAGTAAATAAAATAGTTCTTGCCGTGTCAAGGCTAAAACTCTACAACTAATACAATTAATATAATCTAGGTTATTATATATTATTAACATAATATAATATAGGAGAGCACACACAGGAAACTTCTGCTAATGGAATGCTTGACATTAAAAACTGTCAATGAGGATTAGTAGAAGGTAATAGGTGTGGTCTATAGTAAATAGCTTTAAGGATTATGAGTCATTTGATCCAAAAGAACTTAAGGATGGAGGATCTGAGAGTCAGATAAAAAGTCAACGAGAGGGCATAGTTCAATTAGTACAAACTCAGCATCCCTCCTGAAAAAGCTATGTGGAGTGCCAGCCTTGCAGTGAGGAGTCACAAATATTTTTATCTGTGGTAGCTAATATGTTGTTATTCTTGACTAAACTAATACTAATTTCTAATTTAGATTGGTATACCATTACAAGAATTTCATTTACTCCTCCCAGCATTTTTGGACTCACTCTCTTTCCAAAGACAAACAGTCCTTCCCTTATTACCTGGTTATCTGTGTCTTGTAAAAATCTACTCCTTTGACATATTATACAGTTGACTTATTGTACAACCTGTTAATGATATTCAATTCTAGGGCAAAGTTTGCCAAGTATTAGCTATTTAAGAAATAAATATACATCAAACTTGTGATTGTCTGTTAACTCTGGAATATTCCTAATGGGCTTTTTGTGCTGTGATTTTGGGGGATAATGTCTGAAAAGAATAATAAGTAATAATAATAATAATAAATGAGCTTTTAATAATAATAATAAATGAGCTTTTCATCAATGGGTAAGCAGAGTCATCTGGCTTGCTCTGTTTTTCAGAACTATCATCAGTTAATGTCACACTTTTGTTCAGTTTCTTCTGATTTTTTTTTTTTTTTTGGCAGTTTGAAGTACCCTTGGACATTTCATTAAGTGACTCAGGATTTCAGTAAGTTATTCATATATTGCTATTAATTTTTATGGATAATTGTGGGCAGGATGATTATACCTAACCTGTGGTGTGCAGATCGAAGGACAATTTGGTATTCTGTCTTTGTGTATGTGTGCATCTTTTATATTTCTGTTCTCTGTAGGAAATATTAACAACTTATCAAGCACAAACATGGGTTTTTACATGTAAAGTCAATGATATTGATTTTCTTAGCCATTTATTTCTGTAGGATGCCTTAATTTATTTTGATCTGTTGAAGTGCTCTTTTCCCTGTGATTAAATAAAAGGATTTGATGAGTCAGAGAGAGCTACATTTAGAACAAAACATGAGAACGCTTTTCTTTTTGCCATCAAAGAACAGATCACAGGCCAGTCCACTTATTGCTCAGCTGAATGTATTGTTTTACTTTTTTTTTTCTGTTTTCCTTTTTGCATAAAAGTGTAGTTTTTTTTTTTTAATTGGCCAAAATAAGTCACAAGGTCAAATCAGCATTTAAGGGATGGGAGAACTAACTCAGTCTTTTGATGAAGAAGCAGAGTTACAATACAAATGGTATGGGTACAGCTAGGAATGAAATTGTAAGGCTACATTTTTCCCCCAGACTACTTCATAATGTAATAAAAACTTGACTTATGAAAAAAATAGACAGACCATCAGTGCACAGCAGAAATGAAAGAATTAGAATATCATTAGAATAATGATAATCCTAAGTGGTTATCTGTTTCACTAGCTTTATTTCATCTATATAAACTTCCACTTGTGCTTATTTTGAAACTAGCAAATGAGTTACTCAAAGTCAGTAAAATTATAAAAATGTAAGTTGAAAGTATTATTTTTTTCCTTTGTTAGTAGGACCATGCTATTTATGTGCCACATACTTTTTTTAATTAACAAGAAACATTAAAAGGCAAACTGTGTTATCTACTTAAATCTCTCAGGTCATGACTCTATTTCTGTGGGTTTAGTAAAGTGGCTACTCACATCCTTTATGAGGGAAATTAATGCATTCATAATGCCTTATCCTTTGTGTTCTTAGACTTGTCAACTTTGGATGTAATGATCTTCAAGACCAAGACAGATTATCCAAGCACTTGACCCTGTGCGTTTTTACCAACCATACAGGTAGAACCAGGGTTGTGTTTATCAATGTATTCAGCTATATGTGAGTTCTGCATACAATTTAGTTGTTGACATGGATGGAGCTAGAAGGAATTATGCTCAGTGCAATAAGTCAGAAGGAAAAAGGAAAATATGAGATGGTTTCACTTATAGGAGGAATATAGGGGAACCAAATAAGATATCAGGGGAAAAAAGTAATAACAATGCAAAACACAACAAAACAAAACCAGACAATTATAAACCAGAGACATTCTGCAGGGGAGGAGCGGGGAGAGGAATCAAAGGGAGGGAGGGAGGACTGTGGTGGCGGTGCATGGGTGCACTGGTGAAGGAAATTCTATGGGGACTACACCTGGGGTGGGGATAGGATAAAGCAAACATTATTTGAAAATGAACAATGGTGTAAAAATATATATAAAAAATAAATGAAGAATAATAACGAATAAACTAAAAAAAAATTAGTTGTTGGTTTGCCATATGGATCCTGAAAATAAAATATAATAAAAGCATATTCTTCAAAAGTTGTGGACTTAGTGAGTCCTGGACCTGGGACGCGACGGTGAGGGAAATCAGACATGGGGGACTGTCATGTCCAGCATGCAGTAAATCTTTATTGTCTTAGTGCTCGTTATATATTATTTTAACTGCAGCAGGTGTAACATCAAAGCATACCATATAATGATAACACATAGGAATGATTAGTCTACTTTCTTAATATTATCTATTTACTTCAGACAGTAGGGTATCAGGTGGTTAGTTCTCATGCACATAATCTTATCGCCCCCTAGCTAGAGCCTGGGAAGTCCACTCATTATTTTTGTTACTCTCAGACTGTGGAGATGTAGAGGCCTGACTCTACGCAGGTCACTTTCTGGGCACTCAACACCAGGTCCTGTCACTCAGAGGTTTTTCTCAGAGACACATGTGTTTTCACATGCCTTAGGGACTCAGGTCAAGGCCCTTCTGCTCACTGCATGGGGTCTCTCCCAACAATAAGTGATTATGTGAATTTTCATATACCAAATTATCTTCTGCATTGTAATTGTTTTTTTGTGGAAGTATTTAACTATTTCCTCTGTCCTTTACATTTCCTATAAATTGGAAGTCAAACCAAAAGACATTGTTGGATACAGGTTAAACATTTTTTGTAAGAATACTTCATCAGTGATGTTGTGAACTTCATTTATACCTTGTTAGGGAGCATGTCATGTCAAGATGTCCTACTAATTGTGAGGCAAAGATTGATAACTTGGTTAGTTGGTAACCCTATCTATCTCTCTTGTAAAAGTATGTTATAACCTTTGCATTAGTAATCTATGAGGTGAAACTTTGGCACCTTAGGACTATCCTAATCCTCTATAACTTTGCACCTGGTGGTTTTGGAATCCACTGAAGCTCCCTCACTGAAGTATATTAAAAAGGTAATGACATGATTAGATATTTGTTTTTTAAAGGCACTGTGAAGAAGTGATTGGATTGGAAAAGGCAAGAGAAAAAGTGGGGAAATGAGCAGTTAGGATGAGGTTGTAATTGTACATTTGAGATGAGCTACTTGCACAGGGATTGGCAACAGAGGGGAAAGAAATAGACAGATTTGATGTACATTTTGGAGATGGAACTGAGAAGATTTACTGAAAGTAAGATTGAGAGGAACCGTTTTCAAGTTCCTGGCATAAGCAAATGGGTGGACAGTGATACCATTTATTGAAGTAGAATGGTTTGGGTAGAACTTAGAGAGGTAGGTTGTGAGAGTTTTGGACATGTTAACCAAGAGCTCTGGCATTGAGAAGAGCGGGCAGGACTAGAGTAGGATAAATGTGGAAGTTGTCAGTCTGTAGCTTTCTTTTGAAGCCACAGGAGGCTGTAGGGTCAGAAAACACATTTCGTCATGAGATCTATAAACATTAACATATAAAAATTAGATGGAACATCTAGAGCAAAGGGGGAAAGTATGTCTGGAGAGAGAGGAGGAAAATCAAAACAAGTGTGGCATTACAGCAGCCAAAGCAAAGGGAGTTTCACTAAGGAGATCTGTTAGTAGGTAGTAAGAGGTGACGCTAACAGCTAACTGTTAGTAGGTAGTGAGAGGTGAAGTCTATTGATCTAGCAACGTGGAGGTTATTCTGAATAGTTTGTGTTGGGTAATTGAAGTGAAATCTTCATGATGTTGGGTTATGTGCCAGGTGGAAGTTGAAAAATTGCAGCAGTACATGTAGACACAAGAAAGGGAGTAGCTGGAATAGAAAGTGGGATTTAGGGAATTTTGTTTTTTTTGATGTTGGAGACTCTAACATGTTGGAATGCTTACAGGATATCTAATGGAAAGAGAAAAGATGGCAATGCACAGCAGAGAGTGAATTGGCTTAGAAGGTAGAATGGAATGGGATCCAGGGTTATCTGGATGTTGTAAACCAGTGTTATGTCAAAAAAAAATTTTAAATACAGGTCATGTGGAGCGAGCTGGCCGGTTCTTCCTTAGTACTTCACTTTAAATCTATTAGATATAAACCATCATTTTAGGCTTTAATTGGATGACTCTTTTATTCCTTTTCATTTTATTCCCATAGAAATTGCTCATGAACAGTAGCAGTAATAAATAGGCTCTTTATGATGTATCTTATTTAATAAAATGTTAGCTTTAGCTGGCATGAGATGTAAAAGAGTCTGCTTTTTTCTTTATCAGCAATATCTGGGAAAGTGGAAAATAAGCCTTCCTCTTCACAGTCATCTTTGAAATAGAAAAAAATAGCTTGTTTCAAATGGAGATGCTTCCAGATTTAAGATAAAACAGAGAAGCAACCTGTAGGTTTCTGACTTATGAGTTGTCAGTTCATGTATTTCCCAAATCACTTTTCAAAAATAGATTTTAAAAAATTATGTTTTGGGGAGTAAGATTAGTTGACATCACTGTATTTTTTTAAGGGTTATTGATGCAAACCTCTACAAATGTATGTTTTCATGCCCAGCACCCAGGCTCAATAATCCCCCACCATGCTCCATAAGACCCCCCTCGCTCCCCTACTCCCACATTTTCACCACTACTTCTAACATTTTTTTTTTAATTTTTTTTTTTTAATAGAGGCATGTTTTATTTATTTATTTATTCATTAGTTTGTTTTGTTTATACATGCACTGGGTACAGTCAGAAGCGCGGGAGGGTGAGAGAATTCACCAGAGCCAGAGCGGGGAGCAGAGCAGGCAGAAGGACCAAAGTACACTGCTGAGGGGAGCAGTGGGCGGCAGGAGAGGTCTGCGCGCCATGTGGGACCCTCCTCCGGTGGCTGGGGAGCAGCCGGGGATCGAACCGGCGCTACAGAGGCTGCTGGCAGCTTCGCAACCCAGCGCTCAACCGCTGCGCCACCGGGGAGGCCCTTCACCACTACTTCTGATTGCCTCCATTTTATAGTCAGATATCAAGAGTTTGATATTGCTTTGGTTTTGTCTAACCCTTTGTTTTCTGTATATTCCATATATTGGTGAAACCATCCAGTATTTGTCTTTGTCCTTCTAACTTATCTCGCTTCGCATTATCCTTTCCAGTTCCATCCATGTTGTTCCAAATGAAAAGAATTTACCTTTTTATAGCTGAGTAGTATTACCCTTGTAGACTTGATTATCATTTTAACAACTTTGTTAATTTGAAAGAAAAAATATGATTCTGTGTTTTAATTTTTCTTTATTACTAAAGAGGCTGAAGCTTTAACTATGTCTGCTTAGAATTTCTTTCTCTTTGTGATCATAATACTTAAAAGCTTAGGATAAACCAGCAGTTTCTGCTGGTAGTAGTTTACTTTATGAAAGTAGTCAAAGTGGTACATAGGGCTTTTATAACTCTTTTAATTATTTTTATACCTTAGTATAGTGTTTTATTCTTAAAGGGTCTGCTGTAATTTTAAAGAAAAGTTATCGTTGTGTTCTCAGTAACCATAACAGTAATTTTACATTTAACAGAAATGTTAACTATTTTTTTATCTTATATTCTTTGTTGTTTTGTTTAAGATATTGCAATAAATGTTCTTCTAACAATATATTGCAGTTTTAAATGTCATCTGAAATATTCACAAATGATAAATACTGGAAACATCTTTAGAGTTCAATGACTTTATGTCTAGGAGTTTGCCTCTGTTCACTTTCCTAACCTTCAGTGGCCTACCACAAAGCCTTGCTTGTAGTGTGGAATTGAAAGTTCTTAGAAACTTGTTAATAGACCGCTTCTACAATTTGGAAATAGTTTATGAGGTAAGGTGAACCAGACATCTAAAAGAATAGAAGTGAGATGAAATGACTTAGAAAACTTTTTTCTACTATTTTAAGCTCTACTAAATACCTTCTTTCTTCTAGGAAGTTTATGTGTATGTTATAGCCCGAAGCTTGACTCTTGGGAACAAATCACATATTCAGTGTTTTACTTTCATAAAGGTACTTTTCATTTATTCTTAATTTTTTTAGCTTTTGTATAATCACTTTTTCCAACAAGTAGCAAATTAGATAGATTTTGAAGTCTTACTACCTCCAATAAATTTTATCAGTACATTCTATACTTGTATTCCTATATAGTACATTTCCTAGAGAAATTTGCTAATGATAAATATCAAGTTAGCCAATTATTTTATATGCTATATATTTATAAGGCCTATAGAGCAACCTAATGGAAATATTTGCCCAAACTGTGTTTGATTGCTTTTTAAGAAACATTTATTTCATGTTACACATCTGTGGTCTAAGAAATTGATATCGCAACATTCAACCTGCAGAGTAAGAAGTGCCCAACCTTTTCCAGTTCTATAGTCAGTGTGTCCTTTAATCATTTTAGTCTGAATGATGCTGAGGCATATTTGTTCTGCCTCTCTTATTCCTTAAAGCTATTATTTATGCAGTACACATTAAGTGGAAGTTAACATTTTTTAAAAAAAGATTTTATTTATTTATGCATACAAAAACTGGGGTATATGCCAGAGGTGCAGGGGGTGAGAGGATTCACCAGATAGAGTGGGGAGCAAAACAGGCAGATTGAGTGAAATACACTACTGAGGGGAGCAGCGGGTGAGACAGGAGAGGTCTGCTATGCCATATTTGGGTTAACTCCCTGGCTATAGATCAAACTCATAGCCATAGCTTGATAGTGTGGAGACTGTAACCCCTGTGCCACCAGGGAGACACAGAAGTTAACATTTTTTAAAGATGGGATTGTTTTCCATATTTAAAGCTTTATGCTAGTCCACTTCAGAGTTTATTATTCTGAAGGAGTGCTACTATTAATGTAGAAAATAGAGATCAAAGTAGAAAAGTTTAATAACTTAACTAATAATGAAGAAACTAAAAGTACCTTCAGATCTACATGTAAGTACATGCTTTATTTAATAGCAGTAAGTTCAGTATTTTGTAGATGTTTTTACATATTTTTCTAGTGAGTAATTATTAAAACCAATAAATGAAATTTTCTGATTGGGAGTGTAGCCCAATACACTGCATTTAGTAGATAGTCTAATGTCCTTTTTTTTTTTTTTACATTAATGTTTACTGCATGATTATGTATATTGGGGTGTTTATAAATGTAAATATATTTTTTATAATAAATTTTATTTTTATATTCCCCATACAATTGCAACCCCCCATTCTGACCCCAATCCCTCCCCTCCCGCCCCCCACCCCCCAAAAGTGTCTCTGGTTCATAGTTTTTTGTTGATTTTGATTTTCACTTTCTTATAGTTATTCATTTTCCTGGTCCCTTATTTAAGTTTTCTAGATTCCTGCTATGAGTGAGACCATCCGGTATTTTTCTTTTTCTTTTTGGCTTATTTCACTGAGCATGATCCCTTCCAGTGCCATCCATGTTGCTGCAAATTGCATGTGTTTATCTTTTTTGAATGCTGAGTAATATTCCATGGTATATATGGACCACATCTTCTTGATCCAGTCATCTATTTTTGGGCATTTGGGCTGTTTCCAAAGCTTAGCTATTGTAAACAGTGCTGCTGGAAACATAGGGGTGCAGGTGCTCTTTGGAATTGATGTTTCTGTGTCCTTTGGGTAAATACCTAGGAGTGGAATTGCTGGATCATATGGAAGCTCTATGTTTAGTAGGTCAAGAAATCTCCACACAGCTCTCCATAGTGGTTGGACCAGTTTGCACTCCCACCAACAGTGCAGGAGAGTTCCTTTTTCTCCACACCCTCGCCAACATTTGTTGTTGCTAGTTTTTTTAATATGTGCCATTCTCACTGGTGTAAGATGGTATCTCATGGTAGTTTTGATTTGCATTTCCCTGATTACAAGTGATGTTGAACATTTTTTCATATGCCTGTTGGCCATTTGCATTTCCTCTTCAGAGAAGTTTCTTTTTAGCTCTTCTGCCCATTTTTTGACGGGATTATTTTCTTTGTTGTTCTTGAGTCTCATCAGCTCTTTGCATTAGTGTTGGGTGCAAAAATGTTCTCCCAGTCAGTGGGGTTTCTCTTTGTTTTTGTTATTGTCTCTTTTGCTGTGCAGAAGCTCTTTAATTTGATGTAGTCTCAGCTGTTTATCTTTGCCTTCACTATCACTGCTTTGGGTGATGTGTCTGTAAAGATGTCTTTGATGTGCAAATCATGTAGTGTTTCGCCTATATTTCCTTCTATATATTTTATGGTTTCAGGTCTTATGTCTAGTTCTTTAATCCATTTTGAGTTGATTTTTGTGTATGGTGTGAGGTAGTGGTCAAGCTTCATTCTTTTGCATGTAGCAACCCAGTTTTCCCAGCACCAGTTATTGAACAAACTTTCTTTGCTCCAATGCATAGTCTTTGCTCCTTTGTCAAAGATTAGTTGACCATAAATCTGTGGGTTTATTTCTGGATTTTCTATTCAATTCCATTGGGCTGTGTGTCTGTTCTTGTTCCAATACCATGCAGTTTTGATGATTATGGCTTTGTAGTATAGTTTGAAGTCTGGGAGTGTGATGCCTCCATTCCCTTCTTTCTTTTTCAGGAGACTAGCTCTTTATTTCTTAACCTCCTCTCTCTGTGTTCATGTTCCCTCTGTACAGGGCACAGCAAGACCTTCACTGCTGCTCTGGGAAGTGTTGACTCACAGGCGACAAAGGGCATTATTTTTCTCAATCTTGGTGAGTAAGGTAGGACATCTCTCTGCTCTGACCTTTCCGTCTATTACGTGGCATGTCTCAGCCTTCTTGATCTCATTTTCTCTCTGTGCGCCCCTTTTTCTCATGGCTCTTTGGAACTCAAATTGTAATCACATTCACTGACCTCTTTGAAGCCCAATGGGAAGGTTTTATTTGGAAACAACCTCCTCATCCCAACCCCTCAGGCTCTTTTGGGGGACACGGCTCCTTTTTTAGAGAATCTATGGTGTGATCTTTCTTACAGTTTTAGTAGCAATCCGAAAAAGCCATCTGTTAGTGTAAAAATAATGATAGCGAATGAGGTATTCCCTAAAAGCCTGTAAGAAATAATATACAGCATTTTGTCCCTTGATTCTAAAAGCTTCCAAATCCCATATGTAATTTATAGATCAGATTGTGTGAGTTTTTCATTGAGTAAGTGTGGTAAAGGATACTTAACTATTAGGGTGAGCATATTAAGGGAATCTGTAAGGAAGAAAGTAAAGAAGGGACTTATTGTATCTCTCTACTAATAGCTATTTTTCCACACCCTTTGGCATGTGGGGGCATAAACAAGTTAGCACAAGACTGAAAAACAGAACTGTTGTTTGCCTGCACACTGAACATGGTGCAATATTTTAAAAAGAAAATCTGCTGTCATGAAAAAGGTTTAGGAAGGCGTGATGTGAGGAAACTGAGTGAAATGAAAACCCAAATGATAAGAAAATTTATAAAAAATTTTATTTTGAATGACATTATTGATCAGGTGAGATATGCTAACTATAGCAAATTTTAACTTGGGCTCTGAACTTATGGGAAACTGCCTTGGAGAGGCCTGATTCTACTGTTTCCTATAGTAAAAGATAAATATAAGGTTTCTTGGGTCTGGGACTTGATTCTTATCAGCAGCCTACTATCAGCATCCTATCTCAACAGTGATGTGGGAAACTTTCCACTAAAAAAAAGTTGTTCTTTGTGAGGTCAAATCCATCCTTTTTTTAAACCCTTGGGAATGACTCTTGAAAAGGGCAAGCATAGTTTTATCTATGATCTTCAGAGTGTGGAGAAAGAAGTACTAGTGCTTTGTAAAAATAGGCTCCCATTCATAAGTCATCTTTCCTTCATAAACACAACTTATGTTAAATACACCAAATTGTACTCAAGGTTTAAACTATTTTAGAGTTAATTTTTATAACTTTTTTTTTTGAGTGATGTAATTTTTTGCTGTTGTTTGCGTGCAGTTTCCCTGAAATGTCACCCTATTAAAACAGGCTTATATTAATTGAAATATTAAAGGGTGGCTTTTTTCTTAAAGTTTTTCATGAAACCCAAACACCTTTATGTAAGGAAGATATGTTTATAAATAAAAGCTACCATTTAAAAAATGGATATTCAGTGTTACTTATTATTTTGATCTTTATAATTCTGCTTGGTGACATTATCTCTATTTTACAGATAATCAAACTGAGGCTCAGAAAGGTTGAAATGTGTGCCAAGCTTCCTTTAAGTGTTTCTTATCAGGGTCTCTTATGTTAATTTCCTATTGCTGCTTTAACAAATCACAACTTCACAACAACACAAACATTCTCTTACATTTCAGGAGGCCAGAAGTCTGAAATGAGTCTTGAGGGGCTAAAATGCAGCATGTGGGTAGTACTGGTTCCTTCTGGGGATTCCAAGGAAGAATTCATTCTTTGCCTCCTCCAGCACCTAGAGCCCAGCATTACTTGGCTTGTAGCCATACCACTCTAATTTCTTTTGTTCTTATATGGTCTTCTCTTTTGTTGTTAGCTTTCCTTCTTACAAAGACATTTATGATTACACTGGGTCCTCTTGGATAAATCCAGGATACTTTCCCATTTCAAGATCCTTAATACATCATGGAGGTCTCTTTTGTCAGTTAAGGTGGCATATTCACAGGATTAGAACATGAACATTTTTGGGAACCATCATTCAGTCCAACACAGGTATTGTTGACATTGTTGGTGAGGTGATAATCTGTGTGTGTCCATCACATAAAAGGATTAGACATCTCAGGAGTCCACTTACCAGAGGGTAACAGGAATCTATCCACCACACCAATGCTGGTGATGCAGAAAACCCTTGTTTATCTTCAAATGTTCCCTCTCCACAGGATAGTACCACCCTAATTAACTGGCTAAGTGGTAGGACTAGGAGTTTGCCTACATTATTTTCTATCCCAGTGTTTTCCATTGAGTTCAACTATTTTGTTATTCATGTTTTTTTTTTATTTAATTGTGGTTATACTATTATTGCAAACTCTTGTAATAAGCACTTTAACATCACTTAAGCCATGGTGTTTGAAAGGACACTTTCAAGTCAACTGATTAGAATTTTATATCCGTTTTCCTTTCTCCAGAACACCTATGTAAATGATTAGCATTATTTCTTTGCTTCTTAGGAAAAGCAGAGTCTCACTGACTCACTCGTAACTTTAAATGTTTCATCTATTGTATGGATTTCTCTGTTTTTCTGAGATACTAAAAAAAATTAATGGCAAGAGCTACTTCACCCTGCCATTCTCCAGAAACCTATTTTTACACCTTGTCTCAACTGTATACAAATACTTTTAGTTCAGGGATCATGAAGTTGTGAATTCTAGGCAGTTAGCTAGGCAAGAAATTAACACTTCACAAAGTATCAGAGATTGTTTTGATGAATATCAGTTTAATCTAAAAAAGTGATGATGATGGTGACATTGATGATGACTATGATGATAATGGCGAGCAGGCAAAAGAAAGGAAATTACATTTTAGAGCTTCCCCAAACTGGCAGAAACTATGAAAGAAGTTCTCATAATAAGCTATTGCCAGCCTATTAGGTTAAGTAATAATTCATATTGCTTTTTTTGATTTTTTTTTAATTTTCATTTGCTCTCAAGAGATATTTAAATTCATATAAAGTGACAGTTCACTTAGAAACAAAACTACAGCTGTAAGTCAAGATAACCATGGCTAAATATGTGAAAAAGAAAACTAGCCATAGATTGAAATAAATTTGATCTGGCTAGTAAGATGAAATGTATTAACATCTTGCAGCTTATTACATTAGTTGAAACTTTTGTATTTTAGAGGTTCAAAGAAACAAAGGGGTCCTGTGAAGCTCTGGACTTGATCTGTACATGTACAGCTCTTGCCATGTGGAGATGACTTAAATCTTTTCCTTCTACAGACTACTATGTGGCCGTTTACTTTCCCGGTCATTTCTTTCATCTACTTAATATTCAACATCCAGACCTGATCTGCCACAGTCTATTTCTGACAGGTATGGTTGTAGTTTTTTCTTCACCATCATGATTTGACTTTAGTATTTATGTTTGGATGAGTGAGCGGGAGTTCTTTTTATTTGTTGATCTACTCTTTTTTTTTTTTTTTGCCAGGAAGCAATGAAGTGATTGATATGCTACCTCATAGTCCTTTACAGTCATTGTCAAGCTCCCTGGTACTGGATTGGTGTTCTGGAAAGCTCTATAGAGCACTCCTCAACCAGTCATATTTATTGCAGTTCCTATGGAACACTCACCTAGATTGTGAGAAGATGGCCATGTTGCACTGTATGCTCTCATGTGGCCAAGATACACGGTTCCTGGAAGCCAAGGTGGGAATATAGCTAATGTTTTAAAATTGGCAACTAGACAACACCACCTTTATTTATTTGGTGGTTGAAAATGAACAGAAGTTATTTTTATTTGTTTAGCAATTAATTGAGGTTTATGAATCTGTCCTAACTAGAACATATTCTTTTTTTTTAAAAGATTTATTTTATTTATTTATGCATGCAAGAACTGGGGTCTAGGCCAGAGGTGGGGAGGGAGTGAGAGGATCTACCAGGGACAGAGTAGGGAGCAGAACATGTGGGTTAGTTCCCTGGCAGGGATCGAACTCATGCCCAGGTAGCTGGTGATAGCTTAATAGCACTGAGACTTAACCTCTGCACCAACAGGGAGGCCCCCAAACACATTCTTTTCTTATGCTGATTTTTTATGGATCCCAACCAGATCTCAGACAGTGAGGGGGTATGTATGTGTTCTTTTGAATATTTTATTTCCTATATTGTGAATAAATGTTTATACAGTAACATTCCAAGGAAATGCTCTATTGAGTGAGTTTCTCAAATATCTACTTTTCTTCCTGGTCTATTTTTGATATATCATCAATAGGTTTAAAATATGGTGAAATGTATTAATTACATTTTCAATAAAGGTAGTTCATATTTATATTGCATATTATAGTTTACAAAGCACATTTTCTTTCACACATTTCTTGTCATTTAATTTTTATAGCTTCCCTGTGAAGTCAGAGGAATCCATCTACTAGACTTGTTTGGGAACAGTGGATCTTTGCTTAATTGAACAAGAGCATCTTAAGCAGTTTTTTAACTTAAATCATATAAATTTATATTTATTCACCTACCTTTGGTAGAGATTAAGGTTCTTACTTTGTATATCAGCTAATTGCAGTCAAATGCTCTACCCTGAACTATGCACCCCATATTAGCTAATTGAAGTTCAGAAGCATTTTTCCTGCATAAAACCACTAATGTGACATGCTTTTGAGTCTTTCCAAAGCTTTCAACCTACAATTGACCCAAATTCAACGCAAATTCAACCTACCAACACTTTTTGTGTCCATGTTTCACTTGTCTATAGTAATATTTTATTAAATTACCTAGTTATGAAAATAAGTACAATTAGCATGAATAGTTTTGGAAATAAAAGCAACTTCTTAGTAGGAGCAGAAATGTGAAAGTTCACTTTGGCTGGGCAAGCCTTACAATATCCATTAATTCTAATGTAGGTAATGAGGAGCCTCATTCATCCAGCAGGTAAGGATGTTTATGGAGAGCACTTGAGAGAAGTTGATATGACAGGGGTTTTCTCTCCTTTGGGAGGACATAACAGCAATGCTCATGAAGGTTAAATGATGTAACAATGTTCGCAGTAGTGAATGAGCTGGAATTCAAACCCAGGTCTGCTGCCTTTATGCTAAGAGGTTTGGTTTTGTTTTCTCCTATATTCCGTGGCTCTTCACACTGGTATTTTGCTATATTATGACTTACTCTCATAAAAATAAACAAACTTTGCTTGGAAGAGGGTTTACTTGAAACCTAGCCAAGGGTAATTATTAAAAAGATGAGTAAAAATGACCTCACAGCCTTGCATTACCTATCTGGAAGGTAATGTATTCTCTTCAAATAATGTGTGTTCTTAGATAGTCCAAAGTAGCTATAGAATGAAAAAAATTTATATATATTTTGTACTTCTTTTGTGGTGGGGCAGGGTGCAGATTTAAATGACAACAGAGTTTTCTTTTTACTTTTTAAAGATTATTCAATGGATTTCTGAGAACGTCTCTGCCTGCCATTCATTTGACCTCATTCAGGAATTTATAATTGGTAGGTGTTGCTGATGGCTCATGTTAAGTTGAATACTTGACCTTTTTACTTGAGGGAAGGTAGTAAATTGATAATGCCTCAATCTGTCAAAATGATGGTTAGGAACTTTAAAAAACTCTGTTGAGGTAGGCAGCTAATTAAATTTCATTCTTTTGTGGTTTTCTGAGAAATTGTGGCTGTTCAGAGACTGATGAGATGTAAAAAATAACCATGATTTAACCGTACTAGTGATTTTTTTCAGTAATATGTAACTTTCTTAGCTCAGGTTTGTGTTGATTGGTTCTGTATGAAGTAGTATGTAATGTCATTTGAATAGTAAGTACCAAATAAAATTTTTTGAAATTATTCTCATTGTAAAAAGTAGAATCTGACATCTTAATCTGTAGCTAGAACCATAATAGTTAGCCTTCTGAGGATTTGAAGGATAAGGAAATAAAAACTTTTGTTGATTTGCTTTAGTAGATTTGTGATATACTAAATCTCCTGCTTTATTCTTAAGACTGTCTTAATTTTATGTCTTTTTTTCTTTCAAAAATAAACTCAGCTTCTTCATACTGGCACATATATGCAGAGACGAGTAACATGGATACACTTTTGCCATATTCCTCAGTCCTTACTTGGAATACAGTAAGTTAACATTTTGTATTCCTCATACAATTAAAATTGATTCACACTATCCAGCTATCAAAAAAGATGAACTAGTTCATTTTGGTGATTATGCTAAGTGAAGTAAGTCTGGAAGTGAAAAGCAATTATTGGATGATTTCACTCATTTAGAAACTATAGAAAACCAAAGAAAAACTGACAATACATAACAAAAATAACTCTTAGACTTTGAAAAATATGGTGGTTACCAGAAAGGAGGATGTGCAGGGGGTAAGGAGGTAACATGATGGTGTATTGCCCAGGAACTGTGGTGGACAGCAAGTGAAGAACATGCATGTGATGAGGGGTGAAGTTGTACTTCCCAAATGATAAAATTATGTACACTAATGGCAAATCAATAAAATTTGATTAAAAATTGATTTATAGGGGCCTCCCTGGTGGCGCAGCGGTTGAGTGGTGGGTTGCGAAGCTGCCCGCAGCCTCTACAGTGCAGGTTCGATCCCCGGTCCCACATGGCGCGCAGACCTCTCCTGCCGCCCGCTGCTCCCCTTAGCAGTGTACTTCGGTCCTTCTGCCTGCTCTGCTCTCCGCTCTGGCTCTGGTGAATTCTCTCACCCTCCCGTGCTTCTGACTGTACCCAGTGCTTGTATAAATAAATAAATAAATCTTTAAAAAAAATTGATTTATAGTATTGGGTTGTTGCAGGATATCCCCATCATGACCATCAAGGTTGTGATTTCTTTTATGATTTGACTGATAAGGAGCTGACTTGGAATTTTCTGACAGAAAAATAATAGTGAGTCCTTGGCTATGGGCCAAAGGTAGTGATACAACAATATGATGCTACAGGATATTTGTTTCTCTTGCTGCTACCAAGCAGACTCTTTTGTCATCTTCAAGTGGTATTTTAAATTTTTTTTTTTTTTTTTTAGTGACAGGTCAGATTAGCACCTTATCATCCTTTTCCCAGCCATACAAGAAAAGTAGTAATAACTCAGAGCATCAAGAGCAGTAAAAGTCAGTACTCTTAAGCATACTCACTCCATTCAATCTTTTCTCATTGGTGTGGACTACCTCTTTTTTTCTTATTTTTTTAAAGATTTATTTGTACAAAAAACCAGGGTACAGGCCAGATGCGCAGGAGGGTGAGAGGATTCACCAGAAACAGATCCGGGAACAGAACAGGCAGACTGATGAAATACACTGCTGAGGGCAGTAGCGGGTGAGACAGGAGAGGTCTGCTGGCCATGTGGGTTGCTCTGAGGCCGGTGGGGATCAAACAGGCACTTCAAAGGCTGCAGACAGCTTCATAGCAGTACGCTTAACCACCTGCGCCACCAGGGAGACCCCTGCCTACCTCCTTTTTAATTGGAAGTGTTCGTTTTCTCTTGAACATGGTGCTATAAACTGAACTTTATTAGATGAGAAAGTGAATGCTATGTACAGGCTGTCTCCCAAGAAGTTTCTGCCTCTTTTCCTTTCACATTTAGATGTTAGAACTACACATTTAATCTTGAGACACAGATTTGTATCAAAAAGGTATTTAGGAAAACAAGTTTAATTCAGGAACTTGGACATAGTAAAATATATACTAGGATAAACTGTGACAATTCCCATTTTGTATTTAGACAACTTAAATGCAGTCTTTAGAAAAAGAAGTTTCAGGTATATTTAATTCCTAAAATTTTGATATGCGCAGCAGTAGTGTTTTCCCAAAGATCCTTTCTTCTTGTCTTTTACTGTTAGCTATTAAATGTTCATGCCTCACTATAGTATTATAAGAGAAAAAGAAAGACCTGGGCCTGTTCCTTCTCCAGTCCTGTGCCTTTTTTAAAAAAAACTCTTGTGACTATCATGCAGACTCTGTGGTAACATGGCAGGAAGTTTGCAGGTTAAGCCACCCAGAGCCAGGAAATGTACATCTCAGCTTCCTCCCCTCAGCACCCCAGCCTGTTTGTTTTTGCTCTGCCCCACGTTCAGTGACTGGAGGCTAGGACAGGCCCTCTAGTTTCCAGGGTTTTGTTTAAAGATGGAACATGTGCTAATGGGATGCCTGCTGAGAATAGATCCCAACAGGCAATTTTTCACTTTTGCATTTTTCATCCCTTTGTGGGGCCTGTTGTGGACATGTGCAGTGATGCCAGGAAACCCTATGAGAAACACAGTATAAAAAAACCCAAATTACGACCACCACGTACTGAGCTTATTTTAGGGTTTACCGCATTGCTTGAAGCTTCTTGCGGTTGGAGTCGATTACCTTAAAGGTCTCTCTCATCCTGAAATTGTGTGAAGTCTCGGCTTATTTTTAGCAATGATATAAATCATTTACTTTTCTTTTTTCTAATCTGCAAATGTTCTTAATGCCACACCCTTACCAAACATTTACCACAACAGAGAACATTAATTTCACATTTCTGTATGGAGCTGGGTTATTTCTGTAAATAATTGAACTGGATTTTTTAGAATACAAAAAAATATGGTTATTTTTAAGATACAAGAAAATGTGGTGACACCAAATTGTGGTTTGTAACAGCCTTATTATTCCTGTTTTAAGATGCTATTTATGAACTAAAACTGTAGTGAAATTTTAATACTTTCCTGAAGTTTCCTATGTTGCTGAGTAATGACAGGTGAAGTGCACAGCAGATGCTTATCATAGACTTCCTACTGCCACAGGGGAGAATTGGGTACTTGAATGCTTTGGAAATTATTTCCCTATCACCGTAATGTACTTTTCCTATGGAAAATGAAAAGATAAATTCTGACCTTCGCTAAAGATAAATTCTAAGCAAATACCAAGTTTTATTTTTACGTAACACTTTCTTGATTATTTTATTGTCTATCATCTTATTTTTAGGAAATAAAGATAAATTGACTATTTAAGAGGCTAAAACACATAATTAACATATAAACACACTTTTCACATGACAGTGAGTAAAGGGCAATTTAGGACATTGACCCTTTTATTTAAATTTCTGTTTTAATGTGCACTGGTTAGCAAAATTATAGTTTGGACTTCCTGATAATACTTGCACATCTTTCACATTTGCCATGGTTGTAGTACTGTATAAACCCTTATGAGGATCGTTTATCCCTGAAATTATGGTGAAGGTTGAGGTGCAGAGAAATCTTCCACTAAAGTCATGAAAGAATCACATTAGCCTTGGTCTCTCTAGTGAGGCAGGAGCCAACTATAATACATTTAAAGAAAAGAGAAGGAGAATGTAGGAATTTTAAAAAATGGACCATATTCTCATTATTACACTTGACGGTGCAAATGGTATTTGCCTCATTTGTTCTTGAATGGAAATGAGCAAATAATATCTATTTGGCCTCTGTTTCTTCTTACTAGTCTTCTCCTTTCCTTTGAAGATCCTGTCAACTATTATAATCACAACTTTAAAGAATATTTCCCTTCCCAAGGGAAGAGATAGGCTGTGTCCAGTGTTATTTATATACCCCAAGGTTTATTTAAAGTAGAAGTTAGCAAACTGGAAGCAGCTCTCAGCTTCTGTCTGCAGAAAACACTTCCTGAAGACTTGAGGGTATCATAGTTGTTACATTTACCAGTTGTGGGTATGTTTTCCCTCCCTTAGGAAATTCCTGGAATAACCTTTGTGACAGAAGAGATTGCATTGCCTCTTATGAAGGTAAATCCCTTACAGTGAGACAAAACCACAGACACACGTGGATTCCTTGCCCATCTCCATACTCCACTGAAGTGAAATCTTGGTACCCTCAGTGTTGTAGGGGTTCCAAAAGAGATTGTAATCTGTCAGGGGAGGAAGGGGGAAAGGGGTAGGATTAGTTCTCTAGAAAATCCTACCTAAGTGGCTGAGTAGCCACTAGGGATGATAGTAGGGCAATTCTTAAGACTGTCTTTGAAGAGGGAAGTTTTCTGAAGATGGAGAGCTACAGGGCTCTATGAAAACCATATACACCTAGAACTTGCCACTGTGCCTCCAGACAGTCTGGACTGGAGTTCCTGTAAATTATCTTTAGAGGGCCTGGCAGCTATTTTTTATTGCATTTGTGCTGCTACTGCCTCAAAACACTCTCCCTCTCTCTTTCCCTCTCTCCCACTGTCGCTCTCTCCTTTCCTCCCTCCCTGACCCACCCTCCTTCTACCTCCCCCCTCTCAAAACCATTAAGTAACCTAGGCTGGGATTATCTAATTTCCTTCTGGTTCTAAGAACAGCTTTTCTGTGTCTCAAGAATGACCTGCATTGGCTCTGTGATCTCAGTCAACTTTTTGTACACCACCTCCTCCTTCCTGTCCACTAAGCGGTAGCTATTAGTGTCTTTCTGCAGTCTGGTGGTTTTAGAAGGTTTCTGAATACAATGGGGAAAATGGGGTGGGGTGGGATGAGTAGAAAAGAATATGTATGTAGTTCAAACTAGAGAGTATTTCAGCACTGTTTCCTTGAAACGCCTTTCTTGTTTTGGCATTGCCTCCTGTTAATTATAGCTTGGTGAGTACTGGGAAATCTCAGCTTTTGGCAGCTGGCTGCTCAGTTTGCTGCTGCCTTTTGTTTATATTGATTCTTTTGGATCCCAGTAGGGCAAGGCAGGCCTGGGCAGCTGGGGGGAACGCCATGGGCATTTAAGGTCGGGCTGATGCACTGTGGTAAGATGGGCCAGCACAGGCGGATTTAGTGGTTCTGGGTTGTGGTCCAGAGAAACATCCTTTAAGGAGACACTAACAAGCAAAATTTCTAGGCACAAGATCCCTGTGAAGCTCTACAAAGGTAGGAAGACAAAGGGAAAAAGGTTTGATGAATATTTTTAAAGTTACTTATTAGAGACTCTTTTCATTTTACTGTTTTTGCTCCTACCACTACTCCTACCAGACCCACAGTGTGTTTACTGGACAAGTGATAAACTGGAGAAGAAAAGTTCTAACAGAATTGTCACCCACAATTCTGCAGTTGCTAACAGGCCAATTGCCTATTTCCCCCATTTTGTCTTGTTCTTTGTCACAGGTATGTCTATTTTACCTAGTAGTAATGACAAGCAAGAGATATTTCGTAAAAATTACATGTTATAATGTAAACATTTTGCAAGTTTCTAATGTAAGCTTCATAATTATGACTTCTGATGATGCCATAGACTTCTACTGGCCTTTACTTTTCTCCTTAATAACTCTTGTGAATCTACAGGTAGACTGTGGTAATGTGACAGTGTGCTGTGTCTAATTTACTGAAGCATTCTTCTGTTTTTGGACAGTAATTTGAGTCCAGTCCCAATTAAAAAAATTGTTTTGCTGCTAAAAATAATGTTGCAATGAATGCTTTTATCCATATGGTTTTCAAAAAACAGTTTATTCCTCAAAGATTATAAACCCAGGTTTAAACAAAACAGTAAAACAGTAAAATGAAAAGATAGAGTCTCTAATAAGTGACTTTAAAAATATTAATCAAATCTTTTTCCCTTTGTCTTCCTGCCTTTGTAGAGCTTCACGGGGATCTTGTGCCTAGAAATTTTGCTTGTCAGTGTCTCCTTTAAGGATGTTTCTCTGGTGAAAGGCAATAACAGTATTTATTGTCTTCTCTGGTAAAAGGCTATAATAATATTTATAGTCTTCTATTAAATTTTTTTCAATGAAGAAACGTTGCATTATAACATATAAGTTTCAGGTATGCATTGTTATAAATCAGCATCACATATACTACATCATATATACATCATTAAATTTACTACTAAGAGTTCAGTTATGTCCATCACATATACTTGTCCCCTTTTACCAGGTTTTCTGACACCCTTGCCCACTTTCTTTCTGGTTTTGATTAATTTGGTCTTGTAGTCTAAAAGTTTGTTTTATTTAGTACATTTATTTATTTTGTTTATGTACCACATCTGAGTGAAGTGTAGTGGGGCTTTTTCCATCTGACTTACCCTGAAGGTTCATCCATGTTGTTGCAAATGATAGAAATTTCATATTTTATTTTTTTTCCTTCAGCTGAGTAGTATTCCATTGTGTGTATGTGCCACATCTTGATCCAGTCATCTGTTTATTGGCAGTTCCTTTTCAACTCTTGCCTTTTGTAAATAATGTTGCATTGAGCCTAAGGATGCATATATCTCTTCGATTAGTATTCTGGAATTCTCCAGGTGAATACCCAGAAGTAGGATAACTGGATCATATGGAATTTGTTTTTATCTTTTGAGGAATCTCCATGCTGACTTCTGTAATGGTGGCACCAATTTACGTTCCCACCAACAATGTATAAGGATTCTATTCTCTGTACATAATCTCCCACACTTGTTGTTTCTTATTTTTTGGATAATAGCCATTCTCACAGGTATACTTCTGCTTCTTTTTGCCATATTATATTCAGGAAACTTTGTGATAATTTACCCTATTACAAAGGACTTTTATCAGTTTTATTATAATCTTATCAACATTAAAAAATTAAGTATAAAAGTGATGGGATGCTCTTTTAAACATTTTACCCATTGATTTATTCTAAGAGTACATTTTGGCTTTGTTTTGGATCAAAGTAGTTTATTTTTGTGCACTCTGGTTTTTGTTTTGGTTTTTGGGGCGTGTGTGTGTGTGTGTAAAATGATGTGGGGTTTTCTGGTCATCCATTTTTTTCTCCTTTGCTATTCATTCTGCCTGTTTCCCCTCTGTCCTAAATATCTTTAACATTTTACACAGTTGACAGTTGTTTCCCATTAACCCTTGCCAAACATGCATGGCAGCAGTTTGGTGACTCCACAGCTATCCACATGCTAATAGAAAGCATTATCTGGGACACATATGAACTGTAAATCTCTTCACTATCCTTTCCATACACACAGAATGCATCAGGGAAGGCAGAGGGGTGCTGCCAGGACTATCATGAGGCTCAGGAGAAGGTACTAACTTTGGTTTAGCCAGTTCTCCTGTTACCCACCCCAATAACCCAGCATGGGAGACTGATCAATACCCTTTAGTTCACAGCACACCTAGCCCTAATATCTCATTTGTTCCTCCATCTCTTCTGTACAATATCACTCACTATAAGCTGCTGCCTTTGCCTTTGACCTACTTCTTTTATTCCACCCCCCTGCCCTCCAAAGTCCCAGCTTAATTATATTGTGATGGAGCAGGTTGCCATGGCACCTACCACCCTGTCCTCCTTCCTCTCCAGTGTCCTTGTCATGCTTACTTGGCTTAGAACACCCAGGGACAGAATTATAAGTTACCTTCAAATGTGTGCTGACTGCCAGACTCCATGAGACCCAAGAGACCCTTGTCTGCTCTGACCATATTTGCTGCCATTCTTCTTGGTAGATGACTGCACTGAGGAGGAGTCAGGAGAGGCGAGGGCAAAATGAAACCAACTGAATACTTTTTTCTTGTTCTCTCTGCAAATAAACAGTGTACAATAGAGTTTTTCACACGTTTACTACATGAACTATAATTTAACTGACATAAACCTATTAAGTTAGAAGTTTATCACCTTTATAAAGTGTTTTCAAAAGAATTTTTTCAAAAGATTTATTTATACAAGCACTAGGTACAGTCAGAAGCATGGGAGGGTGAGAGAAATCACTAGAGACAGAGCAGGGAACAAAACAGACAGACTGACGAAGTACACTGCTGAGGGGAGCAGCGGGCAAGACAGGAGAGGTCTGCTGCGCCATGTGGGACCCTCACCAGCGGCCAGGGATCGAACCGCCGCTGCAGAGGCTGCAGGCAGCTTCGCAGCCCAGCACTCGACCACTGTGCCACAAGGGAAGACCCTGTTTTCAAAAGAATTTTAAGCAATTAAACAGGTTTATTGAAACTAGGTTCTTAAAAAAGCAATGTCATCAAAAGTGACCATCCTAAGAATGATTTTACCCCTTTGTTGTAACATATGTCTTTCATAGGAAAGTTTCAACTTTCATAAATGGTAAACATTACCACTGATTTTATGGTGAGAAGAGCAACGATGAAAACTCTCTAACCAAAGGAAGCAGGCAAAGATTAACAGAGAGAGAGAGAGAGAGGAAGAAGGGGGGTATAATGAGCATGCCACAAATAGAAAAATGGAGTTTTTCACCGAAATATTTTTTTTAATCCAGACATCTTTAGTTTACATTTCATAAAGTAAGGGAGCCTTCTATTTCATCATTTCTTTAGAGATCACCTGCCCTAGAGAAGGCCAGGAAGACTTAATGTCTCTTCTCACTTACAGTCACTGGAATGTGAGGGTGTCCCTACAAGTTTTTTTGTTTATCAAGGGCCTAAATATTCCTGAGCACTTGGGAAAAGAGTAGTTGACACTTAGGCTGTTTTCCATTCAGACACTACTTTAATTATGTTTCTTGACTTTAAAAAGTATTTTAAAAATACTGTTTTAAAACCGGGTAGAACTTGCCTATAATTAATTGCTTTATGAAGCAGAAAAGACACTTTTTCCCCTTGACCTTTACTCAATATAGGCAAATAGAGAGCCATCATTACTTAAATAAGAGGTTGGTTTGAGTTTTGAATTATCAACACAATTACAATGTGTAAAAGCTTATACTTTCGAAAAATTAGAAGCATTACTTTGAAAAATCTGGTGCAAGCTGTAGAGCTTTTCCCCAGAAAAGAGCTCAAACACATGCTCCATTTTACATACAGTCTGTGGGTTCTTCCCATGGACATGTCTTATCTGTTTGTTCTCAGGTACAAAAGGCAATCAGGAAAGGAACTTGTAAATAGAGAAGTGTGGAAAAGGAAGGCAATTTGGGGAAGATCTTTTCTGAAGAACCACTCCTAAAACACAGCTTTAGAAGTATGTGAGGGGGGTCTTTTGACAGGAGGAAGTGTTTGGTCAGAGTGGAGGAGGCTAGGTACCAGCATTGCTTCCTTCTGTTATCTTGTCCTGGGCAGGATCCTGTGGACAGAATGATGGGACAGCAGGCAGAGCTAATAGCTTAACTGACCACTAGATGTCACTACAGCACCAATTACTGTGTCTGAACCCAGCCTTAAATAGCAAGAAAGCTGTAGTAGACTGCCTGTCAGGAACCTAATATAGTCAAATGTCAGCAGGATTTGTTTATGTCATTAAAAAAGAAATTAAATACGAGGAAGGCCAAAGGTCAGATAAAGGTATGCTCATCATAAATAAAATGAAAGGGAAAGAAAATAAACAGGATAGGTCAAGTGCAGAGATTGCAGAGTTCTAATTTCCCCTAGAAAGGATATTTTCTTGGAAATAGATTTTCCTGTTGTGGGAATGGTATGTTAGCTAGACTCTCATTCAGACTTATAAAATGTCAAGTTAATATTATTATGTAACTCATTTCACTGAAACTCCAGAATCCATTTTGAAGTAATTGTCACTGTCCATGCAGAAAGATTATGGATGCTCTTATTTAATGTAAGGGTATTTTTTGTGATTGAGGCATATTTTCATTATCTTTTTTCTTGCTGTATTAAATTCAGTATTAATATATCTTTTAATGTGTCATAGCAGGGTTTTTTTTTTTAATCGCCTATTTTCTTTTTTGTATCTTTTAAAAAAATTTTCTTACATCCTTGTTCATTTTTGTGCAGTATCTGGTTTCTCTCCTCAGGTCTAGTCCCCTTAATTCCCCCACTGTCATGTTACCTATGAACCATCACCATAGTCCTTGTGCTCTTCCCTCCCCTGTTTTGACCCCTCACCTCCCTCCCCTGCTGCATGCAGATCTATGGTCTGTGTGCAAGTTTTGTCTTTTTCCTGACCCTTTGTTCAATTTCTCTGTATTATACCCATAAGTGAAACCATCTAATATTTTTCTTTTTCCTTCTGACTTACTTCACTTAGCATAATTCCTTCCAGCTCCATCCATACCACAGTAGGTTTTAGCTTACTTTGTTTTCTGGCCATACGTTGTCCTCCTATTCCAGTCATATCTTTTACAAATGCATATATTTGGGCAGGAAAGTGTATATCATAAGCCGCTCTCCACTGATTTGAAAAACAAGTTGTGGTGTTCATGTGTGTAGTGTGGTAAAATACAGCTGAACTGGTGTGAATCTGTTTCCTTAAATCATACAGTGTTGTAAATCAGTGTTACCCCAACAAAAAAATAATACTTTAAACAATTTGTGTTACTATATCCCTCAGCATTAAAGATATATTAATACTGCATTTTATTTTCAAGTGAAAATAATGAAAAAAAATAAAACAAACACAATGGGCAATTCTGTCTTTGGGGTAGGACAATTAATATGTCAATGACCTAACTAGGATGCCAACTCATTCTTTTTTGGAGTATTAGACAACTGAAAGTGAAACTAGTCTACTTTACCTTTCTGAATCCTAGCTTTGGAAAAGCCCATTTGGAAGTATATAAGCTTAGTGAGAAAATAAACCTTTTTCACTACTCCAAATTTTTCCAACTTAACATGGTATTGTTGGCACAACCTAAGTCAGAAAAATTGGTCTCTGGGGAGGAAGTGACTTGGTATATTTAAGACAGGCTTCCCACTTAGCCTTAACCTAGGGGATCATACAGGCCTTGCGAGTGAGCAGCGGCTCTCTCTTGTCAAAGGGGTGGGGGGCTGAGGAGAACGTAAAGTGGGGCAGGCAAGACTCTTTAAGTCTCTGTTTTAGAGAGAGAATCTATTTCCGTTTGACATGGAAAGTATTGACTCAGAAATACTGCCACCCAAGAACTCTCTAAGGAGACCTCAGCCTTGTGGCAAAGCTTGCATGTCTCTGGGTGGATTGTTTGGGCCACAGGGCCAGTTTCTCAGGCTCTCCAACATTTTTGTCTTCTATAGGTGCATAACTTCAAGGGATACTGGGAAAAACTGAATTCCAACCTGGAATATGTTAAATATTCCAAGCCACACTTACACTATAACAACAGCATGGTCAAGAGAGAGTGGCACAGCCTGATTTCAGAAGAGGTATGTGTTTGTTCGTGAAAAGAAACCAAGAAGCAGAAGCAGAGTGTATGCGATCCAGGTGATGCCTGTAAGTCATAAGGCTGGCTTCCACTTGCAGCACTCTCCCCAGTGCCAGGCACTTCACAGTGTCACTCCTGATCTCTCATTAGGCAAGCAAAGGTGTGTCTCTGATTTCTGTTCTCTTGAGGAGGAAACTCAAGTGCAAAGAGGTTACGAGAAACATAGCACATTCATGGTAGAAGTAGGATTGGTAGTATGCATGTCTCTGATATGTACTTGCATTACGTGGACAATGAAAATTAATTTACAAAAAAATCTAGGTGTTTCCAAATTGTTAGGGATTAGGAATAATTGTAAGAATAGTGGATGTGAGTGATTGTAAAGGATTAGCAAAAGGGAGATCTTTGGCTGATGGAACAGTTCTATATCTTGATTGTGGGAACAAATTGTAATACATCACTCTGCACCTGTGATAGAATGACACATTTTGATATTCATTTTTTGATTTTTATATTGCACTACAGTTATTTATATAAAATGTGAACACTGGGGAGACTGGGTGAAGGACACATGAAATCTCTCTGTGGCATTGTTGTAGGTAGTTTTGGTGTTATAAATAATATGTAGTTGACTAGAAACTTCCTATAAGGCTACAACAGTTTTAGAATAAAACTTAAACATTTTTGTAAGAGTCCAGGTTTTCTGATTATTTGGAAAGTATATTTCTTTTTTCTGAAACAAATTATATTCATTATGCCCTTGATGTGAAAAATGTCACCCAGAAAGCCTTCACCTTTCCACACCTCTGTATTTTCTCACTCCTAGAAAACAGGAGAAAAAAGGCCCCTGGCATATGTGAGGAATATTCTTGATAATGCAATAAAGTAAGTACAACTAGGAATTAACTGTATGTGTCAGACAGTAGTCTTTGACTTGGTTGGCTGCCTTCCTCTGTAAAATGGTTCTTCATGAATGCCACTACCTGGGTCCTATTCTGAAGTGTATTGCTGCTATTTTCTAGTAGTAAAAGTCTGTTTGTCAACCTGTTAGACTTACATGCTAGGGATGGATGATTTACAAGGGACAAGTAACAAGTGATAATGAAAGCTCTTATTGATTGAGCATTTTGGTCAGGGCGGGTATGGACAGTAGTTGATTTTCACAAAGTTCTAGTGGGCTAGTGAACTTACTCTTATTTTGAAAGTCTGTTTCCCAGATAGATAAATCACTCAGGCTGCTCCAAGTACAGGCCCCATTCCAACCCCTATTTTATATTCTGTTCCCATCATTTGCAATAACTGAGAGCTGCTATTGTTCTAAATTATTGCTGGCCTTTGCTCTGAAACATTTTGAGATTTTATAATTGCCTAATGTGGTTTTTGCCAAGTTGATTAAAGTTTTTGAGGTTTTTAGCAGTCTGAAAAACCGCTTCTGCAGTTGTTTTATGTCTTTTGAAATGATATCTTTATGTAGTGGTATAGCTTGCTTTATTTTTTCTTTTTTACAATGCTTCCTGTGTGAATAACATTGGCCAATTTCTTTGTAGGGTGATTTCAGACCTAGAAACAAGGAACTTGGGTAAGAAAAGATTTGTAATAAATTATGCCTTCTGGATTTCAGTCAATGTTTTGTGTGGAACACTACTCTTACTCTTCATTTCTCGGTGGGTTAGCAAGAAAATCACTTCCAATTGTGTAAAGAAGGCAGTGCCCGCCCACATCTTCTAGTTTGAGTGCTCCCTCACTCCTCCCATGTCTTGGCAGGACCTTTGGAGGCAGCTGCTAGATGTGCTTTTGCTGGAGGAGTCCCAGGATGCTGGCCCTTTGTTTTTCATCCTTTTCTGTATTTACTTCCTCTAAGTAATATGCCCTCTGACTCTTCTCGAAGGAGACACTTCAGCTATTCTCTTGGCTTACATGCTAAGATAAGGGATCCCGTTCACAGTCTGATCATACTTCTATGCCCCTTTCATTGTGTTAACACTTGGGGACTCACTGGACTAGGTCAGAAGGGTGCAAAGATGAGAAGCCTCTAGGTAGGCGGTGTAGTTATAAGCAAGAGTGCAGGTTTGAGGCGGACAAAAGTGGACTTAATATCCAGTTTGGTCACATAATTGCACTCCTGGTCAAGCTATTTATCCATTTTGTGCAGTATTGTGTATTCTTCTCCTCAGAACTGGGTTAATGAGTAAATGGGGTGGTATATATAGCACCTGGTACAATGCTTGGCTCATGTGGGAAACCTGAGGTGACTTCTTGATCATTAGTGTGTGGGGGAAAAATGCTAACATGTAATTTTCTAAGCCAGGAAGCTTCGTACAGTGGAGAGAAGGGAGGGCCTTTGTAAGGAGTGGGGATGGTTGAGAGAGAGGGAGGTTGGAAGAACTTTCCAGAGGGGACAACATTAAGTCTTGACAAACCAGGGGAACTTAACCAGGTAAACTGGGGGAAGAGAATGCTAAGCATATTCAGGTACAAGATTTTTTATGGTTTTGTCAGCAGAACTCTTTCATGCCTCATAAAGATCAGCCTTCATGAAAAAAGCTGTTCTTATGCCCCATTTCTGTTTCATGAGCCTCGATGTTGAGCTATATGTTGGGTAACCATAATGAAAATAACTTTATGTGGTGTGTTATTGCGCATTCCACAGCTGTGCGCACATCTCACATGAACTGTGACAGTGAACTTGTCCAGCCCAGTTGGACAGAGCCTATGCTCACTGAGCAGCCCTGAGGTACCAGCCTCTTCCTGTGTTATCAGGCCATCCATGCCTGAAGCCATGGGTTCTGCCACTAGTACTAGGCCGAAGCAGTTGACTGGAGACCTACCTAGCAGAAAAAGACATGGATATGTGGGATTCAGGCTCCTTCTCATGTAGATAGGGGTTTTGCAGTATGAGAGGTTGAGCTTTCTGTTGTGTCCGTCCCTTCTGTTCCCTGATAGACTTCCTCCTGCTCTTGTATTTGAGGCCTATTTGCATCCAGTTACTAGTTATTCTTAAAGCACTTTCGGGAAATTGCCCCTTCCTCCCACATGCTTGCTGGTGCTAATTTCTGGGTAAGATGCTGTCACTGCCAGAAACCAGAATATTTCTTGAAATTCAGGGCTGATGGGCTCACATTTTGAATGGTTTCATCTTAACTATCAAGGTTGTGTAGGATCCAAGTAGGATTTTTCCTGTGGGGTCAATAGGCGTCTGCCCTCTCACACGGAGTTGTCAGTTTGATGACCAGGACAGTCCTGCTCTCATGGTGAGCCCCCTGCCTCAGGTGTCCAGGAGAGAAAGTGTGGGGCATAAAGATGCTGTTAGGAGTGTTAGGGCAGATCTTCCCATGAGGCAGTGTTTGCCCATCCAGTCTTGCTTGTTCACTGCAAATTCTTGATGCACAGAAAGATGTAACCATTGATTTAGCCTTATATACCACTTTTCCACCTTGGTCCAGTTACTTTTCAGTTCAATAACTTGTGCCAGTTAGTGTTATTTGTCACCCCGATTGATCATTCCTCTCAGTTCAGTAACTCCCAAAGTCACTGAACTAAGGATATCAGAAAGAAGGAAGTCTCCCATCATGTCTTTTTCCTGGGCTTGGAGCCTCTCAAGGTTAAGAGAGGGCCCACGTGCTTGTGTTTCCAGTGAAGCAGAAGCTCTTAGACAGTGATGAGGCTTGCTGAAGAAAAATCAGTCAGAGCCTGTTCGTGTTGAGAAATGTGGTCCTTGTTTTCTTTCCCTCCTGGTTTCTATCTTCGCTCACAGAGCTGTCTGCATATCACCTCGCAGGACTATGTCATGCTTATCGAGTGAAAAATTTTCATCCCATCAGGGAAGTGTTATAGTTTCCAAGTGGCTCAGAAAAGGGAAACCTGGGCTAGTTCCTCTTTCCTCTGCCCATTTCCTGGAAACCACCTTGTTTGTCTATTTAATTTCAGAGCCAAGATTAATACCCCTCTTCCAGGAGGAGGACAGGCACCAGCGGCTACTTATAGGACTGGTAAGTGCTTGTGGTCTGTGCAGGTACCAGCAAACACTAGGCTCCAAAAAAAGGGACAAGAGCTAGATGGTGCTTCTCATTCTGATCTTAGTTTTCATTCATTCCTTCAACACATAGTTGTTGCCAGCTGCCATAGGCTCTGTGATAAGCAACACACAAATGATTTTTGCCTTCTTGCTTCTTGGAACTTATAGTTAAATATGAGAGAGACATGTTAATCTATAACCCCAATCAATATATAATCACAAAAAACACCCTAAGGAAATGTGTAGCATTGAGAGTTTAAAATAAAGAATTTGTATTGGGCATTTATATTTGGGATTTAAAACACAACAGAATAAAGTGATCCTTCTCTCAGCTCCTACTACTAAGAAGACCAAAGAAATAGAAATAAAAATAAATTGATTGAAGAACTTAAATAAATCCAAAATGTTTTAAAAATTGAAGAGACATCTGGAAAGTCTAATAAAATGATTTTAATACTGTTCAGGCTTAGAATGGGATAATCTGTCCTCAGATATGACAAATTGAAAAATAAGAGAAAAACTTGTATAAATACATATTAATACACTTGAAAATTAAAGTTTTAAATAATCAAAGATTATTTCCCAAAGAGACCCAAATTATTTAATTGTTTAGTTCTTTTAAACTTTTAAGGACAAGATCAATCCCCTGTTATGTAAAAAGTATTTTTGAAAAAAGATGAGTGCTTCTCAATCACTGTAAAAAGCCAACATAACCTTAAAGCCAAAATCTGGCAATGACAAGTTTTACTTATGAATATAAATATCACTGACTTAATTAAAATACTTTCCTGTCATCTGTCTGAAAATACAGCTTAACTAAGTGGGACTCTTTCTAGAAAAGTTTAAAAAATAAAATACACAAAATGTTAATGTAGGTGATAGGATTATGGGTGGCTTAAATTTTCATCTTTATGGCTAGTGTAGAAAAATTGAAAAACACACAAAAAATTGTATTTTAAGCAGTAAAAAGTTGTTTTTCCCAAGAAAAATCAATTAGCTCATGCAGAAGATTGAACTAAAATAATGTGCTTGCCCCAGAAGGCCACAACTAAGTTTGCCTCATGGTGTTGTTTGGTTCAATCTGTAAAGCAAATAGAAGATTATGCAAATGTGACATCAGTTGTGCCATCCCCACTACTGGTTGTAGGGACAAAGCTCTCCCTGGCCAGGGAGCCTCTAACTAACTGATCAGGGCATCTAGGAAAAGGTGGAAGGGTGGGGAGGAGAAGGAGGAGGCAGGAGGAGAGAAAAGCAAAGGCCAGGAAGGCTGGGCATGCCCCTCTCACTGGGGACACCAAAGGAGGATTAGAAGAGAGCAGGGTTGAAACAAGCCTGTTAGGAAGCCCTGGGATGAACATTTCCTGAACTTTGCCCGTCAGGGGCTGGAAGTGATCCCTCGTTTAGACTTGCTTCTGCTTATTCCCCAGGGCCACGAGCAGACTTTAATCCTTTGGTAGATCCCAAAGCCTTTGACTTCTTAGTGACCTCCACTAGCTTCTTTAGAAAATTTATCAGGGCTGAGAGCTTCTCAGTGGGCTTTGGATGAAATATACGTAGTTCCTCTTGAAGAAAACTCCAGATTCATGACCATCAGAACAACTTTGTGGGCTCTGTATTTCTGTAGCATCTTCACACACAATACTTTTTTTTTTTAAGATTTATTTATTTTTATACAAGAGCTGGGGTACAGGCCAGAGGCACAGGAGGGTAAGAGGATTCACCAGAGACAGAGCAGGGAGCAGAACAGGCAGATGACAGAAATACACTGCTGAGGGGAGCAGCAGGCAGAACAAGAGAGGTCTACTGCATCATGTGGGTTTCTCGCCTACCAGCTGGGATCGAACCCGCACTGCAGAGACTGCGGACAGCTTCACAGCGTGGCCCTCAACCCACTGCACCACCGGGGAGGCCCCACACCCAATACTTTTTATATGATAAGGGATGTGACTTCCCATCACAAGTAGTCATAGGTAGGTTTTGACTTATCCCATATCCTTTTTTTCCCAGATGGTGACTGAGCTAAAAGATCATCTTTTGAGACACCTACAAGGTGTAGAAAAGAAGAAAATAGAACAGATGGTTCTGGAATACGTTTCAAAACTGGTTGGTTTTACTTTCTTGTCTTCTACCCCTTTGCCCCAGTATATAGTTTCTACTATGTGGTTCAGTATGCTTTTTATTTTTTTTTTAAGATTATTTATTTATACAAGCACTGGGTACAGTCAGAAGTGCGGGAGGGTGAGAGAATTCACCAGAGCCAGAGCAGGGAACAGAACAAGCAGACCGATGAAATACACTGCTGAGGGAGGGGAGCAGCGGGCGTGGCAGGAGAGGTCTGTTGCGCTGTGTGGGACCCTCGCTGGTGGCCAGGGATGGAACCTGTGCTGCAGAGGCTGCAGGCAGCTTCAAAGCCCAGTGCTCAACTGCTGCTCCACCAGGGGAGGTCCTCAGTATGCTTTTTTAAATTAGATTTTTGGAGGCCTCATTTTTTTTTTTTCTTTTAAGATTTGTCTTATTTATACAAGAACTGGGGTACAGGCCAGAGGTGCGGGAGGGTGAGAGAATTCACCAGAGACAGAGCAGGGAGCAGAACAGGCAGATGGACCAAAAACACTGATGAAGGGAGCAGCGGGCGAGACAGGAGAGGTCTGCCGTGCCATGTGGGTATCGCCCTCACTGGCCGGGAATTGAACCTGCACTGCAGAGGATGCGGACAGCTTCACAGCGCTGCACTCAACCTGCTGCACCACCGGGGAGGCCCTGGGCCTCCTAGTTTTAAACCAGTGCATTTGGCAGATTAGATTAGGGAAAAGGGGAAAAGAAGAACCAAAAAACAAAGCGAACTTGCTTTTCAAAGTGGTTTATTGTGCTTTCCTCAAATAGTGATGATATGCACGTGAAAGCAGAGAACAGCAATGAATTTAGCCTGGCTGCCAACTGTTCATATCTCATCCTGAAATCTTCCAGTTCTTTATTAAATAGTAGGTAATGATTTCTGTACATGGAGGTTGATGTAGACATGAGATAACTTGAATTTCAATTCTTAATTAGTGTTAACAGCCCAATTAGGCCAGATTCCAATTCAGTTGTATAAATACTACCATATTAGTAGGGTCTACTAATGAGATTGGCAGCTCGTCTAACTTGTAGCCACTTATTGGAATGGTGTGACCCAGATTACTAACATCAGTCCATGTGTAAATAAAAGTGATGTGGCTGGATTAAATTTTGATGCTATTGTAATAAGTCTTTCAAGAAATATAAGGAATTGAGGCCTGATCTTACTAGAGCTCAGCAATAATATGCTGGATAAATATTTTAAAGTAAATAACTAGAAAGAAAAAGAACACACTGTAATTTCTCTAAGTTTGGGTATGACCAGTTTGCAAACAATCTAGTGTATAAACATGTATTTTTGCATTGAAGATTAGTGAACACTATTAGATATGGCCCTGATTTAATTTAGTGTTTAATTTTAAAGTTTTCTGCCTTTGTTGCAGTCATTAGTATCTGTTTTTAGTATTAATATCTTTGAATTTTGATATTAAGTCTTGAATTTCATAGTTCTTAACCTAATAGGGAAAGTTAGTATTCCCATACACTGATATTTATTATCAGGGCATTGAAACTTTATTAAATAAGTCTGTTTTGCAGTGGATTCATACTGAGGGGCTCACTTTGTGAATGTGTAAATGATAATCTCCATGTTGATATTAACATGTTTTCTTAGCCCTGTAACTAACAACACACAATTATTTAATTCATCTACTTACCACCTTTCTTTCTGTTGACTTTAAATTTCACTTCCCAAAGTGTTAAGTATTTTTGTTCAGTCATCATTCTTCCTGTTTAATAGTAGTTTATATTAACCTCTAGAACCAATTTGATAAGAAATGGAACAGATGTAGTCTCAGAAAGCCCAGTGCCCCTGGCACTCCCACTCATTTCCTGTCGCCCCTGTCCAGCAGTAACCTGCTAGGTCTCCCAGTCCTCTCTCAGGAGTGTGGCTGGACAGACTTTCTAAAACAAGCCCATGAAGTTGCTGCAGAACCTGACTATACTGCTAGTGTTACCTTACCTAATTTCAGCCAAAGAGGAACTGAGAATCTGTATCATTGAGAATAAATAATATTTGTCAGTGCCTGTATGATGACCCTTTCTGATTTGCCTCCCATCTTTAGCCTACATGTGCACTGCTTGGATTCATGGCTGATAGCCGCTCTGTGGTTGACTGCCTGGTTGCTGACAAATGAGTATAAAATGTCAAATTTGAACTTGAAACCAGTCTTACTTCATAGTCCACCAGTATTATTCCACAGCCTGTGCTTTGTCCTCCCTTGTATGATGACCCCTTTCCTCTGTCAGCTGTTGACCCTTGCAGCAACAAGCCTAGAGCAAACCCAGTTGCAGTTGGCTTTCCCTGACAGATGAGAGTATGTGATTGTGATGATGGGGGCCAGTTAGCCAAGCTGGGGAAGCACAGCTGGGGCACTGCCCACACAGACAGAGATTGCTCTATTAGACTCTGGAGCATGTGTTCAGTTTTTCCATTTTGGATTCCAGAGTCTCAGAATTGACCTCAGAAAGTAAATATCATCTGCCCTAACATGCCTGCCAGGCTGGTGGAGAGATAGCTCCAGGAGGGCCTGAGGGAAAGATTATTAACAGAGGTTAATGGGCTGTCTTTGTCCTCTAGCTGGATCTCATTTGTCAAATACTGGAAGCCAGTTGGAGGAAACATAATCTTCATCCCTGGGTTCTCCATTTGTACGCAAGTATTTCTCACTCTCTTGTCATGATGTGCAAAGAACCACAACAACTCTGATTGCTACCTATTTTAGCAAAGCATTTTTTGAAACTTACCAGTTGAAAATAATTCTCACAAACAGTGAAACTATCTGAGTTCTGTACCCTGAATTTAAAGCTATGCACTGTTGCTTCACCCATCTTCTTCCCCTGGCATATTCGTTGGCGAGGAGGAAGAGCATGTGCTCAACACTGGCAAGAAGGGGGATTTAAGTGAATACAATTTATCACCCATGAGTCTGCCATCTAGGTATTAGGCTGATGGTCACCATCATTTCTAGGAAACTTTCTGCAGGGCTACTCTTTCATGATTATAATGATTGCCTTCTGCATGTGGTTCCAGAACCACTGCTTAGTACACATGAGATTTTGGAGATGACATGCTATTTTGTTATTTTGCCTAGCAACAGGCAGGCAAGTGTGGCTGAATTTGAAGTCTTTCATATCATGACCAGGATTTTGGAAGCTACTAACAGTTTGTTTTTACCTCTGCCTCCTGGTAAGTCTTGGCTCTTTTGTCTTTCGTCGGGTTAATTTTTTTCTCTTTTTCTGTGGACTTTGCATGATTTTGTGAATGAAAACTCCCGAGTGTGAGAAATTTTGTGTCTGGTGTCTCTGTGACAGGTGCCCTGAGGTTGGTGTCTGCTGACTGAATCTCGCCCAATTATGAAACTCTACTATAGTTCTTCACTAATTCTGAGGAGCTTGGGCTGATCCCCATGCAGTTCCTAGGATTAAACCAGTAAAGCTGATCCAGAGAGATATTTCTCTGAGGCTTCCAGACCTAGTTTATTTGATTGCAATATCTGAAGGTTAACACTCAGAAGGAAGTGGGTCTGGCTGGATGTCAAGAATTGAGCTGATTCTTACATGTTTGGAAGCTAAAAGTTTCTCTGAGGATTTGAAATAGGACCAAATCAGGTCTCAAAATACCCTTGGAACATGTGAATGCAATCATTCATTTAATCGATCATTTGTTCATTCAATCAAACATTTGTTGAGCAATTACTACATGCCAGGTACCATACTAGAAATTAGAGCAGTTGCAAAACTTAACAATCTAATTGGGAAGAGTGCATATAAGTCAATATTCATTATAAGAAACCACTAAGTTCCTGTATGCTATAAACTATGTGTCTTATGTTCATTACATATATGTTCTGATGAGTGTTAAACTTTATGATAGCTATCATAGCATGATATATATCAGCCGGTTTTATGTAAATCTATCTATCCATTCATCATGAATTCATTCTTTTATGCATTTATTTACAGTCACTATGTATCTGGTAAACATTTTATGCTAGTGCTGTTATAAGTACTTTGCAAAAATTAGCACATTTCTATTTTTATAACAGTACTGAGTGGTAGGAGCTTAATTGAACCACCTTAAATTGTCAAAACACAACCAGTTGTTGTCTAATAGAAATGATACAGTTTTGCTTCATGTTACTCATACTTTATAGATGATGAAATTGAGGCATAGAAAGATTAAATAACATTTTTTTTCAAAGTCATACAACTTCTAAGAAATAGATGTGGTATTCAAATCTGGCCCCAAAATCTGTGCTTTAACTACTATTCTGTGCTGCCTCTTGAATTTTATCTTCCTGTAGAATTTGTTGATATTGAAACATTAGTTATTTATGGACCCAGAAAATCTCCATACTATTTCTCAGCTTCGCTGCATTTGTGATCAGTCTGATAGAGTATGGAGCCCTTCATGCTCTTTCTACTCATACAGCTATACGAAAGGAATTTCTTTTAACTTTGCAGAGACCTGGGAAAATGGATGGTTTTAAGTTATTCCAGTGGAATATGAATTGTGAGGTGCTTATAGAAATAAAGGGATTTCATGAAAAGTATACATGACTTTATAGCTTAAGTTTTTAGTTTTTGTCATTAATATGAAATATTTGGTAGAGGAATTGCACTTACAGATTTGTTTACCATGGATGTTCAAGCTCCTTACATAGATAAATAAAGCTGACTTACTGGGGACAGTATTATACCTGATAGAATATAAAAATGCACATTCTACAGATCATCACATTCCTTAACGGAGATGGATAAAGAAGGGGAAAGGTAGAAAGATGCTGCGCTTTCCAGGCTTACTGGACTAGTGAGATTTGCTTGATTTCCAGGTATTAGAAACCTACCTAAATGATTTTAAAAAAATGGAATGAGCACCACAAAAAGGAAGTGATGGTTTAGAGCTGGAGTGTTTGCAGTTAAAAAAGGGACCTTTGTTGCCCTTGCTGGTAAGAGGAAGCCAGAGCCTTAGCTAGAGGATAAGACAGGAGTTGGCTGGAAAAGTTCTCTATTTTGGAACTGATGTCCACTTTTAGCCAATTTTTTTTTACTTAGGGCTGTGTGCAGAAAGGACGCCAAGAACCAGCAGCTGACTTTGGGACTATGCCCTCGGAATAGAGGGTAAAGTGTCACAGGGAACTTTAGGACATGAACATAGGACTGGGAAAGGAATCCATAATCTTTTATAAAATTTTCAGAAATAAATTTATACCTTTTTAAACTTGGGAATATTATTCAAATACATTTAAAAGATCTCATGTTGATTAGCTAATAAAATGACTTTTTTTTTTTTTTTTTTTTTTTGGATTTAGGGAAGCTAGTGTATTAACATCTGCTTGTGGGCAGAGTCTGTACTTTGTCTGACCTTTGGTGTTGCCAGAACTTGGGACTCAAGTTCCACATTGCTCAGGGTTCGTGAGCTGAGAGAAAACTCTGTGATTTCTGAGTCCAAGATCTCCTGCTCTTTGGCTATCATTTCTTTGTCATAAACTTCTAAGATTGGCTGTGGTTCTTTGTCATTTCCCATCCACATCTAATCAGGTTCCAAGTCAGTATATGTTACTGTGTAGCTCCAATCCCTTCTTCTTTGCTGTCATCACCCTCATTACCTCTTGCTCAGGATCATGCAGTAAGCTCCCAGTAGGTCTTCACACCTTGCTTCCCGTCATTCTTCTTACACACACTCAACTGGACCAGTGCTCGCTTTGGCAGCTCATATACTCTAACCCAGTGGACCATTTAATCTTATCTGAACATGCGGCCTACTTTTTCTTCTTTGGGCCTCTGTTCATATTGTTCCATTAACATAACTACTTGTTATCAAAGCCTGATAATGTTATAGTTAGAAGCCTAGGCTAAAATCTTACAGCCTCGTTCAAATTTCAGCTCTGCCACTTACTAGTTATAGGATCCTGGGCATGTTTCTTACCTCTTGTAAATTTAAATTTTTTGCCATTTATAAAAAGGGACACCTGGTATTTCCCACCTCATGGTGAATCTGGCTTGGAGGGGCCCAGGAGCCAGAGCCCAAGTGGCTTTCGGAGCTTATGTTTTTGAGTAAATAATTCAATGTGGAGACCAGAGTTGGGCAGAAAAGCAAGAATTTGATTGGAAGATAAAGGACAGGAAAGCTGCCTAAGCAGGGAGGGGTCCTGAGTGGGTAGCTGCCGAGGGGGCCAAAGTAGGCATTTATACGAGTATAATGGGCGAGGACTGGAGGTTTGGCCAAATAGTGCCTCGGCATTGTGTCTCATGCTAACTGGTTGAGGCCCATGGGATCTCCTAAGTTACTGAGCCTCCCGGGTTACCTGACCAGCTCTCCTAAAATGAGCCTTGGTCCATTGCTTTGGCATTGTCTTATTGTGTTGGTGTTCTGAACTTTCAATTTTTCCCTGGGTTTGGGGCACCCTGACTCCAACCACCTTTTTTTCATTCAGTCTGATAGGTGGCTTGAGGCATCATGATCCTGACTCACTGCCTGTGCCCATCTCCTAAATTCCTCATTCAGTGGTGTTACACGGAGTACCAAGTGAGTCAGTGTGTAGACTGAAGGCCTCAATACATGTTTGATATTAGTCACTGTTACGCCATGTGTGAGGCCCTTTGCACACCTCACTCTAGTTCTCTGAACAGCCCAGCAGGGGAGACTGGGTCTCCACTTTAGAGCTAAAGAAATGGGAGCTCAGAAAGGCTTCATTACCTACTTCTAGTAAGTGGCCGAGCAGGAGTCTAGCCAAGGCTGCTCCATCAGGCCCACTTTTTCTATTCTCTCCACTCACTGTATGGTCTCACCTCATTTCCACTCCCAGGAATTGTGTCTACCCTTCAAACCTCCCCTCACATACCATCTTTCCCAAGGGTGAGTTTTCTGATTCTCCCTGGCTGGATGTCTTCTTCTTCCATGGGTGTTTTTATTGTTTATCAGAATACTTAGTACTCTAGATCTGTGAGGGTTTGGGTAGCCCTCCCCACAACATTTTCAGTTTGAGAGAGTGCCTTCCTCTCTATTGAATTCCTGAGAATTTGCTCTCTGACCCTATTGTTTTAATTCTTTTTTTTTTTTCTATAATTTGGTGCAATTGGATCCCAAAAGCCTTTCTCGGGGGCATACTGAGACATCAGGCATATCCACTATTCCCTTCTGACCCAATTTTTACCCTTCCATCAATTTTTTAGCCTAGGCATATGGAGTTTGAAGCTCTTGTGCTATTTTTTCTCTTTTCCCATCTTACTGTAGAATTGCAAACCCATTCAAATGTAAAAACATTTTGCATTGAGCAGACCTTGCCTTCTTTTTGCCTAGGAGAGGACACAAGGTGAAGGGAACATGTACTTGTTGGGAACTTACTACATATCCAACACAGTATTTAGTGGTGATAACACAGAGAAGGAAGTTTGGGCCTTGTCATCAAGTAGCATTTATTTGACTCATGGTGTCAAGCACCGCACTGAGTGCTTTTTTAACATTACCGAGTTCATTCCCTCTGGAAGGCTAGAGATGCTGGCTGACCCTGTTACCCTCTGCGTGTCTCATCCTAGGTTTTCACACTCTGCATACCATTCTTGGTGTCCACTGTCTCCCTTTGCATAACCTGCTGCATTACATTGATAATGGAGTGTTGCTTCTCACGGAAACAGCTGTCGCAAGGCTCATGAAAGGTAAGAGGCTCAGGCTTCCTGGGTGTGTATAGTCACACAGGGCCTGGCTGCACTGAGAAGGGCCCTGAGATTTTTAACACTATATTAAATCTTGAAATTCTTAATATTTGAACCAAATGCTCCTCATTTTCATTTTGCACCAGGCTTCAGAAAATATGCAGCTGGTCCTACTGAATGCACTTCATTTCCTGTAATCACCCTATTGCACCGATTTTAGTGCCTTAGCCCTTCAGAAGGCCCCAAAGGACTTCTGAATCCACACGTAGCTATAAAAATCCACCCCCCCTTTTTTTTTACATGAGGCACTTGAGTACAGAAGATTCATTTATAGTATAATCATCATCACTTATTCAATCGTAGTCTTTTATTAATGACTTTTGCTAATAGTTATTAAAGTATTTGCCATTCTTCAAGGGGCCTTCTCCTTTAAGTTACTCAGTAAAAATTGCTTTGTGGCTGGCAGCCTATTTCCAGGCCATATCCCATTATATCTAGAAACAGCTTCATTAAAAAATCTCTTTTTGTTCAGAGAGACACAAATTAAAAATTTCAAAGCATTGTTAAACTTCGCTTGAAATACAGGGTTAGGATGTGTGTTAGCAGGATGAACCACGGAAGTACTGTTAGCTTGCTCAGTATTAATGTGGAGATTTCTGATATTTTTGAGGTTTTGCCAATTTCTTACTTTCTTATAGATCTGGACAATACAGAGAAAAATGAAAAACTAAAATTCAGCATCATTGTGCGACTTCCTCCGGTAATCCTGAATTATATTTTGTTTTCTCCCTAAGCCTTGGCATGGACCTCCTACAATTTCTCCTGTAAGAAGAGCACTTATGTGCTTTGGGCTAAGTCAATTAAACTGCTTCACTTTTCAGCCCTTTCCAAGAAATCCCATCCATTCCCACCCCTGAGCTTCTGCTCCCCACCAGGCCTGGATCGTACTTGCTGCTCTGGCTTAGTATTGGCCTTGGCACTCTCACCAAGAACATTTAGCCAGTTTCTCCTCTTAGGAAACCACACTAATATTTACATCTGTGAATCTGAGGGCTGGGAGAGGGGAAACATGTGCTTTTGTTATTTAGCTGATAAGAAAGTTAAGTACAGGTGAGGTCAGAAGGTTCTGGAACTGTATTTCCTCCCACTGTCATTTCCCCCACAGCAGGAAAACATCCCTGGGTTAAAGGAAGAATGAGAAACATGAGGGACAGAGTTGTACAGGCAGGCACTCCCTGTTTTTGTGGTGGATATTAGCCATTTGCATTAGAAATAGTATGAAGATAGGCAGTTCTGTGGCAAGGTCTTCAGAGCCTGTGACTCTGAACTTCCTACCCTGAGAGCCTCCTTCAGCTTGTTTACAGACCTTGAGTACTGGTGTCTCTGGCACAATCCTCCCTCGAAGGGATGTCTGTTGCCTTCTGGATCTAATCGTCTTGCTTCATAACACACTCTTCCCCTCAAAGGCTTACTAAAAGCAAAGGCAAGAATAGAAAACAAAGCATATTTTCTATGTCTAGATCCCTCTGGGGAATGTCTGAATGTTTTGTTTGGTCTCCAAATTTGAGGGTTTTTTGCCTCATACTCTTAGAGATTCAAAAATTTCTGGGCAAGACACTGGCAGAGAAGTTGATGTAAACATGCCTTCAATCTTTAGTTTCTTATCAAAACATCACTAGGGTTGGTATGCAAATGCACAATTTTGAAGAGTAGCGGATAAACTCCATTTCAGAAAAGGAATTTGGCGACATTGATGTATAAACTGCTTTCTACAGGATTGCATTTAAGGAAGTATTTATTCAAATTCAGAAGCATACCTCACAGAAAATTATCTTTCTTAACTATAAAGGGCCTATCTTTTAGACTAACTAGCTACTTCAGAATGACACCGTTCAAGTTGTAAATAAATACAAGTCACATGGGCTTAATGTAGCATGATTTACATTTTCTCTCTTTTTTCCATTCTTTTATTTTTATTATTGACTTCATCGTTTTAGAGTAGTTTTAGGTTCACAACAAAATGGAGTGGAAGATAGAGATTCCCATATCTTCTCCTTTCCCCCTTACATACAAACTACCCCACTGTCAGCATCCCTCATCAGAGTGGTCCATTTGTTACAATTGATGCCATTACATTGATGCATCATAATCACTCAAAGCCCAGAGCATTAGGGTTCACACTTGGTGATATTCATTCTATGAGTTTAGACAAATGTTTAATGAGATGTGTATCCACCATCATAATACCAGAAAGAATAAATTACAACCCTAAAAATTCTTCTCTGTTATTTTTGAATTTGCATGATAGCTTATTGGTCAGAAGATCTGTCGACTTTGGGATCATCCTATGAGTTCTAACATTATTTCACGAAACCATGTGAAGCAACTGCTTTATAACTATAAGAAACAGGTGAGTTTGTGTGAAAGCACAGCCCCCAAATGTTTCTTGAATCCATGTTGCTCATTTCAACATATCCATATAGATCGCGTGTAGTTCTTACCACTTAAAATTTGCGCTTGTTTTGAAGAATCAACTAATACCAGAAGTGATTTCTCTTTTAGCTTCGGACTTCTCTGATTGACAGGCCATCATCATTCAGTGTAGAATTTCTGCCTCTAAATTACTTCATTGAAATACTGACAGATATAGAATCCTCCAACCAAGGTAATTGACTCCTTTGCTCTTAGAGTTTTCCTACTTCTCCTTTCACACATCAATCAGCCTCTATAATTTTTTTGTGTCATTTTCCCCCCAAATGCTCTTCATTTGTATGGTTTTCATTAGCAATATGCAATTTGCTACCTAGAGTAAATTGCCAAAGGAATAATTAATTACCTTTGTGGTTTTGAAAGGTTAAATACCCGTTTGGTTGATGTGATAGCCTTTCTTGGTGTAGAGATTTAATAAATTTTAATAACATTCTCAGAATAATGTGTTTTACTAAAATCTAAAGTAATTATGATTTCACTGAGTGTTATAAATGTTCCATGACTTTATAGTAAATCCATTTTCCTCTTTCTTTTTTCCAGTTCTTTGTGCTTTTGAAGGACATGACAATGTTGATGCAAAATTTGTAGAGGAAGCAGCTCTGAAACACACTGCAATGCTTTTAGGCTTATAAAAGAGAAAATGCAATTTGGTCAGCTTCCAATTATTTTATTCTTGCTCATTAGTTCTACTTCTATTGAGAATTCTCTAGTAATTTTTAAAATTGGTAGCCAAAATCAGAATACGCTGTTGAGCCCTCTGAATTTTACCTTGGTACTTGTTCAGACAGCACTAAACTCCTTTAATTTGTTCCAGTTTTGAATAGCAGATGAGCAGTCAAGTGTAGAGAAATACTCCAAGGAGACATACAATGGCAAATGATACTCTTCCCCATGGCCTATGCATTCTAAGGGCTTCTTTGACCAAAAGCTAGTTTCTGTTGCACTCTGAAATAAAGTAGACTTTAAAAATGAGAGAAACAGTACTTAGAAAAGAAAAAACTCCATGAGTCATTGAAAATGACATATAACAAGAAAATTAAATGTTGGATAAAAGCTATTTAGAAAGAGGATACTTAAAAAACAAACAAAATACAACCAAACTTGGACTAAGTCAAATCTGCTATTTCTAGTACAGAATAATTGGCAATAGACAGTAATTTGTATCTTAAGTATTTAGAACATGGTTTGTCTTTGTGAAGGTTCAGATGAAGTTGTATTTAATTTTTAAAAATTTTTTAAATATTTATAAAAGCTTGATAAGGTATCTTGTCATTAAAACACACACACACACACACACACACACTCTGAACATTTTGACTTCTTTTGTTCTTTGAATACAGCATTTTTATTCCAGCCCGAATCATGAGACCATGAACATGTTTCCTGAAGATTCCCCCCTCCCATGACATGTTAATAGTTTTCCCACTTTTCTTTTCCTTTCTTTTTTATAGTGACTTCATTCCCATCCATAAATACAGTTGTTCTGGAGGTCAGCCCATAACCCTTTGTTTTTCTTTCTTCACGTTGTTTCACTCAGTGAACTTGAGAACTTTTAATGATTATACATATCACAAGCCAGTACAAAAATTCAACTTCTTTTCGAAAACCATTACTGTGGTCGAAAGATTGGCCTCTCCTAGAGAATTTTCCTTTTTGGTCACATACTTCATGGTTGGCAAGGTTCAAAATCTTAAGAGTCATGTCTGCAAGATAGTACCGATTTGATTTTTTCTTGAGAAAGACATTCTTTTTCATTCCCTGCCTTTATTGCACACCTGGGTTGTTTCAGTTGCTTTCTAAGGTCTAATTCATCTGACACATAGTTGAGATAAACACTAGTTTGATCCTGCCACTCCTCTCTGCCCATAATGCTTCAGTAACTCACCATTCTTTATAGAATCAAATCCAAACTTTTTGACAGTCAAAGTCTCCCAAGTCCTGGCCTTGTACAATTTCCCAATATGAATACTGTGTTCCAGCCAGCCCAGTTCACTGGTCCTTGAACACAACTTTTGTCTTGCTCAGGCTCTTTCCCCCAGTTGGAATCACTTCTCCCCTTACTGAAATTGTATTCATGCTTCAGGGCCAGATAAAAAGTCCTATCTAATTGTGATTCTGACTCACAGTGACACCCCACACATACACCCCTCCCACCTTCTCTGAACCAGGAGTAGGTGCATAAGGCATCCATCCCTTTGTGATTTCTTAAAATTATTTTTCCATTATGTTGTTAAACCTATGTTTATATATATATTTAAATCTCTAATGTGGTTAGCAACATACAACACAGAAACTGACTTTGTAGTGTTTCTTTTTATTAACTGCACAGTTCATAATATTACTTGTAGATTCAGGACACTGACGGAATGAGATTAAATTTCCCTCCAATCTGGCAGGATGGGGACTTGAAACAAATTTTGTTTGGTTTAGCAAAATTAAGGACTGTGATATTTCCCACTTCCAGATTTGTGAAATAAAATTCATAAAAAACTGATACCAATATGAAATAAAGATAGCTTGAGCATAGGAGAATGTAAAAATCACAGATTTTTAATCTACTTGTAAGCAAAATTAGGAAAATATACTTGCATGAAATGCAATAAAATTTGAGTAATGAAGTAAGTAGAACTGGTCTCATTTTCAACTCTTTATATGCAATGTTATATTTTCTTGGAAATTTTGAAAAATCTGGAATCAGAACTTAAAATAATGAGTTTATATGCATATAACAATATGCAAACCTGTATGAAAATCTAGATTTATAGGAAAGATAAATAGGGCATAATTATTTTTGTGGCAAAAGGATTCTTGTAAACAAATCACCATAACATTACGGGAAAAAATAAAAACAGGCTTCCCAACTGTTTTTAACATGATTTAACTTCACATTTATTAAGCACTTACACGTCTTTGGCACTTGGAATATTTTCCTTTTTACACAACCATTGCCTTTCCCTTTAAAGTGAATATATTAAACAATATTTTCTTTGTTAAACAAAGACCACTCTTGCAATTTCTGTTTTTTATTGAAAAGTTCTTTTTATTGCATTTTTATAGTAACTTAACTACTACATATTTCTGAAAGATAGCAATATAGAGAGTGAAAAATAAATGATCGGTGTAAATATATGTTTTGACATAATTGTAGGACAATTCTATGTCCCACCTACTCAACTTAATGTAAAATATAGTGGTTGGTGAGTGTGAGAGGAAGCCATGTTGGACTCTGGCTGATTAACTGTGGACACCATATTTGCAATTTAGAAGTGTTACAGTGGCATTGTCCAGTTGTGGGTATGACGAGGCCTGGTTGAAGTGCTCTCTTTGAGAAGTTTAGATTGGTTACATTTTTAGATTTCAATTGGCTTTATAACAGGTTTCCTTATGTGCCTCATATTGGCCCCAGGTTCACTGGGCTTAAAAGGAGCCAAAGCACCATATGGTTTTGGCAAAGGAAGAGTGGCTTCTGCCTCTGGGATGTAGGCATTTGGGCGTAGCTCTGCAGTGGTATAAACACCATTGGGCAGCTGGCGATTATCTGTATCCAAGAACTCCTGCAAAAAAAGGATTATTCATTTTCAGTGTTCTGAAAACTGATGAAGTCATTGTATCTTCAGGGCCCAACAGCCACAGCTGGGTCTGAGCAGCCTTACGCTCTGCTGTCTGATATTCCCCAAAGGGACAGGAGGGTAAGAGGGTGGAGTCATCACACTCCTCTAGACTCCCTAAACTCCCCTCCAACAGACACACACGCACACGCACACACAGACTTTGTCTCATTGGAATGATGTGTGCTGCTCTAAGGTTACTATATCCAATCTCAGTATCTCTCATCAAGCCAAAGGCAGGACAAATTATTTCATTTAGTAAGCCATTGGTGGGCAAATGTCACAAAATTAGAAATAAGGAATAAAGTGGAACCAGGAGAAAAGTGGCAGTTTGCTTTAATCCACAAGTTCAAGAGTCTACCTGTGCTTCAGGAAAATAACCTCTTATAGCACTAAAAAGAACCCTAAATAATGGAGACCAGTAAATAATAGGTGTGGCACCATAGGTAAAATCTGAATGCCCTGAAAAATACAATCCCAGATAGTGTGGGAATTACAAATCAGACCCTGTTTTCAGGTGTTCCTAGTGTGTTGGGTATGCATCCTTTTCTTGGGTTAGGAGTGAATAGTGAGCCTTTTGGGGATGCTACTTAACAGTCTGAGAATGAGTTTTAGGTCCTTGCTGTGTAGTTTCCAGTCTATGATTGTTGAAAGGTTTTGGGGATCAGGAAAAACCTGGGCAACCAATTTGCAGATGGAGTCACTGATAGACCTAGTTAGGTTAGTGGTGGGAGGAGAAAATGTTGGCATTGAGTCCTAAGGTACGCCCCAGATGCAGAGTGTGCAGAAGACTGTGGCTGCCATAATATGCTGGAGGCCCTAACAATAAACCACGATGGCCAGGGCAAATGAACATGAGAGAGTCTGGTGTCATTGACGCACTTCACCATTGCAACAGAGAAAGCTTACCCGAGACTTTTCAGCAATAGCCAAGGCATACATTTCTTCATCTCGAAGTACCTTCAGCCATTCTCTCTCAATATCTTTATGGAGTGGGAGACCCTTTTCTATTCTGGAATTGCAAGAAAGGATAAAGTCTTCTTTCTCTCTAACTTCCTTTTGGAGTTCAATGGCCAAAGCTTGTTTCATGGACAGCTCAGCAACAAGAGCCATCATTTTTTTAGTAGCATCTTTAATCTTTTTCTGGTAGCCATTCATCTACAATCAAAGAGCCCAAGAGTTAGCATATGTATATTTTTCCATGAAGACTTGAAGAAAACGCAGGCTGCTGGCTGTCTATGATGGGGGAGTGGTGGTAGAGGGACTCTCTTGTCTAAAGGGAGAAGAGTCTCAGTGGGAATTCACAGAAAACAAGAATTGGTGAGAACCTCCGAGATTGACCTCATTATCCTGGTTGTATAAATAAGGAAAAGGAGAGAAAAGAAAGAGATCTATTCATCTGATTACTGGATTTCTGGGTGGAGAGCACTGAGAGGAAGAATTTAGTGTCTTTATTGTTAAGAGGTGACAAGGAGAGAGAGAAAGGGTGTTCTTAATGTCTAAGTTCTGGCAGATTTTGCCATGTTACTGATTTGTAACTTATCCACTAGAAAGAAGTCTGGTAGAACAAAACTATTTTAAAAAAATTGGCATTATCTAGGAAACTGTAAGTCTTTGCTGGGATTTCCCATTTTCTTTCAGTTGGGAAACTTGCAAGAGAAGCCATAAACTATATAGGAAAGATGAGAGGTAAGGAGACATGCATTGTTGTTGAGTACCCACAAGTAGGTAGGTCACTTATGCTCAATTATGTGATGTTGGCAACAATTTCAGCTGACATCACAATTTTCACAGATCAGGAAACTCGGTATAAAGATCATTCATGTATCTTTTCAAGATCATTTGCCAGTATTGGTAAATCACAAATATGGGATCTGAATATCTTTCTACTTTCTAGCTCCAATTACTATTAGGAGATTATAATTTTAAATGAAAATAAGAGAAATGCCAAGTAGAGACAGAGAAGGTGGGGAAAAGAGGAGAGAAAACTGCATAGTTTTTGTGGAGCTGCTGAGTAAGTGAGGCCCACCATTCACAAAGAACTAGACAGGATTGAACTTTGCGTGTGATGTATAAAATCAATAATCAGCATATCTGAATAGGTATCCTGTTAAGTGAAACTTGTATATTGTCATCAAAAGGCTCAGGTTTTCCCACCATAAACTGAATTCAATCAAGGAACAAGATTGAAAATTTATTTTGAACAGTTCTCTAAGGATCATCTTTACAGTTTAGTATATCTGTCTCTCTCATCATAAAGCCTAATCTCTAGTGTTTCTCTGAATGGATAAATCAGTCTGTGGAAAATGAAAGGTGCTAAAGGAGTAGGGGGAGAGGAGAGAAGGCAGAATTTTGGACAGACCTTCTTGGCCAAGAGTAGTGTGTCCTGTTTGCCAGCCTCACTTTTGCTGCAGAGCCGTTCTGTGAGCCGGGAAACCTGTTCATAGATGAAATCCTTCTCCATTAACTTCTCCTCCTCTTTGGCGAGCTGAAGTTCCAGCTATTGTTGAAAACAATTTTAATAGGAAAAAAAAAAGTCAAGTCAAAATATTCTTTCCTAGTCAGAGTGTTATTGTGCCTTCCCTCCTTTAGTGAAGACATTGCTTTTGCAATTGCCAAATTGTTTAGAACTGAACTAGTCAAGACTTCCCCTGCCGCAACCCTTCTGGGTAGCTGAGAGTTAGTTCTTCCTCCCCTTGGTGGGTAAGGGCCCTCTAGCTCCATCTAGCTTCTGTGTTGTCGCTCCTCGGATATCTCCCATCAGAAGACAAATAATTCAAGATGTCAAAATCACTCCTTGGGACTAACGGAAAGTTGAGCACCTTGAAACCATTGGATTTTGGGTGCTTCCTTTGGCAAGTGTCTATAGTCAAGCTAAGATTTTGTGACTGGGGCCTCCCTGCTGGTTCAGGGGGTTAAGACGCAGCACTATGAAGCTATCGGCAGCCACTGCAACAAGAGTTCCATCCCCGGCCAGGGAGCAACCCACATGGCACAGCAGACCTCTCCAGTCTTGCCCACTGTACCCCTCAGCGGTGTACTTCAGTCAATCTGCCTGTTCTGTTCCCCACTCTGTCTCTGGTGAATCCTCTTACCCCCCACACCTCTGGCCTGTACCCCAGTTCTTGTGTGCATAAATAAATAAATAAATGATTTTGTGACTTGATGGCAATGAGAGGACTATGATAGTAACCTGTATATCAGTGCAACATGAAAGAGGACCACAGATAACTGTGGCTCCCATCCACAAGGGGCTAAAAGGTGCTACTACAAAACAGTATTTACCTTATCTAATTTTTTGATCATTTCTTCTTCGGTCAGATCCTTCCCTGGAAGGAAACGGGTTCTGTTCTTCCCCTCAGGATTTATAAATTCTTTCTCCAGCTCTTTTATTCTGTCTGTACACTGTGAAAACTATTAAACAAGGAAGAAACATTTGCCCTAAAACTCTCTTGACACATTAAATCCTAAAATCACATAGCCCAGGGTCTTCACAGTTTTCCTGTAAAGACTAACCCGGGCAAAGGTGGAAGAGAACTCAACACCCCCCCCTCCACTGGGATTTATAGTTAAGCAATGTTACTGCTCCTTCGTGGGACTGTGAGGATGATGCCTGTGACTGACCCTGCAGGCAAGGCAGTGCCTTCTGAGTCATCAAAGAAGAAACTAATCTTACCACCAGCTCTTTGATTACTTCCCATTTGTATTATGCTCAAGGGATGCTGTGTGACTGCAGAGCTCAAACTAAACAGATGTGACCTATTCACTGCAGGGTGTTACAGAGGCCAAGGTAGCAGCATACGAGGCATACAGCAAACTAGACTCCAGCTTAAAACCCTTTGTTGGCAATGGGTTTAAGAGCTTCCCAAAGGAGAGTTATTATGTGTCAATACAATATACCATCTGTGAAGAATAGCCTGAGTTATTTATATCTTTTTGCTAAACACCCAAAACAATGTTTTATATATCAGCAATGTTTACTGAACCAATGAGACTTTGGAAGTGAATGAAGAAAAATGACAACTCACAAGACAGTAGCAGCTACACTTAGGTTTTGTTTGATAGAGATGTGGAATTTGGTGAAAACGAAGCGTCATTTTCAGTTTTTCTACTGAATACCTGTATAATTTCAGGAGAATCATTTCTTTATAAATCTTAGTTTCCTATGGGAAACCACCAAATGGGAAAATAAGTTGTCAAGTGGGAAGATGCCCAGTCTCAAGGGGTGGATTCATCAAATGAGGTAATGCATTTGAAAACTTCACGTGTCCAAGAGTGATCTTGGCAAAACTTACAATGTTTAATTTATGCTCTCTTCCCAACAAACATAATTTTAAATGGTGACATAATAATTTAATCTTTCCCTTTTCTTTCCCCTGTCTCTACATTCCTTCGCTGCTTTTAATATGGAGTTAAAGTATACATGTTTTTGCTATTTCATGTTTGCTTTTATTTTATTCCATTTTTACAAAGGTCATGTGAGAAGCCAAGTTACTAAATTACAGGAAACTAGAGAGGCTAATAGGAGTCTAATTATACGTGACTGTCAATTAATAATAGCCAACTCAGCCTCCGAGGACAAGTACCAAAAACAAGGGTGAGATGGTCTCTGGTATCTTTCAAGCAAGCATCAAAACATAATTATGCAAGAGGCAGTGAGAGACTGGCTACGTGAGGTTTTGAACCGAGGATGCTGGGGTGGAACTGAGTCCTGAAAGGGTCTAAATTCCAAGAAGGGCAGAAAATGCTTCAGGTGGGCGCAGAGGGGGGCACAAGCAGAAGCTTCAGTGCCTGAAACAGGTCCCACCATGGACGGCCTCACCTCATGGACTCAGAGAGGAACCAGAAGCAGCATGGCTCGGATTACATGTGACAACTTACAGGACCTACAGACTAATAAAGGGGCTGGGGGTGGGGGTGGGGGGGGTGGGTGAGGGGTGGGTGGGTGGGGAGCAAATGATCCCAGGTGGTGTCTTAGGGGCACCTCTCCCACCTGAATCTGGAGCACCGCAAGCTCGGCATCCAGGGCCCTCTTGGTTGGCAGCAGTTTCTGGGTCACGTGAATCTCTCTTTGCTTCTCAGCAATCTTCAGTTTCAGGAATCGAATCTTTTCTTCCAGGACATGTATTTCAATTTCTCCATTTAGCTTCATCTTCTCTTGGATATTTATTTTTTCATAAAAAATGCACACTTCTTCTTCCCGCTCTATCAGCTGAACACCACTACAGTCAGATTGAGAGGCAGGGCTGAGAAGGTGCTAAGGCCACTGTCTTATTAGTTATTTTATTGTGGTTTCTTCTGGATTTGGGCACAAAATGCATACCAACCTTGCTTAATTTTGGAGGACAACAGAGATTTACCATTGGCTTTCTACTTAAATGCCACACTTTGAATTTTTCTGGAGATCAGAGGGGTGGGTTGTTTATATCTCAGCTTGGAGCTGACCATGACTTGGCTGGTCACAGTAACTCTCTGCCAGTCACGCAGGTTTTCCAGGGGTGGGAGAGAAAGTCATTCCCCACACAGGCACAAAGTGATCCTACAGTCTGATTTCCTGCAGACCCTTTTCTCAAGCCAGATTGGCCAACCAAGGTCTGGTCAGAAGTAAACAGGCAGGGGGCCAAAGACCGTCTCTGCAGCCATTCTTTTCTGTATAACCTGCCAAGACCATTAGGTTCTTTTAAAGTTGAATATTTTGGACACATTCCCATAAGCGGGCAAAATTCTGTCTTTTATTAGCATGCTGGGGGATAGACTTGTCCTTATGAGGAGAGTAGAGGGAAGAAAAAGAGAATTTTCTAACTCCAGGCTCACAGATCTGACCAGGGTCTAAATGCTTTGATTTGTGCTGGAAGCTAAATAAGAGGCTTTTTTTCCTCCCAGATAAAGCACCTGCCACTCCTTTGAAAATGTGGTGTCTGCACCACCTTGAAGGGCTTCCCACACACTGTGTTTATCCCTTACCCCAGGGTTCATCTTTAATTGCTTCTATTTTTCTCTCTCCTGCCTCAAAACATGTGTGCACATGGTTGTATTTGGCTAATTGTAGTTCTATATTTTGTGTCATTTGCAGCCTCTCTCAGGTTCCAGTTCTCTTGACAACAGAAGCCAAGAGCAAGGCTTTAGCACCTCTTTGTACTCTTAGGGTTTGGTACTCCATCTTACACAGAACAGCCCATACTCAAGATTTGATGAAAGCAAATCTTTCGCATATAGGACTCTAAGGCCTCACCTTCCAGATTTCACAGACACAAGGAACTCAGGAAGCCTGTTCAAGTAACAATTAATTAATGATGGGCTTGTAGCCTGAAAGAGAGAAAACTATTCCTAATGACCTTGCCTGAGAAAATGAACTGGAGCCTGGCTTAATAAATTACACACTAAGGCCAGACCTGTCACAGGAATGGACACAAAGATACCAAGACCTACTTACACGATTGTACTCTGAGAATTGGGTGGTAGGAGAGGCATCTTTGAATGGTGGACTGCCCAGGACTTTGATCTTCAAGGAAGCAACTCCAAATCCTCCCTTTCCCTGCTCCTGCCCAGGCCCCTCCAAAGGCTGTGAAACCTGACTCTCAAGTGTCCCTCTCTACTTACCGTCTAGATAAAAAGAGCAACATTTCTCAAGAATCACTGGGTACTTTACTCAGGTCAATTTCCTAGTTTTTACCTTTCATTTCGACGCTGAACAGCTTTTTCGTATTTTTTGCGGAGCTGCACCATCTCCTCTTCAATCATTGTGATCATGCTGGCAAGTCTGTCAATGTTATTTAGCTGGGTCTCCTTCTTCTCCTTCATATCCTGAAGCTTTGCTACGATTTTGCACACATCATTCTGCATGCTCTCTCTGACTGTGACATTGTTGGCATGTTTCAGCATGGAATTTTGGAGCTTTCTTTAAAAATAATGGGAAGATGGGTACAAGTATACTTTAGTACTTTAAAAACCATGACGATTTCTGAAAAGCAGTACTGATAAGCAGTATCGAAGTGGGTCTTTCTTAGTATGTCCCTTGAAATGGTAGTAGAAGTAGTAATAAGGATACTTAATCATAAGACTCCCTTCAGGAATTTCTGTAATATTCCCAAGTCTCAAATCCTTCCTCCATCCAGATCAGGACCTCTTTCTTTTGTGCCCTAAGCTTCTGTTGCCCGGCTGTCATCAAAGCAAGCGACTGTAGTAATTCATTTACTGCTGTGTCATCCTCAGGAGACTGCTCTCTTGAGGACAGAGGTAGTTGTTTTTTTTTTTAAAGATTTATTTTTATTTATACAAGAGCTGGAGTACAGGCCAGAGTTGCGGGAGGGTGAGAGGATTCACCAGAGACAGAGCAGGGAGCAGAACAGGCAGATGGACCGAAGGCACTGCTGAGGGGATAAAAGGGCGAGACAGGAGAGGTCTGCCGCGCCGTGTGGGTTTCTCCCCAGCCGGCTGGGAATTGAACCAGCACTGTGAAAGGCTGCGGACAGCTTCACAGCACGGCGCTCAACCCACTGCACCACCGGGGAGGCCCCAGAGGTAGTTTTATCTGAAAATATCCACCGGACTTAAGGCGGTGCCTGCCTCAGTGTAGCATCACTCTAAGAGCTGAATGAGTGCATGGCCTCAGCTCAGTAAATGCTATTTACTTTCATGTAGAATGAGAACCTGATTGGAAATTCTATTTTCCTTTTCATAACCATCCCTTTCTCTGATCCATCTCTATCCTCCCAACTCCCCTAACACACAAGAAGCCATCTGGAATATCTTTATAAAGGGAAACTGGCCAATAATTGCGACCAGAAAATGTTCAGGTTATATGAACTCAGTAGATCAGGGACATGGTAGAGTCCAACAGACTTGGGCATGTGTTAAATAATAAAATACACAGTTGTTTTCTAGACAATTCTGAGTGTTTTTATATGGATAAACTAATCTAAAAACAAAACTCCTATAAAGTAAGGACTATTTTTATGTGTAAGGGAAATGAGGCCAGCGAGGTAAGGTCACATAACTAGTAAGTAGCAAGGCTGAGATTTGAGGCCAGAAAGTCAGTCTCTTAGCCACTCTGCTCTGTAACATCCCACTGCACCTTGGAAGCTTCAAATCTACAACCAGGTGATGCTGGTTGAAAACATTTGCAGCCCTTCTAACTTAAATGCGAAGTATGCAATTTGTGCTTGCTTTCTAATTGAATAAATGAAAATAAACATAGGAAGCATAGTTAAATATAGCTTTTCACTGACAAAAAAATATATTGTCCCCAAACAATAGAAGCATCAGGAATCACATGCACATGCTTGGATTCTCATCTATAAAGCAAGGTGCTTGAACAAGGGTTTTTTACAGCTTTGTAAAAGGCTATTATTTTACATTTTATTATCCCCAGGATATTTTTGAGTTCAACAAATCAAAGACAAGCCTTTGAAACAAAGACAATAGTTATTATAACACTTACCTTTCTTGAGTAACTGCACTATTTCTTAAAATTTCCAACTCATTTAATGACATTTTATGCCTTTCTTTTATTTCATTTACTTTCTGGTAAGCTTTGTGAAGTAAGTTTACAAATTTGTTTCTTTCATTTCGAATAGTGTCATATAGTTTAGCAAACTCTCTGAGTCTGTGAAAATATAAGTGTTTTTGAAACTTGTGAAATAAAATTCCTCTCCCCACCACCTCCCCACCACCTAGATAAGTCACCATGTAATTCTTTTACCTTCGATGAATTTCACGTTTTTTCTTCTTGTGTATCCTGATTTCAAGATCCTTTGCTTTGATTTCCTTAACAATACTGGTGTATTTTTGCTGAAATGTAAAAATTGTGTGTGACATTTTTTTAAAGCCCGCTGACAACTTGAATACTGCCAGCCTCACCCCAATTCATTGCCACTCATTAAAGAACATTCTCTCTTGACCAGCTGGATTGTATTAATTAGCGGGGCGAGGATGGGGAAGATTGAAAATTGCCTGGTCAGCTGAACTAAATCACCTTAGCTAGGACTAAAGGAAGAAAATTTTAGCCTGCACGTGCTGAGTTTGAGGAAAAGCTGAAGAAAAGGGGACCTTTCTGAGGGAGCTGAAGAGTGACTATGGATGGCATAGCGGGCTGGGTGAGTACCTAGTTCGCGGGTAGGGGGATTTGTGGTAAATTTTGATAAATATTATGAACTGAACCACTTCATGTTTAGTGAGAGACTCAAGCCATGATTTTAGAGCGTGTTTCATGCTTCTGTACGCTGGATGCATCCTATACACTGATGCAGCCTGCTGAGCTCTGCCCCGAGTAGGTCTGCATCGATTGTGCATGAATATTTACAAAGCCAGCTGTTCCACTTCTAAAGTCCTAAAATTAAAATTATACTCCGTGCTAAATACACTAGTTACGGTCTTCAAATATGAAACATTGGCTTATATCTCCTAAGGTCAGAAACATATTTAAAGATGAAGTATTTGTTGTAGAAAATAAAAGTTTCTGTCGCTTCTCTTGAGAGAAAAACCCATTTGCAGGAGTAACTCAAAAGAAACTAAGCTTCAGAGCCAAGATTGACTTCTAGCAATTTTATGCTGTTCTCAGTGAGAATAGTAGTCAGGAAGAAATGACTATTATCAAATAACTGTCTATAAAATGTAGACTAAAAATATATAAACATATAAAAATGTGGTGTCCTCTCCTCCATCGTGGGGGTGATAGCAACACTGACTTTTCTCCTCCCCGCCTTTTTAGGCATGTAGATGAAGTGTGAAAATAACATAAGATTGACTGCTGTCTCCAGAAATTATAACCTATTATAGATAATGTTTCAGAGATTATTCCAACCTTAAAATACCTATGGAAAACACTACTTTTCCTTTATATATATATTAGTTTTTTTATATATTAGTATATATTATATAATTATATATATTAGCTCACTTAATAGTGAGGTTTGGTTTATGTGGATTAATCACACATAGATGACGTATATATCAATTTTTGAGGTTAATTTAAAAAGTGTCTAGTTCATAAAACAGACCAATGTTCCTCGTAACAAGTATCCACACCTCTGCTCTCTTTGTTTCATGCCTGCCCCTCCCCTCAGCACCCCATTCTCTCAGGCTGCCTTCTCTCCTCCATTCCTCCCTGAACACTCTTTCCTTTGCTTTGACAATCCCATGAACTGGGCTGGTCTCAGCTTCATGACAAGGTCCAAACTGCTTACCATGGATTGAGTGATTTCACCATCTGACCTCTCTTGCTCTCTGATCTCACTATTTGACATCCCTTCTCCCCATATTCCTATGTACCAACTATGTTAAACATCTGCAAATGTCCCAAATGTTCTAAGGGGGAAAAACAAAAATGTTAAAGTGGAATTGGAAGAGTTTCTGTGGGTTGTATGTTATAACCTTCTCTGCCAAATCTGTATTTAATTTCATTGCTCATTAGCACTTTGGCATGAGTGAGTTCTTTCCGGAAAGAAAATGAGAATAAATGCTACTTTGTGTAAAACACTTGCTTAGGCTACCAGAAGGGGAAGGTGGGGAATGGGGAGCAAAAGTGGGAGGGGGTCCAATGGACTATTGTAGAGGATTTGGGGTACATTGGTGGTAGGTGTGGTGTGGTAACAATCTGAACCTGTACCCTTAAATCATGTACAGTGTTGTAAACCATTACCTCACTAAAAATACAATTTTAAAAATAAAATTACTTGCTCAGTATTAGCACAGATGTTCTATTTAGAAATAGTCAACATCTGGGCTACATGGTAAGTTCAGGTAATTTATTTTGGTAATATGTCATCTCATGATCATTTTTTTATCAGGAAACTTCTGGATATAATCCTTATGTGGAATAACTAATTTTAATGTTAGAATTTGGCAAAAGGATTGGTTTTGGCCATTGGTTTGATTGCATTTGCTTGGGAAGTTGCATTGGGTTAGCTCTCATACTTGCTTCAGAGCCCTGGAAAATAATGGGGTGAAACTGTAGTTCAGGGTATTTTGGTGTTAGTTTAAATGATGCTGGATTAATAGGAGGAGAGTTGTTCGATGCTACCGCTTTTGAGTTGTTCCTAGATAAATGTGAGATGGTGGAGAGTCACAGATGACAACTGCAGCCATGTAGCTGGCAACTCTTGTCCATTAGAAGTAACTACCTTATTCTTACTGAAACTGTCTTCTGTTCAAAACCTTTGCTTACTGACACTGATCTAGCTCTTTCCCCCTTTAGACTGTTAACTATTGAATTCTGGAACTGTTTTTCAGTGCACAATTGAATCTATGGTCATTGGAATGTGATAGCTTTCCTACGAAGATTGTGTTGAAATGAGTCTGTCTTGAACTTTTGTAGTAATTAATGAATGGCTACAAAAATGCAGTTACCTGAGCTCTCAGGAAATCCTTGGATTTTTGCTCTTTCTCATCAATTTTGATTTGAGTCATACGGACAAGGTTGAATACCAGATCTCGCATATTTTCTTGCTCCTTTAAAAGCTTGTTTTCTTCTGCAATTTGCTGTTCTACTAATTTAGACTCAGTTTCTGATAGGCTTTTCTTTTGAAAAAATACAACATAGCATAATTTGTTTGAATGAGTACACTAAGTCCAGTATCTTAAATTGCTCTTATTTCCTGTGTGGGACTCACTTTATTAACACATAAAACAAATTAAAGCTATTGCCTTAGCTTCAAGTATTTCCTTTATCTCATAAAAGAATGTGCAAACGTGATAACATATTTAAATGAGAACATTTTCTTACTCAGACTGTATTTTTAAATAACTTTTTAAAGAGATATAATTGTTTAAAATAGTCTGACAATGACCTGAATACATACATTTTGAACTTGGAAATTAGACAGAGATGAAATAAAACATTTATTAATTTTTAATATAATCAATAGACATTTTTATTTTAAAATCTAAGTGTGTATAATTTTTGTTGGTTCAAACACATCCATTTCCCCAAAATTTAATGTGGAGTTGGAGTAGACTTTGAGATGAAGAAACATCCACATTAAGTAGGATAATACTTCCTTTGATGACTCTCTTATTGATGCAGTTTCACAGAGCACATTTAAAAGACAACTTTGTGATAATCATTCTTAGAAGCTTAAATTTAACCTGTTGGGACAAATTCCTTTTAGCTACTTCAACTTCCTTGTGGAGTTCTCTCCTTCTTTCAGATAAAATAGAATCTTCTTTAGGGAAAGCATCAATCTGGAAATAAAAAAAATTAAAACGGGCATTTATATAAAAAAGAAATCTTTAATGCCATGTAGTCCACCTTTTGAAAATGGTGGGCAGATCATAATTCTCAGTCTTATAGGAACAGCTTATTAGGCTGAACATTATTTATAGAGTTCTGGCAACCTAAAATAATGGAGACCTACCAAAAAAATCTATAAATAACCAGCTGCAAGTATTATGTTTCTCACTCACTTGGAACTAGGAATAAATCTTGCTAATAATTACAGCTAACATTTTGAGAGCATCAGCTCTGTGTTAGGTTAAGTTCTAAGTGTTTATGTGTATGCTCTTATTTATTCTTCAAAAATCCCACGAGGTTGCTAATGTTATCTCCAATTGTACAAAGGAAGAGAACGAAGTGCAAAAAGAATTAAACAACTTGCCTTAATGGTTTAGGTGCAAACCCAGGTGGTTGGATTGAGAGCCCATAAGCTTAACATTGCGCGTCACTGCCTCTTGAACTTATGACTCAGCACTTTGAAAACATGTATATTCAGTTGATATTTATTAGACTCACAAAACGTGAATTAATTATGTGGTTCTATAGATTAAGGGAAAAAACGGGAGCTATTTATTAATAACAGTGGGAGTAGTTGGCTAATCTTATGTCATAATTTGCTGAGTAGCTAGAAAATTCTTGCACCAAAGAAAAATCTTTTAGCTTTGTTTGTTGTTACCTGAAATTCCATCATTATTTTTACTGAAATTATAATCTGTTTAAAATCTTTGCTCAGTTCATTGACTTAGCTCTTTGCCCCTATAGATTGTTAAATATTGCCAAAGGATTTCCTTTGAAAGGAAATCATCCTAGAACAATTTGGAAGATGGGCTAGAGTTAGGCTGAAACTTCTACTATTGAGGGAGGGGAAAAAAAAAAAAAACAATCATGTTTCAAAGTTTTAATATTGAAGTAAAGCAATTTACCAGTACTTTTGAGCTTAAATTGCATATTGCGAAATCCCAGATTTTGTAAGCTTATTTTAGATCTTTCTTTTGTTTTAAATAGAGTAGTAGCGTTTGATATTTAAATAAAAAAGTGTTTATTGTAACCAAACAGTATGAAGGTGTGTAAAGTAAGACATTAAATACCATCTGCTCCATACCTCTATTTGGAATGCTACTCCCCAGGAATTATTGTTAATAGTTTGGTGTCTGGCCCTCTAGACATTTTTAATGTATGAGCCAACATCAGTAGCTTTCATAAAAGTTATGAAATTAGACATCATTCTGTTGCTGTAAACACCCCAATTATTTGATGTCAGTGAACCTCAGTTTCTTTAAGGCTTTGTTATTTTTCCAAATACCAAATCCAAATATTTCAAACTTTCATGAGGTTTGTGGCTCGAATTTCTGGGCAAGTCTCTGTACAGTCAAAGGCCAGAGAAAAATCAAACAACTGTCTCTGGGGGAAATGAATTCTGAAGAATAGTCAGAACCGGTCCTGCTTACCTTTATCTCTTTCCTTTTTGGATTACATGCAAGTCTGAAATGTTTACCCAACCTGGGAGTGACTAGCCTGACACAGCCTTCATTTTAAGTACTTTCCTTGTTTCATGCACAGTGAGGATTCCTTTAATCTGTTTAAATCTGTATGTCGATGGACCTCAGGATGTCCCCCAGCGTGCAGTACCTCAGGTTTAACAAGGGAAGGGTCGGGGTTCCTTCTACTGTGGCACAACAGTGGAATGATGCTCACTGTTGAAGCTGATGTTGCTTTGTCCTTCCTCTTTGTGAGCAAAGTGTAGTTTCCACCAGAGTTGACTATGTTGTGTGTTCTTTGGTGACTCTGATGTCAAGATGAAGTGGGCATTCCCTGCTGGGACGGTAAGTGGTATATGGTGTTCTGCTCCCTTGGGAGCAATAACCTGCCTGGCACTCTGCTGGGCATGAACCATACGGAGAGGATTTTGTGGCTGCTGTCACATTCTTGGGCATGCTTTTATGTTTAGAGAGAATAACCTTACAGAATCATAATATTCCAACACTTAACACATAATAGTGAATGAGAGAACAAAACTCCCAAAGCCATTGAAAGAATTGTATTAAAGTGTAGGTAGATACAGGGTTTTATTTCTTTTCAGTGCCAAATGGAAGTCAACTGGAGTCCTGATTAAATGCCAAGGTATATGGTAATGTCTGATACTAATGTGTGGAAATACTATGTATTCAATTAAGAAATCCTCCACATTCCAATTTTTCATGCTAGTTCATGTGGTCATTAAAAGTTATGGTTTTGCCCAACCCCAGCAAAGTCTCCCTTCCAGTGGCAGGCCCATCTTCTGCCTGCCCACATTAGACTTGGTAAATGCCTAAGAAGTAATAGGCTACCCATCTCTCTTCACTTAGACAATGCTTAGGCCTTTGTGGAATTTGTTTCCTAAAACTCATATGTGTGTTTTAAGGACATCTGCTTTTCAGTTTATCCATCTTTTTCCTGGCTGTTATGATGAGGATGAGCATTCATTGCAATATTTTATATTTTGATTAAAAGTATAAGTAGCAGAATTACATTTTACACTGCTTATGTGTTTCTTTTATTTGATTTAATTTAGATTTTCTGGTAGAGACAAACTTATGTTTGTTTAGTGTGTATGTCATGGTTTGGAACTGATCTTATGACTTCCATCAATGTATACCTCTTTAATATTACTAAAAGATAATTCTCCATGAGACAAATTATTGCTTCCATATAGATAGTTATCCCTCTTCTTTTAAGGGGAATGCTTAGTTGAATCAACTTATAAATAAACATATTTAACAGACTAACTTTATTTGCTACTGGAATCACCAAAACACTATTATTGTTCAGTTATTGTCTAAAGAAATCTTAGTTATTTGTTCAATAAACAGTGATTTTTTTAACAGTGATAGTTTTAGTAATATATGCAAATTTTGCTGGCACCTACTCATCATATCTAGTTTTCCACCAACACTTGGAACAAGTATTATACTTGGTATTTACTGTAAATATCACCATGATTGAGATGGAGTGAACACAGGGCATGTTTTTCTACAAAGTTTCAACTAACACGCTAATGAGCTAGGTTTTGGGCTAAGATGGAGTAGGTTGTAGCCACCAGTGCTTCCAACAAGAATAACTTCAAGAATTTGGATTTAAAAATGTGTTTAAGGCATAATAATGCAAAGGTAAATAGCGTTAAAGTCTCAAAAGATTTTTAGCTCTGCCTGAGAGGTAATAGAAGTATTAATCTATACTGAACTCTAATAAGTCAAGGACAAATGCTATAATTTTTAGGCTATTCATCCAAAAAAGGAAAATAAGATGCAAAACCTAATGCATATCTAAAGTAGAGAAATTAGAATGATAGAAAATAGAAATAGAGCAATTCGTCTTTTTGGCTAATCCAAAAGAAGGAAAGAGAGAAAACAGGGCATGAAGCAGATCCAACAAAAAGAAAGCAATGATGATGTGGTACATGTGTGCCCAAGTGTGCCACGTTTATATTAAATATTTTTTGACTAAATATAGGAATTAAAAGGTGGAAATTTTCAGAGTAGATATAAAAGGAATATGCTGTATACAAAAGACACACCTAAATAAGGACACAGAAAGAGTAAAAGTAAATGGATAGAAAAGGACACACCATTCAAATTCTAACCCCCAAAGCTAATGTAACTGATACCGTATAAATATCTCACAAAGCCTGTGTCCGTCAAGGCAATTCTCCAAGACCGCTTGCTATGATCTCAGCATGCCTGGATGCGTCCATTTTTATAGCTTTCCCTATCATCATGTACTTCCACATGTGCCAGAGGAGGTGGGGAAAGAGCTAGAGATTCTTACACTGGCAATTAGATGCTCCAGGCTAGAAGTGACATGTATCACTTCTGGCCCCAATCCATTGGCCAAACTAGTCACATGACCCTGCTCAACTTCCAAAGATACAAGTTTAAACTTTCCATAGATCCAGAAGTACAGGAGAAGCAGGCATAGGTTAGGATCAGAAGTGGCTACCACAATTGGAAACTCCTGTTTAAAAATCTGAGGTCATGAATCTCCAAAGTCATGGAGGAGAATGGGTTTGGATTCTATCTATCCAGTTGCTTCATCTCAGAGATTGATCTCTTTTTCATTAAAGGAAGCACTGGCCGAGGCACCAGGACAAGGATGCAGCTCTCCTCACTGCTTCGCAGCAGTGCTTGGGTGATTTAGCCCAGGAGTGCTACCTGAAGGAGAGAGCCAGTGGCAACAGGTCCAAAACCCCTCACTTGAGCATCCTCTGGCGGTGCACACCTCGGATACTGCACGGAAGTAGCCAGGTAGCCTGGCTGGATGCTGACATCATGGCTAGTTGGAGGTGCAGGCTGACTGACCATCTATAGTTACATGATTTGATCAAGTCCCTGACTGTTATGTCTAATGACATCATTCTGGTCCACTTGGTCACAACTTATAATGAACCCTTTAGTTCTCTTAGAACTAGATGACTAATTGCTGCCCGGGGAGGTAGATGCCTGATCCAAACAGGATATTTCTCTTCTTCTCTTGGAGCTAGCAAAGAGATTGGAAAGCAAAGTATCTATAGTGGGCTTGATATATTTTAAATTTAAAATTACTCTCCCCTGTTTTTTTTTTTTTCCTTTTTCGCTATTGATAGCAAAACAACTTCCTAAAAATATTTTTACTTCAAAAAAGACAACACAGGTTAAAATTCAAGGAAGGTGTACAGCACCCACCTCTAACAGAAGCCTTTCATGCATGGCTTGAGTTTGGGTGAGTGCATCCCAGGACACTTTCAAGAGTAACTCCATCTTTTTTAAATTTCGATAATCTCGCTCTTTCTCTCTTTGCTTACGAGAAAGTTCATCATGGTAGTTCTGCTTATCGATGAGACAGTTTCGTAAATTGAGATCCAAGAGTCCTCTGTTCCAGGTAAAGAGAGAAAATGATAGTGGCTTGTGATCAGCTGCTCATGTTTTTCAACACAGCATGCTGAACACACAAAACTAGGCTCATGTTACAATCAAATTGTAAATCATGCCAAAAGCAACTTTGTTAGCAAATTGGTATCATTTAGAGTCAGTCTTAGAAAAGCCCAAATAGAATAGCAGATTGGCAGATCTGACATCTGCCAAAAACAGAGGCTCCCAGCTGCCCTGAAATTTTACTTAAAAATAGTGATTAATACTCTCTCAGGGGAATCACATCACAAAAATGGCTCCCACTAGGAAAAAGGCATGATTACTTCAGAAGTACCATTTACTTGTAGGAAAGGTCTCTCAAATATCACATACTCCAGTGATAAAATTTTCTACAGGCACATTTCAGAAACTTATATAAGGAATACAACAAATTGTGTCCTAAAATTTAGCCACAGGAAATTGATCATCACGATGAGTAAAGGATGGAAAAAATAATTTGAAATACTATATTTAACAATACACCGTTATGAATAGTAAACATCTATTTAAAATCCTATAAAATATTTATTGAATCAACATAAACCTGTTTAAGATTATGCTTTGAATTCTCAAATGTAAATCAAAGAAAAATTTAGATGATAGAACATGCATGAATATAACTAACCTTTCAGTTAGTGAACTTGCTTCATTCTCTCTGGTTAATTCCAATAGTTTGACCAAATGGTTATATTCTCGTTCTTTAATTTCAAGTAAGGTTCGTTTACCTTCAACTTCCTTTATGACATCCTCTTTCTCTTCCATGAGAGCATTAATTTTTGTTTCAACTTTCTTGAGGGAGTCATTTAGCTCTTTGACTTCACGTTGCAAGATAATTTTTTTCTTTTCCATTTCTCTGTGGGGGAGACATACAGACATGTATATGCACACACACACTCATGTACACTCATGCCTTACTTTTTTGAGCCTAGTTTCTTCACCTATCTTTATTTCCTGATAAAAAAAACAGAGTTAGTCAGAAATTTAGTCATCTTAGAAGTGGGTTGGAGACCCCAAGTGAGTGGGATTTAGGTAGTATCTCCACTGAGTGCCCCTCAGGGCAGGGACTTATGCAGTCTCCCCACTTTCTCCTAGGGTCCCACCACAACTGCCTTCTGGGCTTCAACCCTCATCCTAACCAGCCTTCCTGAGCTGACCTGAATTTCTCAGCTTTGGTGCTAGTAAGCTTGGTTGTTAGAGTTATTATTAGCCCCTGCTTATTTTCTTTTCAGGCCAACCAACAAAAAATTCCATGATTTTTTAAAAGATTTATTTATTTATGTATAGAAGAACTGGGGTGTAGGCCAGAGGTGCATGGTGGAGGGGTGAGAGGATTCACTAGAGACAGAGTAGGGAGCAGAACAGGAAATATAACTGCTAAGGGGAGCAGCGGGTGAGACAGCAGAGGTCTGCCAGGCCTCATGTGGGCTAGCTCCCTGGCCGGGGATCGAACTCAGGCCTCAAAAATTCCATTATTTCTCCAGAACGTTTGTATTTTCACTTACCTTTATCTTTTTTGGTTCCTCTAAACTTTGAGAATTTCCTCAGTGACATCTGCCTCCAAATCTAGTCCGAACATTGAGGGTGTCACCATGTGAAAGGGTGACAAGTTGATGAGGTGCTACCATTTGGACTTTGGGCATCTGGCTGGCTGACATACTACCAGGCCATGAAATTCTACACAGTTCAAATAATTTATCCCTTTTACAGTTCTGTTAAAGTTAATTGGTATTCTCTATAAAGATATGACTTATAAATTGGAAAGACAATACTGTCACCAAATTAAGATGTTTAAGTCTTGTGGGTGACAGTAAAATGATGCACTTTCTCTTACTGAACTTGATGTATATGACCTACCAGAGCCAAATGCAGTCATTTTGACATAAAAACAGTAAAAAAAAATTGATAAATTCAGTAGCTAATATTTTTGTTTTGGTGTGCACACATAACTTGAGGAAGGGTAAGCTGGAAAGGATTAAAAATAAAAACATTAAATCATACACTTTTTTGCGTGTTGTTTTTTCTATCTCTTTTCCAATTTGTACAGGAATGGCTTGATGGTGGACCACTTCATCCTAGTAGGGAAATGAAGCCGTGTTAAATTAACCATGTTAAACTATCTTCTTAGAGCAACAGCAGTTAAGGCGAACAAATTAAACAGAAGAGAGAAAAGAACTATCAAATACAGAATCCTTGCTATCTGTCCACTACTGTGCAGGGTGCTTTAATTATTCCATTAAATACTCCCATGGAAGCTTCAATTTTGCCTCGAGAATCTTGTACATGGCAGTTGTTTTGGAAGAACCCTTTTCTGCCTAAGGATCTGGGCTTTGGGGTCTGGGGTAATAAATATGCATGGAAGTTGATCCTTGTGTGTGGTACATTTCTCCCTGGCATCTTGCTTAGTACTAGGGCAGATCCAAGTTTTGTGAAGCTGAAATTTGTATAATTTGGGGGACTCTCTTAAAGAAAAAAATTACATTACTAAATTTCTAAGGAGGTTTATGCAAGTGAGGGGTCTGAAGTTTTAACTTCATTGAGTTCCTTGTAAATCCACCTCTGTCTAGTGTCTATGATCGAGGTAGCAACTGGACATGTCTTGGCCAAATGCTCCAAGACTCTTTAAGGAAAAAGACATCAGAGTATATCATAGTTGTTCATGAAGCCAATGAATCTCTGATATAGTTTTTAAAATCATTTTAGGTTATTTCAAATGTTTTGAGACATTATACATGAATTTTTATTATCTCCTAAAACATAAATACAAGTGCCCCTTCCTCACTTTCACGGTGAGAGGGAAGTAGAGTGGAAGCAAACAGACAAGTATAAGGTAATAAAAATGTACGCAAGAGATTAGAACACTTGGTTGTTCTGAATTCAAGTATGTGATTGTGGCACTCATTTCTGATATCAAAAATGTTTGCTGAGATCTAGAGAGGCCTTTCCCCTGGTCAGAACTCCAAACTAAAGATACTACCAGAGATTTGAAATTGTGAATTCTCAGAGTCCAGATTTAGTTTGAGTAGATCACTTACAACGCAGACCATTTCAGTATTAGTGATGATACCCCTCTTAGTCAAAACCATTACACAATCTTGATACTATGTATCTTTACAGTCATGTACACAAGGTCTGAAAATTTATGACATGTAAGTAGCACACCTTAAGGCTGATCTGATAGTCCAACAATTCATCTAGTTCCTTCTGTTCCTTTAGTGACTGCTTTTGCTTAGATACCAAGTCTTCCCGTAAATTTTTTATTTCTAATTTCTTTTGCATTGTTTCCTTACGTAATTCTTCAATGCTTTCTTTCAATATTCTCATCTTCTTCTCCATTTCCTTTAAAAATCATGAAAATTATCAGATTATATAACAATGTCTACAAAAAATCTGTCTACTTAAAACATCTGCCCACCTTAACATTGAGTTAAAAATAATTTCACTTGTCATTTTGATTATGTTTGTTTTGAATTTCATGAATGATTTTTTAAAAGGCTGAAGTTCACGTTTGTTGATATCTTCAATAAAACCATGACAATTTTACTGCATGTGTTAAACATTTTACATGAAATTCAAACTCACTCTTTTCCTTTTTCTGGGTGGGTTAACTTAATTCACATTAAGAAGCACTAGTGAAAATTATCAACCCATTTTCTAAGTAATTTTGTTATTTGCCAAAATCAGATGCAAAAAGCTGCCAGACACACACATGAGAATGAAGTACTAGGGAATTCATATTTGAAATACCCACTTTGCACTTCTTAATCCCCCACTTTCTCATAAATCACTTCTTTAAGTCATGCATATTCTCTCCAAATGCCCTCCAACCCAGATTCATAACAGATCTTTGTCTCTAATGACTGGATATTTGGGGGCAAATAAGTCTTGTTATACTTAGAAGGTCTACACTTTGCTAATGACTGAGTGGATGGATCCTTTAGCCTGGTCTGGGCTTTCTGCATATTTCCTTCCTTCCACTGCTACTGGAAGAGTATCTTTGTTATCTTATGATCTGGAACTAAAATTCATAATTCTTTTTTCCCATAAATACTGTGTTAGGTATACTTACATAATAGTATGTATTACACATGATCATTGTATGTATATGTGTACACATACATGTATGTCATATGTATGTATGGATACATGTATTTACACTTTTTTATTGTACTATGTATATATACATATTTTATTTAATAAATAATATTTTACTCTATGCTAAACAGATTGTTGTGCCTTGGGATAAGCAACCCACAACATACTTTTGAAAGAAAGCCATTCAGAGAGTGAAGCCATGCAGTGTGATGATCCCACTACTTACTCTCTGTGATAAATTCAAAAAGCAGACACAACTGATTTTGCCACTCTTCCCAATAAGAAGGAGGGCTCATTTTTCCACTCTTTGATTCTAGAATTGGCCATGTAACTTTGACCAATGACATTTTTCCAAAAAATAATTTTTTTTTAATAATAAATTTTATTTTTATATTCCCCATACAATTGCAGCCCCCCCCATTCTGACCCCAATCCCTCCCCTCCCACCCCCGCCCCCCTAAAAGTGTCTCTGGTTCATAGTTTTTTGTTGATTTTGATTTTCACTTTCTTATAGTTATTCGTTTTCCTGGTCCCTTATTTAAGTTTTCTAGATTCCTGCTATGAGTGAGACCATCCGGTATTTTTCTTTTTCTTTTTGGCTTATTTCGCTGAGCATGATCCCTTCCAGTGCCATCCATGTTGCTGCAAATTGCATGTGTTTATCTTTTTTGAATGCTGAGTAATATTCCATGGTATATATGTACCACATCTTCTTGATCCAGTCATCTATTTTTGGGCATTTGGGTTGTTTCCAAAGCTTAGCTATTGTAAACAGTGCTGCTATAAACATAGGGGTGCAGGTGTTCTTTGGAATTGATGTTTCTGTGTCCTTTGGGTAAATACCTAGGAGTGGAATTGCTGGATCATATGGAAGCTCTATGTTTAGTAGGTCCAGAAATCTCCACACAGCTCTCCACAGTGGTTGGACCAGTTTGCACTCCCACCAACAGTGCAGAAGAGTTCCTTTTTCTCCACACCCTCGCCAACATTTGTTGTTGCTAGTTTTTTTAATATGTGCCATTCTCACTGGTGTAAGATGGTATCTCATGGTAGTTTTGATTTGCATCTCCCTGATGACAAGTGATGTTGAAACAAAAAAAATCAAATATTTGGGAATAAATCTAACAAAAGAGGTAAAGGACCTATACAAAGAAAACTATAAAACACTGTTAAAAGACGACAAAGTGCAACACCCATTCATGATAAAAGCCCTTGAAATTCTTGGGATACAAGGAACATACCTCAACATCATAAAGGCCATCTATGACAAGCCAACAGCCAGTATCATTCTCAATGGTGAAAAGCTGAAAGCAATTCCATTAAGATCTGGAACAAGACAAGGATGTCCACTCTCACCACTGCTTTTCAATATAATACTGGAAGTCCTAGCCAGAGCAATAAGACAAGAGAAAGACATCCAAGGAATCCAAATAGGAAAAGAAGAAGTCAAACTATCACTATTTGCAGATGATATGATAATATACATAGAGAACCCCAAAATCTCCACAGAAAAACTAATTCAACTCATCAGTCAGTTCAGTAAAGTGGCAGGATACAAAATCAACACGCAAAAGTCAGTAGCCTTCCTATACACAAACAATAAATCTGAAGAAGAAGAAATCAAAAAAACCACCCCTTTTATTATTGAAACAAAAAAAATCAAATATTTGGGAATAAATCTAACAAAAGAGGTAAAGGACCTATACAAAGAAAACTATAAAACACTGTTAAAAGAAATAGAAGAAGACACAAAGAAATGGAAAGACATCCCCTGCTCATGGATTGGAAGAATAAACATTATTAAAATGGCCATCCTACCAAAAGCAATATACAGATTCAATGCTATTCCAATCAAAATCTCAATGGCATTCTTCAAAGAAATAGAACAATTATTGATGAAATTCATATGGAATCACCAAAAACCCCGAATAGCCAAAGCTCTACTGAAAAAAAAAGAAGGAAATGGAGGCATCAAACTCCCAGACTTCAAACTATACTACAAGGCCATAATCATCAAAACTGCATGGTATTGGAACAAGAACAGACATACAGACCAATGGAATCGAATAGAAAATCCAGAAATAAACCCACAGATTTATGGTCAACTAATCTTTGACAAAGGAGCAAAGACTATGTATTGGAGCAAAGAAAGTTTGTTCAATAAATGGTGCTGGGAAAACTGGGTCGCTACATGCAAAAGAATGAAGCTTGACCACTACCTCACACCATACACAAAAATCAACTCAAAATGGATTAAAGAACTAGACATAAGACCTGAAACCATAAAATACATAGAAGGAAATATAGGCGAAACATTACGGGATTTGCACATCAAAGACATCTTTACAGACACATCACCCAAAGCAGTGATAGTGAAGACAAAGATAAACAGCTGGGACTACATCAAATTAAAGAGCTTCTGCACAGCAAAAGAGACAATAACAAAAACAAAGAGAAACCCCACCAACTGGGAGAACATTTTTGCACCCAACACTAATGATAAAGGACTGATCACAAAAATCTGCAAAGAGCTGATGAGACTCAGCAACAACAAAGAAAATAATCCAGTCAAAAAATGGGCAGAAGAGCTAAAAAGAAACTTCTCTGAAGAGGAAATGCAAATGGCCAACAGACATATGAAAAAATGTTCAACATCACTTGCAATCAGGGAAATGCAAATCAAAACTACCATGAGATACCATCTCACACCAGTGAGAATGGCACATATTAAAAAAACTAGCAACAACAAATGTTGGCGAGGATGTGGAGAAAAAGGAACTCTTCTGCACTGTTGGTGGGAGTGCAAACTGGTCCAACCACTATGGAGAGCTGTGTGGAGATTTCTGGACCTACTAAACATAGAGCTTCCATATGATCCAGCAATTCCACTCCTAGGTATTTACCCAAAGGACACAGAAACATCAATTCCAAAGAACACCTGCACCCCTATGTTTATAGCAGCACTGTTTACAATAGCTAAGCTTTGGAAACAACCCAAATGCCCAAAAGTAGATGACTGGATCAAGAAGATGTGGTACATATATACCATGGAATATTACTCAGCATTCAAAAAAGATAAACACATGCAATTTGCAGCAACATGGATGGCGCTGGAAGGGATCATGCTCAGCGAAATAAGCCAAAAAGAAAAAGAAAAATACCGGATGGTCTCACTCATAGCAGGAATCTAGAAAACTTAAATAAGGGACCAGGAAAATGAATATAAGAAAGTGAAAATCAAAATCAACAAAAAACTATGAACCAGAGACACTTTTTGGGGGGTGGGGAGCGGGAGGGGAAGGATTGGGGTCAGAATGGGGCGTTTGCAATTGTATGGGGGAATATAAAAATAAAATTTAAGATTAAAAAAAATAAATAAATAATAAAGATTAAAAGAATTGAAAATCGTAAAAAAAAAAAAAAAACACTGTTAAAAGAAATAGAAGAAGACACAAAGAAATGGAAAGACATCCCCTGCTCATGGATTGGAAGAATAAACATTATTAAAATGGCCATCCTCCCAAAAGCAATATACAGATTCAATGCTATTCCAATCAAAATTTCAATGTCATTCTTCAAAGAAATAGAACAATTATTGATGAAATTCATATGGAATCACAAAAAACCCCGAATAGCCAAAGCTCTCCTGAAAAAAAAAGAAGGGAATGGAGGCATCACACTCCCAGACTTCAAACTCTACTACAAAGCCATAATCACCAAAAAATAATTTTAGTAGATACTTGAAGAGTGCTTGTGTATTGGGGTTTGCCTTTTTTTGATGCTGCTTCTTTTCTTCTTTTTTTTTTTTAAGATTTATTTTATATATGCATACAAGAACTGGAGTGTAAGCCAGAGGTGTGGGGGTGAGAGGATTCACCAGAGACAGAGTGGGGAGCAGAACAGGCAGATCTACTGAAATACACTGCTGAGGGGAGCAGTGGGTGAGTCTGGAGAGGTCTGCTGCCCCATGTGAGTTGCTCCCTGGTCTGCTGGGGATCAAACTCATGCTGCAGTGGCTGGCAATACTTGATAGCTCTGTCTTTAACCCCTGTGACACCAGAGAGGCCCCGATGCTTTTTACTTAAGATTGGAAACCCTTCCACTATTATGTGACTAATCAGTGACAAGTGGTCTTAGACCAAATATCCCATCAACTGGTTGACATATGAATGAAGCCAGCCAAGACATCCAGCCCCAACTGAGCTATTTCAGACCAGAATTCAATATTGTGAAAAATAAATGATTGTTTTAAAGTCTCTATGTTTGGGGGCAAATTGTTATGTAGGAATAGATGCTATAGATGTTCTTTATAAAAATTTCTTGTAATAAACCTGAGACGTTCAGTAAGTTACAAGGGTAATAGCTATAACATAAAAATATTATGTTTAAGTGGCAACCACATAGTCCTTTTTTCTTCTAGAAACAATGAAGATATTATCCAATCAAAATAGCCTAAATTAGATGCCAAATGGGTGAAGTCTATAACAGGTACCAGTTATGTTTAAGTGAGGTTATGCAGATATCCTTCTTTTTTTTTTTTTTTTTGTGGGACCCTCGCCAGCGGCTGGGGAACGAACCGGAGCTGCAGAGGCTGTGGGCAGCCCTGCAGCCCAGCGCTCAACCACTGCGCCACCAGAGGAGGCCCTATGCAGATATCGTTTTTAGCAACTTCTACAGTTTAAGACTTTTGCATCTTTAAGTGCTTCAGCATATTGTGGTCAATGTTTATATTTATTACTTAAGGAATGTTTGAAGCCAGCTGTATTTGACAGGCTCCCAGATATCTAAGACTTACTCCTGGCTTAGGTATCTTCTCGAATTCCTTCGCTATGAGGCTTTTTTCTTCCATTAAGCTGAAAAAGAAAAAGTGAAGCTTGGCAAAGTACAAAAAAGTAAGCTATTTCAGGAGTAGTAACTTTATTTTCTCATAATGTTCTTCCTATGCTTGTTACCACGTCTGGTGTCCATTCTTTAGGAAAGATTTCCTGACTCCTCAAGGCCTATTTATGTGCTATCCCCCCGCATTTCTCTCACACAATAATGTATACACACGCAATTAAATCAGTTATCTCATTATGTCATAACAGCTTTGGGGGATGCCCTCCCCAATAACCTCGGATTCCTTCCAGCCAGGCTCTGGCCTTTTTCTCTTTCTATTATTTGCAATGAACTAGTGCCTGCCTGTTCCCTGGCTCCATAAAAAAAGCAGATTCCACCAGCCAGTAGGTCTGGTTACATGGAACTAAAGAGGCGTGTGCTTTTATTTTCATGAAATTTTATTTGCACAATGTGAACTAAGTTTACTGTAGTAAGTATGTGCCACATGGAGTTTAATGTAGGTTAGCTGTCTGGCTCACTAGCTGAAGCTGAATTTTTCATATATTTGAATACTTATGTCTTTCAGACATTGCATATAAATTGAAACACTTATAGCTTTCAATCTACTGCATCTACACCTCAACAATATTGCCACCAGGGGGTGGTAGTGTGCCGCCATCTTTCGGTTGTAAAGTCAACAGGAGGATCCTGGAGTTTCAAAATGGTGACATGAAGCTTTCTCATAAGACAGTACTTTTTTTAAATAAATATAAAATGATTTTTGCCCTAAAAATACAGAAAATAATATTTATGACATTATTGACAATGTACATTTCTTTAACATATATCAATCATGTATTTTTCTTTTTTAATTCAATCACTGATTGAATTTTTTCCTTTTAAGATATGTATTTTACTACTTATAGAGAAATCTGTTGTTCATGCTACAGTCCCCATCATATCACAGTTGATCATTTTATTTTCCTTTGCTTCAAAATAAGTTCTCAACAGTACTTATTTAACTATAGTTGTTTAACTTATTTTAGTAGGCTCCATGTTTGTTCCTGAACTGCATATTTATTGAGGTCATCAATGACTATTCACCCCCAAATTGAAACTATTGTAACCTAGATTTAATTATTAACGGACCACATAATTTTACATACCATCAGCATTTGTTAAAGAGTTTGTATTATGTGAAAACATGAGAAAAATCAGCCAGATTGTTAGGGGAAAGGATGTTCTGTGCTCATCCCATGCAGGCTTTAGGGACTCCACCCCCACTCCAGACCAAAGCCATCAAGACATTGGGAAAGACAAATCCCGTCACCACCAAAGGGAAGGTGGCTGGGACCTGAGGGTGGAGTTAAGCAGCCAGGGTTGGTATAAAAACCAGACACGTGGGCCTTGGGGGGCTCGCTCTCTCGCTCGCCTCCAGGCTTCACGGCTCCTGGCTCGCGGCCAGCTCTCAGAGGGCCATTTTGGGATTCCAGATCGGCGGATTGGGTAGGACGCATTTAAAACTTTGTCTCTCACTTTTCTCCCTGAGTTGTACATTTCCTCATTTTCCCTTCCCTTGTAAATAAACCTTTTATTAACCTTTCATGTGTGCCCACAGTAGAGTATTGATAAGTATTGATAAGTCCTTTCAAGCACACAGGTGAGGACCCACTGTCAGGCAACCCGTTTTGTATTGGGGCTATAACAAAACTACAGAGTAAAATCCATTTTCTAAAGTATTTGAACAATGTACTGTTAGCAGTTGCCAGTTATTCTGAAGTTCCTTATGATGTTAGGGTTATTTGGGTTTCCATTATTTAGACCCTGAATAAAACGAGTTTGTTGAGCTGATCTGGAAAATATTATCTGTATATTTGGAGAATTTTTTTTTCCCAGTGCCTTAATTTATTTTTATGTGGTGATGGAAATATCTACTTTTGGTACCCCTATTACTTTTATGAAAATAAATGTGTTAATTCCTGAGCTGATGGTATTTGAAAATGCAAGGGAGTCTGCTCAAGCTAAAGTATTTATTATGTGTTACAAACCCATATATAATACACACTAAACATTTCCCAAGTGTGCAGTCTGAATGTTCTTGTTCACTGCAGGTCACCATGCACAGTCCTCTCCCCGCCCCCAAGCGACTCAATGAACAATTTGCCTGTCTATACCTAAAAGGCAAGAGTTCTGCTTTTTCTTTTCTCCTTGGCAGAAATACTTGGAAATTTTAAACAATTTAAATATCAACTGACTTATGTTCTACTTACCCTTTCATGGAAATGTCAAGCATTCATGTTTCCAATACTAATGAACAACCACCAATTGTTTTAATTTCATTATTTTCTCAACTGAAAATGCTAACAGAGCACAGAAATAGCTAAGCTTTCTTTTTATATAACTCACTGGTGAGCCTGAAACAAGTTTAGATGGAAAGATAAAAAAGAACTCAAATTCTAACCTCCTCCCAGGATATAATTTTTTTGATTAAACTGGCCTTCTTCAACCCCCAGTAGAAAAAAATAGGCCCCAAAGAGGGGATTCAAAATCCAGAGCTTGCAAGTTCCTCTGATGGTCACTTTAGTCATTTGCTGCTCTCTGGGAAAGACTGAATGGTGTAAGCCCTGTTAGAAATCTGCCTCCTCTTACAAGCAGCCAGAGTAATTTCTGCTACCTTAAATGGTAACAAATTCTAGGAGAGGTGGTAGAGGTGTCTCTCCAATAGCACACGGCACACCACATCACAAAACAGATATTAGAATCATTTTTAAAATAACAAATAATGTGATTTGCCAAACAAACTCTTCCACTGACTTGATACTCCACAGGAGGAATATTAGAAGAGATGTGGAAATAACATTTGTCTTTCTAGCGATACATATGACATCTTCTAGATTTGGGTAAGTAAATGTGTCTTCTAAAAGGATATAAATTTCTTTCTTGCTCGCTCCTAGGTAATAGCTTAGTAATAGGAGAATAAGGATGACCACGTGGTGTGGTCCTGCTCCTGCATTAGAAGAAGAGAGTGAGCCAGAGGGGCCCTCAGCTCACCAGCTGGTGTGAAAAGCACAGGGTCCTCACCACGCAGACACCTGGCCTGTGCCTCAGGGAGGATAAGGGGCCGCCCTCTGGGCCAGAGAGGGAGAGAGGTGGTGCCAAGTCCCTGTGCTGTGGGGTGTGTTCTTTGGCTGCAGCTACCAGTGCTGAAACATGGGGAAACACAGCAGGGATCTCCTTTTCCTGAGCCAGTCTCCCAGTCTCCCGACCTTTTATCTCTGAGTTGGGTAACCTTCCTGTTCGGAGACTGCCTCTTCCATGCAATCAAGGAAAGAACAAGGCTTTGTAATCATTTTAACATTGCTATCTCATACTTATCTCTACCTAAAATTACTTCCCAATTTGGTCTAATTTTTCTAATTTCATGTGGAAACACCATTGCTTGTGCTGTCTTCCGTGTGCTTGACAGAATTGTGTACTTACCTATTTAACCTGTACTGATTGTGGGACTCTCTTTCCTTCGCTGCATTATATTCATTTTGATACTTGAGAAGTTGTTCTCTCATTTTGGAGACCTCAGTGGTGAAAGCCTCTGGAAAGTTATCAGCTTGCTGTAGGTGGAACTGCTGCTGTTGTATTTGTTCAGTGTAGCGTTTGGCATTCTGCAGTAGCTGGATCTCTGACTCTTGTGTGCTGGGTTCCATGAAAACAGAGATTAGCATAATGAGAAGATTATACCTCCCATACTCCTAGCGGCTCCTGCAGGGGAGGGATCATGCCCTCACTGCTCCCTGTCCCTTCCATTCCCAGGTTCAGTTCAGTTCTGTGATATTTTTGTGACAAGTATTACATTTGTACTAGAGGTGAACAATCCAGCAGTGGGGGACAGATGTAATAAACAGCTGGAATACAAGGTGGCAAGTGCTATCACTAGTGTTTAAATCATAAGGTATAAGACAGCAGAGAAAGGATTAAATTGGATGAGAATGTAATGTTTGCTCTTGACTTTGAAGGAAGATTTGACTTGCAAAGGTGGGGGAAATAGGAGGAGTGGATGGATCCACCCTTTAACTACCCCAGGCTCTCTCAGATTCATGAATTCTCCCAACCCAATTATAGGAAAATCTTCCTCCTTGAGCTAAGAAAAGATAGAAAGTTTTCTAATGACACTTTACTAGGAAACTAGGAAGAAAAATGTTACTATAAAAATTATGGGCATAAATTAATTTATAAATATTTGATCATAACTTCAATCCCTGGCTATAGCAGGACTTGAACTCCACCGTAGAAGGGGATTTCTACAACCCCAACTATAGTCTATGGGTTTGGGTTTGGTCCTATCTAGCAAAAGGGTTAAGCATCTGACAAGAGGCAGATTTGAATGGACATGGAAAATGGACCCTTCTAGAACTCATTCAGTTATGCTGCAAGTTAGATCAGCTCTAGCCTTACCAGAATATTGAGTCATCTTTCTCAGAAACCCAACTACCGCGTGGTAGCCGCCTCTCCCTATTCAGAAGCGATCCTTGCCCCTTCCTATTCTAAACCTAGGGGCTCTTTCAGTGCATGCTCCCCAAGTGTCCTCACCAAGAGAAATCTTCAGTTCATTTGCAGAAATGCCAATGACTTGATTTCAAGCCTGTTTCAACTGAAGTTACCAGTTTCACCCATTTTTCCAAGCTTTAATACGGCATTTTCTCAGTAACATCCAGGGAACCATTTATTGGACATGATCTATTCCTAGTTCTATGTTAGATGTCAAATAGCTAACACTGCATTGATAACGTATATAATTTCCATTAGAGAAAGCTGAAATTATTTTTTTCAATTCTGTTTTATTGTATGCTAATATATTTTGTAAATCTAAAGATATCTGATTTCGTTATAGTATGAGTATTCAACTCCAGAATTGTAAGGAATTATTTGGCCCACAGTACTTGTTATATCACAGAAAGATGAAAGACAAAGTGGTTTGCATTCTAATGAGAACTTACATGGTGATTTAGCAGTCGTTAAATGGAGTTTCTATGCATTGCTGCTTTTCCTTGGCCTGTGATGAAGCTATTATGCAAGGAGATGAAGCAGAAGTTGGGGAAGAGGAAGAAAGAGGCTTGAGGGTGGTATGGAGTAGCACCAGAACACAAAACACCCCTTCCTCATTCCCCTTCCCTCTTGCTTCCCAATGGCTGACAGCAGGACACCTTGTTGGATTATTTTGTGGAAGCCTATTTTTCTGACCTGCTGCTGACTGGATCTTGGCTAAGGTGAGTAGCCTGAGCTAGGAGAAAGAGATGAGCAGTAAAGACAGAAGTCTTAGTAGTCACCGACTAGGGTTGTTACAGGACCTTACTTCTGAGAGGCAAAGAGAGCTGGAGGCGAGAGTTTTACAGGAGCACCCTTAAGCAGATAGTATCAGTGTCCCTCCAAGATCCCCTAGGCCCATGCTGGGGGCTACCTGCTGCTCTGCTGACAGTTTCCATACATATCAACAGCACCTGTGTGCCACTGCCAGAGAGCTCTTGCTTTCAATGGAAGAATGTTTGGCCTCTCAAAAGGTCAGCTAGAAGTGCTTCAAGCTTATCTCCCCATCAGCAATCCTTAATCAAAAAGGGATCAAAATGAGTGGACAGATATCCTAGTTTTCTCACCCTTTAGTTAGAAAGTTCAACGTGTGTTCTGCACAGTCACTCGGAGGGTCCTGAGCAAAACTGAGTCCCAGAAGCCTGAACAGTTAACCCACAGAATTACATATCCTCATCTAGATTCCTCCCTTTCCAGTCTCACTTCCCCACTGTCTCACGATCATTTCTAGTATCACTTCTCAGACTACTTGAAGTCAAACCCTTACCTCAAGGTCTGCTTTTGGGAGAATGCATTTTATATCACAATGAAAAATACACATATGATAAAAGATGTCTCCACATTAGAAAAGAGCATACCTTATCACGGTATCATGCAGCAAGGTGTACTTAGCTTTTAACTCTGCCATTCTGGTTCCAGGAAGTTTTCCCATAGAATGCAACTAGCAAAAAGAGAACACAAGGTCACTATTAGCCATCACCTTCCTGTAGATAAAATGGAGAGACAGATATCTTATGAAACATCAGTTAAACATTGGAGATGAAATGTGTGAGGCAATGTGATATATCAGACAGATGCTAGATGTCTGGAGAAATTAGTTCTAATTCTATTTCACCCCTGGTAAGCTTTGTGTTTTGGGGCAAGTCTTTTTACTTCTCTAGACTGTGATTTCTTCATCTGTAAATTCAGGGAATTGGGTTAAATTTTTCCAATTCTAAAAACCATATTTCTTAGTTTAGTAAACAACATGAATCAGTGTGGATTACTAGGAAACCTATTTATAAGTTGAGAGAACTAATAATTATTTGGCATCTATTATAAGCAAGTGTTGTGCATCAGTGATTTTATTCTCAAAACTGTTTTGCAGAGGGATTATTTCCATTTTAAATTAAAGTTTAGACAAGTTAAGTAACTTATTCAGTTACAGAACTAGTTAAGGCAGAGTAAAGATTTAAGACCAAGTGAACCAACTTTAAAAATCCATGTACCTTGATGCTTCTGCCTCTACCATTAAAGAAGCAAGGAAGCTATTATTTGTTGCTTTTTCATTGCTACCAAAAGAATTTTTGATTTATTGACTTAGGTTGTAAGTAGCTAATAGACTTCATAAGACAACATCAAACACTGATGTTTTACCATAATACAATGAGCATCTGTGTAAGGTTTGGCTGACTGAACTGTTAATGACACAGTATCAAAAATAAAACTCAAGAGAGGATTTGTGTTTTTCAATGCCCTGTTCCTCCACAGTACTTCTTGAATTTGTCCACTTTCCTCTTCCCTCCCTGATCATCCTAGTCCAAGTCACGTCATCTGTCAGCTGGACTACTGTAAAATCTCTAATTTGTCCCTCTTCTCATCACTTCATTCTAGCTTTCTTTATAACTTCATTTCATAAGAACACCTTCTCTGACTTCTATATTTAAGAGATACCCTCACACACCATGTATCCCCAAAGAACTCTATACTTCATAACATATTAAAATCTGCAGTAATAAGTTTATATTATTTTAGGGAAATGCTTTTCCTCAACTAGTATGTAAGCACCATGAAGAAAGGTTTATCTTGTTCTTCACTGTATTCTCAGCCAGTAAAATCTCAGGCACATGTAGATATTTGGTAAATCTTTGTTGAGTGACTGAGAGATGCACAGGCCTGAGTCTACACAGTAGGGTTTCATTATCTACCCAAATCAAGGTAGAAAAATATTGTTCAGTGCACCAAGAAATCACTTCTTTATGAAAGTTTTTGAGATCTTTTACAAGGTCCATACAAGATGGTTCCAACCCCAAAATGCTCATTTTTTTAATGTATGGGTAAAATATGGTGCATAGGATTTTTAAGACCTTTGAAGTCTTACATCAAATATGTTAAATGTGTTTATATGCTACTTTAAATATAATTTATATGCAATTTTCTAAGTTTTGAGTTGTTACTAGGCTGACCAAATGTTACATTTTAGATATTTAACTAAACACAATTATTTTGGTTCTACTGTTTTCTTTTGCATTTTTGAGCTAATAGGTAATTATTTCAGGTCTCAAACATTTTAATTGGTTCCACAAAAGGGTATAGACCACAGGCATTGTGCTTTAATGTATAACAGGCTTAAAAAAAAAGCCTTTTCATAATAGGCACTCTTAAAAGAGAAAACCTACAATGAAAGATGTGTGTGTGCACATGTATTTGTATAATATAAAAACCTTGTGGGGGCCAGTCTTGTAACTAGCCAACAATGTAGTTATTGGAGGTAAGCCATTGGATAAGGTAACTATGGACTCATAGGTACAAAAATACATAATAGTATTTAATTTGTTTTTATGCTGAAAAGACCATTACCTTCCACCTAGGGCACTGAATTATGCAAACAAAAGTGAAGGTGAAAAAGGCTCTACCCTAAGGTGGACTCACAATTTGAGAAGATTAAAACAAAGAAATCACTGAGCTACACTCAGTTGTTGGTAAATAACTAAATTTGGTATTTTGAAATTATTTTCTTTGTTTTACATTAAAGCAAAAAAGTATAATTACAAATTACACACCACTTCCAGGAGGTGGAACTATTAGAATGGTGGTGTGAAGAGCTCATGAATTCTCTCCCTCAAAGAAATATTAATTACACTGGTTAAAATTATATAAGACAATCATTTAAATTCTCTGGAAAGGGACCTAAAGGCATGCAAGCCATTGAGAAATACTTACTCAAAAAGTTCTGCTGAAACTCATGGGAAACTATGACATCTGAACCACTAGCTACATCCACATCCCTAACTTCATGTTGTGAAGAATTGCTCTGTGCACCTAGGCAGCCCACTACGCGCCCATCTCTACCACCTTCTTACTGAAGATGTACTTAGGTGGGTGGGGTAGCTCCAGAAAGTGCTGCACTCACCCTCCGTGCCCTCACCCCCAGCTCTGCGTGGTAGAAGCTCTTTGCTGGACAGGCAGTTGCAGCAGTTCATCAGTGCCATCCGCATTGCCCAAGAGCCTGCTATATAGGGAGAATCTGACAAGGCAACCTTGAATATGAGTCCTGCCTCTCCAGTTCCTGCAGGTCAGGGTGGGGCAAGTAAGCTATGGAGAGCTGCAACTCTGCCTGAGGGTGCTCACTTTATTTGAAACAGTATAGAATGTCCCTGCCCCAGAGCATTGTGAAAAACAATAGCTATTGCAAGGGTGGCCAATAAGAGGAGACTAAATGCTTAGTGATAGCGGTAGAGGCAGACCTCCAAAAGTTTGACAGAGAAATCAGAGCTAGGAGCTAAATGTAGAAACCGTCAGAGGGCCCTGTAAATTCACTCTGACTGTGGCCCTGAAGGCTATGGAAAAGCTCTAGGCTGTAACCACTCAGGAGTGAGCAAGAGGGGATCTTCTAAACTACCTATCCATGAGTTAAAGGCCAACTCCCTGAATTTTGAAAGTGGTTCCTAAGCCACATACTGACTCAATAAAAAAGGATAAAAATGTTATTGGCTCATTTTGAAGGTTTCCCAAAATATTAAAAAGGGATCTACCATGTGACCCAGCAATTCCATTCCAATTCCACTAGGTTATCTACCCAAAGGAAACAAAACACTTTTTGAAGGGAAACCTGCAAATAACCTGTGTTACAGGGAAACCCTGTAACCTGTGTTACAGGGAAACCCCGAAATAAAATGGGTTGCCTGACTGTGGGTCCTTATGTAACAGGGTGGCCCCAGGAAAGGGGGAGGTTCCCTGCCCCACCCAAGGGAGGGTGGAGCTGAGCAGGAAGAGGAGAAGCTGGAGAAGAGACTGAGGAAGGAAGCAGGATGGAGCCAGGAGACCTGGAGGAGGCGCATGGAGCCTAGAGACATGTGAAGAAACTGCGCTTGTCTCTTGGTCATGGACTGGGTGACACAGATGTGGGTGAGACCCATGGGGAGGGGACAATGGCAGCTTTTATCTTGATGTTGATTTTGCTCTTTTCCTTCCGGGCTTGTCCGGTTGTTTGTGACCCTTTTCTGTGGGTCCCCACTGGAAGATGCTTTAGACTTGTAGCAGGCTTTGGGGCCTTGTTCTGGGCCGATCCCATATGGATGGACTTTTTCCCACGAGGGGACGGGTCACTTTGGATGCTTCATTTAGAAACTAGACTCTTTGCCTTACCTGTATTGCTTCCTAGTTTTATTAAAGATCCTTCCCATTAGTCTCATGTGTTTTGTGTTGATGCGGCGGATGGCAGAACCCATTTAGAATAGGCAGGTTTGCGGGGTTTGGGCTGCCCCCTCTCTGTCCTATAACACTTATCCACGTGCTTAAAAAGGGACTTATTAATGCTCAATTGCAGGCACACACGAAAGGTTAATAAAAGGTTTATTTAAAGGGAAGGGGAAATGAGGAAATGTACAATTCAGGGAGAAAAGAGGCAGATAAAGTTTTAAATGAGTCCTAACCATTCCGCCCACCTGGAATCCCAATGGCACGCTGAGAGCTGGCGGAGAGCCAAGAGCCATGAAGCCAAGAGAGAGCCCCAAGGCCCACTTGTCTGGTTGTATACCAAACCTGGCAGTTTAACTCGGCACTCAGTTCCCAGAAACCCTCCCTTTGATGATGATGGGATTTGTGCCTTGATGGCTTTGGTCTGGAGTAGGGGTGGAGTCCCCACAGCCCGTATGGAATTAGCTCAGGACATCCTTTCCGCCTAACAATTGCAGCAATGTTTACAATAGCCAAGCTATGGAAACAACCTAAGTGCCAAATACAGATAAGTGGTCAGGAAGATGTGATATGTATACATTATAGAATACTACTCAGCTAGCAAAAGAAGATAGAAACGCTTGTCATTTGCAGGAGCATGTATAGAGCGGGAGGGGATTATGCTAAGCAAAATCAGTCAGAAGGAGAAAAACAAATATCAGATGGACTCACTTACATAAGCAACACAGAGAAACCAAACAAAGTATCAGATAAAGCCAAACTAACAACAATCCCTTGAAAGCTGACACTACCAGCCTGGAGGGCAAAGAAGAGGCGTGAGTGCAGTAGACTATGGGCATGGACTGTGGGTGCTTTGCTGGTGGGTGTGGTGTGGTAACAACACCTGAAGAGGGAGATCCTATATCTCTAAATCACAATGATGTAAACCACTGTTAGCTCAATAAAAAACCAAACCAAACCAAATAAGCACATTCACTGATTAAGCAGTATCTGATTCTAACCTATGTTGGTGCAGGGGCAAACAGCAGGAAGCCAAGCTTAAAAATAAAAAACAAGGAAAGGATATCTAAGCAGAGATATCAGAGGCTATACACTAAGGGAGAAATACACTTCACAGAATCAGTCCAGTTAAGTCACTAAACACATAAACATATGAGCAACAATAACAACAACAACAAAACAGCAACAATAAGAAGCCCAGGGAGCACGAGAATCCTGGGCATCAGAATCCAGAGCATCAGAATCCAGAGCTGCTCTGTTATATGTCCAATTGTGAACACAAAATTATGAAACTCACAAAATAGGGGGGGACAAGGCAGAAACTGCTATTTTGGTACAGATGTTCAGCTTAATAAAGACTTCAAAGCAGGTATTATAAATGCAATCAAAGAATGAAAGGAAACCATATGAAGAATAAAAAGAGAGAGTAGAAAAACTGATCAAGCAGACAGAATCTATGACTATGGGTTTTATATTTTATTTTGTGCTTATCTGTATTTTCTAATTTTCTCCAGTGCATGTGTCTTGGAGACTATTTTTCCAATGCATATGCATAAAAGACTTAAAACATGCTTGAAAATGACTGCTGGAAACAATAGCAATTCAGAGTAGTGTTGTTGTAGAGCAACCCCGATACAAAACGGGGTGCCTGACTGTGGGTCCTCACCCGCGCGCTTAAAAGGACTTATCAATGCTCTACTGCAGGCACACGTGAAAGGTTAATAAAAGGTTTATTTACAAGGGAAGGGGAAATGAGAAAATGTACAGCTCTGGGAGAAAAGTGGGAGACAAAGTTTTAAATGAATCCTACCCGATCCGCCGATCAGGAATCCCAAAATGGCGCTCTCAGGGTTGGCCGCCAGCCAGGAGCGGTGAAGCCAGGAGGCGAGCGATCACGAGCCAGAGAGCGCCCAAGGCCCACGTGTTTGGTTTTTTATATCCAACCTGGCTGCCCAACTCCACCCTCAGGTCCCAGCCACCCTCCCTTGGTGGTGATGGGATTTGTCTTTCCCAGAGTCTTGATGGCTTTAGTCTGGAGTGGGGGTGGAGTCCACAAAGCCTGTATGGGATTAACTCAGGACATCATTTCCCCCTAACAGTGTGATGAGATCCTAGTGGCAGAAACAGGCAGATTCTAGCTCCGATGTGATGAAAACTCAGCTGTATTCTCCCTAAATCGAGCATAATCTGAGAAGCAGTGGATTGAAGCCTGATGGCAGATGGGCCAAGGATACATGATGGCAGGTTTTTATGACCACAGAAAAAGCAGGAAGGCTAAAGAGGTTTCCTTTTCTACTTATTGTTTTCATCACTCCACTAGCCACACTGCCTTTGGTGCCTAAGAATATGTGAAGAAAGCAGATTGGTCAAAGTGTCAGATACGTCTTTGTAGTTTCTGCATAAATTGGAAAACATTGAATCATGGATGTTCAGAACAAGAATTGATAGTTATCTTTTATTTGGTCTGCTTTGCTAAAAGCAAATCTCTTTTATAAAGAAAAAGATCAAACTGTAAACAATGAAGTTTATTTAGCCTACTTAAAAATAAAAATCATATTTTGGATATTATGAATATCCATTAAAAGGTGGCTTTTCTGTAAGCTGTCTTTAAAACAGGCCTATCTCTGGTTAGCAACTTCAGACTCAATTCTAGTAGATGAAATGCTTCACTCATGAACATAAATAAGGGGAAAATCATTGCATTTTCACTCTGCGTGATACAAACAGGTAAAGAAACAAAGTTGGTCATGGTTTTAAAATGCAGAATTTAAGAAGCAGAGCATAAGGCACAGGCTTAAATTGTTAAAAAGTATACACTATAAAAGGTTAGATATAATATCAGCAGTTCATAAATATGATTTTGTTAGGGGGAAAGGATGTCCTGAGCTAATTCCATACAGGCTTAGTGGACCCGCAGCCAGGCTACCCGTTTTATATGGGGAGTTCCCTGTAACAATTTCACAATAGATAATTGTGTTGCTGAATTGCCTTATTGGTAACTGAGGCTGGAAGGAAACATTTACTCTGGAGCTAAAAGTTTAACAAGAGCTCATGATTCATAGATGACATGTAATAAAATGGAAAACATTTCAAAAATTGAAATTCTAGGACATTCCAAGGAAAGCAGTAGTTCAGTAAGAGCTTTTACCAAGTGAACTTATGTGGAAGGGAGTCAGCATGAGGAAACAATTAAATGTTTGTGTGGGTGTCTGCGGGGCAACCAAGGTGGCGGTGATTATTGACCTACTCTTTTTATTGCCTCTTTGATATCATCCCCTGGTTTAGTTTCATCCTGAGAAATAGTTGGCATACTTTGGGAGGTAGCTTAAACTTGAAAGCATAATTCCTTACCATCCTTATCTTCCTCTCACCCTCTCTTTCTCACTGTGAGAAGTAAACATAGCCATTTGAAGTAGGTTCCAAATGCAATTGAGTTCTCAACACTGATCCATCATTCCTTTTGTGTTTCCATACACCTAACCAAAATTAGACCACCTAAACTCATCCTACCCCCATCAATGTGTCATTTATCTACAGCCACCCCAACCCTTAACTTCTTTCCCCAAACCTTGAAAATATCTTCCTTTCCTCTGAGTTAAGACCATGCATTCACCTTTGCTCTTAAATCTATAGGCTCCTTCCTCTTTCTAGGCAAGAAATCACCTTCTATACCTTCTCTCCTCTAAAGTCTCTGCTTCAGGACCTCCCTGGTGGCACAAGGGGTTAAGCACTGCCCTATGAGGCAAACTCTGTGGCATGAGTTCGATCCCCAGCCGGCCAGGGAGAAACCCACATGGCACAGCAGACCTCTCCTGTCTCACCCACTGCTCCCCTCAGCAGTGTATTTCAGTCAGTCTGCCTGTTCTGTTCCCCACTCTGTCTCTGGTGAATCCTCTCAGCCCCCCGCACCTCCGGCCTGTACCCCAACTTTTATGCATAAATAAATAAATCTTAAAAAAAAAATAAAGTCTCTACGCCATTCTTTTTGCTGTCTCAGTTAGTAAATCACAAACAGATTTTGGCTTGAATTCTAACTCTACTACTTTTTAACTATGTAACTTGAAATAATATTTCAATAATCTATGGCTCAGTTTTTCAGTTGAAAAGAGACAAAAATAATCTCTGATTCATAAGACTAAAGTGAAGACTAAATGAATATATGTAAAATATTTATTATAATATCAAGTGAACATATAAGAGCTTAATGCCAATTATTTTATTAATATTATTGACATTATCTTCAATCTAAAAACTTGCTCAAGTTTTTCTCATTTAAAAAACAAGCCGAAATTGGATGCTATGTTCCCACCTAATTACCCTTTTTTCCTCTGCTTTTCTCTTCAGTTCAGTTTTTCTCAAGAGTAGTCTCAGCTCTTTGTCTCTACTCTGTTACCTTCTAGTCATGCTCTAGTCCATGACCAGCTGACTGCCTGGCCATTACCAAATTGATAAGCTGACCAATGACATCCTTGAGACTCTAATCTGAGTATTTCTCTCTTTAATACTGTTTTTCAGTAGTTTATGTCTTGGTGTGGTTTTCTCTAGCTTGAGGTTTGTTCAAAGTTTGGGATCTGTGGATTTATGGTTTTCATCAAATTTGAAAAAATTTAGGTGTTATTTTTTCAAATATTATTTTCTATCTTCTCCTTCTGTGATTCTAATTATTCATATGTTTGGCCACTTGCTGTCCACAGATCACTGATGTTCTGTTCATTTTTTCCTTCCAGCCCTCTTTCTTTGTTTCATTAATGCAGTGACTTTCTCATTGACGATATTATATATTCATCATTAGAAGTTTGATTTGGGTATTTTTATAACTTCTACTATTATGTTCATGTGTTCCTCCACCTTTCTCCAACATATGAAATATGTTAATATTTTTAAATACATATATTTTATATCTCTTTTATAATTTATTATAAAAACAAAAATATATTTATAATAGCTGTTCTAATGTCCTTGTCTAATTTTATTCCGTGTTTACTCCATTGATTGCTTTTTCTCCTCATATTAAGTCATATTTTCCTACTTCTTTGAATGCTTACTGATTTTTGATTGGATGCCAGACACTGTGATTTTACACTGTTGAGAGATGAATTTTTTCGGGTACCCCTTTAAATATTTTTGTGTTTTTTCACAGTGAAATTACTTGGAAACAGCTTGATCCTTTCCAGGCTTGCTTTTAAACTTTGTTAAAAAAGAACAGAATAATCTTTTGTATGGGGCTATTTGGTCCCACCACTGAGTTAATACCCTGCTACTCCATGGCCATGTGGTAGGATATCTTTCTATTCTGGATGATGGGAACACAATCTAGTCTTCGACCTGTATGAGTGCCATTTACTGTTCCACCCAATCTTTTCTAGGTGTTCTTTCCCAGCTTCAGTAGTATTCTCACATGTATGCACTAATCAGTATTATTTTGCAGATTTTTAGCAATTTCTCCATGTACTCTTCCTTCTCATCTCTTATGTACTTTAAGCACCCTTACCTCCACAAACCCCAAATTCTGTCTCCTCAAATCAGCAAGACCACCTAGCTCTTTTTGGGTTCTTCTCCCTATGCTATCACTTGGAAATGCTCTTAAAACAGTAATCTGGGGCAACCATAGGCCTCATTTATTCCCCTATTCCTAGGGATCACTATGTTGGGCTGTCTTTTGTGCAGTCTAAAAACCAGTGTTTCACCGAATTTGATCTGCTTCTTAGGTGTTTAAGGTAGGAGTGCAAAGCTGTTTTCTGTTACTCCATCTTGGCTGTAAGTGGACCTCTTACTATTAAATTCAAATGACATTTCTCCATCCTTACTTTACTTGAAAGTTTATGCCATTTGTCACTACTGGCTTACTACAGTTCATCATTCCTAGAACTCTCTCCTTCTCTGGTTCCTGTGATATGTGGTCTCATAGTTTGCCCTAACGCTTCCATTTTCTCCTTTGATTCTCCCTTAAAAAGTCAGTATTTTTTTCTTTTTAAATATTTCACATTCTCTAGGGCTCTGAATTTACTCCTTATGCTAATTTTAAAAAACCTATGTTGTAAATGTTGGAAGACTACTTTGTCATTCATCAACTTCCATTCTAACTTGCCTGTTACAGAAGGTAAATATAAAAGAAAAAAATAGAGCAAGGTAACTCAGCATAAACATAGACTGGAAAGAGCAGGGAATATGCCATACAAAACTGGCTACCTCACCCCCCAGTTTCTCTTCTCCCTCTGTGTGATTGTCAGTGCTCACAGGATGAGCACAGAGACCTGGACTGCTCTCCCACAGCTGTCTTTCCCCTCCCTTTGTGGCCCACCACAGGAATGTGTGGGGGAGGCTACAAGTGGCAAACAGCCTCCCAAGAATTAAGGGATCAAATGCAAAGGACATTTTGGATGATTAATGCAGATGTTTAGCTATATGTAAGTCTTCGAAGTTGTAATAATTGTACAATAACGTGTATAGTCAAATACAAATCATGCCTAAGCACATACATACTAATGATGAGTAACACTCCTTTAAAACATTCACATTTGTCCCAATGAAACGGCAAGTGCTTAGAACTTTAACAATTGTTTAACTCTTGTTTAAAATTATTTCCCTCTGGCTTCCAAAGATTCTAGGGAGAAATGGTAGCAGATTGGAGGGGCTTTGATCCTTGGGGAAGAGGGCAGGAAATGAACCAGAATAAATTCAGATGCCTCTTTAAGAATTTCAAAGGATGAACCAATGGTTAAGAGCAAACAACCTGAAAGTGTCAAAGATGTGAGGGGCTTTCACATTAGTATCAAAACATAGTTAGGAAATAGAGCCAGGTTAGAACCAGTGAATGACGAAAGAGCCACAAAACAGGAACCAGGATAGATGTGACCAGGTCCAGAAAGAATTCTGTTGACAGTTGACTCTGACCAGCAGTTAAGAACAAACAACCTAGAAGGGTCAAAGACGTGACGAGATTTCACATAAGTGTCAAAACATAGTCAGGAAGTGGGACCAGGTTAGAACCAGTGAATGACTAAAGAATCATGAAACAGGAAATAGCATAGATGTGACCAGAGTCCAGAAAGAATTCTATTGCCACCTGACTGACCAATCAGCTTTCAGTCCTTCATTATGCAGAGACCTCACCTCTAGTGTACCTTTTAAATGCCTTGAGTAGATTTAGGCAGTGAGAAGGGGCAAGGGCCCTTCAAGACCAGAGTCTCTCATACAGGGATTACAAGTGTGTGAAGATGTCCACAGCTAGTCAACTGTTCATCGCACTGCAGATCACAGACTGAAAACCCTGCACTGGCCCCTTCCTTAGGGGGCTATCATTGTAAAAGCGGATGAGCCCCGAGAGCAATAGGCCAGATCCTAGGGCCTGGCTGCTTTCTATGCTGCTGAGATGCTCACCTTTTGGGCCTCCTATTGTATGTTGACAGCACCCACTTCTCAACCCATACCCCAACTCTAGGCCATCAGATTTCAAGGAAAGGACACAGCCACTTCCCACAACAAAGACACTTGGGACTTCTGGTGCTTATCCTCAGGGACCTCTGAGGATACGTTTTATTTAGCATAGAGGCCTCTGGGAAACCACTAGTACCAGCAGTGTTGTGCTGCAGCAGTGCTCTCCACTTCCCCTTCCAGCAGGCAAATCATCATGGACAATGAGGACTTTGCCTCCAAATCACAGAAGTGCTCCTTAAAATAGAACAAAACTCCAAAGTTGTAGTTTGAACTTCCCCACTGATACATAAAATGGAAACTGAGGAGCAGAATATGGGGATGTTTGAGTTTCACTCTTGCTGGTAATTCACTAGTAGGGAAGTTTTAAATCCTAGCAGCATGTTTTGAGAAGTCATTTAATTTTGGCTAAATTTATTCTTAAGTATTTTATTCTTTTTGATTCTGTTGTAAATAGAGTTGTTTTCATAATTTCATTTGGATTGTTTATTGCTAGTGTTGTAGGAGCCATTCAATTTTGTTCACTAAATGGATTAATCGTGAAGATTGAGGCCAATCCTCATAATCCTGTAGCAAGTCTTACTAGATGCTCAAAATGTTGCAGTTAGGACAGAATAACTTCGAATCATCTGTTCACTTGATATATCCTGAGCATATAGAACATTGCCTGGCATGAAGGTCCTCAAAAATACTTAATGAATAAAGTCATCGTGTTGAAGTCATGCTCACACTCCTGTCTTCCAGAGGGGAAGCTCTCTGAAGGCAGAGATCATTCTAGCATCCCAATAACCTTGCGTGGTACAGGGTATACAACTGGTGCTCACACATGTAGGAATCTTCATCATTTTCATTATTATGTATCTTCATGATACATAAAGGAAATCTTCATTATCATGTAGAGAGGGGTTTTGCAAGAAGTGTTGATAGAAGGAAAAATCACAGAAGGAAATCTCACTGTATAATTTCCTTGTCCACGAACACATGCAAATTGGGTCTGAATAATCATTAAGGACATCACCAAAAGACTATAAAATGGCAGTGTAGAAGGAACACCAGTGTCCAGGAGGGGTGTGTGTGTGTGTGTGTGCGCACGTGCACGTGCACGTGTGTGTGTGTGTGTCTGTGTGTGTAAAGGTGGGAGGACATAAACTTGATATTGATTATGAGAGATTTATAGGTTGGTTGATTGCATGTAGGATATATACTTCCTAAACAAGTTGGAATGAAATACTAAGAACCTTGAATAGAAAACTTGTCAAATAGTTTCTTCTGACTGCTTAGCACCCAGGGAAAGTCCTCAACTAAGCAGGCCGTATTACCAAGGACACATAATTCAGCCCATAGTGTCTCAATATAAATAAGTACAGTAGAGGGCTGGGCCAAACATAATATCAAAGACATTTAAATCTGTGAATAAAGCAGGAAGTCTAATACTTGAATATTTGAATCCTAATAAAAACATTTTAAAGAGCAAGTTAATAGAATTAAGAAAAATAACTAAATGGGTATTATAAAAATTACTTTTATATCTAAAGTTAGGGACTCAGAATCCTTTAGTTTATGTACTATTATAATTTAGTCACCTTTTAAATTTTTTGAAACACTGTAATTGAATGTAATTAATGGATAGCTATTACCCATTGCAATTCTGGAATTCCCTCAGAAGAGGGTGGACAATTTTCCAAGAAATCTGTTTTTTATGATATTTGGAGACATATTTCTTTAGCTTGCCCTAGTTTTAGAAAAAGCATGTAATATTACCAAATATTATTTTAATATTTTTGTATTTGATACCAACTATTAAATCCTAACAAAGTAAAAAGAAATGAAAAAAGTTTAAAAAATAGAGCCTAACAAACATTACACCAAACACAGCTGTTTCTAGTTCACTGAGTTGACTATTACAAAATATTTTCATGTGCTTTCTGGAAAACATAAGTAGCCTCATTTCATGGAAATACTAAATTCCCATTTACCCTGATAGGTTGTAACAGTTTATGTAACCACGTCCACAGATTTTTATATCAGGAAAAGAAGGTAAGATACTACCTAAATATCTTAGACTATGTAAAATAGACCTTAATCCAAGTCATAACAGTATATTCCATGCCAGAGATTATAAAATAGGAGCCAATGGTATAAATATACTCTACAGATATCTTTTATATGTGTGATTTTTAAAAAATTGACCAAACTAGTGGCAACATTTTAAAATAGATTTTGGCATAAACTGAATTTTTAATCTCTCTTGAAAATTTATCAAATTTGATGATAATGGATTTGTATTCCAACATTACTATAATCAACTGGCATTCAGCACAGACTGACTTTCCAAGGTACTAAAAGAGGCTGCCCCCTTTTAAAAGGAGTACAGTGGGCCCCACCCATTCAATGTATGCACACTCTACTAACACCTAGCTCTTACACTCACTTGTATTACTTTTATGGAACTTGTTGGTATTTGAGATTGGGATCATGCTTTGACTTATTTTATGTTTAATATATATAAAGGCAAAAATGTTCAATGACAAGATAATGGTTCCATTTATAAAACTCTTGCATAAACTTTTGGAATGTTGTATTCCTTGAGGTTGTGTATGTACAGATCTCTTGATTATCTATTGTACCTACCTGAGCATAAATGGGTGTTCAACTGCATCTCATCAGGTTTAGTATTTAATAGGCTTTAAAATGACTGAGATTTAGGTAGTGTCTTCACTTCTTTTCCTGATATAGAAATGTATAGAAGTGGTTACATATCCCTAGTCTTTTATTTTATTTTTTTTAAAGATTTATTTATTTATTTATTTATTTATTTATTTATACAAGAACCAGGGTACAGGCCAGATGTGCAGGAGGGTGAAAGGATCCACCAGAGACAGAGCAGGGAACAGAACAGGCAGACGGACAAAACACACTCCTAAGGGGAGCAGCGGGTGCGACAGGAGAGGTCTGCCGTTCCATGTGGAACTCTTGCCTGCCAGCCAGGATCGAACCAGCGCTGCAGAGGCTGTGGACAGCTTCACAGCACTGCACTCACCTGGGGAGCGCACCAGGGGAGGCCCCCTTCTACTCTTTTATTTTTAACTTCTGATAATTTCATGAAAACTCATGGAAATATGAGTTTGATACTTTTTTATTAATTGAAATATTTAAAAATTATTTAAATTTTTTTGTTATCTGGATATTGATATGTATTCTTAATGAAAAAACCATACACTATGGCACAGAATATGCTAAAAAGATTATGAAAATACTGTGGGGGAAAAAGTCAGCTAAATTTTGTTGTGACTGCAAAACAAGAAACATTCAGTTAATATAAAAGACTTTTTCTCTACAAGCATACATTATCCTTGCAGCTAATGATCCCTTTGGCTTTGTATTTCATAAGCTTGGACAAAGTAGCAAATTGTAATTTGTAAGGGAAGTGCAGTTAAATTTTGAACAACTTGGCCCAGCAGGTTTGTTTTATTTTTGTAAAGATTTATGTCAAATAGGAAGTCAACATCCAGTAATTTTGTCAAATTAGAAAATTATTTCCAGCAAGTGAAGTACCAGCACTCTAGGGAGACTCAAGGGAATTATTGGGACAAAAATAACTTATTTAGAAATTGCATGAATTTTGCCTTCTGGTAAGATGCATATCTGGAAATTCCATGTAAGTAAAGACTATGTCACTTTTTCCATCACTTTGTAACCAAGGTGTAGTTCATTATCTCCTCTCACAAATACTTAAGTAAAAGAAAGATTACATGTAAATGCTTACTAAATAGTGATCATGAGTACAAGCTTATTAAATAAATAAGACAAGTAATTCATGAAATAAATTTCTTCAATAAATACTAAATGAATACATGAAAAGTACAAATTAATCATTCTCTTATATCTTATTAAATAATTAACATTTATTTATTGAGAGATTACTATGGATTATATTAAGTGCTTTATGTAAGTTCTCACAATAAATATTACAATCCAAACATTTTGAAAAGAAAACAGAGTTCAAATTAGTTAAGAAACTTAGGCAGGGGCACACAGTTGGTAAGAGACCTTGCAGGGATTTGACCACAGTTCTATTCTGTCATTATTTTTAAGTGACTTAGAGGAATTCAAAAATGAATGTAGTCTTGCTAATAACCTGGGGTTAGGGTGAAACTCATTTATAGAACTTAACGTAGTACAGGCTGTCAGACATAAAAGACCATATATGGGGGGGAGGGTGGTAACATGAATAGATATCAAATTGATGGTGTTAGGAAGGGTGGGGGAGAAATATATTAGCTAATTTCAATATCACTTATAGTATGAAACAAAAAACAATAGTCAAAATTAATTATTAAAAAAGAAGGAACAGGGTATTATATAATAGTAAGGACATAAATATAACCATTAAAACAAAAGCTCAAATCTTCCTAAACTCCAGAAGCTATAATATGAATAGATAAAGACATATAGAAAGGAAAGCTAGGTCTTAAAATAGAGTTATACTGTAGGAAGAGAGGGAACAGGATAGAGAGACTCGGGGTAGAAGTTAGAGATCTTTAAATAGACTGTTTGGTAGGGATGCTCTAGGACAGTATGATACTTTAATTATAAAATTAAATTTAAAAGTAATTGCCAAAAATTGAGTAAGTTGAGTAATTGCCAACAATTGAGCATAATTATGTATCAAGTTGGTGTATTACTTAATGAACTGAATGTGAGAAACCATTTCAATTTGACTATAAATCTTAAGATATTTTTTAGGCACAAAAAGACCCCATAACCATTTTTTAAAGATTTATTTATTTATGCATACAAGAACTGGGGTACAGGCTAGAGATGTGGAGGGTGAGAGGACCCACCAGAGACAGAGTGGGGAACAGAACAGGCAGATTGACTGAAATACACTGCTGAGGGGAGCAGCGGGCAAGACAGGAGAGGTCTGCTGCGCCTTGTGGGTATCTCCCTGGCTGGGGATTGGACTCATGCTGACAGGCTGCAGACAGCGTCATAGGTTGCATCTTAACCCCTTGTGCCACCAGCGAGGCCCATAATCATTTTTTTTTTGCGATCACATTATTGTAGGTAGTGTTACAGTAAAACTGTAATGTGTGTGCATCTGAGGAGGTGTGATCCTATGCTGCTGAATTACACAAGTTTTGTAAACCAATGTTACTTCAAAAAAATGTATCATAAACACAAAGGATGATGTGTGGAAAGGTTTAAACAATGATGATTCTGAGTAAAATATCCAAAACACCAAATTCTGAATGTGAATGTATTTTGGGAATATTTCAACCAACTTATTTTCCTTGTATTTTCCTTTCAATATATGTTCAATAGTGAAATTTTGAAGGAAAATTCTTCCCAAATCCAAAAAGATTCTTTTGATAAATTTAAAAGTTTAAAGGATTTAAAAAAAACTCTTATGTGTATTGAGGTATAAAATAAATGAGTAATTATCTTAGTGCTATTGAAAACCAGGATTTTGGCGTGGACAAAAGAGTTGTCTTTAAGATATATTGTGTATTTTATATATATATATATATATCACACTAAAGAGGTAGAGACACAAAGATCAATCTAGCAGCAATTAGCACCTCCATGTAGAACATATTTTCTATATTTCTATCTACATCAAATTTTTAGAAGTAGGCAACAAAAGTATTATTTAGGGATAGATGCAACAAGAAAAAGATTATCATGAAGTCAGAATAGTAGCAACTACAGAGTGAGGGATGTGACATGAAGGGGATTTCTGAGAGCTGGTAGTATTTTCTTCTTTGATCTAGATGGTAGTTAGTATTTGGCTTGAACTGTACATTTTACATTTGGACACTTTAATGCATATGTACTATACCTCAAAAGATTAAAAATAAAAGATGCTCAACATTACTAATCAGAAAAAGTTCTGGAGATAGAGAATGGTAATGGTTGCACAACAACATGAATATACTTAATGCCACAGAAGTGTACACTTGAAAATGGTTCAAATGGTGATTTTATGTTATGGATATTTTACTACAACAAAAAAGTAGTAGGATTACAGTTGCCATATGCATTTAAGTATTTTCTGCACAATGAGTAATTAATTTATAGCAAGAAAATTCTTTTTCCTGAGAAAAAAGATTTTAAAAATTTTATTGCATGCCTTCTAATTGTAGCTTTGGGCAGGGTGGGGCACAAGATGTTTATAAAAAATATTCTAGGAGTTTATACTCTGAGCCAAACATATAAATACAACCATAGAAAGACAAATGAGCAAAAAAATTATACAGATTAGAATGTGATGAAAAATTATCTGAATCATTTTAATGTACAGCAAGGCATGTGAATAGCACATGTGTGAACGCCTCAGTACTTTAAAAGACATGAAGAAAAATATATTCCTAAAATCCCAAAAGCATAAACGAGTTTTAATACAGGTAAACTGTATTTTTGTAGCAGTTTTCTATAGTCTAGCTACAAATTAAGGATACTATAGAGTTTGATCTAGGATAGATGTTCTGAAAATTGGGAGACCTGAGCAGCCCTTGGATAGGTCATTTAGATTTCTTTTTTTTAAAAGATTCATTTATTTATTTATGTATACCAGAACTGGGGTACAGGCCAGAGGTGTGGGGGGGTGAGAGGATTCACCAGAGACACAGTGGGGAACAGAACAGGTAGAATGACGAAATACACTGCTGAGGGGAGCAGCAGGGGAGACGGGAGAGGTCTGCTGCGCCATGTGGGTAGCTCCCTGGCCAGGGATCGAACTCATGCTGCAGTGGCTGCGGATAGCTTGTGCCACCAGGGAGGGCCACCAGGGAGGCCCTAGGTCATTTAGGTTTTTCCTAGACCTGTTTCCTCATTGGTAAAATGAGGGGGTTAATCTTGATAACATGTAACACCATTTCCTGAAGTTTCATAGCGTCATGAAAAAATAAAAACAACAACTGGAAATAGTTGTTTAATCTTAAAGTTATTTTGGTAAACTCTAAAAGCTATTGCTCTATTTTATATTAGTTCCTGGAATATATATCTAGTATATCCAACTTGCACTTGATTATGCTATTTCGCTATTTTTCTATTACTGGTGCTGGAAAAAAATTTTTAAACTCTAGAAATTACAGTGAATTCAATTCTTACCAAAGTGAATAATTCCACAGCAAAAGTTCTTCAAGCATTTGGAAATTGAGTATAATGGCAATTAACTTGACTGACCATTGCCAAAATGGTGGCGAAGGCACTTATCTTTGATTCTCTAATGCCTTGATTCCAACCGTGCCCTCTAAACATTTCCCCGCATTCTGGGGGGAGAATTCCATAACATTAACTTTCCATATGGACTTAGTATCTTCATTTATGAAAAGATTGTTGTGCAGCTCCCTCCATTTAATTTCTCTCCCTCCTTTTCCCTAGAGTCTGTTTTCTGTGTTTCTTTATCATCCTTACCCCACCACCTTCATCTCTGTGGGCTCCACTTCATTCCATTCCACTATATTTCTGTCTACTTTGGGTGGGAATCAGAGGGGGGAAAAATTAGAGAAGATGAGCCACATAATAAGTATCAGATGCTAGCTATTTGTGGCGCAGTGAGAAAGAGCAACTTAGGCTTGGCCTAGATTCCCCCGGCTATTCCAGACTCTTTTGCAGGCACTTGTCTTAGAAAGGAGGAAAGTCAAATCCTCCAATCCATGTGTTTTTTAAATGCTAAACAGCACATTTTTCTTCCTTACTTCCACCATGTCTCACTTCAGAAACAAAGATTAAAAAGGGAGGAAAAAAGAAAATATGGAAAACATCAAATACAAAAATTAAAAGTTTTAAAATATTTACATATATAAATGTTCTCATATTATCAATGCCATAGTTATATCTTTATTCTGTGCATTCTGCAGAATCTATAATTTATTGAATTAATAAATCGTACACTCACTAAGCACACTTCCCTAGGTATAGGGAAGCTTAAACATACCATTTATATGGAATAAGGTTTTCTTTTAAAAATCTCTTTCATTCTAAACACTTCTATTTCTGCTTGTAAATGGGAAATTTTCAAGGGGCAGAAGTTAGGGAGGTAGGTTAGAAAGCAAAGAAATAGGCTGAATAAGAAGAGAAACAGGAAGCTCTTTTTTTTTCTGCCCAAACAACATATATCCAATGTAACAGTTGTTATTTACAGAGGCTGTACAACCTTTTTGACCTAATTTGGAAAAAAATGACTCTAAAATTTGCCTTTTTCAGGGTTAGCAAAAGGAGAGGCCAATGCTATTACATAGCAGGAGGGAATGAGGGGTTCAGCAAAGGCCATGGTATGCTTACTGAACCCCACTGTTAAGGTCAAAAACACACTATCTGCCCCAGGCTGGTTCTGGCTGAAACACTTTGCTCTGCAAGTTCAAGCTGCACAATGTGAGGAATGTGTCTGTTTTTTCCACCCTGTTATCCCTAGGGTCAGTAAAGAGCATGGTGACATAAATGTAAAGTAAATAACATTGAATGAATGAATGAATGAATGAATAGCTAAAACAAAACAGATCTTTGTAATTTCCCACTGAAACCAATGACGTAGAGAATAGTTGTTTATATTGATTTGCTTTGCTATTACACTTGTTTATATTGCTATACTCTTGTTTATATTTGTGATTACACTTGTTTATATTAAGAACACTTGTTTATATTGATTTGCTTTCCTATCATATGGTTTCTAATTAATAACAAATAGTCATAAAATATTACACCTAAACAGGGCTGTAGACATCTCTAATCTGACCTTTATTATAGAAAACTAAGGCCTAGTTAGCAGGCAAGTGCTAAGTTCTCACTAAGTGCCATGACTACTATCTTTGGTCTCTTTTTACTCTATGTTGTCATGCTATGATTGTGGCAATGAATGTAGATTATTTTGAACCTATATTTATATGTGACTTATACAACTTGGGTGTCTACTCTGTCATCTTTTTGTATAACAGCAATTTTTGCAACTTAAGTTTGTATCGTCAAAACACATTCCATTTCATCTGTATCTGTAAACGTAATCAGAACAATGTACTAAATACTTAAGTAGAGGAAAACTGCAATAAATAAGCAAAATAAGGGCCAAACAATTTTATGTCTGCTAATAAGGATGAAGTGGTTTCGTCTCCCTGAAAAGTTTTCACTGCAAATAATAGGAAATGATTCAAATCATAGATAATAACAGTCTAGAAACAAAAAGAAAGATAAGATACTGCTGTGCTCAGATTATATTCTTTAAATTCTGTTTAAAGAGATTTCCCTAGAAGAACTTGGATGGCACGTTACCTGTACACTTCAATGTTAAAGCTACTACATTTACTATAATATTTTAAAGAAAATTTCACAAATCTTCTTTAGTTACCAGCAAATTCACATTCTGACATCTATATTTCATAATATAAATCTGAATGTTTTAAAAACAAGTTTTAGAGCAAGGACAAGCATCTAAAAGTCATGCATTCAGCATGAAATTATTCAATTAGCATGGAATTAATTTAATATTTTCACTATTCCATAAACTTTAATTGTTAATATGTATATTAGTCTTATGAATTTAAATATTAAAATTAATCCCTAAGAGAAATTTTAGATTTAATTTTTATTTACAGATGATGTGACACATGATATTGTGATAGTATATGATAGTGTGTAATGTAATGTATATACATGTAATATATATATAAGTTCATATTTACATATTATTAAATGTCAAATAAATGCAGACCAAAAAAATACCCCAAGTAGTGCAAGTTATGAACAAGGAAAAATTAACCATCTCAGCTTACTAAGAATGAATGTCTCACTCATAACAGGAATCTAGAAAACTTAAATAAGGGACCAGGAAAATGAATAACTATAAGAAAGTGAAAATCAAAATCAACAAAAAACTATGAACCAGAGACACTTTTTGGGGGGTGGGGGGGCGGGAGGGGAGGGATTGGGGTCAGAATGGGGAGGTTGCAATTGTATGGGGAATACAGAAATAAAATTTATTATTTAAAAAAAAAAAAAAGAATGTATAGGGGCCTCCCTGGTGGCGCAAGAGGTTAAGCACCACACTATGAAGCAAACCGCAGCCTCTGCAGCATGAGTTCAATCCCTGGCCAGCCAGGGAACAACCCACATGGCACAGCAGACCTCTCCTGTTCTCGCCCACTGCTCCCCTCAGCAGTGTATTTCAGTCAGTCTGCCTGTTGTGTTCCCTACTGTGTCTCTGGTGAATCCTCTCATCCCCCCCACACCTCTGGCCTGTACCCCAGCTCTTGTATGCATAAATAAATCTTAAAAAAAAAAAAGAATGAATGTATAGACATTTCCAAGAATGCAGTGTCTTATATTGTCTAACAATATATGGTTAATCCTCATTATTCATGGATTCCATCTTTTCAAATTCACCTATGCATTAAAATTTATTTGCATCCCATAAGAACAGTACTTGTGGATTTTTGGGACTACTTGAAAACACACACACAGTGGCAAAAATTTTCAGTTGTTCAACATGCATATTCCCAGGTGAGTTCAAAGAAGGCAACATGGTTTGTCTTATTTCAGCTCTCATTCTGTAAACAAATGGCATTTTTGCAGTCAACTTCCATGTTTTTCACATTTTCTGTGCTTTTTCTTGGTGATTTTACTGCTTAAGTTGACCTCTGATCTTAGTGGTGAGGTTCTGTCTAGTGTTCTTAAGTACAAGAAAGTTGTGATATGCTTTATGGAGAAAACACATGTTAGATAAACTTCCTTCAAGTGTGAATTATAGTTCTGTTGGTCATGATTTCCATGTCAGTGAATCAACAAGACACACTTAAACAGAGACATTCAAAATAAGAATTTATATTAGTTGATTCACAAAAATATTTTAACCAGAGACTTGCAGAGACCTAACCCTCTATTTCCCCTAGGAGTAATGGTTCAGTATTCGCTAATTTAATATTTGTGGTGACTTTATAGAACATGACAGCCATAATTAATGAGAAACAAAGAGAAGATGCAGAAGCTACAATTTGATTTTCATGATTTCTTTACTATGATTTTGTTTAATGTCTAGAAATATAAAGGCAAACTTAAGATTAATATCTAATACAAGAAATAAAAATGTTTTGTTTCCTCAACATTTATTATACAAAGTTTCCTAAGTCTCTGGGAAGTTAGAGAGATGATAGCAATTTTGAAGGCAGGCTCCATGAATCTCTTGAATCCTCCATGATCCCTGGCTTGGTGTGAGTTACATAGCAAGAAGAGATTTTATTGGTAGATATTAACTAATGAATATTCCAAAGTGTAATGGAATATTCCAGATTCATAAAATTCTAATCTTATAAGACTTAGGTATTAGCATTAGCACACCAGATAGTATATGTTCTGCAGTCTCATAAAGATAGACCTTTGACTGTTTCTGCCCTCTACTTCTTTCGATCAAGAATTCACATAATAGATCTTTCGAGTATTTTGAAAAGTGCTTTAAACTTTTTTTAATGGCAAAAGCACACACTCCTTAACTATCAAAAGCTCTTGAATTTATTAAGTTGGAAACTATAAATTTGTTACATTAATAAGTATATAAGTGAAAGGATTTTGGTACTGTAAGTAATGCTTTTCATTAAACTTACTTCCTTTGGTACAAGTAGAAACATAAGGAATTTCCTTTAAAAAATTTATTAGGGAAAATGAAAATTTACTTTTGAAATTTGATCCCAATATAATAAATGCAGATCCTCTCTTGGATATAATTTGTATAAGAAAAAAAAGTCTAAAAATTTTCTAAATATAGATTGATGAAACTAATTTTCATATGTGGCTTATAGAAACAAATCTTGCTACTTTAAAATCCCATCATATACTGGTATTAAATAATTTGCTTAGATTTGAAGAACAAAATTATAAATGGGAATAATGTTGCAGCTTTGGGTTGAGGGCAGTGGTAGAGTACTTGGATGTATTCTGAGTTGGCCCCGAGGAATCAGTAGCTTACACTAGGCTAGCCGACACCAGGCCAGGCTGGGCGTGAGAAAATCCAGAAAAACTTCCTAGCAGGCAAAAGAAGGCAGACGCCAAAGTCAGAGGACGGAAATTCCTTAAGAGTTGAAAACAAGAAGTCAGCTCTTCAAGTTTTTGATTATTTAATGGTCACCTCCTTGAAACTCTAAACTTGAAACTCTTCATGACTGTGCCCTTCTGGTTCTTGTCTTATATCTTAAGAATTCTTTTAGTTCCTGTGTTTACAAATTGGCGTCCATGTTCATTCTCTGCTATTCCATACTTAGATGTCCACTTGTTCGTTAGCTATTTCTACTTGATGGCTTGTCAATGTATTCAAAACAGAGTAATATTTCAACAGTCTCCCCAACCTACTGCTCCCTGTCTACTCTCATTGCCACAACATTACTTCATTTAGAGTTATGTTTCATGTTCTCCCTTAGCCCTCTCCCATTTCTCATCACTTATCAGATCTAAAGGTTTCTAGCACTCCTTGTCAACTGTGTGTGTGACCCTCCTTAACTATCACAATGGTTCACCATTGAACGATTGCTTGCCGCAACACTGATACCACTTACCCAGAATACTGTTTTCTGCTGATTTCTAGCATAAGATTCATTCCCACTAAATGGCCCTGGGGGAAGAAAAGGCTCAACTCAAGTTTCAAAAAAATACAGCATACTTTATTTTCCTTTTGGTCAGTCATAATACACATTAGCATATGACTGATTTTTCTGAGCCACTTGTCGCAGAACTCTGTTTTCATGTAACATTCATCAACATCTAGTCACTCATGTTCCAGAACACATATATTGGGAACACATGTGTTGGCTATTAAGATAGCCTCTACACTGCTCTTCCCTGTCTCTAACCTTTCCCTTTCAATGTATCTAGCATTCACTTATAGATTAATTTCTCTGAAGTACCTAACTGATTATATTATTCTCTTGCTTAAAAGACGTCAGTAGTTCCCCACTAATTTAAGCAGTGATTTAAGTATCAGGCTCTACACAACACAGTACCAATGTATTTCCAGTATCACCTTTCTCCTAAGTGGCAGTGTGGAACAGGAGAAAAGGCATGACCTTTGGAATTATATTCAGGTTCAAATTCCAACAGTCTCTTAAAAAGTGTATTGCTATAGGCAGTCATTTATTGCATTGACGCCTTTCTTTGCTCATCCTCAAGTGTAGGTAGTAATTATAGAGATGGGAAGACGTAGTACAATAGTATTTGTGAAAGTGTCCTGCATGATTGTGACACAACAGTCTATGACCCATGGGTTAAAAGCTCATTAGATGGGTTGAGGCTCTTTCACATGGTAGAGACTTAGGGTCTGCCTTGTTGTAAGACACAAGACCAACGTTTTAAATTGAGAATCTAGAGGATCACCTATCAGTGTAAATGAAGACTGGCTAATAAAGAAGTTCTCTGCCTTATTTGGGGGATATTTTTATGGATCCTAAAGGAACAGAAGTAGTTCTCACAGCACATTGAGGCTTTTTAGGTACAACTAAGCCATTGGTCCTTGGCTAAGTAGAGTGTGTAGGGCCCAACAATTAACAGCAGTACTTGGAAAGCAAATCCCTGATTCAAGCAGATGAAACAAAAGGCCACTGTAAGAGTTAGAGAGATGCACTTTTGTTAGATTTAGAAACTTCTAAAAGTGCTTATGATTTCACTTGGAAGTTCAAAATGAAGAAAACACAAGGTCCTCAAAACTCCTTCCTACGAAGGAAAAAGGATTTTTGTTTGACTTGTTCCTCAGTGCAGTCTAAGTGTCTGGAAGAGTGTCTTGCATGCAGAGCATGCTCAGTTGATGTATGATAAATGAATAAACAAAAGGAACAAATAAATGAGCGAATTTCAGAAAGAATGAAAGAGGTCATGTCATCTATAAGCTCTAGCATAGTGCAGAGTATATAGAAGATCCTTAGTAAGTGCTTGACTGGCTAAATATAAGGATTTAGACTCTAGTCAGTCAAGGGCATTTAATAATGTATCACAAATTAAAAAACATTCCTCTATATTTCTACTTTATAAAATATTTTATAGATTATCATTTTCTTTTTAAAATTATCTAATCATTCATTTATTTCTCTATTTACAATAGGATAGTATCAGTTTGAAAGCAAGGAAATAAGAAATGGGGAGATTAAATAGATATTTTAGTCAAAAATTAAAAAATTTTTATTTTCAATCAGTTTGAACACATTTAATGGAATGAGGGGTAAACAAAACTAATCTTTAAAAAGGTTGGAATAAGATGGAAGAAAATGAGGCATAAAGTGTGCAGAACATGTTTGACAAATTTGCTTGGAAAGTATGTTACATTTAAACACTGCGTTTTTACTTGCCTGTAGGAAGGGATTGAGTGAGGGGATACTTTGCCCTATTTTCGTTTGTTTTTCCAGCTTTAATGTTTTTTATGCAATACTTTCCCTTTTTTACTTAAAATTATTATTAAAAATTTATGTATTAATCTCTAAAAAAGGAAAGAAAGAAAATCTAAAATTTCCTTTTTATAAAATATGGTGTATAGAAAACAAGAAGCTTCAGATAATGATTCTAAGATATATTTTTGTATCCTTACTCCTTTTCTTTACAGATATATTTTTCCCACATATGTATACATGTTAAGTGTGCCAAGTTAGTACACACACACACACACACACACATCTTTATGATTCAGTCATTTTTAACTGTGAAGTTCCATCACTTTAGAAAGAATTTCTTTAGAGACTATCTCTCTCCTCCGCCCCCCCCCCCCCAGTTTTCTTATGTTATTTTAAAAGTTACAAGACAGGGGGAACTGGTTTTATACCAGAAACCTCTCAGGTAGATTTTTTAAAGTAAACCCTCATAGTTATTTCTTGTCTCTGGGATACTAATATGATCTGTTGTGTAGTAATACACAATTTGTGTAATGTTAAAAAATAAATAAACCTACATTTTTCCCCCTTAAGCACTTCACTCAAAGTTTTATAGGTATCATTCCTGTGTGAGGGAAGAATTGCCAAGTTCCTCCTTTAAAGTCCTATAAGCCAAGGCTCAGCAAAGTTAATAACCTACATATTTGATTCAGGGGCAGAAGCGGATCACATGAGTAATATTCAGCAGTGAATATTATGGTGGAAATGTAAGGTGAGTCTGGCACATTTAGAGAACAGGAATAGGGTGGTTTGGGTGGAATGAAGGGGGTACATAGAAAAGTCAGAGGTTAAAGAAATAAATGAGGCAAAATTCAGAGCACTTCAAGCATTATAATTAAGAATTTGGATTTCTATCAGTCATTTTGAAATTGTTTTTAAAGCAATACAATTCCTTTTTAATAAGAAACCTTATAGAGATTCCAACATATAAAACATAGTGAAGGGTTTCTCCATTTGAAGCTTTCCTGTTCTAAACCTCTCAGGAGAAAAGTTTGAAAACCATGAAAAAAAGTTTGAAACCAAGAAAAGTTTGAAAAGTCATGAATGTTGACTGTTTTGGGGCAAAAGCAGTGCTCTAGCACGTGCATAGATACCAGGTGGAGGGACCTGCTACAGGCGGAGCCCTCGGGGTGACAGTGGGAAGGAGGTGAGGATGCTGGAGGCTGGAGAGGACCCAGAACAGAGACTGGAACAGTTCAGAGGCACATTTGGGCAGCTGTGGCGGATGACACAACAATCACAAAATGGTAAAGGCCAAAGGAGGAGGCTGCTGGTTTTGGTGAAAGACAAGGATGTCCTTTAACTGCGTTTCAGTCATGGAGACATTTCTGGGGGACTCTGCTATGGTCAAAGGAACAGAAAGTGGCCCCCTTTTCTCGACCAGTTTTCTTCCCTTTTTCGAATAAATGAGATAAAATTGCACACCAGGAGTTATTTTGAAATCTTCACTATTTTTAATTTTTCAAGTGTTTAAGATGTCACCTGAAAATCTAACATCTTGAGGAAAACACAGGATCCTCAGTGCCCTATTTGAAGAAGGAAAAGGCCCCTTTCCATTTTTGTAAGATCTCTGTTCTGCCAACAGTCTGGATAACGAGCACATTAAACTTTATCTTGAAAATCCAAAAACCTCTGTAGGGAGTTAAGGGTAATTAAAAGATTTACTTCAAGGGCAATGATTTTGAAATCCAAGATTTTTCTGGTGCCCTCTAAAACAAATGAAAGAGAAACTTGGTAAACACGTGCATCTAACCAGCGGCAGTAATTCCAAAGCATGCATATTTGAGAGTAAATAACAGTTTTTGCCAAACTTGAAGAGGACAATCTCCTCTTCCTCTGCGTTTCCGAAACGGGTGATGCAAGCGCTCCCGCCCTTCTGAGAACACAGACCGTCTGACTCAGGCAGGCCGGCAGCCGCCGGTATTAAACGCTCCAGCCCTGCACACTTCCCCGCCGGCGTGAGAGCCACCGCCAACATGAAGCTCGCGAGCTGGTGCTGGCTGGGCTCAGCTGTCTTTGCTGCTTATGGCTTCTTGGTTGCGGCAAACAATGAAACGGAGGAGATTAAAGATCAAACAGCCAACGATGCGTGCCCGGTGAGACTAGAAAGCAGAGGGAAATGCGAGCAGGAAGGTGAATGCGCTTATCAGGTGAACCTGCCCCCGCTGACTATTCAGCTCCCGAAGCAGTTCAGCAGGCTCGAGGAGGTGTTCAAAGAAGTCCAGTACCTCAAAGAAATCGTAAATAGCCTGAAGAAATCTTGCCAAGACTGCAAACTGCAGGCGGACGACAACCGTGAGCCCGGCAGACACGGGCTGCTCTTACCCAGCACAGAAGCCCTGGGAGAGGCTGGAGACAACAGAGTCAGAGAATTAGAGAGTGAGGTTAACAAGTTGTCCTCTGACCTCAAGAGTGCAAAGGCGGAGATCGACGGGCTTCAGGGTCGCCTGGAGAAGCTGAATCTTGTAAATATGAACAATATAGAAAATTATGTTGATAACAAAGTGGCCAATCTAACATTTGTTGTCAATAATTTGGATGGCAAATGTTCAACTAAGTGCCCCAATCAAGAAAAAATACTATCACGTCCAGGTATGGATAATACTGTTTTCTTATCATTTGTTCATGAATGTTCTACAGCTAGACAGTATCTATAAACATTTACCTGAGCAAAGAAGTTAAATAGATGACAGCTGAAATACGTGAGCCTTTTTATTTATCAAGGTGGTGCAGGAAATCTATTATCTTTGCAAATATGGCCACAGAAATCATTTAGTTTCTAATTACAGAAATCATAATTAGTTTTGTGTCCCTGAGATGGCACTTTCAAATTTCAGAGATGTTATTTGCTGATGGTAGAATTACACACAAACAGAAGCAGAGACAGAATTTTTTTAATGTTCCTAGTGCACTTAACTCACCTATCTGTTCACTGAAGTGTTGGAACAATGGAGATAAGGCAGTGTTTGCAGTTGTGCTGTGTTCACTGGAAATTCATTTCTCATGTTTGGCTGACTGCCCCTTCTCATGTAGCAACAAGAGAGCTTGGAAAGATTTTACCATGTAATCTGCATGCAGTTCATAATCCCAAATATCTAGTGAAAATGGGCGATTTTTGTAGATAGAATGGAAGCAGCTATAAATGGCTTCAAGTGTGTGTGAGGGTTTTTGCTCTGTAAGTCCTCGTAGCACAAAAACATTTTAAGAGCTTTAGTGTGATACTAAGAGAAGAAAGACCTTATTTCTTGCTCTCTTTGACCTTATGCTAGAAATTCATGCATATGGAAATATAACCCATACTCACCATACAAATGAATTGAATGAACATGAAATAAACTTTAATAAATATACTGTTACCCATGGTGCTGGCTCCCTTTAGCCCTGGCTTTCTACCTGAGTTCCTGGGTCACTGCTGTCTTCTTGCACCTTGGAAGGCCATCTCTGCATTACCTCTGCTTATATCAGTGAGGCTGAAGGGACATGGTGCCTAAGGCAGGGATCACACTCATTCAGAACAAGCACTTCTTCATGTATGCTCTACCCCCAGGGCATCTACCAGTGAGAGTAAGTGGAGGCTGAGGGACCAATGTCCCTAATACTTGGGGCACACTGTACTGCACCCTTCATACTGCAAGGCCTCTAGAGGGTCATGTCTTGGCTGACGTCTCTGAGCATACATGAGATTTGACACTCTATGGCAACTTGTAATAACATGTACAAGATTGTATTGTCTACTTTTCTACTAAAAGTTTTGGGGAAATAGCTGAATATTTTGAGTTCTAAATATACATAAATAGATTTGGGGGGGTGCAGAGTAGCTTATGATAAATTTACCTATCTGGGACTAATTTTAATAAAAATTATCTTGTAGTAAATATCTGCATTCCTACAGAGCCATGTTCATTGATTATTACATTTATCCTGAACATAAACTAAAAGGAACCTGTAGTTCCTTTTTAGAAAACCTACACGTGAAACTTTGACTAAATGTTTTCTTAAATAATACATTCAGAAAAAGAATATTGTTAAATTATGGAAAAACCTTTCTCTTTTACTTGAGCTTCTTTATTTGTCAAGTTAGTGAAATGAATGTGAAGTAAGAACAATGTTGGATGTTAGAATTTTAGTGCATCACTTGGAACATATTCTATAAAACTGCTGATAGTGGAAGCTACCAGCCCCTTTAGGTGAAAGGAAATAATAGCCTGTGCTTTTTTATGCGAGAAATGCAGTTCTTAGAGAGTTGGGATCATCTGACTTTTAGGATCAAGGAATACAGCGGTTATAAAAACAGGTTTTGCAGCTAGCCAGACTTGAGTTTGTGCCCTGGCTTTGGCACTTACTGCTTTTGTGAATGTGGGCAAGCCCCTCATCCTCTTTGAGCTTAATATTCTCACCTGCAGATTGGCAATAATATCCACATCATAAGGTTCATGTGCAGATTTAGGGTGAAAACATTAAATCTTTGGCAGAATGCTTAGTAGCCCCACCAAATATTATTACAACTATTGCTTTTGTTTATTTCTTCTTCTTGTTTGTTGTCAATAGTATTACCAACCAAGAGTATGTTGGAGAGTCTTGTCTGCTTTATAACACTACACTCTACTTTTGAGACCATAACAAGCATTGCTAAGCAGGTCCAAGTAACATTTCATGATCACCATTGATTGAATTATCAAACTGCTTTTGTATGTATATAGAATTCATCAGATGTGTATATTTTATTAACAAAATCCAATGCCTTTCTTTTTCCCCACTTCAGTTCAACATCTAATATATAAAGATTGCTCTGAGTACTACACAATAGGCAAAAGAAGCAGTGAGACCTACAGAGTTACACCAGACCCCAAATATAGTAGCTTTGAAGTTTACTGTGACATGGAGACCGTGGGGGGAGGCTGGACAGTGCTGCAGGCACGTCTCGATGGAAGCACCAACTTCACCAGAACATGGCAAGACTATAAAGTGGGCTTTGGAAACCTCAGAAGAGAATTCTGGCTGGGGAATGAAAAAATTCATCTTTTGACCAAAAGTAAGGATATGATTCTAAGAATAGATCTTGAAGACTTTAATGGTGTCAAACTCTATGCTTTGTATGATCAGTTTTATGTGGCCAATGAATTTCTCAAATACCGTTTACACATTGGTAACTATAATGGCACAGCTGGAGATGCCTTACATTTCAGTAAAAATTACAACCATGATCTGAAGTTTTTCACCACCCCAGATAGAGACAATGATCGCTATCCTTCTGGGAACTGTGGGCTCTATTATAGCTCGGGCTGGTGGTTTGATGCCTGTCTTTCTGCAAACTTAAATGGCAAATATTATCACCAGAAATACAGAGGTGTCCGTAATGGGATTTTTTGGGGTACCTGGCCAGGTATGAGTGAGGCACAGCCTGGTGGCTACAAGTCCTCCTTCAAAAAGGCCAAAATGATGATCAGACCCAAGAACTTTAAGCCATAAATCACTAATATGCTCATTTTTTCTGGTATTCATAATATATTAGGGCAATTAATTCCTTTAGCACTTTGGAATACATTTCATACTTCTTTTTCCATGGCAAAAAAAATCACCTTTGAGCAGTGAGTTCTTATGCTATAATACATTTGAAATAAAGCTGAAAATATACATACTTTAAAGGAATCGTTTGTTGCCGTTATGCTGCTATCCAAATGAACACTTGCAATTGAGAACATTTAAGAATTGCATGTTAGTTTTGGAATTCTCTTAATTTCTATTAATTGAAAAGTTTTCTATTGCCTATATTACTTGCTGTAATTAAAAAACAATTGTTTATTCATCAAGCTAGAATTTTACACAAGTAACATGCATTTTGACTATGACAGATACATCTGAAAGTCTACCGCTCATTTCAGGCCATAAACAATTGTTTGGGTGTTTATTTCTAAATACCCTAACCTCATTTGATGATAAACATACTTAATTTATGGCATTTATTTTGGCAAGGAAGATCATACAACATTTTAGTTTCCAGGCAAAGGAAATATATACAAATAAACCTGTTCATGCACCATTCATGAAATGTAAAATATTTGTCATTTTAAATATTTTCAAATGTGGTAGCATAATGTCACTTCTAAAAACATTTCAGAACATTGATTTAATCTTAAAGAATATGGTTTAAAGGTAATTCATTAACAGTTTATAACTGTTTAAGGTATTTGATGGTGAAAACTGTTTAAACATAAAAATTAACTTCCTCTGCTCTATATGTTAGTCATTTAAAATTTAAGATTGCTTACTACTGTGCGAGACTACTGGGAGGTTTCCCTTCCGAGTGGTAGGTGTGGGTGGGGAATGAAGCATTTATTTATAGGCTACAGTACTCTGAAGATCAATTTTATATCTCAAGTGATATAATTAAATGATTCACTTCATAGAAAACTAAATTTTATAGGACAAATAGATAAATCTATTTATTAAAAAAAGCCATGAATTTTGAAAAATACAGAAGAGTAGTTTAAATATTTCAACCCTAACTGACTTATTGTTTATTTAACCACTGGAACATTCAAGTATAGATATTTATTTTTCTAACCAAACAAGAGTATCTGGAACATTTATAATTCATTAATTGATTCTAAAATGCAAGTTATTATATTACAAAAATTATAAAATGTAATGCATTAAATTCATCATTGTAAAAAGAAATAATTAAAGAGAACATCAGTATTCTTCTGCATATTTAAAATAAGTTCTAGAATAAAATTTGAAATAATATGCCATACTATATGTGAATTTTAGAAATATATTCAATCTTCAATACGTAATGTGTTTCTAATACAGTAACCAAGTTTTTGAAACATCTTTACAAACATGCTATTATTTGAAACTAATTGAGGAGGATAGTTGCTTCAGATGAAAAATTAATTTTTTAAATATTATCCCTTATTTTTCCTGTTTTTTAAAAAAGACTTAGATAAGTTCAGTTTCATCTACTATATAATTATTCATATATGTATAAGTTAAGATTTCTGCAATCAAAAATACATTCATCATGAAATACTGTTCTAAAGGAAAATAGCTCATATAGAGTGTGTCCACTAACTTAGTGGGAACTAAATATTATTTCAGGAGATTTTGGTGAATAATTCATGAATCTATATATTCAAAGGCTTGTCCTTCTATGTTTTTACCATATGGCCAAGGATCGAAATTTCCATTATACTTTTATGGCACTTTTCTAATTAAAAATTCTATAACATAAAATTTCCTCTTTGAAATCATTTTATGTTACTTTTTATAAAATATGGACTTTGATTGTCTTCAATATGTTCATGGAAATAGGTTATATCTGCGTCTCTTGCCTTAATATAACTTCACTAATATGTGCTATTGTTCATAAATGTGGATTGACTAATAACAAATATATTTTACAGTCTTGGTTCCATTTTAATGGCTAATATGTTATGTTAATTAAGACTTTATTTCTAAGCTTTATCATTCTTTGAAAGTATTGACTAAACTTGGGTTCTTAGAAATTCCAAGTGGCACTGACTCTCTGATCACTGAGAAAAACAATCAGATTTTTCTGATCAGTAGTAATGTTCCAAATAAATGAATGAAATATTCATCCAATAAATAAAGAGTTTAAATGCAGAAAATAAAAGATACCCCAGTAACAAAATTTGCTGGCCTGTATTTTTGAATAGCTACCCAAGAAAAGGTTTTAAAGGTAACAGTGATGGGTAGTGTCATGATGATAAGCTCTTATGTAGAATTCTTATTTTCCTTATGTATAGATATGTTTACATTGCATGTCTTTAAAAAATCTTGTCCAATAAATGATTTAATCTTCATCTCTATTTCTTCAGTGTTGAAGACATTCTGAAAGGCTGTATTATGTTTACCTAATTTAGATGCTATCCTTGGCTTCTTGAAGACTTTAATGAGTACTATTTCATCAACAGGAAGGCAGAAGGAAATACAGGAACACCATTGTCTAATTTCCCTATAGAATACTGTTGACACACTTGAGACAAACATTTCAGTTTCATTTTGCTGCATTCAACTCCATCTCTTTATCCACCATTAATTTTTTTTTAAAGATTTATTTACTTATGCATACAAGAATGGAGGTACAGGCGAGAGGTGCGAGGGGTGAGAGGATTCACCAGAGACGGAGGGGAACAGAACAAGTCAGGAGAGGTCTTCTTGGCCATGTGGTTTGCTCCCTGCCCAGGGATCGAACTTGTGCTGCAGTGGCTGTGGTAAGCTTCATAGGTTGCATCTTAACCCCTTGCGCCAACAGGCCCTCCATCATTAATGTTGCTGCACTGGTCCAGACCTCATCATTTAGGCCTGGATGTAATACAAACACTTTCTAATAGTAGCCTGTGATGAGAGATTTGACCTATTCCAATCCATCCTCTGTATCACTGCCACAGGGATTCTTCAAAAGTCACTTTTGATCCTGTTTACTGCTCTGATTAACCTTTCAACAGCTTACTATGTGATAAAATCTGGCAAGTGAGTCCTTTCGTGCACTGATTTCTGCCTAGCGTTTCAGTATACTTTTTTCCCCCCACACTCCTGCCATACTGAACATCTTGTTGTTTTTAGATTAAATCATGTTCTCTCATATTTTCATTACTTTGTAATGTTCCCCTTGGAGCTAGAAGGCCATCAATCCCTGCTGGGTTTTATCTTTTCACCCGCAATTAAGACCAGAGACTCAGGTACTGGATTTGCTGGGTTTGAATTTGCAAGTGGTATAATCATGAGTCAGTTACTTAATCTCACTGTTTTTCGGTTCCTTCCATTATGTAACAGGGATAACAATACAATTTGCCTGGAAGAGTTATTGAGAGCATTAAATGAGACAAAATACATAAATCTAGAACATAGATGTATTATCTACCTCCTCCCCTTTTCTGCTCCTTCTAAATAGTTCTCTTTTAGGGGTTATATTCCTTGATGACATGAGGAAGGGGTTGGCACCTCTACTTTTTGGTCCTCTGCTGTCCTATGTATTCTTTATCGCACATTACATTATTCAATAATTGTCTAGCTTCTACCCTGAAATCAATATCTGGCTGGGATGTAAAGAAAAATCAGGATGTTGTTACTCAAAATGGTTCATAAAGATATTACCAACAGAGGAACCAGGGCATCCTCCGGGAGACAGCATCCCAAAGTTAAAAAAAAAAAACAAAAAAAAAAAAACCAAAAAACTTCTATTTTACTTTTTCCTCTTTAAAAAAACACCATGATTTAAGTAACTGATCAGCATCTTTCTAATGACACGCTCTCATAAAAAGATCTGCTTTTTTTTTTTTTTTTTTTTTTGTGGGACCCTCGCCGGCGGCCGGCCAGGGACCTAACTGGCGCTGCAGAGGCTGCAGGCAGCCTCGCAACTCAGCGCTCAACCACTGCGCCACCAGGGGAGGCCCAGGTCTGCATTATTTTTTTATTTTTATTTATTTTTTAATATTTATTTATTTATTTTATACAAGCACTGGGTACAGTCAGAAGCACGGGAGGGTGAGAGAATTCACCAGAGCCAGAGCAGGGAGCAGAGCAGGCAGAAGGACCGAAGCATACTGCTGAGGGGAGCAGCGGGCGGCAGGAGAGGTCTGCGCGCAATGTGGGACCCGCCTCCGGTGGCCTGGGAGCAGCCGGGGATCGAACCGGCGCTGCAGAGGCTGCGGGCAGCTTCGCAACCCAGCGCTCAACCGCTGTGCCACCGGGGAGGCCCCAGATCTGCATTATTTTTAAGGCTATTTTTTGCAGTAAATTTATATCACACCACTGAGGATATCTATTCCTCTGTTGAAAGCAAAAAACATATTTATTATTTAAATCAAATAAATATTTTTCATTTGCCCACAATGTGCATAGCATAGTGCTAATAAGCTTATCAAAGTATCTTGACTATTTTTCCAAAATAATAACTCTCAAGCTCTCAAAGTCTGAGTTTAAGCTCTAACATTCAAGATTTCTGAGTAATTAGGGATTATATTGTTTCTCTATTACGAAAGCCCTCATAAAAAAGTTCAGCACATTTGAGGTCATGTAAGATCTGAAAACTAGTTCAGTTTCTATCCTCTGGAAATTGGCTTTCTCATCTTCTACAAGAAGCAATTTATGCTTATGTTGTCAAAGTATCAAAAAAAAAAAAAAAAAAGGGTCCACAAACTGTTTGTGTTTGCCCCCACTCAGTAATGTATCATAAAACTTATTCCAGCTAATCTCAGTAACCCATTTTAGTTTTTTGTTGAGAGATTCTTGCTTCCTAAATACTAATACTAAGCGGCTGTCAGTTGCTGCATGCCAGATACACGCGGGCCGCTCCCTTAGGAGCATTTCCAGCGTTATCTCTCTTAGCTGTGATTAATGCTGCACTAAGGAGGTAATGTTTTACACTCACTGAAGTTGTCACTGAAAAAACAAACCGCTCTTATCTATAAACTGCCCACTGTGCTTCTTGGTGTATTACTCATGAAATGGGCTAATTTTCCATGAAAAATTATCTAAGGTAATTCCATAGTAAAGTACACACATAATAAACCTCAGTATCATTTCTGCTCTTTCTGTGTGAATCTATGAAAGGTTTTCAATTAAATTTCAGTTTAAGGTGAAACATCTCTTTTTGTATCATCTCAAAAACCGTTACGTAATATTCTGTTGACTGGAGATATTTCAAAAATTAATACATATTAAGTATGTTATTGTCCCTACTTAACATAGCTTTTAAAAATTCTTCCAAAGGCTAAGTCAGAATTTGTAACAACACTGATGGAGAAGGCAAATGAGCTTCCATGCTCTCCAAATACTACTTTACTTCCATGGTTACGTGGCAGGATTCAAGATGAAAACACTCTGCTTAAGTACAAAGCATTTTGTAGATTCTTAGAATCTAAAATATTTCTGATATAAACACCAAAGTTCTCATTTTCATTTGTCAAATAATTCCTTTAAAATGTGAATATCATTTATAAATGAATGGATAGTGGTGACTTTTTAATTTTTAGCATATATAAAGTAAAATGTTTGCCTTTATCTAATGAAGTAATGGATTACAAACTTAGAGGGATTTCAATACAATGGGTAGTTAAGAAAGTTGGATCATAAAACTGATTATGAGGGATGATGTGATACTGAATAGGAAAGAAAACTATTTTTCTTAGGAAGGAACTCTTTATTTTTTTAAATAAATTTTATGTTTATATTTCCCATACAATTGCAACCCCCTTATTTTGACCCCCATCCCTCCCCTCCCCACCCTCCAACCCCATAGAGTGTCTCTGGTTCATAGTTGTTTGTTGATTTTGATTTTCACTTTCTTATAGTTATTCATTTTCCTGGTCCCTTATTTAAGTTTTCTAGATTCCTGCTATGAGTGAGACCATCCGGTATTTTTCTTTTTCTTTCTGGCTTATTTCGCTGAGCATGATCCCTTCCAGCTCCATCCATGTTGCTGCAAATTGCATGTGTTTATCTTTTTTGAATGCTGAGTAATATTCCATGGTGTATATGTACCACATCTTCTTGATCCAGTCATCTATTTTTGGGCATTTGGGTTGTTTCCAAAGCTTAGCTATTGTAAATAGTGCTGCTATAAACAGGGGTGCAGGTGCTCTTTGGAATTGATGTTTCTGTGTCCTTTGGGTAAATACCTAGGAGTGGAATTGCTGGATCATATGGAAGCTCTATGTTTAGTAGGTCCAGAAATCTCCACACAGCTCTCCATAGTGGTTGGACCAGTTTGCACTCCCACCAACAGTGCAGGAGAAGGAAGGAACTCTTTAGACATTAACAAGAGAATGAAATGGCCAAAGGCATGAAGGAAAAGATGAGTGGAGATACAGAGGGTGAAAAAAACAACCTGAGGGTGGGGAAATGAGATTTTTGGAGAAGTTTTTAAAGAGTGCCACCAGAGGGACAGTGGGAGACATCTCTGTTCTGATGAGGAATTTTAGAAAGTTGCTGTGTGATGTGCTATGACACAACCACCTCTCTTCCTGAGGGTGCTCTTGGCATACTCACATTGCTTCCCAAGGCTCTGGAGGCAGATCTCTTGTACTTTTGACTGTGCTGAAAGGGATTTTAAGGTGGGAGAGAGATGGATAGGTTTTATGTAGTTCACAAACTATGTGTACAGTGCATGGGGTTGCCCCATTGTTGCCCCAGGGAGCTTGACGTGGTGCTGCTGTGGACCTTCAGCCCTGCGTCCTCCTCTACATCCACCACATCCAAACCTGTTTTACATATCTTGCTTCTGTGAGGATTTCCACTGGGGAAAAGTGGTAATTTTAAAAGATGGTGAAAACCACCATGGCTAGGCAGTGAGGTACCCTTAAAGGACCATAAGCTAAGAAATGTATTATTAGTGTAAAGTAAGGTTCAGAGAACTAAATGACATACTGAAGATGGTCCATACAGAGCTAGAACTCAGACCCATTTTGCTGAAATACTCCCTCAGCTCCCTACCAATCAGATATTCTTTACAGACCATTAATAATACTTAAGATATATTGAACTTGTATATTCTTAGATGTAGTCTTTACTGACAGCAAAATTCCCGTCTTCTTAATCTGAGATTTGATATCTGGTAATACTTAAAACCCCTATTTCACATCTCTGCTGCCTCCCAGGCATACCTGTTTGCCTCCACTAGGATATGTAAGGGCTGGGAATATGTAAAGAATTTTGCCTCAGAAAAGAATAGACTTGCATAAGATCCTAAGCTTATCCTATGCCGGCATCTCCTTTGTTTTTCCTTATCAACATATGCCCTGGATGGATCAAAGGTTAAATATGATGAATCAAGCTTTCAATGTACTAAGAGAAAATACCAGAAACAACTTACGATCTCAGAGTAACAAAGGTCTTAATTAAGTATGACACTAAATCCTGAAGCTGTGAAAGAAAAGATCAATAAATTTAAGCACATAAAAAAATTAACTCTATATGAAAGAAAACCACCTTAAGCAAACTTAAAAGAAATCAACAAAAGATTTTTGCAATGTGTATTATACACAAAAGGCTACTTTGTAAATGTATGAAGAATATCTATGAATGTATAAGAAAAACTATACCATACAAAAAATGGAAAAAAGAATGTGAACAGAACTCACCCAAAAAAGGAAGTACTAAATAGTCTTCATATTAACCATGATTCTAGCTTCTGTAAAGTTGATGTTCTAACATGTTCTCCACATACCTATAGTGTATACACCTTGTTCTAGACAACCTCATAATGTGCCTGAGTCACCTTGCCTTGTTTTTACCTCTGTCATCAGCCCTTCCTCTTCCTGGAGGCATGCTTTCATGCAAACTAACAAACCTGGAGTCCACACTCTTGACTGGCCCCTTCACTAAAAAAATCTCATTCTTGGACCACTAATCATCCCAGTACTAGATGCTAAGAACTAGGGAAATCTTCTAAGCCCCAGAGCCTGCAGAAAGTTTCAAACTAGGCCACCCTAGACCTGTTTTCCCTATCTCCTGCATGCCTTCCCAAGGAAATCACAATAATGGCTCTTGCCCACAGATCCCTCTTTTCCCTCTGCCTGACCAATCCCGGTGCTTCCCATGTGGCCCCAATGGCATGACATACCCTCTTAGGAACAGAGACTAATATACCATCATTTCAGTGGAAATTGTCTTAACATTTTATATTAATATACTACATTTCAAAGTAGTATTAGCCACATGAAAAGAAGCTCCACTCCTCTCATATTAAGATAAATGTAAATAAGGACCATGATGAAATATTTTTTCCCCTTATCAGAGTAACAAAGGTTAAAAAATTAGTACACAGTGCAGGTATGAGTAAAGAAACATTCATTTACTGTTGGTGAGAACATAGATTATGATAACCTCTATGGAGAGTACTTTGGCAATAAAATAAAATATCTAAAGCACAAATTGATGATTGATCCAATGAATTCACTTTTGATCTATACCTAAAAGAATTGAAAGCAGGACCTTGAAGAAATATTTGTTCATTTTGTATGTATACATACAATGCAATATTATTCAGCCTTAAAAAGGAGAGAGATCCTGCTATCTACTACAATATGAATAAACTTTGAAGACATTATGCTAAGTAAAAAACCAGTCACAAAAAGCAAATACTTGACCTCTCCTATTGCACCTGCTCCTCCCCTCAGCAGTGTATTTCGTGAGTCTGCCTGTTCTGTTCCCTGCTCTGTCTCTGGCGAATCTTCTCACCCTCCGGCACATCTGGCCTGTACCCTGATTCTTGTATAAATAAATAAATAAAATCTTAAAAAAAATCTGTTAAAAAAAAGCAAATACTGTAAGAATAGTGAAATTCATAGAAACAGAAAGTAGGATGGTGGTTACCAGGTGATGGGTGGAGGGGGAAATGAGGAACTGATGTCTAATGCCCATAGAGTTTTTGTTTTACAAGATGAAAAGGTTCTGGGGATCAGTTGCACAACAATGTGAATGTATTTCATATTAAAATATATTTAATGTGAACTGAAACTTTAAAATTATTTAAGATAGGGCTTCCCTGGTGGCGAAGGCAGTTGAGCGCAGCACTGTGAAGCTGTTTGCAGCCTCTGCAGTGCTGGTTCATTCCCGACTGGGGAGATACCCACATGAAACAGCAGACCTCTCCTGTCTCACCTGCTGCTCCTCTCAGCAGTGTGTATCAGTCAGTCTGCCTGTTCTGTTCCCCGCTCTGTCTCTAGTGAATCCTCTTACCCTCCCACACATCGGGCCTGTACCTGTACATCGGACCAGTTCTTGTATGCATGAATAAATAAATCTTTAAAAAAGAAAATAAAAAATAAAATTATTTAAAATGGTATATTTTAATTATATTTAAGTTTTTTTTTTTTAATGAGCAAACCCATTAATCCAGCAACCACAATATTGGGAATTTGCCCTTTTATTATGATTGCTCCTGTGAAAATGATACATGTGTAAGGTTACTGACTCTCTATCATTGGTTGTAATAGAGGAAGATTGGAAATGAATTGGTAAAAGTATGCTTCATTTATGCATTGAAATACTATGTTGAAAGCATTTGAAAGAAATGTATATACCTATCCCAAAAAGCAGGTGTGTATATTATATTGCCACTTGCTTATTTGTACATAGACTTCTGTAAGGCTGTCTGAGACTGTTAATAAGGTTGCCTCTGGGGAAGCAGAGTGCAGATTGTGGGAAGGGGTAGGAGGCCATACTGTTTTGTACCTTTTGAATTTTTGTACTATATGCACAGTTTACATATTAGAAAAATAGTTTAAAGAAAAAAGCTAAACTCATGGGTGAAAAACTTTATTACCTGCCTCTGATACTCTGTTCTTTAACTTCCTAGTCTTTTTACTTTACTCTTACTACTTGACCCTGATTTTGCTTGCCTAATGAAAACTATCATATTGTCTTGTTTTAGCTGACTTTTCTAGTTTTGATGACTGCTGACTCATCTGTTGATATTAACTGTAAATCCAGTTATTGAATAGCCAATTTCTCAAGTCTTCCCTGCTACTTTCATATGAAAAAATCTATCCATCAGACAAGAATATCCTCTCCCTGCCAACATACAAATAAATAATATTTCATTTTATATTGTATTAACAATGTCCTGAAAAGGACATTATTTATTTTATTCCTTAAGCTTCCATCTTTTAGTGCTTAATATATTCAAATAGTTTTTGAATTACTAAAGATGCTGCTTTGTAACATGCATATTCTCCACTGAGAGTCATAGCTTTCAAATGTCAACTACTTTCTCTCTCAAAGGAGAAAACAACACCATTAAATGTTTCCTCTAATTCTTATTTTAAAAAACAACATCTGTTCAGGGACTACTAAGAAAAACAGTGAATGAGTTTAGATTATTATCTTTAATGTTTAATCAACTTGCTACAATAGTAACTAAAGAATGAAAAATAGAGGTAATAAAAACTTGATTGACTATATAAACACAATTATGCTCATATACACAGACAAGGTTCTCATAATGTCAGGAAAGAATTGAAAAAGAGTAAAGGGAAAGAGGATGAAGGGACAGATTAGCTTCAGAAAGTATGACCACTGCCACATTTTCCTCTGGTTTCTAGCCCCAAGTCTGGCATATGGTTCATACACAGTAAAGATTGTCCAAATAAATACAGGAAGATAATGTAACAGACAGCAAGAAAAGGAACTGCCAGTGTTTCTATGTCCCCAATTTTTTACACTCTTCTAACTCCCACTTGCTACTTATCAAGCCTCTTCAGAGAGCAAAGTTTTTCTGACAGTCTTCATGTTGATCATTTGGAAGATACCAAGAGTAAGGATACCCTAACAGAACATTTTTTCTCTTATCCTAAACTCTTCTGCAGTGTATGATTTTAATGGTGGGATTTGGAGGTGTGACTCTACAAACTGGAATATGGCTATCCTTATAATCCTCATATAAATCTTTAATTTTTATAAATAGGTATGTTTTAGCAATATTCCACATTTTTTAGAGTCCCAAGGTCTTTTCCATACCAGAAATATTTCTAAATTTCCTCCCTAATGTCAGAGTTTAATAAAATCAACTTTATGGGAAAAATGAAACCTAGGGATCCTATCTGTATTGTTTAATAAGTTATCAGACTGTTTAAAGTTTCTTGACAACCAAATAAAAGCTTGAAAAATCATTCTTGCAAAAATTCCTGGGTGTGTGGAGGAAAAGTATAAACATGCCCACAATATCAAGTCTTGTAGAAAGATTTAAAAATAAATTTAGTAGTTTTTTAAAATATATTTCCTCTAAGCACGGCTTTTAGTGAAGTGTGGGAACTAAAGAAAGGATGGGGAAAATAATGAGGATTATTTAAATAAGAGTGTTAAATATTTATCTTTTTTTTTTTAAAGATTTATTTATTTATACAAGAACTGGGGTATAGGCCAGATGTGCGGGAGGGTGAGAGGATTCACCAGAGACAGTGTGGGGAACAGAACAGGCGGACGGACTGAAGACACTGCTGAGGACAATGTCAGAAGCGGGCGAGACAGGAGAGGTCTGCCATGCCATGTGGGTCTCTCCACGGCCAGCTGGGAATTGAACCGGAGTTGCAGGGGCTGTGGACAGCTTCACAGTGCTGCGCTCAACCTACTGCACCACTAGCAAGTCCCCTATCTTTATATTTTTAAATGCAGTTTACTTAAAATGTCAATTTGTAAAACCCTATAATAGAAGTGTTTATTGGAAGTTCAAAGAAGGACCTCCCTGGTGGCACAGCAGTTGAGTGCTGGGCTGCGAAGCTGCCAGCAGCCTCTGCAGCACCAGTTCAATCCCTGGCCGCCAGGGAGGGTCCCACATGGCACGCAGACTTCTCCTGCTGCGCCCGCTGCTCCCCTTAGCAATGTACTTTGTCAGTCTGCCTGTTCTGCTCCCTGCTCTGGCTCTGGTGAATTCTTTCACCCTCCCGTGCTTCTGACTGTACCCAGTGTTGTTTAATAAACAAATCTTTAAAAAAAAATGGCATCTTTGCTTCTTAAAATAAAAAAAAAGTTCAAAGAAGTGTGAATGTCAAGCAAAGAATGTCAGCTGAAATAAGTGGAAAGGTAAGAGACAGGAGACTTGGTTCCATGCCTAGCTCTTCATCTGCTTCCTGTGCAATCCAGGGCAAGCTTCAATCTTTCTGAATCTCTAAGATGGAAATAATGATATTTTTAAACTTCTATTCCTATGGAGTTGCTATGAATATTAAATATTCAAAACTATTTTGACTGTAGGCTCCTTGAGGGCAGAGATCTTATTTTTTCATCTTTGTAGGCAGTTATTTGATTAATTCATTCATCATGTATGGGTACTGAATCTAGTAAATGGATTAACACAATATCCCCTATTATTCATCAAAAAATTATTTTCAAATCTGACTTGCAATGAAAACTTAACACAAATACATTTATTACATATTTTCTAAGAAGTCAAACAAGTTCATAGTTTTAGTGAAAAGGTCACATAGCAACAAACAATCCATCTTCATCTATTTACCTACAATTATCCGCACGCCCTCCATATTCTACACTTAAACAAAATTTTGTACTTTATATTGATTCACACTTTTATTTCCTAAGTGTTCCCCCTTCATACTTCTCAAATTCCCATGTGTTACCTTTTCACTACTATTTGGCTAGGTCAAATCAAAGCCTTAGCAAAGATTATTGCAAGAATTATTTTCAGGAAATGAAGAGAAGGGAGGAATGAACTGGCTTTTGGTGAAAAGCCAAAGGCTTAGGCAAGATAATTTCATGTTTTGATTTTGACTCTCGGCATTAAAACAAGAATGCTTTATGGCTTCTAGTCTTGGAAAGTTCAAAATTTGACCTACTGACATTTGACTACTGAGGTCATACTTAGAAATCAGTGCTACTTTACATAGCCACATACAGATAGTAGTAAAAATCCTAACTTGGGGAATTAATACCATGAAAATTATAACATATTGTTTGGATGTGTGACAACTTCAAACATGATGTTTTGAATAAAATGCACAAACTGTTAGTTTAAAGAATGATTTTTTTATTTACAAAAGAAACTTGGAAAACAAAGCCATTTTATGATAAATATTTACTATTACTACTTGTCTCTGGTAAGACATTGAGAGAAGCACTGTATAGGATACAAATAGCACATGACCCTTGCCATGGCATTGGATGAAACAAGTTACATATGTAGCCCATCAGAGTGTGTGTTGGTGTAATCATCTTGGAAAACCATGTGAAGCTATCTGATGAAATGGAATACAAACACAGATTATGACACAGTAACCCTATTCCAAAGTATACACCTAAGATAAGTGAATGCCCAAGTATTAGAGATACAAAATATGATTCTGGGACTTTATTTATAATAAAAACAGGAAACAACTCAAATATCTGAATAGAATTGAATGGACAATTTATGATATTTTATACTATAGAACACTCTATAGCCATAAAAAGAAAATACTATGAATTTCACAGATATGAGTCAAAGAAGCCAGACACAAAGAAAAACATACTGTGTGATTTCATTTATATGATGTTTAAGAAGGGGAAACTAATAATGTAAGTCAGAATAGTTGTCATCTTTCGTGGGAGAAATAACTGGAAAGAATCTCAAGGGAGACCTCTGAATTGTAGGAAATATATCTTAATCTGAGTGGGAATATGCTAGGTATAAAGAAGAGATAAATTCAAGAGATATTTAAAGGAAATACTTAACTTTCAAACTGACAAAGGAACATAAAGGAGATTTAGGATTAGGGGAAGAATGAATTCAGTTCTGAATATATTGTTTCTAGGCAGATGTAAAAATTCATCTAACTGTATACTAGGTAGAATATTTGTGAACCTTGCCAAAACAATTTTTTAATAAAAAAATAGAGCAGGACCAAATCTTCATTGGATGAAAAAAAGTCTGTGGGGTGCCAGGTATCATAGTCAAGCATCAAGGGCAGATTGGTGATCAGATGTCCGGCATTAATCCAAACAGTCCATGGATAGAAATCATGTAGCTTAGATCCTAAGCAGTACTCTGAATAGTCTTACCAAAGTATGAATTAAAATAGTGCTTTTAAGTTTAAGTTTATTGTATAATATGATCCAAATGTCAGTGGGTAATTATAAATATTCTATACAAAATATTTTATGATGAAAAGACATTCAATTAATGTCTGTTAATAATCTATTGTACTACTAAGTGACAGGTACAGCCTACAAATATTATGAGAGCATAGAGTTTGGAGAAACCACAGTGAGGTGGCTGCTCAGGCAGTTTCTCAAAGGACATGGGAAATGAGCCAGATTCTAAAAGGTTAGAAACAGAAGCGAGGCCTTGCAAAGTATGGTCCACAAAGGTATTTGATTTAATTTTTTTTGGTTTGAATGTCACAGGCAATATGATTAGGTAGATTTGTGGACAGCTACGACCTTGTATCATGCTCTGTGAATGTGTTATCAGTTTCCTAGGTATCTGAATATGGAAGAGTCCCTACTAAGGGGAGCAACATAATTTGAAGATTATGAGGGTCTAAGTGAGTTCTTAGATTGAAAAAAATAGTTTGGTCTCAAATTACAAAGTACCATGGACACCATGCAGAACATATTCTGCAGTACTATAGATGAGCACATCGTCTCATCTCAGTGTTCTGCAGCTCAGCAGTGCTAGGCCAACTGTGCTATCAGCATTAATAACAATAAATTCTGTAAGCAGCTGAAGGAGGATAGCTAATTTAAAGAAGGTTAAAAGATTTATAAGACGCATAAATCTTAGAGGAATGTTAAAATAATTATAAAATATTGATAGATACTGGTTAGGAACAATCTCAGTTCAGTGGTGTTTGTTATGGAAATAAAATTGTTTGAAGCCATTAGTTCATTCTGCAAGATTTTGTTGGCTTGAGGAAAAGTTTTCATATAGTAAAATGCTGATGTGATTATGGATGTGGTTTTATTTAATAATTTTATACTACTCTAAAGGCTTAGATAAGACAGCTCTTTGATGTCATAATCTAAGGTATCCACTTTGTCAGGGGCTGGCCAGTACCTGATGATTTATAACTCTAACTTGTGTATACATGTAAACTGAGAAATTCTAAACAAATTTAATAAATTGTTATATTGAAGATTAATATGCAGGAGAAGTTGTCCTCAGTTACGCTTTAACTTTATAAAACAAATCTCTCATGCTTATTTGTGGCTTAAAAAACTTGACTATAAATTTAACCTTTGGTAGAAATAAACTCCAGTTTAGACTGATTTTTTATTTGTTAGAATTATTAAGGGTAGTGGTATAAAGTAGAAATTCTATTGCAAGTTTGGATGTATGATGGATTTTAGCAGAAACAGAGAACCCTCGTCATTTAGAACTATTAAGAATAGATATATGAACTCATGCCTTTAAATACTTAAAAATAGATATAGCAATAGCTATAAATTTTTATGGATTAATTTATTCATGTATTTGTTTCCTAGCTTCCTCAGCTGAGAGGGTTTAAAAGCAGTGACAGACCAGAAGCAATGAGCATATCCATTATTAAGATCTTAGTTTTCAAATATCATTCCACTGAAAGGAACTGGGGATTCTTTGAAAAATGACTAATTACAGGGTTGGAGCAAAGAAAATGCAAGATGAAAATGGAACATATTCTTATGCTGGGAAGTAAAAAGTGTACAGAGAATCATACTGACATGTCAAAAGGACAAATGAGGGCCTCCCCGGTGGCGCAGCAGTTGAGCGCGGGTTGTGAAGCTGCCCGCAGCCTCTGCAGCGCCAGTTCAATCCCTGGCCACCGGGGAGGGTCCCACATGGCATGCAGACCTCTCCTGCCACCTGCTGCTCCCCTCAGCAGTGTACTTCGTCAGTCTGCCTGTTCTGCTCTCTGCTCTGGCTCTGGTGGATTCTCTCACCCTCCCGTGCTTCTGACTGTACCCAGTGCTTGTATAAATAAAAAATCTTTAAAAAAAAAAAAAAGGACAAATGAGCCTTCTTATTACACTGGCCAAATGAGCATACACTGGACAAATCTGTGACAACTGAAGCAGCAAAATGAATGACAGTAATGAATTATACCCCTTTGAATAGATTCATATAGATAGATGATAGAGACAAACAGAAATACAAAAGAAAGTTCTTCCTTATAGTAGGAAGCCAACTAATAAATGCAGAAGGAATGACAGAATTAGAAAAACACTGCTTAGCAACAATCAAAATAATGATTTGAATCATTAAGAGTTGTAAGACTAGTAGGTGAAAATTTTAGGAGAAATAGGATGCTAAGTTGTCTCAGAGTATCTCTTCATATGGTACTTATTCATTTTAAACAAAAGAATAACTTTCCATAAGAGAAACCTGGAAGTCACCCCCTTAACCAAATGATCAAACAACATGACTCAACATCATGTTCTTCTGATTTTAGGGAGGTGGGGGAGATTTAGTTTTGAATAAACTCTGATTTTGCCCTAAGACATTTTTAGCTTATTTTTATTATGACTATTTATCAAATTTCTTAGATGTTTTATTCAGTTATACCTACATAAAGTTAATAATTCAGAATCCAGTGTCCACTAAACCATTTCTAAACTACAGCATTCATGAACAGAAAGGCTTAAGAGCTGCATATGTGGTCAGTTATTATTTTAAAAAGAACAACCCACCTCTCCTCATACATGGGCATTTCCTAAATGTTCATCTTGTTTTTTAAAAATTAGACAATGGGAATATGTATCATATTTTCCCTTTTGCTTCTCTGCAGATATTATACTTAATTAGGTAAATATATATTCTTTCTATCATTATATGACAAAAACTTTTATCTTGATATTATGGAAGTAAATGTAGTATATTCAATAATGAAAGAAGTCTTTTAATTTCACTATCAACTAGAAGCACTTAACTGACAGCATATATGCCAATATCTACTGTATTATGCTATAAGACTGCCAGAACCTGCAATAGTGCAGTAGTCAAAGACTACATAAAAGCTCTTGATAGAGAAGGTAAGGACTATCTTATTTTAAAGTGTTTAAAATTGTACATACTGGCTACAGACTATGGTAATAAATTATTTTGATACTAGCTTCATCTGAATTTTTTAAGTAGATGATGATTCAGGTCTTACTATAGTAATATATAAAGAGAACTATACCTCATGCAGACAAATGAAGGCTGGAGTTGTAGATAAATCAACAAGCCGTTCATCTCGGATGTTAACTGTGGGTGCTATGGCATGAATGGGGTCTTCTTTAGCCTTTTCATCTTTGTCTTCTTCCTCTTCTTGTTCTGTGTCTGTGGTACTATCTTCCATGTTTCACAATTCTAAAATGAAATCATTCCATATTCAGCTATATAAGGATGTCTTCTTTTACAATATAAAATCAATACAAGCAAAACTCAATGGGAATAAGCTATTTTCCAAAGAAACTATAGATTGGGAAAGTTATCTATATTCATGTTATTATAAAAGTCTTTGAGGTAAAAATAATTTCTTTTGCTACATCAATAATTCTAATTTTAAAAAGTAAGATATTGTTGCACTAACTGGAAAAAAACATATATATCTAGAATGTGAACTCTATGAGGTCTGAATGGGTAAATAAATATAACCTTCAGCCTAAATTATAACACAAAGTTAATTCAAATTATTTCTGGAAAAATAAAAACCAACCCCGTGTGGTGTCCCATATTGCCTGAGGCCTGCACCTGCACGCCAGGTGAAAGGCTCCACACCTGTGCTGTCTGCTGGGAACACAGCTCAGGCCCACACGGTGTGCACTGCCAGCTGGCCCACCTCCCATGCTCATGTGCATGCTCAATTGTCCTATCAGATCACTTACAAAACGTAAGCTCAAAAATAAAATTATTAAGAATTTCAAGATAGTAACACCAGAGTATTAAAACAAATGCAGGCCCCTTCTGAGAACAGATCCTTGTGTGTCTGCACCAGTCACACAACCTATGAAGCCAGCCTCATGTGCTAGTTGTTAGTTTGCTCAGGTATTCAAGGTGACCCAGAGGAAGTTTCTAAAAGGACCCTGGTTGAGCCTTTATGATCTTTAATCCCACTTTGGTGGCATTTGGGATGGCTGCCCTTGCAAGAAAGAGCTGGGACAGGACCTCCACTGCATAAGGGAATGCCTACCTAATCATCTGCTCTTTTGAGCTCTGAAATAATATATGATTCTGAACCCAACAGAAAAGTATACCTGCACTAGCATACCTCTTAACAGAAAAGGTAACTCCATAAAACTCATGACGTTAAGGTTTGGACCTTCTGTTGAATATGCATTATTGTTATATCCATTTTTTCAGATTAGCTACTCCTTGATGATAGGGATTCCCATTCTTTTAATATGGAAAGCATATTTTATAATATGAATCCAGGAGGTATGGTAATCAATTTAAAGTCAAGTGACCACAGGCATATCATTTATTCATTAAGTCTCTTTCTTCCTCTCAAAAATGCACCACAAGCTACTCAATTCTCAATTTATAAACCGATATAATGTTTCCACTTTTTGGCTATTAAAGCATATCTATTTATTGAAAAATATATTTTAAGTGTTCCTGGAGTCTTTATGACTAAGTTGGCATGAACCTTGAAAACTTAAGTTCAGACAATATTCTCTAAGAACTGCACCTTAAATATGGTACTGTTTACCCAGGCAACAAGATGGATATTATGGTGAATTTGTACAAATTCTTCAGTCTGCTTAAGTTTCCAAATTCTGTTATTCTGAAAATATTCTAAATAGTTTTTTAAAGATTTATTTATTTATGCATACAAGAGCTGGGGTACAGAGGCCAGAGTTGTGGGGGTTGAGAAGATTCACCAGAGACAGAGTGGGGAGCAGAACAGGCAGATTGACTGAAATACATTGCTGAGGGGAGCAGCTGGCAAGACAGGAGAGGTCTGCCGTACCATCAAGGTTAGCTCCCAGGTCGCTGGGGATGGAACTCTGCAGTGCTGCAGTGGCTGCGGATAGCTTCATAGTGCTGCGACGTAATTAACCCCTTGCGACTTAACCCCTTTTAAAGCAAGTGAAACATTTTACATCTAGAAGCAACTGAAAGACACTATAACAGAGTTCTGACAGATAATATGAAAACTCAACCTTTAGGGGTCTCCCTGGTGGCGCAGCGGTTGAGCGCTGGGTTGCGAAGCGCCGGTTCGATCCCCGGCTGCTCCCCGGCCACCAGAGGAGGGTCCCACATGGCGCACAGACCTCTCCTGCCGCTGCTCCCCTCAGCAGTGTACTTTGGTCCTTCTGCCTGCTCTGCTCCCCGTTCTGGCTCTGGTGAATTCTCTCACCCTCCCGGGCTTCTGACTGTACCCAGTGCTTGTATAAACAAAGAAACAAATAAATCTTAAAAAAAAAAAAAAAAAAAAACTCAACCTTTAGGAAAGGAGAATGAGTGATAACACACAATGGAGGTAAATGCGAAATTCTCATGTGATTAAAACCTAAAGCTGTAATTAATCTAAGTAATAGGAAGAAAAAGGGCTTAAGTTGATACCAGAGTTTAAAAGATAAAACAAATATTCACAGATTAGTTAACATAGAATTGCAAAACTTGTTGTATTAATATTATCACACTGCAGACAGTATGAGTTGACATATGTAAATAAAACAGTGAAATAAAATACATTCTCAGGCTTCCATGACATAAACAAGAGAATATTTATACATCTCAAATTCCTCATGTAGGAAGCACTACATAACTTTCAAGTATTGCAATTCTAGAAAAGTATATCCCCATAATACCTAACTCAAAAAGCAAATATTTATTGCGTTGCTTTGTGGAAACCAAGAGTTTACAAAGATGCAGGTGATTTACAATCTAAAGAGGAAGCAAGGTGGAGAAATAACTAGCTTTGCATAGCAAGTTCTGCAAATAAGCAACCCTATTGGAAGGTTAGATGATAAGGCCTGAGCTATGATGTAGGAGTCTGCAGAAGACACTTTATAAGGGAGAGGACATGAACTGAGCTTTGATAGAAAAACAAATGGCTAGTAAAGGAAGAAGGAAGATAAAATATTTAGTCCTAGTATAGAAGAACATTATTCACCCTTCATCTTGGGGTTAAAAGAAAACCAAAATAGGAAGCTTTACAAAGAAAAGTTAAGCAATAAACATTGCAGAGTATGCCTTGTTTTGTAACTCACACCACTACTTCCTCTTCCCTAAAGCTAAAGAGGTGACGATAATTTTGTTTTGATTTTGGACTCTTAAGGAAATTTTTCTTGACAGTTAAAAGGAGCATGTACAAAAAATAAATCCCCATGTAACAGAGAATGGGGCAGGATACACAAATAATGTGACTTTCTGTAGGTAAAACTGCAATGCTTCCTTCAAGAAGGATATAGTTGGAAACCACAATTTTGCTATTACTTGTCACTAAACAAGCACAATTTTGCTCACTTTAGAATAGCAGAGCATATCTAGGATTTAAAGTAAATTTTTACAGCTTATTAGGCAGTTTAATCTTAAATTATTGTATGTGCAACTAACAAGGAACATGATAATTGCCCATAATCATGTAAGACTCTGTTACTGGATAAGCTGCCAGCCTGGAGAGGAAGATGCCGGGAGAACTCTAGACTTACTGCCAACTCATCTCACTACCCTTTTCCCTCCCTCTGCTCACAGCAACCTCACCCCAAACACAGACCCAAGGAAGAAACCCTCTCTCTCTTCAAAGTTTCTTATATCCCGCACTTCCTACCATCTTCTCAGAAATCTACCCAGCCAAAGGAACACTAAAGCACTCATTTCCGAGTGGGTCTGACATATAGGGTATCGGTGAGGAGTGCCATCCATGTGGAAGAACTGTAATAGAGGGCCTCCCTGGTGGTACAAGGGCCAGGGGGCTACCCACATGCGCAGCAGATCTCTTCTGACTCTCCCACTGCTCCCCTCAGCAGTATATTTTAGTTCAGCCTGCCTGTTCTGTTCCCCACTCTGTCTCTGGTGAATCCTTCCAACCCCCGCACCTCTGTCCTGTATACCAGTTCTTGTATGCATAAATAAATAAATCTTAAAAAAAAGAACTAATAGAAAGAGACATGATTAAAACAGACATATCCTCCTGGCAGCTCTCACCCACTGGCAGGAGCTCCTGCCCAGTAACAATGATGAGTCACCTGTGTACTTAATCATAACATTTATGTAGCATTTCACAATTTAAACAAAGCTTTCCCTCATATTATTTTACTTGATCCTTATAGCAGCCATGTCCTATTAGCATTATTATCTCTGTTTTATAAATAAGGAAATTGAAGTTTAGAGAATATAAATGGTATGCCCAAGATCAAACCCATGTTTAGTTTCAAACCCATGTTCACAAGCTCCAAATTCCCTATCCTTTCCCATTATACCATACAGTGGTTTTGCCATGGCCTTAGCAAAGCCCTTGCCCCTTGGCCTTATGTAACAGAAAGCAGGATCAAGGATACAGGCAGGTTGCTGGAATTCAACTTCTGTCACTGTAAAAGTGTAAGGCTGAGTAGGCCTTTCAGCAAAGAGTAGGCCAACATTTAAATCAATTAAAAACAAATTAATTCTTGCAGAGCAGCGATCATCAGGCAATCCAAGATGTGATTAGACTTGGTTGTACAAAACAATGGGCTATAGAACTGTTGCTATAGTTACAAACGAAATGAAAGCCTTTACATATACAATGTGTGGCAAGAAGCTCTGATCTTATATCTGCAGTAATTTGCAGTCATTCTGCAAGTCTAGTCAGGCTTCAGAAATTCAAACAGTGCCTGAGAGGCCCTATCAGTTCCCTTAATAGTTTCCAAATAATTCAGCAGAAAGCAGCAGAGACTGGGTTGCAAATACTGTGGGAGGTTTGGAATGCCCAAGGTTTTCTGAAGCCAACAGTCTTCCAGAATATCTATAAAGTAGAGATTCCACAGGGCTGTGTGCAATCTAGAAACCTCATGCTGTAAGCCATTCCTCACTCACACTATGAAAATGTACATGTTTTCCAAATTTCAGTGTTGCTTTTTCTTGTATATTTAAAATGAATGCCAGAAAACAGATTCACAACATTACAGTAATAGTCTGTATAACCTGGCTAATTAGTTCATAGCCTTGCAAAGCTAGTCAGTAGGAAGTAGGAGTCTTGATAAATCTGTTTATTTTGCAAATAACTTCATGATATATTGGCTATCACTGCTTTCCATCTGCAACAGTCTATTTCTCACCCTTTTCCTCCTCCTGTTAGTTCATCTAAGATTGGGATTAGAGGCTTTAATCTGCCAGGATGAAAGCATGGGGAAACGGAAATTACTACTACTATGTTCATCAATGTAGTCTTGAATCCTATATGACTTTGAGTAAGATATTCAGTCTCTAAGTGACTGTTTTCTTAACTGCAAGATGATTTGAGTTGTTGTAAAGTTTAAATGGGACAATGTATGTGCAGCCTCAGCCCAGAGTTGAGCAGAGAGTCCTCTATAAATGTTAGCTCCCTCCCACCACTGCTCATTTCTTTTGCTTTCATGGATGGCATGCCTTAAATTGTTTTGTTGGGGAAAAAGTAAACAGAGGTCAGCCTGAGGAGGGACCAAATATTTAAGGAATCTATAGGCCAGAAAAGATAATCTGTGTCTTCTTCAGCATGAATGTTTCCCAATGCACTCCTGAAGATTTTGTGTGAGTCCTGGTAAACCTAATCTCCAAATCCTACTATGAAATATTTAAATCTAGGACAAGAAAGAATATATAGCATACTAGATACTGGAGAGGAAGAAAGGGAACACATAATTTTTTAAAAGTCTTAAAAAAATATGTGTCAACTCTGAATCAGGGCAGAGCCAGCTTGAGACCATTAGTAGGTAAAGTTTTCTCTTCTGTGTCTAGAAATTTCATAGCTTCTTCTTTAAATTGCATAAGTGTTTCCTATTCTCAGGCTTCCCCTGGAGGTAGGCAGATTTCCATTTTAGTCTTCCTCCCCCAGGGAAGCATCCCTTACTCAATTTCCTTCCTTCAGCTAAAGGCAAAGGCTCTTACATTAACTATGGGGTTGCAAGAATGTCTACCAAGCCAATTTCCCTATCTTTACATTGAAAGAGGAAAATTTAAAGCAAATATAAACAAGCCAACCTCTCTCTGAGCTCTACAAGGAGAGCTGGTGGAAAAACAAGTTGGCATGGACCCATGAAGCACCCTGTCCATGCAGGACAGGTTCAGAAAATGAGATAGTGGGATTGGACATTCAAGAACATCAAAGGGATAATGTGACTCTTTCCGAGGTGGCACTTAGAGAAAGTACAAGGTTCCAGAATCATCACCAATTCTATGTCTTCAAGAGATGAAGCAGAGAGGACTCAAGTCAAAGAAGGCCCAAGAGAATATAGACAGCAACCACTGCCCAAACGACTATCCTGAACCATAATGTTGAACAAGTGTCTTAAGACTGGAAAGAGAGGAAAAGGGAAATATGAAGTTAGCTTTATGATGTATAGTTTGTGTGCAAACCTCAAAATTTTATGTGAACAACTTGATGAGTTTTTACAAATATTGATAGTTGTATAATAACTGCAACAAACATTCTCATCACTCTAAAATGTTTGCCTTGCACACCTTTACAATCAGTGCTCTCTTCTATCCTCATTTCCTCTAGCTCAGGCATCAATAGTTTCATCTTTTCTAGAATTTTATGTAAATAGAATCATCGGTGTTTCAAGGTCTTACCATTTAGTGTAAGGTTTTTTGGGTTCATCTAAATTGCTTTGAGTATCAGCATTTCATTCTTTTTACTGCTGAGTGCTATTCCATTGCACAAAATTTTTTTACTACTGAATAGCATTTGATTATATCCATATAATAAAGAGTGTTTTCCATTCACATTTGAGGGATATCTGGGTTGTTTCACGTTTCTTAACAACTGTGAATACAGTCTTTATCTAGTAATCTGGGATTGGTATCTGTTGATTGTCTTTTCCTTTGAGAACTGGTCAGATTTTCCTAATTCTGGTATGTTGACTAATTTTGATAGTATGCTGGACATTTTGACTATCATGCTATGAAATTCTGGGTCTGGCTAAAATCTTCTAGAGATATTGATTTTGTTGTTGCTTTTTAAAGCACTCTAGCTGGTTAGGTTTAGATCATAAGCTCTGTCATGCCTTCTGGGGGTAGTTGTTTCAATGCTTAGTTTTCAAAGTCTTTTCTATGCTATCTGAAGCTATCTATGACATGCAATGCAATACACAGGGCTTGTTCCAGTTCTTTGATGGTGTTTTATTGGTGTGCATATTTCAAAGCCTTTAGTATGCTTCTTTGTGAATATTCTGTGTACACAGCTTGGTGCTGACTCTGGTATTTGTGTAGTTTCAAATATAGATTGGTAGATTTAACATTTTTTTTTTATAGAGGCATGTTTTATTTATTTGTTTGTTTGTTTATACATGCACTGGGTACAGTCAGAAGTGCGGGAGGGTGAGAGAATTCACCAGAGCCAGAGCGGGGAGCAGAGCAGGCAGAAGGACCTAAGTCCACTGCTGAGGGGAGCAGCGGGCGGCAGGAGAGGTCTGTGCGCCATGTGGGATCCTCCTCCCGTGGCCGGGGAGCAGCCGGGGATCGAACCGGCGACGCAGAGGCTGCGGGCAGCTTCGCAACCCAGCGCTCAACCGCTGCGCCACTGGGGAGGCCCTAGATTTAACATTATTAAATGCTTTACCTAAAGCAAATCACAGATTCATTGCAATCCCTATTTAAATTCCACTAGCATTTTTCACAGAAATAGAACAAACAATAAAATATGCATGGTAGCACAAAAGACCTTGACTAGTCAAAGAAATCCTAAAAATAAAAGAACAAAAGTGGAGGTATGATGACCCCTAATTTCAAACTATGCTACAAGTCTACAGTAATCAAAACAGTAGGATACTGGACACACAAATCAATGGAACTGAAATAGACCTGCACAGATAGGACAACTAATTTACAACAAAGGAGGAAATAGTGTACAATGGAGAAGTGAAAGTCTCTTCAATAAATGAATGGTGCTGGGAAATGGAACAACTACATACAAAAGAATGAAACTTGATCACTATCTTATACACAGACAAAAATTAATTCAAAATGGATTAAAAACCTGAATATAAGACCTGAAACCATAAATTACATAGAAGAAAATATAGGCAGTAAGCTCTTTGAATTGGTCTTGGAGATGTCTTCGTGGATTTGACAAGGGAAATGACTACAAAAATCAACAATGGGACCAAATCAAATTAAAAGCTTTTGCACAGTGAAAGAAACCACCATCAAAAGGAAAAAACAACATAATGAATGTGAGAAAAGGGTTGGTGGTTAGATGCAATGGGGTAAGGGGTCAATTATATGATAATAGGTGGAAATTAGACTTTAGGTAGTGACCATAGTAATGTTATAAGCCAGTTATGTCAATAAAAAGAGAGAGAAAAGAATTCTGTTTTGGGGAGGAGGATGGAGGTATTTATTGGTTAGACTTTTGCTAACTCAAGTGAATATGTTAAAATTTAAGGATAACAACCAGAAGAAAATAGACTTTCAACTTACTATAAAGAAAAAGGTGAACAAATAAAATCATTTATACAACAATGCATGAATGGAAAGAGGAGTTTAAAAAAGTAAGGTTAATAGAAAACACAAAATAAGATGGAACAAGGATAAGTATAAATGTAAAAATAATTACAAAAGTTATAAACAAATTAAATTTACCCATTGATACAGATTCTCAAAATGGATAAAAAATATCCAGCTTCGGGCCTCCCCTGGTGAGGCAGCAGTTGAGCGCTGGGTTGTGAGGCTGCCCGCAGCCTCTGCAGCGCCAGTTCAATCCCCGGCCACCGGTGAGGGTCCCACACAAAAAAAAAAATTTTTAAAAAATTTTAAAAAATCCAGCTTCTTTTTGTTTTAAGAGATAATCCCCTAGTGTAATAATACAGAAGGTTTAAAGTAAAAGGATGGACATATGATTATTATTAGACAAAATTATGCATGAAGACAGTCATACCAGAGATAGAGGGTCATTATTTAATGACAACAAAAGAAAATTTATCAGGGCAATATTAATCCTGAACCTATACATAAATAACTCCATACTATCAAAATAGATTACATATAAATGGAATATTTACTCAAGATTTTATCAATGCTATGTGATTGTTCAAAACACCATTACAACCTTAAAGAAATGGAACAAATCATTGGCACATAGAAAAACTCAAGTCTAAAGCTTGCAAAATTTCTCTATTATAAATAAACTGGTTGCAATAAATACTGTCTTAGACACACACACACATATTGCTTCAGTGTACAAAGTGATCACATCCCTCCACCTTGAGATTCTTTCTGGATATTTGTGACCTAGGCAACATCTCAAGGTGTTTATTGTGGGAAAAATTGACAACATTAAATAACAAAAGTTCTCCCTGTCCATCATCTGCATGTAAACAGTTAATATTCAGATTTCAAATGTGAACAGTTAACATACATATTTAACTTACTCAGTTTCTATTAGTTGTCAGTTTAGATTATTGGATTTATTAAGATTTCATAAGAGGAATGGACGTCACCAGATGTATTTGTTTTAAAAATTTATAATTAAAAGAGTGTTAGCAAACTCCAAAGGCAGAATACCTCTTAAACTGAGCTTATGTCACATTTTTTTCTGAAAACTCTCTCATGCCCTCTGCTGTCCATTTGTTGAATATATAATCATTAAAGTAAAATATTAATTGGCATTTACATTCAGATGGTAAGAAATTCTCCATCTATTTAAATATTCGAGTCAGTCTGAGCAAACTATATATGCTAAGAAATGCATTAAATTTTATTATAAATGTAATGTATGTTCATTATTGAAAATACACAAAAAATGAAGAAATAATTCATTATCTCTGTTTAAAAATAACCATTTTGATTAAATTGTGTATTTCTTTCTGTAATTGTTTCAATACAACATATTTTAAAATTTGATTTTGTTAAAATCACTAACGCTATTACTGAATTGGAATCACAGTATGGCTACCATTTGGTATTGTACTCTTTTCATTTATTAGTGCATTATAGAAGGTTTCCCATATCACTTAGGGTAACACTTTTCTACTTTTGCATATTTAAGTTGTTTCAATTCTTTTTTAAAAATTTATTTATTTATACAAGCACTGGGTACAGTCAGAAGCACGGGAGGGTGAGAGGATTCGCCAGAGCGGGGAACAGAACAGGCAGACTGACGAAATACACTGCTGAGGGGAGCAGCAGGCGGCAGGAGAGGTCTGCGCGCCATGTGGGACCCTAGCCCCGAGGCCGGGGATCCAACGGCGCTGCAGAGGCTGCGGGCAGTTTCGCAACCCAGCGCTCAACCGCTGCGCCACTGGGGAGGCCCCTAAGTTGTTTCAATTCTTTATTAGAATAAGTAACCTGGTAAAACAAAATTCCTTTAACATAAGTTTTTTTAGAAATGCCTAATTTTATGTGTAGATTAAATTCCAGAAATTTTCAGGTTATGGGTGTACATATTTTTAAGATGCTTTATCCTTATTGTTAAACCGAACTCTGTAAAATTTTACACTTTCCATTCATTTGATGAATAATTTTTTTTCTTCAAAGGTATCAGGAGGATAGAAGTACCTCGTGACAGAATGATACGAGGATCACACCTTCTAGCATTTAACCTTAATCTTTCTGAATTTCTTTCCCCATGTATGATGTGAGGATAATAATTGTCTTGCTAAACACAAAATGATTTGTGAAGATAAAGTGAGATAATGCATATGAACATTGTTGCAAGCTATGTCATTCAGATGTAAGGTGGAATTTATATTAGTGATTTATGAGACAGATAAGATGTATGATCCATCAAAAATTTTAAGGTATCAATAACTTTTTAATATCTTATATTAAACCTAATATCAATAATTTTCTTCATTTTCAAACATGGTTAGAAAAAAATATTTTAGTCAATTTTCAAAGAACTTACAGAATAGGAGGTAGGAGCACCAAAACAGAGAGAGAAGCAGGAGAGGAAAAATTAATTTTTCCTGTATTTTTAAATTGCCCATAAAATAATAAAAGGTAGAAGAGTTCTTTAAGAGTCAATTAATACAATCTTTGTTCATCTGAAAGCTAAAAAAACAAAACAGATCCAGGTGACAGACAAACCAGTAGCAGCACTAGGAAAATAATCAGTTCCATGCTCTTTCCATTGCATTAAGTGGACTCTGTCTCTTTTAAAATATCTTTTGTCCCTAAAACTGAGCCTCACTGTAGAAAAGAGATCAATGCTGCTATCAACACAAGTTCTGATCTCTCAGATTTTTCTTGTCAACTTAGAGTCAATGCTACCGCTAAAACAAAAATACAGTACTTTACATTGCTATTTTGTAGACTCTTGGATCTTTACAAAAATCCTGCTAAACAAGGAAAGTATTATCGTTGTCATTTTAACAGCGAATAATGAAAACCCAGAGACGCCCGATGATGTCCAACCTAAGATCACTTCGAGTGAGTAAAGAGGCAGGGTCTCTAAACACTATTCTCTAACTCAGAGGGAGTTCCCTCAAAAATCACCGATCCGGCTCCTTGTTCTCTTGTCAAGGCAATTCTCCATTCGCAGACCTTGCACTGATTTAGAGAAGGGTGGATCTAACTACCTACTAAGGGAACTCCTAGTTTGCATCTAATTCTCAACTTTAAAAGCTCAGTTTCTTACCTCTTCCCTTGGTCCTGATTCTTGTTTAAGCTCCTATTTTTCTGTGTGGGTTTTGGCCTCCTGCGGCTTACTCCAAAGCTCCACCCTTTCCAAAAGAAGTCGCGTCCTCGGTATCCAAGGAAACCACACGGCCTTACCTACCTTGCCCGTTCCGCGCTTTCCATTGGCCAATTGGAGTCCCGTGTAGATTTTTTTTTTTACTTACCCTCCAATGGCTAATGTGCTTGAGCAGAGCGTGTACCTTCCAAGCCCAGTCTAACACTTGCTGTTACGTTTTACCCTGCGCATTGCCTCCTGGGATATGTAGTTTCTAACTGGCCCAGATTCCTTCGCTCTGTGGCCCTTTAGAACTACCTATCCCGTCGGCCACCGCGAAGAAGACTACGTAGGCGTGGAGTCCGCGTCAGGGTAGATAACTCCGAGCTTTGACTTTTCCGTATGCCGCTGAATTTTAAATTGCTGGAGTGAAAGAGCAATTTTGCTTTTGCGTCAGCAAACACTCGCAAACGTCTCCCTTTTGGCCTGAGCGGGCGCAGTGACCAAATAGACTGGCCTGTGGCTGAGGTGGTCTGAGGGAGCGCCAAAGGGGCGCGCCATGTTTGCCCCCAGCCGCGGCCGGGCGCTCTGCTACCTGCGGCGGGGCGGGTTCCGAGGAGGGGCGCGCGAGGTCGCCAGGTCCCGCTCTGGTGGGGGCGAGCGCCAGCAGGGGTCTGCGCCGCAGGTCCCTCCGCCCGGCCCTGCGCGCCGGACTCTGAAGGAGTGGTCGCTGCTGGTGAGCCCGTTCGGTCAGCTGCGGACGCGGCTTCCGTGTCACCTGGCCCTGCGGCCCTTGGATCCCCTCACCTACCCGGACGGCGACCGCGTGTTGGTCGCGGTGAGCGGCGTGGAGGGCGGGGCGCCGGACCTGGCCGGCCTGCAGGTGAGGTATGATGAGGCGCTGAAGGAGGTGACCATCCTGTCTGACACCATCGACCCGCGAGTGTCCGTGGAGGTGAACGCGCCCTTGAAGTTTGGCAAGTGAAGTTAATACGGATTTGGGGTCCGGGGTACATCCTGCAAGCTTGAAAATTAGGCCGCCTCTCACTGTTCATTGGTCTCCGGATCTGACTTTCTAATCTAATTTTCTCCTTTGGAAGCTGCTACTTTTGTTTTGCTTTGAGTTTCCCTGTGGTAGTTAAGAATTAGGTTCTCAGTTACTAAACTTTCATTAATGGAATGCAAACATGTTAGGAATAATCGAGGTTAGGTAACATTTGTGGCGTCTCCTATGTTATCCTTGGACACTTTGTTTCCATTTCTGTCATTGAACGTGGTCAATAGGAGAGTGGTTTATTTTTCAGGCTTGATTTTTCCTGAAAATTCATTGGCATGTCAGTTCATTCACATTTTCCCTTGCTTGCAGGCATGGAGGCCTGTCCCCATACAGCCCTGTCTGTGAGATTTTCCACGTCTAAGCTGGACCGGGTGTTTGTTTTAAACGGATAGGACTCGTTTCGTTCTAGCTTAAGGAAATTCTTTATGAGTGGCAGATTTTGAAGAAAAACACAAAGATTTATTGGGAAAGCAATTGATAATACCTGCAAGATGTGTTTCCTAGTTGTGGGTTCTTTGTTATTTCCCAAATGGCAACCTACTGTGTGCACACTTTTCTAGAAAAATCTCCCCAGACTTTCCTCCTTGTTGGGACTGAAGGATGATAATGATGATAATCATCATAGCAGTTAACAATAATAATCTTTCCTAATCCTTACAGTTGTACTATAAATTTTTTTTAAAGATTTATTTATTTATTTATACAAGCACTGGGTACAGTCAGAAGAGCAGGAGGGTGAGAGAATTCACCAGAGCCAGAGGGGGGGAGCAGAGCAGGCAGAAGGACAGAAGTACACTGCTGAGGGGAGCAGCGGGCGGCAGGAGAGGTCTGCGCACCATGTGGGACCCGCCTCCGGTGGCCTGGGAGCAGCCGGGGATCGAACCGGCGCTGCAGAGGCTGCGGGCAGCTTCGCGACCCAGCGCTCAACTGCTGCGCCACCGGGGAGGCCCTGTACTATAAATTACTGTTACTGTCACCATTTCAGATAAGGAAATTGAGATACAGCAAGTTTTATAAAATAACTATTGCTGGTGAAAAACAGGAAAAAATCCGTATCTTCGTGATACATACACTGGTGGGGGTAGATCAGGAAATACGCCTATTCTCACTCAGAAAGTACTGGAGATGGGATCTGAACTAATTGGAGTCTACTCAATGATGCCTTTATTGCTTTCCAGCCTCTTTTAATTAGTCTAGATGAGTAAGACATTCATCTAAAATGTGGGAAGGGAAATTTGCTGCTATATTGTGGTAGTATAAAATAAACTGAGTGTTGAACTAAAGAAGCAAAATTTAATTGCAACAGAGATAGAAATGAAACTATCTGTGCTGGTGATCCCGCACCTCTTTATTTGTTTATTCCTTTATTTAGAGCCAGAGTCCCATTTCCAATATGCTTTTTCCATGTGTTTATTTCATGGGCCCTTCAAATCATAGGAATTTAATTTTCTTCATACTCCTGTGCCAGTTTGTCTTACCCGTTTCAGTGAATGGGTGATAGTGGCATTACTGCTACTCAGCATCTAATGTTAACTTCTTACTAATTGAGGGTAACATGCATTCACTTACTCCATATCTATGAACACTGATTTAGATCAAACCTTATGTTGTAACATTAAGTAGGTAAAAATCTTGCAGTTACATTTGCATCCATGTAAGTATGGGGCAAATTTTTTTTTAAATATAGTTTGGGTTAATCCCATGCAACGTGTTGCTGTTATTTTAAACCTTTATAGAGACTGCCATCTACACAAATGTAGAAATTTCATGCCATAACTATTGAAACTGGGGCATTAGATACCAGTAGTTTGTGTTTTGAGTAACTGGAGGGCAAATGGAAGTGATCAGGTATTTTCTGCCTGCCTGCCATTAGCATCAGTGATCGACCCCTGTGGTCTTACACGTGAGCCTGATGGCGGCACCTGCAGTACAGTGTGGGCATGTGTAAGTGGGCACACCTGAGCCAAGAGGCTTGAGTATATAAGGGCGGCATAGCCAGTAACAGAGCTCCGCTGCAGAGGATGCATGGGGAAGAGGGCGGTGCAGCTGAGACCAGCTAAGAGACCAGGAGAGAAAGCCAGAGAGCCCAGAAAGAGTGAAGACTTCTTCCAGCCCCCCTGCCTGCCATCACCTGGTTGCCTCGCTACAAGTAGTGTAGAAAGATCATTAAAAGCCTGAAAAGGGGCTCTAGGACTCCTCCTTTGCACTTCCGCCCGGATCATAGAAAACCTGCTTTGTGCCTTACTGGCACTATAGTAACATACTTTTTATTTTTCTAATCTGGTCAGTACTTACTAGGGAAATCATTAATATTTATTTGAATTAAGTATTAAATATCAATTACAAAATTTTTAGAGACACCCAATATAATACCTTAAAAAGTTAAGAATTGCATCCGTGTCTCCTTTTCTAAACTGTCTTCAGATACCACCATTATTTGTGCGATCTTGTGCTTTCAATACTATGCAGTACTAGATTTTTCAAAATTGCTCCCTTTTTTCCATCAGATACCTTTTGAGGTAAATGTGTGGTAATATCTTCAATTGTTAGATATGACAGGGTAGAAATAAGATTTAAAAAACCAGTCATCATTGCATCTGCAGTATGCTTTTAATTTGAGGGAAGTTTGTAAACAGATATTTATAATGAACATAAGAGAGAATAGGTTAATTGCCTTATCCAGTTTATCACATGACTTACTAATTTGCTGTCTTATTTTAATTTGTATGTTTCTTTTCTAGGTGAGGTAGAGGTTTCTTTGATCTTCCCCAGAGGTGCTAATAAAAACTGGAGTCTTTTGCCTCCTTGATGCCTGTGTTTCTCTTTAGATGATATACAGCAGCAGAAATAATGCTTTCTTTCTAGAAACTGAGAAAAGGCCATTAACATTTGCTCCTGCTGCCTTGATAGGAGACCCTTCCCTTTGTACTGACAACTATGAGCTTTCCGGGGATCAATAATATGGATATAACTGAAGAGCTGGATTTCTGTGGGATACTAAAATGCTTGGGAGCCCACTAACCATAGTGCTTATTCTTTCTTTTTTCGTTTCTAGATTTGAATATCAAGTCATCAGGGTCTGGCTGTGTAAAAATCCAAAATATTGAGTGTGATAATTGCAAAATTGAAACTGAGCAGGGTACCAGCATCTTACAGAGTATTAAGGTATATACATTTTTCTAATTTTGTTTCAATAGTTTTAAATTTTTTAAATGTTAATTTTTTTTTAAAGATTTATGTATTTATCCATACAAGAACTGGGATATAGGCCAGAGGTGCGGGGGGTGAGAGAATTCACCAGAGACAGAGTGGGGAACAGAACAGGCAGAATGACTGAAACACACTGCTGAGGGGAGCAGTGGGTGAGACCGGAGAGGTCTTCTGTGCCATGTGGGTAGCTCCCTGGCTGACTAGGGATCAAACTCATGCTGCAGAGGCTGCGGATAGCTTCACAGTGCTGTGCTTTAACCCCTTGCGCCACTAGGGAGGCCCAAATTTTAAATTTTTAAACTATGAAATATAATATTAAACCAACACTGTTCTACTTTCAGATATTGAGTGTCATTCATTTTAGTATATGCCATTCTCACAGGGGTGAGATGATATCATTGTGATTTTCAATTGTGTGTCCCTTACAAATGATGTTGAACATTTTATATACCTGTAGACCATTGGAATTTCTTCTTTGGAGAAGTGTCTCTTTAGAGTGTTCAATTGGGTTTTTTTTTTTAATTGTTAATTGTGTGAACACTATATATTTTAGAAATTAACCTTTTGTCAAATGTGTTATATACAGCTATTTTTCCCAGTGAGTATATTGCCTTTTTATTTTTGTGATAGTTTCTTTTGAAGTCCAAAAGCTTTTTAGTTTGATATACTCCCACTAGTTTATTTTTTATTTTGTTTTTCTTGCCCAAATACGTTTCTGCAGTTGATGTCCAGTAGTATTATTACCTATATTTTCTAATAAGTATTTTATGTTTTCAGTTTTATACCCAAGTCCTTAATCCATTTTGAATTAATTTTTAGTATGGAATTAAGGATTTAGTTATCTTCCCTTTTTGTTGATCTGGTAAATGACACTGATTTGCATGTGTTGAACTAACCCTTACATCTTTGGAATAAAACCTTGATCTCGGTGAATGATTCTCTTAATATATTGCTGGATTTGATTTGCTAAGATTTTTAAAAACTTTTTTAAATTTTAACTGGGGTTACAATTGGTCTTCCATATGTGTTCATGTTCCACACTCCACCAAACCACATGTTCCATTTACCCCCTCTGTCTGCCTCCTCCCTATCCCTTCTAGTAACCATTAAATTAAATTCTTTAAGTCCAAGATTTATTCCTTCTTTATTTGCCTGTGTCCGCTAAGGTTTTTGTTGAGGATTTTTATATCTATATTCATTGGAGATAAAGGCATATAGTTTTCTTTTTTTGTATGTGCTATCTTTGTTTGGTTTTGGGATCAGGGTAATGTTGGCTTCATAAAACGTAGTAGGGAACTTTCTATCTCAATCTACTTGAAGAGTTTGGGTAGAAAGGTATTATGTCGTCTTTGAAGATCTGGTAGAATTCATTAGAGAAGCTACCTGGTCCTGGGCTTTTGTTCTTAGGGAAACTTAATTACACTTTCAATTTCTGCATTTGTGATTAGTCTTTGTAAGCTGTTTTGCCCTGGTTCAATCTTGGAAGGTTGTATGATTCTAAAAATTAGTCCATTTCCTTGTGATTGTCCAGTTTGTTTGCATATGATATGCATAGTATGTACAATTCTTTGCATTTCTGCAGCATCTGTTATAATTTCACTTTTCTAATTCTTGTTAGTTGTTTTTTTTTCTTCTTAGTGAACTTAGCTAGGCATTTGTCAATTTTGTTTATCCTTTCAAAAAACCAGCTCTTGATTTCACTGATCTTTTGAACTCTTAGTTTTCTGTCTCATTTATTTTTGCTCTAATTACTGTTATTTTCTTCCTTCTACTAATTTTTTCTTACATCACTTCTTTATCTAGTTCCTTCAATTGAAAAATTAGGTTGTTTATTTGAGATTTTTCTTGTTTTTTTTTTTTTTTGATGTGGGTCCATACTGCTATGTATTTCCTTCATAAAGCATTTGTTAGGATATGGTAGTTTATTTCTCCTCTCCAGATACTCTTTAATTTCTTCTTGATTAGTTCATTGACCGAGGAATTTTTCAAAAGCTTTTTGTTTAGTCTTCACATGTTTTGGTTTCTTTCACACTTCTTTTTGTGCTTAATTTCTAGTCTTATACTATGTGACCGTGGAAGATGCTTTATGTAATTTCTTTGTTTTTTTTTAAAGATTTATTTATTTATTTATACAAGCACTGGGTACAGTCAGAAGCGTGGAAGGGTGAGAGAATTCACCAGAGCGGGGAGCAGAGCAGGCAGAAGGACCAAAGTACACTGCTGAGGGGAGCAGCGGGCGGCAGGAGAGGTCTGCGCGCCATGCGGGACCCTCCTCTGGTGGCTGGGGAGCAGCCGGGGATCAAACCGGCGCTGCAGAGGCTGCGGGCAGCCTTGCAACCCAGCACTCAACCGCTGCGCCACCAGGGAGGCCAGCTTTATGTAATTTCTATTTTCATATAAATTTTGAGATGTTTTGTGTTTCAGCACGTGATCTAATCTTGAACATTGTATCTGGTGCAGAGAAAATGCTAAGCAAGTGATAAAGTATGTAACTAGTAATGATGAATATTAATGATGAACAGTAATAGTGATTATTGTTGTCATCCTCATCGTTGTTTACTTAGCTTGTCACAGAGATCTTCAGTTTCTAAGCTCTCTTTGAGAAGCTACTGCAACACCTGAGTATCTCTTCTTTTTTTCCATTTAAGTCCATATGGGTTATTTAATTCCTATAATAGTAGCGGGCATTCTTTTCTAGTTGATATTATTCCAAACAGTGCATTTTAATTTAATCCCTGGTTCCTTTACTACTATTTTCTTTTATTATTTAAAAAGAAATGTATAAAAATGTCAGATATTTGTTTTTTAGTGTAAGTTAAAGTTTTTCTTTTTCACTGTGTGTATTTTTTGTCTTTCAGAGTCAAAAAGTACATGTTCAAACAAAAGGAGGTGAAGTGATCTGTCTGGGAACCGTTTATGGAAATATAGATATTCATGCATCAGATAAAAGTGTAAGGTTGAAACATTCTTTTATTGAAATAACATTGCTTTATGTAGGTTTCTGGTGTACATCATTAAGCATCAGCATGTATATGTACTACATTAAATTCTCCACGAAAAGCTCAGTTGTCTCATTCACTGTAAAACTGACCTTTTGCTCAGTTTACCCAATCTTATAGTCTAAAAGGTTATATTTATTTTAGTTCATCCATTTGTTGGTTTCTCAATATACCACATCTGAGTGAAAATAACTTACTTCACTAAGCATTCAATTCTCTAGGTCCATTCATATTGTTGCAAATTGCGGGATTTCTTCTTATATAGTATAGTGTTCTTCTTATACAGAGTAGTGTTCCATGGTGTGTATTTACCGCATCTTCATGATCCAGTGTTATGTCCATGGGAACTTAGGTAGTTTTTCAACTGTTGGCTGTTACATATAATGCTGCAATAAGCACAAGGGTGCATATATCTTTTCAAATTAGTGGAACTTAATTTTTTTTTTAGTAATTGCAATTTTGCATCAAGTTAGTTCACAGTTTGGTTCTACAAACTGGCTTAACATTTCCTTTTTAATGCATTTTATCTTATTAGTACGTTCAGATTTGAAATTGAGGTGATTAAATATTAATGGCTTAAATTTTAGTTTGTAATATTTTACTTTTCACAGTTTCTTATTTGGAATCACTAATAATTTTAAATAATATTTGATTCTAGTTCTGGAGAGATTTTTATTTTTATGATTATGGATTAAAATCAGTCATTAAGTAATACTGCTAGTATTGGAATTAAATTTTTAGTCGTTAGGTGTATTTGAGTATTTTGCCAAGCCCTGTTTGTTTTGTCTTTAGACAGTTGAGGAATGAATTTCAAAACTTTCTTCAGTATTTTCCACAAGATGGCACCATTACATAGCATTAATGTTTTCCAAGCGCTTTTCCAAGAAATATTGGTTGTTATAAGTCCATAACTTGGATTTTTTTAATCAACATTTTGTGATTTAGCATAGCAATAAGAGTAAATGTATGATTTCTTTCTTAGTTTAGACTACAAAGCCACAGTGCTTCCTTGAAAATTGGTTGTTGTATGTAATAATGACTTAAAATAACTATATTTTGAGAAAAATTTTTCTTCTGTTGAAAAGAAAATAAAAACAGTATTTGTCAGGTATTGCTTTTTGGTTGGTTCTGCTTTTTGTTCTTTATTTAAATAGCTACTTCTACTACCCAACAAACTATATAGTTTAATCCAAAGGGGCTGTTTTTGACTGTTTGTTCTATTAGTATCAATTACTATAAATCAGAGCCTCAGTATTTTGCTGTAAATTGTGGTAGCCTAACTTTAATTGTTCTGGTTAGTATCTGATATAGTGCATTATTGTGGCCTTCAGTAATTCTTTTCGAATGACGGGTGAAAATAACATCTATATTGTTATGGTGGGGAAGGGGTTCTACTTTCATTTGCTTCAGTAGGGCAAAGGAGAATATTTTTCTTGCTTCCTAGAGAGTAAAATATTTTGTGTTTATTAAACAATGTAAATCCTTGACATTTCCCAGATACTAATAAGAAGTCTCCCAATGACTATATTTGGTTTGGAGGGGACTCTAATCAAAAGTGCCTCTTTGCCAATTCAATTAACTTTCAAATATTCTTTCAATGTTTATCTTTTTGGAATTCCCCAAAACAGCTTCACTATCTATAAAAAACTAGAATATTTCTACTTGTTGTCTGCTTCATGGAAATACTTGAAGAATATGAAACTATACATGAGCAACTTTTCATGAAGAAACTTTGTAGTTCAAAGATACTTTTTCCAGAATTTTGTATCTTTACTATATTGCTTGGGAATAAAAAACATTTGTATTCCCACATATGTGAATTTAGTAAAATATCTTTTTGTATGACAGACTTATTGAAACTAGATTTAAATTATTAATTCCTATGAATCCACAATTAGTTTAAAAGAAACTGTGATGGAAAAGAAGTAAGGGTCTTAATTATTTACTTGGAAGTCCATCATAAAAGAAAGTTATATATGCAAATCCAATTGCAAAGTAAAATGTCTTCACATTGGAACCTCTACTTTTCTTTCTCTCTTTATACTCTTATTTCTAATATTTTAGTATTCTTGGAACTCTGTTCTTATTAAATAACATTCTGACTTTTAACATTTTTTGAAGGACATTTGAAGTAGATAACATTGATACCTATATGTTGAGAACACAGATATTCTTTCTTTTAAACACCGCAGTGTTGTCAATACTTGATTTTGACCCTGAGCAAAACTGTGGCAAACCTTGCTGGGGATCAGTGTTTAGATCAACAGTTATGTTTAGGCTCACAAATCATTTGTTTAAATTACTATAAAGGCAGTTGGACTCCTTAACCAGATATTGTCACTTTACATGGTGCTCAACATTTGAGACATAAATACATATTAAATTCTGTTAACTGGAGTTTAGGGATAAATATAAACTTCCTTCCATTTTGTTAAATGGAAAGCCACTGATTTATTAGATGTAAAATGGGAAACCCTCTAGAAATAGACTGTTGAAGAGTAAAGGAAAAAAATCATGTGACAGTACATTAACATCAGATAAAGCTAAAATTCAAAACTCGATGATTTATTTTTATTTTTTTAAAGATTTATTTTTATTTATTTATTTATACAAGTACTGGGTACAGTCAGAAGCGTGGGAGGGTGAGAGAATTCACCAAAGCCAGAGCAGGGAGCAGAGCAGGCAGGAGGGCCGAGGTACACTGCTGAGGGGAGCAGCGGGCGGCAGGAGAGGTCTGTGCGTCATGCGGGACCCTCCTCCAGTGGCCAGGGAGCATCTGGGAATCGAACCGGTGTCGCAGAGGCTGTGGGTAGCCTCGCAACCCAGCACTCAACCGCTGCGCCACTGGGGAGGCCCTCGTTGATGATTTAAACAGCAGTAACAGCAAAGCAAATTTGAAACACAGGGGAGCCTCCTTAGTCTGATAAAAGGGATCTAAAGCCAAACATCATACTCAATGATGAAACATTTCCCTTTGAGAACGGGCCGAAGATAAGGATGCTTGCAGTCCCAGCCTATTGTGCACTGTTGAATTGGAATACCTGAGTCAGACGGTAAGGGAAGAAAGAACAGGGAAATAAAGACTTAATATAAGGATTAGAAGGGAAGAAATTAAACTGTTAGACAACATAATTATGCATGTAGAAAGATATCTTCTCTAATACCAGAAAATACAAAAATGGGGAAAAATTTAGCAAAAGAGGTTTACATAGAAAATGTGAGACATGGGCCTCCCTGTGGCGCAGGTGGTTGTACGCAGTGCTGTGAAGCTGTCTGCAGCCTCTGCACTGCAGGTTCCATCCCTGCCGGCCACGGAGAGACCCACATGGCGCTGCAGACCTCTCCTTCCTTGCCGGCTGCTCCCCTCAGCAGTCCTTTCTGTCCATCTGCCTGTTCTATTCCCCACTCTGTCTCTGGTGATTTCTCTCACCCTCCTGCACATCTGGCCTATACCCCGGTTCTTGTATGCATGAATAAATCTTAAAAAAAAAAAAAAGAAAAGAAAAGAAAATGTGAGACATAAAGAGAAATTAAAGGTGATCTAATTGGGAGTACTGTTTTCGGAGTATTGTACATTCCACTAACGCTACACTGTTGCACATAATCTTGTGTGTGTACTAGGTAGTAACTTTTTATGTAGTTACTAATTCTGTAGGTACGATTTTGGCTTTTTACCAGTCTTTGTTTTATAATGAACTGATATGAGTCTTTCTCTTACTAGACTGTGACGGCAGATAAACTGCAGGGAAGTTCTGTTAATATATTTACTGAAGATGGTTTGCTGAAAGCCAGGTATCTTTATACAGAATCATCACTTCTGTCTTCTGCTGCTGGGGATATTTCATTAGGAAGTGTTCATGGTAAGATGACAAGGGGCTAACACTTCACAGAGTTTCCATATAACATATATATTAAGAGGTGACCCTGTTTCTTTGTGGTTGAAGAGGGATATGTCACCAGGAAGCTGCTACTCTCCAAAATTAGTTGCAGACTAATTTGACTCATAGAATCAGTAGATTTCATTTTGGCAGCATATTGCATATTCTGCTTTATGCATGAAGCTGAAGTAATAATTCTGATTTTTAATGTAGTTCTTACAAAAGCAGCAAGAAGATAAGTGCAGGAGATATTCAGAGGAAGTACACCGCAGCAGTGTTAAAAAATAACAATGGGTTCTGAATGATAGCTTTTGTTATGATGGGAAAGCTAAGGATGAGATAAATTAATGAACGTGTATGAAATCTGATTCTAGAAACTCAGTGATACCAATTTTGGTTCAAGTACTTAAATACACATTTGTAATTGTACCTGGTCTTCCCAGCACCCTGCCATTTTCAGTTTTCTTTATCATTTTCAGTTTTCTTTGATCTTCTTGTAACTTCTAAAACATGTCTCTACAAACAAGTAACATTACTTTGTTAAAAAATGCTTCTTAAATTTCCACACAGGGAATGATTTAAGTTCAGGTATGTTTTTTTGAAATATATACAGATAAAATTAAGAATCGCTTATCCTGGCAAGAAGTATAATATATTCATGTCTACTAAGTACCTTTTTGAATCATTTTCCAGGAAGGTTAGATTCAAATTTTTTCCACATATAGGCCACTCATTGCTACAGTAAAGCTGAATTTTGGCAAAATCGCCAATTTTTATTAATGAGCGTGAATTTTTAAATGTTATTAAAAAGCATGCTTAGGTGGTAGCCATGCTGTGTAGCAGATTGACAAGTAGTCTTATGTTTAAAGGAATCTTTAAAAGTTAGTACTTACATATTTGAAATAATTCTTGAGTTTTAATAGTTAAACCTCATCATCCATCCTTAAGATACTATTTGAGCCCAACATAGCTTGAGTACAAGTGGAGTTGTATCTTGGTAAAGCAAATAGTTTTTTACTCATTTGTTTATTTTTTTTAAGATTTTTTTTTTTAATTTATGCATACGAGAATGGGGGTGTAGGCCAGAGGTGTGGGGGCTGAGAAGATTCATCAGAGACAGAGTGAACAGCAGAACAGGCAGATCTACTGAAATATACTGCTGAGGGGAGCAGTGGGTGAGACAGGATGGTCTGCTGTGTCATGTGGGTTAGCTCCCTGGCTAGAGATTGAACTCATGCATCAATGGCTGGTGACAGCTTGATAATGCTGAGACTTTAACCCCTTGTTTGTTTATTTTTTTACTCAGGTGTGCCTTGAATGGTTCTGGGTATTTGTAACTTTTCATATTTTAACAATGAATTTTATTTAAGCACTGCATTTCTAACTATTAATTGCAATTAAATGTACTATATTTAATTTATTAAATAGCTTTTAGTGGAAAACAATTCTTTTTTTTTTTTTTTTAAACATTTATTTATTTATTTATACAAGCACTGGGTACAGTCAGAAGCGTGGGAGGGGGAGAGAATTCACCAGAGCCAGAGCGGGGAGCAGAGCAGGCAGAAGGACCGAAGTACACTGCTGAGGGGAGCAGCGGGCGGCAGGAGAGGTCTGCACGCCATGTGGGACCCTCCTCCAGTGGCCGGGGAGCAGCCGGGGATCGAACCGGCGCTGCAGAGGCTGCGGGCAGCTTCGCAACCCAGCGCTCAACCGCTGTGCCACCGGGGAGGCCCGGAAAACAATTCTTTATCAACTTGGATGTCGATTAAAATCCACAGTGAAGACAGTTCTGTTCTCTGCAGTGCTTTATCCATGTTTAAATACTTTAATGTGGTTTTTTGCTTTCTTTTAAAAGTTAGGTGAGAATTTAATTGTGTAGTTTGTCATCAGTAGCTTACATGATATTAAAACAATGTGCTTTTTGAGGGGTACCTTAAAATAATCTAAGAAGTCTCTTGATTACTTAAAGTAGCTAAAATGGAAACTAATTGTTAGGGATAAAGGAGTCAGTCTTTGGCGTTTTTGAAGTTGTTACATTTAATATGAAGTCACATACCTTTCCTTGGGTGATTTTAAACTTGGATCACACCTAAATGTGATCTATTGTCTCAGATTTAGTTTCCTTTTTTTTTTTTTTTAAAGATTTATTTATTTATTTATTTATTTATTTATACACGCACTGGGTACAGTCAGAAGCGCAGGAGGGTGAGAGAATTCACCAGAGCCAGGGCGGGGAGCAGAACAGACAGAAGGACTGAAAACACTGGTGAGGGGAGCAGTGGGCGGCAGGAGAGGTCTGCGCACCATGTGGGACCTTCACTGGCAGCTGGGGATCGAACAGGCTGTGGGCAGCTTCGCAGCCCAGTGCTCATCCACTGCGCCACCAGGGGAGGCCCATCAGATTTAGTTTTTTAAGATCAGACTCTGAGATGGAAATAAAGGAAAAGAGCCAGTTTCCCATGGAGAAATTTCCTCTGAACTGTGATGTAGTTTCAACACACCTAATAGGGAGCTCTGGAGCTGGATTGTCCTCAGAGTTGTCTCAAGCTGTAGTGAAGACACTGCCCTATCTCCAATCATTGATGCAAGTGTCCCCAGAAAGGAATATGATCATGGGCCAAGGTGGCCTTTTTTCAGCTGAAGCAATTCCCTAAGAAAGCTAATAATTGAGGACTGTCAGCAGTTCTCCCAATAACTAGGATTATAAGCCCTTCAGTTATAAAAGGGGGTCTGAATGATGAATCACACATCTACTACAGTTTTCAGGTACCAGTTGTATAAAGTAGGGCAGGAGATGATTATACCTATCCTTTTTTTTTTTTTTTTTTTTAGATTTTATTTATTTATATAAGATCTGGGCATACAAGCCTGCGGCGTGGGAGGGTGAGAGGATTCACCAGTGATAGAGCAGGGAGCAGAACAGGCTGACAGACCCAAAGCACTGCTGAGGGGAGCAGTGGGTGAGACAGGAGAGGTCTGCCGCGCCATGTGGGTATCTCTCTAACCAGCCAGGAATCAAACCCACGCTGCAGAGGCTGCAGACAGCTTCACAAGCGCTGTACTCAACCTCCTGTGCCACCAAGGAGGCCCTGTACCTATCCTTAACTCACAGTCCAATGGAAAGATTGAATGTCATCTTCCTCGTTTGTAATACTAGTACAGCAGTGAGAAGAAGTAGCGGTAGGGAAAGTGTGATCCAGTTGCTACAGCAGAAGAATTTCCATGTTGTTCAACTCTGCTTTCCCATTTAGTCCTTGACCCTTACTGTTTTGTTTTTTCAGTGGTAGCAAGTATATAAAAGAGAGACCCTCCTAATTTCTTAGTCATACCATTAGTCCCTATCTACTTTTTAAATCACCCCTTAAATAAACCTATTTTTTTTGCCTCCCTCTCCCATGTCATCCCTGCATCTGCCTTCTCCTAAAGGATTATGTGAACACGCTACTGATTTGGAATTTGGAGGAGGATGGGTACAGAAGAGCAGTTAGTGTTCTAGCTGTACATCCTAGTAGGTGGGGTAAGAGTCATGGCTGGTGAAGGGAAGTCCTTATTTTTAGCTATTGATTTTAGTAGGGAGAGATATTTCTCGAGGATCATCCCAAGTTGGAATTTGGAATATACAGTTCAGTGAATTATTCGTTCTTAATGGTAACGGTGATATAACACATATTAGGTGTGTGTTTTGGCTATTTTTAAACAAACTGACTTAGGAATCTTAAAACTTGTTTTTATGGGAAAATAAGTTGCTACTTGTAAATATGTGACTTACAGAAAACAAATTTGGGGAATATTCTGAAACCTGCCTGTTCAGGATTTATTTGCCTTGACTCCTTTTTCTATTTTATTCTAATTTTTTTTTTTTTTTTTAGTGTATGTGCTGCCAAATATACTCTAATATATTTTTTTAATTTATGCATACAAGAATGGGGATATAGGCTAGAAGTGTGGGGGTGGGGGGGTGAGAGGTCACCAGAGACAGAATGGGGAGCAGAACAGGCAGATCTACTGAAATACACTGCTGAGGGGGGCGGGGGGCGGTGGGCTAGGAAGGAGAGCTCTGCACCATGTGGGTTAGCTCCCTGGCCGGGATCAAACTCGTGTTGCAGTGGCTGCTGATAGCTTGATAGTGCTGAGATTTAATTCCTTGCATCACTAGGAAGGTCCTTGACTCCTTTTTTTAAGCAAAGGACTCCTTTTTTTAAGCAAAGTTTGAACAGATTATTTTTTGGGGTACATTTTTAATTATCCAACATACACAGATGTTGGAAAATGCCATTTATGTAATATAATGCGGTAAGTAGCTCTTGGTAGATTTACCAGGTATATGAGCTTGGAGCCATTGTGGAAGTGGGTGAGTGTTTTGAGGACATATTGAAAGCAAATATCTATTGAGTGCCTAAGTGGACCAGCCTCTTTCACTTTAAGGACAATTGGTTACTTACAAATGTAGAAAAGGAAACTTAGAAATGTCTGATTGTTTGCTCTCAACTGCAACTTATTAAGTGAAAGGAAGGAATTGATCCAAATTTCTTGACTTTCGAGGAGATGTTTTAAAACATTGCTCAGACAAATTTGTGTACATAGCTGTGGTAAATTTCTTGATTGCAACCACAGATTCCATCATTGCTTTGGCTCATTCTAGAGCTGTTTTCTCTATGCAGACAGCACCACAGCACAGATTGACTGCTTAGCTCTATAGTATATTGTAAACTGTAATTTCAGAATCATTTATTATGCCTTGTGACATCTGACACAAAATGTGGATGTTCCATACAGTCTTCCTGTTCAACTTTGCTCCACAAAAGCATTCAGGGAATTGGTTTATTCCATAAAAGTGATGCTGCTATCTTCATCTTCAGTATCTGGTTTCTAAGGCTTCCATGAAAGGGAGGGAGAACGTGAAGTTTATTTCTGATCTGTATTTTCTGTTTGTTTATATACTCGATGATAACCAATGCTCAACATAGTGCTAAGTACTTAAAGAGTGTTCATTAATGAGGAAAAGAATAATGAGAGTTGCAATATGTCCCTCCTGGCCTTGCAAGTTGACTTCTAGATGTAAAAGAAGGAAAAAAATCTATCCTAAATGTTTTTCCAAATGGACTTTTTTTTTTTAATAAATTTTATTTTTATATTCCCCATACAATTGCAACCCCCCCATTCTGACCCCAATCCCTCCCCTCCCGCCCATCACCCCCCAAAAAGTGTCTCTGGTTCATAGTTTTTTGTTGATTTCAAATGGACTTTTTAAATACAGCTTTTTCTAGGTAAGAAAATAAGTAAGCTAATTGACTAGTAACATTATTTGTTAAGGTTGGTTGAGTATGTGTACCTTCTAATACAAAAGAAACTATTTAATAAAAGCTTTCATTTAAAATTTTATATTTCTGAATTTCTAAAGATAAAGTTAAAATTTTATGAGTTTACTGTCTTGATTTCTCTCTATATCCTGTGTGAAGTACATTTTATTATAGTCTGGTTTTGAATATGATTTTTTTAAAGAAATATGTGTGTAAAATAGATAACTTTGATACATATTCTAAATATTTTTTAAAATTTTTTTAAAAAGATTTATTTTATTTATACAAGAGCTGGGGTACAGGCCAGAGGTTCGGGAGGGTGAGCGAATTCACCAGAGACAGAGTGGGGAGCAGAACAGGCAGACTGATCGAAGACACTGCTGAGGGGAGCAGTGGGCTAGACAAGAGAGGTCTGCCCCGCCATGTGGGATGCTCAGTGACCAGCCAAGAATTGAACCCGCACTACGGAAGCTGCAGGCAGCTTCATAGCTCTGTGCTCAACCTGCTGCGCCACCCAAGAGGCCCTTAAATACATTTTTAATTTATAAATGTAGTCTCTTGATTCAGAGAGAAAGAAAAGCTTCGTTAAAATGGTTTGTTTAATTGCTTTTCTTTATAATTTTACAAATTGATTAGGACTATTCAATGAGTTGTTTTAGTGTTTTATATGTAATTTATGATATTATTTGGAATAAATAATAAATAAAACTGTATGTTTAGATTCCTTGTGTAACTTTGGGTCTTAATTCAGTTTTTTTTTTTTTTTTTTTTTATTTGTTTGTTTATACATGCACTGGGTACAGTCAGAAGCAAGGGAGGGTGAGAGAATTCACCAGAGCCAGAGCGGGGAACAGAACAGGCAGAAGGACAGAAGTACACTGCTAAGGGGAGCAGCGGGCGGCAGGAGAGGTCTGTGCGCCATGTGGGACCCTCCTCCGGTGGCCAAGGAGCAGCTGGGGATCGAACCGGCGCCGCAGAGACCGCGGGCAGCTTCGCAACCCAGCGTTCAACCACTGCGCCACTGGGGAGGCCCTTAATTCAGTTTTTGAGGAACATACCTTGATCAATAAGTTACTAAGTATTAGTTTTCTCATTTTCTCTATATTTCAAAACTTCTTTGTTCCCCAGAGATTAGCAACATTTATATGTTTAAACTAGTCCTTAAATAACTACTTCAGATCTTAGAAACTGTCACAGAAGTAAAAGTTAATTATACTAATGCAGTTGAAAACTTTGATAACACTCAAAATTTCATAAAGAAGGGTGCCAATTTGCTTTAAGGGCATGTAGTTACTGATGAATTTTAAATCTGCCTTGTGAATTTATATTTCAGAGAAAATATAACATTTTAAAGGAAAGAAGCTTCTAGATTACATGAACTTTTCATGAAGTTCAAGAAAATGCTCTGTTCAAATCCTAGTATTCCTAAGTCCATTGTAAAGGTTCAGTTTATCAGTTTTGACATATAATGTTATGTTAATATTGAAGGTGGACACTTAAAAAAATACTGTAAGGGAATTATAGCTTCCTTTGTGGTGCAGACACAATAGTTGTTTTTCTTTTCTTTCAGGATTTAGACATTTGACACAAAATATTGCTATTTTATATATTATTTGGACTTGTTCCTTGGAAAACTTGGTTCCTTCAGAAAGGTGATACTGCCATCTTTAGTGTGTGACTTATAAACTTCCACAAAAGGAAGAGAAATTATAGAGGAATATGTGAGAAATTTCAGAAACCAAGTGTTAAAGTGTGTACACAACTTCTGCCATATATACAACTTCTGCTATACCCACTGCATATTTTTAAATGGCTTTATCTAACTGCAAGAGGCTGACATACAGATATTAGCAGTATTCTAAGGAAAGAGAAACCCCACAAATATTGGTGGGCACTGGCAATCTTTGGCGTATGTTATAATTGCTCTTTCTTAAACTTTTGTTAGTTCTCCTCTTTCCATTGCCTTGCAACGAAGTAGTTTTCTCCTCAGCCTGCCAATAGAATGTGGGGGTCCAGTGATCTCTTTTCAATTTGTGCTATCATTGTCCCTTTCAGTCCAAGTTGGCTGTGTGTTTGTTGATATAATACTCTTAAAATTTTTATTAGCCTTCTGTGAGTCATTTTGGAGTTTATTCCACTAGACAAAAACACATGCAAAAGGCTCTTCAAAAATATGGATTCTACAGAGATGTTGAGGTTCAAGCTTTCCTGAGGACCTTTTGAAAGAACTTTTTGAGTTAGAAGCCATTCTTAACTTCAACATATTTTACCACTTTGAGAGGTGAGAACTTTCAAAACCATTCATGTCCTGGCTCCGTTTTTATTTAACAGTTCTTTCTCTAGTTTTTTTATTTCTCTTGCATTTTTCCATAAGCAGCAAGAAAAAAATGACACTTTGACTTTGCTTGGAAATATTCTTAGCTAGGACATTCATTAGGTACATTTCCTATTTTCCATATTACTGTAGGTGATAATGTTGGTAAGTTTCTACTACTACATAACAAGGATCCTTTCAACTCCTCATGGGAAGCACATACTCAAAGTATAGCTTTCTTTCTCTTAACAGTCTGTTCAAGGTAATGTAGGTTTTCTCTAACATGCTTTTCAAAATCCTTTTAACCTCTGCCCATTGCCAAGTTTCAAAGCTACTATAAATTTTTTTGCTATTTATTATAGTAGCCCCCACTTACAGCTTTAAAAATCTGTACTAGTTACCGCTTTCTGTGTAACAAATTATCCCCCAAATTCACTGAAAACAATATTTATTGTCTTGCAGTTTGGATAAGTTTGGAACATGGTCATGTCCTTAACTGTGTACTCTGCCTTAAGATCTCTCATCAGGCTGTAATTAAGCTGCCATCCAGGGCTGTATGCTCATTTGAATTTTTAACCAGGGAAGAGTCTGCTTACTAGCACACTCTTGTGGGTGTTGGCAGGCTCCAGTTCAGATCCTGTTCAATGGAAGTTGCTTCAAGTTTCCTGCTAGTGAACTTCTTTCAAAGGGTGTTTGACAGCATAGCTAGCCTTGGAGCAAAAGAGGCTTAACGAGACAAAAAGCAGGATCTTTTCATAACCTAACCTTAGAAGTAACATTTCATCACTTTTGCCTGGAGTCCCTTTGTTAAAAGCAAATCATTAGGTATAATCCACACATGAAGGAAAGAAATTATACACAGGTATGTATACTTAGAGGCAGGAGTCTTTGGAAACCATCTTAGGAAATGTGGTCTTTGACTACTATTGGCATGTGATAGTGAATTTACCTTTATGGGTTTGAAAATTGAAAGAGAACACACCAATGAAGTAGTATTTACAAAACACATTCAACAGGATCTTTACAACCTGTAACTTAGACTTGAAAATGATTTTATAAGCTTAACTTGTGCACGCAAGGTAAGTATTATTTCTGAACTAGTTCCCCTTGTTCATACACTCACATGAAGTATGATGGAATGAGACTTGTAGAAAGATTTTTATAATCAAAGCGCATCTGACTATTGAACAAATGAATCAAGTGCTCTTTTTACTTTTCTCCTACATGTTGCTACACATCGGTATTTATAAGATGCACAAAATGAAATAAATGAGTTCACTTACCCTATATTAGTTCTGAGATAAAAGCTATTCCCTTAGGCGCAGTAGACCTCTCCTGTCTCACCTGCTGCTCTCCTCAGCAGTGTATTTCAGTCAGTCAGCCTGTTCTGCTCCCTACTCTGTCTCTGGTGAATCCTCTCATCCCCTGCACCTCTGGCCTATACCCCAGCTCTTGTATGCATAAAATAAGTCTTTAAAAACAAGCTATTCCCTTAATTTTTAGTATAGTTTTGCAACTATGGTAGAAGTAATACTGCTTACTACTTCTGCTGCAGTAAATATGGGCAGTATGGTTCCAGTAGTAATTGTACATACTATCATACCTCTAAAGAAAAATCTGATTTTTGGCATTGGAGAGAAGGGCCTGGAAAGAATGACTGAAATACCCCTATACATGTCCTGGAAAATACATTTTCATTGAAAGATGGAAACCTTTGAAACTTTTTAGTTAGTCATTCTTCAATGAATTCATTATTCCTGACACAAACTGCTTTAACTCATGGCATCCTGGCCTGGAAAATAACAGTAATTACTTTTTCCCATTGATTTTTTTTAGTGTTGTTTCAAAACTTGACTTTGTGTGGTCTGATAAATACATTGATGTTTCAGTATTAAACATTAAGTGCATACATTTAAGTCATTATGGGTTTTAGAAGCATAATTTTTCTTCCAGGTTTTCCAGAAAGGATGGTGACTATTTTGTAGTCATGCTGTCAGAGCTTAAAAACAACATTATTAAATAACATTGTGACAAACCAACCATGTTGTAGGACACCATATAATTCTTTCTAGGTTATTACTAATATCTTTCTTTTTCTCCCTTACAGGAAATATAACATTAGAAAGCAAGACGGGTAACATCACAGTAGGTATGTGCTAAGCTGCTAATTGGCACTTTTGCATGCTTTTAAAAATAGCTATATTTGTGATATTAGTGTAAATAGTGTTTACAGCTTAGCTGCTTAACCTGATAGAATTCTGATGTGCAGGTCATATAATCCAACCCACTGTATGAATACATGAAATATTTCTTGAAGTTCATTGGTTTACCATACTGTATATATTATATAGGTTTGCTGTTAATCAAAAAAGAATTAGAATTCTGATTTCACCACTTTCTGCACTTGGGCAGTTACCTAAATTCTTTGTTCCTCATTTTCCACATCTAAAAATTAGAATTAACAGTTTGTACCTATCATCTAGTGATGTTGTATAGACTAAATGAGATGATATGTATAAAGCGCTTTGGCACGGTGTCTGATATATGGTAAAAATTCAGTAAAAGTTTTTTTTTTATTACTGTTACTGTTGTAATCCTAGGCCAGAACTAATGGCTAATTGTACTTTAGAGCAAATCACCACATGTGATGCTGTGCCCGTGGGAGAAAAAGTACAAATTTCCAAATATTGATAGTTAGTTCAGGTAGAACTTTACTCTGTCCCACCTAGCACCTGCTTTCGTATTAGGAGATGGTAGACTCTGAGTGCATCACCATTTATCATTAGGGAATTGCAAATCAAAATGATAATGAGATACTATCTCATACCTAAGAGAATGGTTCATATCAAATAGACCAGAAGAGGGCCTCCCCTGTGGCACAGTGGTTGAGCACTGGGTTGCGAAGCTGCCCGCAGCCTCTGCAGCTCCGGTTCGATTCCCGGCTGCTTCCCGGCCACTGGAGGAGGGTCCCACATGGCGCGCAGACCTCTCCTGCTGCCCGCTGCTCCCCTCAGCAGTGTACTTCCATCCTTCTGCCTGTTCTGCTCCCTGCTCTGGCTCTGGTGAATTCTCTCCCCCTCCCACGCTTCTGACTGTACCCAGTGCTTGCATAAATAATAAATAAATAAATAAATAAATAAATAAATCTTTAAAAAAAAAAAAAAAGACCAGAAGAAGTGTTGGCCAGGATGTGGAGAAAATGGAACTCTCCTACACTACTGGTGGGAATGAAAATGGCCCAGACCTTATGGAAAGTAGTACAGGGGTGTCTCTAGACATTAAAAATGGATCTGCCATTTGACCAAGTAATTCCACACTTAGACATCTACCCCCAAAATTCAGAAATACTTATTTGAAAGGAAATTTCCACTCCAATGTTTATTGCAGTGCTACTTACTATAGCAAAATTATGGAAACATCCTAAGTGCTCCCAAACAGATGAGCAAATCAAGAAGATGTGATATATATACAGAATGGAATATTACTCAGTAATCAAAAAAGATAAGTCAGCAGAATAAAGATAAATATTGGATGGTGTCATATAATATGTTTAATATAAAGTGACTAAACTAAGAGTAAGATAAAGGCAAGTATAAAAACTAACCCTTGAGAGCCGGCTACAGAATTGAAGCACCAAGGGAGGGAGGTTGTGTAAGAGAGGTTAAGAATGAAGAGGGAAGGAAGCTTAATGGACAATGGTTATGGATGGGTGATTGGGTGTTTGGTGCACTATGGGGGTGATAACTAATGGGGGACATCCAAATATACCTCAATTAAAAATTAAAAATAGCATGAGTCAATATTAATAAAGAAACCTATATAGCTTTATAACTGCTTATCTTGGTCGGTCTGTTTTGTTTTTTTTTTTAAAGATTTATGTATTTATCCATACAAGAACTGGGATATAGGCCAGAGGTGCGGGGGGTGAGAGAATTCACCAGAGCCAGAGCAGGGAGCAGAAAAGGCAGAAGGACCGAAGTACACTGCTGAGGGGAGCAGCGGGCCGCAGGAGAGGTCTGCGCGCCATATGGGACCCTCCCTGGTGGCCAGGGATCAAACCGGCGCTGCAGAAGCTGCAAGCAGCTTCACAACCCAGCACTCAACCGCTGCGCCACCGGGAGGCCCTTGGTCTAAGTTTTTAAATGTTATTGTAATATAAATAGAAACTTAAGCAATAATAAATTAATACTGTGAATTTGAAAAAATATATAGTTAAGAGGAAAATACAAAATCTTGCAAGGCTCTTAGCTGTTTATCCTAATGTTGAAGCAGAACTGTGTATTTTAAGTTTATAATTCCAGTTGCTCAAATAAGAATGATTATACTCACAGTTTTTCCTTCCTTCTAGATTCATCCTCTGGATGTCTAAAGGCCTCAACTCATCAGGGTGCCATAGATGTTTATGTCAGCCAACTGGGGAAAGTAGAATTGAAATCCCATAAAGGTTGGTAAAATGGAATGTTTTGACATATGGTGGAAGGTTTTATGTAACATTCAGGAAACAACAGATGGTCAAATTATTTTACCTATACTGACATGAAAATTCCCTCTGATAGAACCTTATTTAAAGACTGGAATTCTAGCTTTCTAGACCAATGATCTTAAAAACTTCTGGGACAGAGAGCCATAAAAATTATCTTACCCTTTGTAGTACAAACAGAAATGTATTACAGTGACTATTTTTTTAATTTATTTATTTATTTTATTTATTTATGTATTTCTTACATCATTTTTCATTTTTGCACAATGTATGCATTTTCATCTTGGTTATATTCCCCATACAATTTTATCCCCCCCTTATTTTGACCCCAATCCCTCCTCTCCCTGCCCTCACCCCACCCCCTCACCCCACTCCCACCCCATAGTGTGTCTCTGATTTATAGTTGCTTGTTGATTTTGATTTTTTCTTTATTATAGTTATTCTTTTTCCTGGTCCCTTATTTAGGTTTTCTAAACTCCTGCTATGAGTGAGACCATCTGGTATTTTTCTTTTTCTTTCTGGCTTATTTCGCTGAGCATGATCCCTTCCAGCTCCATCCATGTTGCTGCAAATTGCATGAGTTTATCTTTTTTGAATGCTGAGTAATATTCCATTGTGTATATGTACCACATCTTCTTGATCCAGTCATCTGTTTGGGGGCATTTACCCCTATGTTTATGGCAGCACTCTTTACAATAGCTAAGCTTTGGATACAATGACTATTTTTGTGGAATTTTTTAATGTTAGTACTTGGGTTTTCTGTTAAGTTTTCTGTTTGAAACATAATATCCTTTGGAGACAAAATGCTCCCATACATGCCTCAGAAGCTTCCTGCCAGTCTATAAGAGAACCTCCTGAGGCCATCACTCTAGAGTGTGATCCTGAAATACAGTTATTACAGGGAAGGTCCCCTAAAGTGATTGTTGATTTAATCTCTTGAAACATCAAGACTTAATGATGTGTCTCTCTTTATAATTCAACTTCTAGTACAAATAACCTATTCCAGGAGTCATTAAAAATGATATACTTTTTAGTTATATGAAGACTGAATATGAGTGTGTGTGTGTATTTTGTGTGTGCCGTATGTGCACAGTGCAAATGACTTGAGTATTTGGAGTAGCTTGGCTATAGTAAGGACTGAAGTGATCTAAGTGCAGAAAGTTAAAGACTTAGCTATATATAGAAAAATAAAATATCACTTTAGAAGTTCTTGTGTGTTGCCAGGCCTGGGCTTTATGTATAACCAGGAAAATATTTACTTACAGAGACCAGTCATTCTTGCTATTACTAATTTCTTGCCATGATGGTTTAATCTTTTGTTGTTGTTCAACTAGGCTTTCTTAATAGTATCAACGTACAACTACAAGAGACAGGTCTGATTTGAAATTATTGTTGACACATAGATGTGATTTGATTTCTCTAGATCATTCTTTTCCCTTTAAAATAACATAATTGTTCTCACTAAATTTCTGAAAGTTTCAATTATACTATTGAGCTATTTTGTAAATGGCATATAAATCTAGTAATTGTCCTCTGTTATTACAAAGACCCAGGGAGAAAAAAATGTAAACCATTACTCTATTTAATGTAATCAGTAATAGAGTGATGTAACCAGTAATAGAGTTTTAAATAAACAGCTCTTATGTGAAAATTATTTCTTGTTGTATATGTGGGCAAAAAAGCAAAACAAAGCAAGCAAAAAACATTGTTGATCTTCATCCACTTTAAATATTCTTCAGTATCATTTAGACTGTTAGTTCTAGTAATCAGTTGAAATAGCATGTGATGGTGCAAAATTTGATTAGGATCACAACTTTGTGTTTTCTCCTGCTGGTACCATGTTAGTTTCAGAAGTTTAAAGGTGACTGGAAGTGAAAAATTCTGTTTTCAGGCCTCTTAATTCTCACTTGCTTGGAAACAACCTCTTTTAAAATAATGGGAAATTATTCAGTTTTCTATTGCTAAGTGGTGTGTTTGTGGACATCTGGAATCCACTCCAACTTTGCTGCTCTCTTGCTATGGGTTCAGAACCAGCTACTTGAATCTCTGAAGTCTTCTCCATTTCGCCATTTGAAAAAGAAGTACTTGCTTTCTGGTGAAGCTTCACATTGTGACCTTACTCTTTCTTTCAGAAAGGCTTAGTTTAGACTTGAGTGTCAACTCTAATCTGAGTACTGACTTTTCCACTTAAAAATTGTCACAGAAACATTAATTCCAAAGGGCACCTGCACACCTATGTTTATAGCAGCACTATTTACAATAGCTAAGCTGTGGAAACAACCCAAATGCCCAAAAATAGATGACTGGATCAAGAAGATGTGGTCCATATACACAATGGAATATTACTCAGCAATCAAAAAAGATAAACACATGCAGTTTGCAGCAACATGGATGGAGCTAGAAGGGATCATGCTCAATGAAATAAGTCAGAATGAAAAAGAAAAATACCGGATGGTGTCACTCATAGCAGGAATTTAGAGAGACCAGGAAAAAGACTAATCAATACAAAGTAAAAATCAAAATCAACAAGCAACTATAAACCAGAGACACACTATGGGGGGGTGAGGGGTGGGAAGAGGAAAGAGTAGAGTCAAAATAAGGGGGGGTGCAATTGTATGGGGAATATAACCATAATGAAAATGCATACATTGTGCAAAGATGAAAAATGATGTAAGAATTATAGAAAAAAAAATTAAAATTAAAAATAAAAATTGTCATTGAGGACTACACCTGAGAAGAGAAAGTACACGTTGTACAAAAATGAACAATGATGTAAAAATTATGTATATATAAAAATTATATATATAATTATATATATTATATGTTATATATTATATGTAAATTATATATATAAATAGGCCTTGAGGAAACTACCAACCTTAACTTATAGTATGCCTTCAAACAAATGGTGCTGTGTTTGTAACTTCGCTTTCTCAAAAAAAAAAATGCATAGATGTCAATAACCATGAGGCAGTTTATGAAGTAAAAAGAGGTAGAAGACATAACAAGAGCTCTCCTTTTTAAAAAAAACCTTGGGCAAGTTTTTAAGTCATGAGAATTCTTTCTCAAGCAGTAATAGAGTTTTGGTAGTACTGGTTTTTGCTTCTTAAAGATATGAAAGGAGATGGGAATAAAAATATTTGTATTATATAGTATTTTTGAAGCTATCACAGATTTAAGATCCCTTTACTCATTTAAGCACAGAAAAAATCAGTTCATAAAATTACCATGTTTGATGTATTCAGATATAAAGTCCTGGAAAAAAAGTTTTTAAAATCTGTTATTTTCTACTTTTTAAAGTATGTTTGGTAGAAAAACATCTATCTTTTATTAATCCTGAAATTTTCCAGGGTCATTTTTGTTTTGTTTTTTTCTAAAGCCCTCATATTTGTTGTTATGATAAATTTCCTGTCAGCAGTTTACATTTGAACCCTGAAAAGTAGTTTATTAGCAAAATAAATTGTAGGTATATGCTTTGCCTGCCCCCTCTTTTGTTGAGGAGTAAATGTGAGAGCTTATCAGTTTTACCTCAAAACTTCCAAACTTCCAGCTCCAATTAGGAAGATTGAGAAGCAGGAAATTATTTAGGGGATCTTTGCTGATGTTAAACTAGAAGGCAAACCAGGATCCACAATAAATGCATTCTAAAAGGCATCTTACAGCATTTACAAGGGATGTCATCTTCACCGTTGTCTATAGGAATGGGGTTAATGCTTTATGGCAGAGGCCTTTTTACTTTGATATATGAAAAAAGAGAAAGAAAAACCTTAGAAACAGGAATGTTCTGTGAGTTTATATGGCATACCATTATATGTAATTCTGAAATTCCACCCTATAACTAGCGGAGAACTTTTTAATTTCCTCCTTTAGAAGCTTAAATCACTATAATATTGTAGAGGACATAGAGGACAATAAAATTTAGTGTCTTGCCTCAGGTATGCAAAAGCCTGCAAAGAAACATTTAGACAGCTGGAATTGAAATACTCCCTTTTGAAAGTATTATGTGTCCCCGCTCCCCCCACACCCCCACCCACACACCTTCTATCCCACTCCTCCATGGTACAGTTGAAAGCACAAATGCTCAGAGTTCTAGTTGTATTGTAAGATCACAGTCCTGTAATTTGATGAGGTAGCAGTGTTAAAATACAGTGAATAGGAAAATGGACCTTGTTATTAAAGGATCTGATTTCAACACAACTTTTAGTGGAAGCTTGAGCTAGTTCTCATCCTATAAAACTGAATGATAATGTAATTAATGTGTCTCTCTCAAGGTGTCTTCAATATTCAGTTAATGGTAAATTCTATTTATAAGCTACAGGTGTAGAAACCACTTTGCTGGTATTAAATGAGGTGACTAGGACTGTTGACAAAAGCAGAAATAGTTGTTCATAATGTCCTAATGATTCATGCTCTTTACGAAGTTACCATGAATGAGTTAGGAGTAAAGAAACTTTGACTACCTGGAAGTAAGGAAAAGACATTGATGTTTAAATAAAATAAGCTGAGGAGTAAAGACAGTGTATGAGGAGCAATGCTACTCTTTCAGTCATTTCTGTAGTAGGCTTGGACACTTTTGATTTCTTTTCATTTATCAGTTTTACTTTAAATTTATTATAGGCTCTATTCTTATCAAGGTTGCATCCTCTCTTCAAGCTCACTTACAGTTATCAGGAAAAGAGGTTGATATGGATTCCGAAGTCCATGTTCAAGAAATGACTGAAGCTCATAAAGATGATTGTGTAACAATTACTGGTAAGGAGCCTATGCTTGCTTATGTAAGATAAGTAGTCACTATTTACACATAATAGAAATATGTTATTCTTAACTGCAGCTTTCGTCATTTATTCCTTTCCATTGATACATTTTTCCTTTGAATTGCTTATTAGATAATTCCTAATTATCTCTGACTGCATTAGTGGCTGATACTATTTTTAAAAATATCTATTGTATAGATTATACATATACAGAGTGAAAAAAAATGCTGGTAAAGAATCTTTTAATCTTAACAGAATGAAAATGAGAAGGACAATGAAATTAAAGTGTGTGTATGCATGTATTGCTAAAGTTTTAACTATCTAGAAAGCATTAGTGGCTGATACTATTTCTAAAAATATTTATTGTATAGAAAATACATATACAGAGTGAAAAAAAATGCTGGTAAAGTATCTTTTATCTTAACAGAATGAAATTGAGAAGGACAATGAAATTAAAGTGTGTGCATGCATAAATTGCTAAAGGTTTAACTATCTAGAAAGTATGAGAGGGCAGGTGGTGATGATAGGGTGTCTTCATAGGATCAAGTTTCAGTTTTAAATATTTATGTTATGTGTCTTTTCTTAAAAGTCTGTTAAAAACATTGACATTAACCCCCCTCCTCAAGGGAATCACAGGAATAAAAATAACATCTATACACTGCCAGATCTCATCAGTGCCCAATGAAATGTTCATTATCTAGTGACAATATGATGAAAAATAAGCCTATTAAATGGGGAAAGAATGAATTTGTGATCCAATCTCTTGAGTTTGATAAGGAGCCAGTAGAGTTGCCCTTTTTTGGTCACAGTAATCTAAAGCTATACTGCAAATGTGTTTAAAAATGATGCTCTAAGTGATATCATAATCAAATTATTTTACATATGTTAATAATGTTTATAAATTGAAACTATTTTATCATTTTTCATTGTTATTCATAGAATCATATACCCAAATCTAAAACCAAATTTATATTTGGCTTTAATTTAGTTTTAAAACCCTGTTCTCATCACTTTAACCATAGTAAAAATACCTTATTAAATAATTTAAGAACAATTACCTGTCCTATCATTGGATGAAATCAGTATCTGCAGATCTGATCTCTCAATTAAGTTCTTGCCCATTTCCATTCCACCTGCACCAGCACCATCTCAGACTTAAAAACAAACATTGTCTTTCTTGAGCATAGCTTTTCCTTCTCCTAATACCTGTGTTTTCTCTTTTTTTCAGTCAAAGATAAAATATGGTCTTTCTGCTATTTGAGGAGCTTATATCCTAATGAGGCAAGATTAACAAACCAGTTGCAAACCAGAATTCACTAAAGTAGACTAAATTTTATAGTAAGATATGTGTTATGTGTACTTTGAAAGCATGGAGGTGTCTTGTCTAAATTAGACAAGCACTTTGAGTTTGAGGAAGTGAGAGAAGTTGAATGTAACTATAGTATAGAGGGTAAGGAGGAAAGTTACTAAGAGAATTTGGGAGAGTTCAGGTCATACAAGGGCCAATTTGGATTTTATATTAAGTACATGCAAAGGTAGTAAAAGGTTTTAATTACATAATCAGATCTCTGTATTAGAAAAGATCACTGAATGTTGAGTGTGGAAAGATTAGAAAGTACAATGGTGAATGAAGGAAAAGCTAATTAGCAGGTTACTGTAGTAATTCAGGAGAAAGAATTCAGTGGCAAAGATCCACAATGACCTTAAATTCAGCAGACAGATTAGACTTTCAATATATTTTGATTGAAGATATAGATGAATGAGGTAGATGCATCCTTCATTGGTTATTATGAAGCTCAGCCTATTTAATTCTCTAAGTGTTGTCTGTTACTGTGTGATATACTCTGATCCCTACTTCTTAAATCAGAAGATCCAAGTTGCAGAATGAAGTAAATTTCCTTATCAGCACTGATCAGCAGTTTATTGGAAGTGGTAAATGAAACACTCACCAAGGTTGGACCCCAGCGGGATCTGTAAGGTTGTCTTTGATGTTAGATTAAAACTGTCATAACAGTAATGCAGAGGGGCTTCAGATAAAGACATAGCAGCCTCTTTTGGAGAGAGCTGTATGAACAAATGATTGGGCTTTGAGAAACTTTCATATTTTGATTTTAAAACCACCATGGCCAAAAGACTACAGAACTTGTTTATCAAGTAGATGGAATAATTTTTAAGAAGCCTAGAAAATCAAGACAGCTTTTCTGTGATGATTTCCAATCTGAAAACCAATTTTGGAAATAATGAGCAGTTTTATATGTGAATTGTTATTATAGGCAGCTGAGCTCAGCTCATTTGGGCCTTCCTTACAGAGCCTATGAGGCAGAGAAACAGAAATACCCTCACTGCTAAGAGGTCTGGATTGTAGCTGTAGCATGACTTTTGCATGATTTCTGCAAGAAGCATTGCCAGTAAAATTTAGTCCCCTGGGCTCAGGCTTCCACGGGATTTGATATTTCAGTCCTTTAATTTTGTTTCCTGCTTCATGGTTTCCCCTGCTGTTGTTGTCACTGAAAAATAATTGTCTGTTGTATAATTCTTAAAGTGATTTACAAGTATTTTTTGCTATTTGAGGTTAAAAAAGGTAAAAAGCCTCCCAGGCTGAAATATTTACCTGCCCCCAAACTGCACAGTGTATATTCTTTAGAGGGAGGTTGTATTTTTGAGACCTTATGAGATCCTTGATCCTAAGTTTTTTGCTCAACCCAGAGATGACAGATTCAACAGGTGGTGAATGCTTAGGTTAAGATATTTCTAAGAATAAGCCTCCTTCTCTATTAGGTTTTAGACTTGGTTTATCAATTTAGATATGAAACCTTGCTTTGTATAGCAAGGTGTTCTCCAAACCCAGAAACGTATGTAGTAAAGTCCTTTTGTTTTAAAGTTCCACAATTTAGATGTTTTGAGAGTATTAAGATAAAGTTTGTTGCCAGCCAAGTGATAGTTGTCAGTGTCTACATAGTATGGAAAGTGACATTACTGGGTTTATTTTAGTCAAACTAGAAATATAAAGCATATAAAAAATAAATTCATCTAGGATCAAAATAGGCCATTGAGTCAGAATAGAATTCTCAGCTTCTTTTTAAACCAGAGTTATACATTTAATGGTGTTGTGATTTATAATGGAACACTGATTGAGGGTTGGAAAAGAGATTAAAATGGGACTAAACCCACAGGATGCTACTCTTAAAATCAAGAGACAGTGTTTCTATGCAAATTGGGGGGTAGGAAATAGAAAATGCAGTCTTTTGATAATGATATGACTTATAGAAATAAATTTCTTAGAATACAGTGATGTTTTGGTTTTCTCCAAGCTTGAAACACATATAAATGTGTTTCAGGACTACATGGAAGTTAATAGAATGAAGAATGCTGTGAGGTTTATGGCTGTCTACTTAAAGACCAGGTTTTGTTTCTGTTCATCTGCAAACTTTATAAGGCCAGATAGTAAATATGTTAGATTTTACAGTCTACATGTGGTTTCTGTTGCATATTCTTTTTTGTTATTTTTATAACCTTTAAAAAAATGTAAAATTAATTTTTAACTCTCATAAACCAGATTTGACTTGTGGGCTATAGTTTGCAGACCCCTCAAAATAGAGGCCATGATCTTAGACCATCTGAATTGTTTATAAATGCCTAGTGTTTTTTGGTTTGTTTATTTTTGTTTTGTATTTATTTTCATTATTCAAAAACTATTGGACCAACTCTTACCCTGAATGAGATCTTCTAGTGGTGAAGAAAAAATGATTGTGTACATAAAAGTGGAATCATGTAAGGCTTTAGAAAACACAACCATAGGTGATAGTACAATGGCAGATAAAAACACAAAGCAATGTTCAACATCTCTAGCCATTAGTGAAGTGCAAATTAAAAGCAGAATGAGATACTACTACATACCTGTTAAAATGACTAAAATTAAAAAGTGCTGATAAGAGCAAATGCTGGCAAGGATGTAGAGAGATTGTATCTCTTCTACTTTGTTGTTGGGAATGTAAAATGAGACTGCTCAAGGAAATTAGGTGTAGCCAAATAAGTCAGAAAGAAAATGACAAATAGTGTATGGTTTCACATATATGGGTGAAATGACGAGTCAAAGCAGACAGACAGAGCTGACAGAGCAAAGCAATTAAAAACTATCGGACACTGGTAACCTACATGAGGTTTGTATTTTAAGAGGGAGGTGGGTTGAAGAAAAGGTCAAAGGGGTAGATGGTGAGGGAAAAATAATAAACCATATTTATTTTTTTATTTATTTTTTACATAATTGTTCATTTTTAAACAGTATTTGCTTCCTGTGCACCATCACCACAGTCCCCTGTGCTGCTCCCTCCCTCCCTTCAATCCTTCTCCCTTCTTCTCCCCTACAGGATGTCTCTGGTTTATAATTGTCTGTTTTTGTTTTGTTGTGTTTTGTATTGTTATTATATTCCCCCCTATGTCTTATTTGGTTCCCCTATATTCCTCCTATAAGTGAAGCCACCCAATATTTTTCTTTTTCCTCTAATCTATTTCATTGAGCATAATACCTTCTAGCTCCATCCATGTTGCAGCGAATGGCATGAGTTTATCTTTTTTGATTGCTGAGTAATATTCCATTGTCTATATATACCACATCTTCTCGATCCAGTCATCTATTTTTGGGCATTTGGGGTGTTTCCAGGATAAACTGTATTTAAAATCTAGAATTGAGGGCCTCCCTGGTGGTGCAGGCAGTTAAGCACCGCACTGTAAGGCTGTCCACAGCCTCTGCAGCGCGGGTTCGATACCACATGGCGCAGCAGACCTCTCCTGTCTCGCCCGCTGCTCCCCTCAGCAGTGTATTTCATCAGTCTGCCTGTTCTGTTCCCCGCTCTGTCTCTGGTCAGTCCTCTCACCCTCCCGCACATCTGGCCTGTACCCCGGTTCTTGTATAAATAAATAAATCTTTAAAAAAAAATAAACTCTAGAATTGAATAAATGTTCAGTGAATATGAAGGACTAAAAAAATAAAAAGCAAGGTTGAATGAGAAGGGTATGATTGAGCCAGAAGAATATTCAGATTTTCTGATTTTCAAATCTCACTTGACAGTTTAAAAATAAAATTAAAATAGGAAATTATTAGTTTTCCTTCCATTGTATTTTGTTATTTTTCACTGTAGACTTATGAAATTATATTTATAGGGATACATTAAAATACATTTTAATTCATATAATTCTCAGAATTAAGGCAGTTATTTCAAATAACTGTGTAGAGAGGTCTGAAGATTTGACTTTGCTTTTGTTTAACCTGGATTTCTTAAAAACAAAAAAGGATTATATAGTTACAGCAGAAGGGACTTCCTTTGTAGTGATAGAACAGTTCTGTATTTTGATTATAAAGATGTTAAAAAAAAGTGGTAAAATCTGAATATGATCTATAAGTCTAATTGTACTTTACCAAACATTTATCTGGATCTGATAATGCACTGGAGTTGTATGTCTCCATTGGGGTACTGGGAAATGGGTGCACAGCCTTCCTGTGTTCTGTTTTTGCAACTTCTGGTACGTCTTTATTTCAAAGCAAGAAGAGTAAGCAGAAAGGGAAGTCAGAGAAAGAGTGACAAATAGAAGAAGAGGGAGGAAGAAAAAAATGAAAACTTAGGCAAAAAGGGAGGGGAAACAGTACTTACTTATCCTCCCACCTAAAACAATAACAGAATTTTTTATTTTATTATTATTATTTTTTAAAGATTTATTTATTTATTTATACAAGCACTGGGTACAGTCAGAAGTGCGGGAGTGGGGGTGAGAGAATTCACCAGAGCCAGAGCAGGGAGCACAACAGGCAGAAGGACCGAAATACACTGCTGAGGGGAGCAGCGGGCGGCAGGAGAGGTCTGCGCGCCATGTGGGATCCTTGCCGGGCAGCCAGCCAGGAATCAAACCGGCGCTGCAGAGGCTGCGGGCAGCTTCGCAACCCAGCACTCAACCACTGCGCCACCGGGGAGGCCCAATAACAGAATTTTTTAAACAAAATACATGAAAAAAAATTTCAAGACACTAGATATCTGGCAGAGAAAGGGATCACAAAGATCTGAAACAGAATAACTTCCTGCTCACTGTCTTAAAAGATTCTAGGCTGTAATAAAGGGAAAGGAAATAAATGTGGTGCCCAGCAGACTCCCTGAAATGCTGTGATGAGAATCCATGGAGACGAAGACAGCTAGAGTTCATAGGACAAACAGTACCAGGAGAATTGGAACCTGGTGTTTACACAGGTCCAGGAATAATGCCTGTGTTACCTTGTCAGACTGGAAAGATTCATTGAGTTGGTTTAGAGCACTTAGTTGCAAACAGTTAACTGTAGGCTGAACACTTCTCCAGAATTGCCTAGCAAATTATAAAAAAGATAAAAAACAATCTGTTTCCAAGTCACTTAGCTGCATTCCTGAGCAAAGCTCAAGATTTACAGGAGTCAAAAATATCTAGCACAAACAAAAAAATTCACAATTTCTGGCATCCAGCCAAAAATTATCAGATATGCAAAGAAGCAAGAAAATATGATCATAATGAATAGTCTGTTAAAACTTAGAACTGACACAGATGTTAGAATTAGCAGGGAAGGAAAATAGAAGTTATAACTGTAGTCCACATGTTCAGAAAGTTAAATAAAGACATGGAAGATATAAAAAAAGATCAAAATTGAACTTCTTAAAATGAAAACTACAATGCCTGAGACAAAAAAATATATATAATTGATAGAATGAGACAAAAAATTGAGGAAGATAAGTGTTTTCAAGAATATTTCTTGGGCAAAGCCAATTGTATACTTGATCAACTTTTAGACTACTGTCAATCTTGTTATTATTTTGGATAATTGAGAGAAAATATGGTGGACATCATTAAAACTAGCTAAAAATATTTTCTTATTAGTAAAAATTTGTTGTCAAGGTGTCTTGCATTATGTTTTTGTCAAGGGAAAGACTAAATAGTTAAAGACTAAATAGTTTAACAAAATTAAAATATTTGGCTATAAAATTGTATGTTGTGTGAATGTTTTTGTGAAATAGATGTGTTAAAAGCTCAAATTTCGGGCCTCCCCTGGTGGCGCAGTGGTTGAGTGCTGGGTTGCGAGGCTGCCCACAGCCTGTGCAGCACCGGTTCGATCCCTGGCCACTGGTGAGGGTCCCACAAAAAAAAAACAAAAACAAAACAAAAAAAACACTCAAATTTCAAAGTAATTATTTTTATGTTGTTTCTTAAGTATATCATTAATTTTCTAGTCAGTTGGGCAATTTTTCTAAAAGGCATCAGTCTGGTTTTTTTTTCAAAGTCTTCTGAACCTCTCTAAAATACTGAGCATTGTGCCTTCCGTACTGGGCGGTCACTGGTGTTTACAGTGTAAAAGCAGGAGTCCTCTGACTTTGAAGCACTGAAATTTCACTAGTTGCTACTAAAGCAGCAGCAGAATTATCCCTCTGAACCAGGCGTAAATAAGTCTGTTTAAGCTTGGGAGTGGGAGGGGTAGGGGTAGGGGGCAGGATAAGCTCACCTTGTCCAAGAAGGATTTTAACCCTATTTTTACACTAAATTCTTCAGATTATTCCTAGAGTTCCTGTCTTTGTCCAGAGTTAGTGCTAGTTAGATCAGGTTAAATAAAAAGAACTTGGAGACTCTATATTTGGGTAGATTTGGACAGGGCATATTTAAAGGAAAATGCCAGAGTTTACAAACATGTCCTGAGAGGAATCTTCCTTCCACTTAATGGTGGCCATGCTGCATAGGGATAGGATAGTTATTTCTCTTTTCTTAGTTAAAAAACAAACAAACAAAAACCTATCAAATTTTCATGGCAAAAAAAGTTAAAGGAATGAGGTTTCTGGAAGTCCAAGTTCCAATATATGCCGCAAGATTTATTCAGGAAGGATTCACAAACCTTAAAATATAAAATAGTCTCCACAAGATTCAGACCCATGTATAAGAGCTTTCAGTAAATTATTGGCAAGAGAGAGAAAGCTATATTTTAAGCAATCTAAATGGCATTTTATAAACTCTTGATTTTTGGCTTGGTATCTAAGCTAAAATCACTTGGGATTCATTTTGTTAGTAGGAGTAACACTAGGTGTGGCTTCTACTGTTGCAGAAGGAAGTGGGTAGGTTGGCTTCTCTCATTAAGCAAGAATCACATGACTTGGGCAATGGTGAATAATATGTTGAGGAAAAGATCGCAGGTATTTGGGGAAACTTTCACTATTGTTGATACTTCATTATTGATTCTAAATATTGTATTAAAAAAAGAACACTCATTATTTCTAATTCGTTCCTTTATGTTTATATGAATTATTATAAAAAGAAATTCTGTATTATAGAGAAATGTGGGGTGCAAGTAACTTCAAAAACTTGATCTACCAAATACAACACAGGCACAAAAAAGAGCAGATTAAAACTGACAAAGCTGAGCCTCTTAATGAAAAGTTAGAGTAAAAATGAGACACTTCTAACATAGGGATTTATCATTTCGAATGAGAGTAACTTTAACCAGTTTAATGGGAAGTGGGATCATGATGATATTGAAATTACAGAAGAGAAGTAGAGGAAAAACTCCAGAGAAAGTCATTAAATACTAAACTGTGTTTTGAAAAAGTTGCAGTGAACTTCATACTCTAGATGAGATTGTGGCTCAGACTGGAGGGAGACAAGAATTCAGAGAAGAATTTGTATCAAAAAAGCCTTGAGGGGCCTCCCCGGTGGCACAGCGGTTGAGCGCTGGGTTGCGAAGCTGCCCGCGGCCTCTGCGGCGCCGGTTCGATCCCCGGCTGCTCCCCAGCCACCGGAGGAGAATCCCACATGGTGCGCAGACCTCTCCTGCCACCCGCTGCTCCCCTCAGCAGTGTACTTCAGTCCTTCTGCCTGCTCTGCTCCCCACTCTGGCTCTGGTGAATTCTCTCACCCTCCCGCGCTTCTGACTGTACCCAGTGCATGTATAAACAAAAACAAACAAATATAATAAATAAATAAAAAAAACATGCCTCTTAAAAAAAAAAAAAAAAAAAGCCTTGAGGCTAATATCACAGACTTGTGATAGCACAACTACAGGCAAACCTGCCCTAACACAACCAGAAATCAGCTGTATTTCACATAAAAGTCTCAATTAGCTTATCACTGTGGATGCCTGATTGACCCATACATTTGTATTTCTGAAGAAAGGCTATGATTTGTGAACATTTATTTTGAATGTCACTTAAATGAGTTATTAGTTTCATTTAAAAAAAAAACAACACATGGCACAAAGATTTGATGGTACCTTTTCATCACCTGAGACTATCATATGTAACTTTTAACAAAGGAAAAAAAAAACTATACCAAGGAAAAGGATTGTTTCCCGATTTGTGTTTGGATTGAACCAAGAAAGTATTTATGAATTGAAGCAGTATATTCACACCAGTTTTGACTGGTTTCTTAAATCCAGAATTGCGGTGATGGTTCAGAGCAGGTGTAATACCTTCATTCCCTTGCTTGAATGAAAAAACACAGAACTAGAGGAATAGAGATGGAAATGAACCAGGTAGGCTCCATGATTGACATGGTTTAGTACCTCGTAAGTTTCTGGGATGCAGGGCAGGGAGGGATAACACATGCAGAGTCCAACAAATTCTCCAAGTGAAAGAAATCGAGCTGATCATCTAGGGATTCATGCGCTGCTAGAGTTTCACAAAGGAGAATTCTAGAGAGGAAGGAGCTGCACAGGGTACCCATGAACATTTAGCAGTGTAGTGATCAGCACTTGTGTGAGGAAACTCCCTGTCTCATGCATACTTTCTGCATGAGCCTCAAAATAATTATACTAGGTGAAAGAACCGAGACTTTTTTTTTTAATAGAACATTACTATGATTCAAATTATTAAAATGTTGAAATACAACTAATATGGATACAAAGTGATTTAAAGGGGTAGGGGAAAAGGTGGAGATGACGGGCAAGGAGAAGCAGGAGAGAAAGATTATTAAGGGTCTCAACAAAACTATTATGAATGACAAATTTGTTCATTATCTTGATTGCGGAGATGATTTCACATTGTTACATAATTTAAAGCTTAGTGTATTGCATACTTTAAATACATGCAGTTCATCACTTGTACTTAAGTTCTTTTTAAAACCTGCATGCAAAAAAAGAAAGGATTTTTGCTGTTCCAAAGTGTTTTTCAGTTTGAGACATGTGTTGTTAGGAACTATGTAGTCAAGTATTGCTCACCAGTTAAGATATAACTTTATGTAATTTTGTGTTTCAGGACTCATGAATCAAGCAAGCAAACATGAAAAATGGATTAAGGCTGATGCCCCAAAAGGCACTATAAGTTTTAGAAGTCAAAACTGGTTTCAGTCCCTAAAACTGCAGGACTAATGGTTTGAGTTGTATTTATAATTTTTAACAATGATTAGCAGATCTATTAACAAACATACAACTATCAAACTTCATGTTAAGGTTGAAAATAACAAATTGGAAAGAATACTGGTGAATTGTCTTGGGGGTGGTCTGTTTTTTTAATATTCGTACTTAGATATTATACTAATTTGTTTGCTCTGTAGGTGAAGAGCACAGTATGATTTGGTTCTGTGCTCAAGTTATTCACAAACTGGACTAAAAGTGTTAACTGGGCTGCGTTCTCATCTGGATGCTCTGGGGAAAAATTACTTCAAAGGTCACTCATGTTTGGCAAAATTCAGTTCCTTATGATTATATGACTGAGATCTTGTCCTGGCTATGAGTCAGCCATCACGCTGAACTTCAGAGGCCACCCCCATCCCTTCATAGGCGGCTCTCTCCATCTTCAAGCCAACAGTGATACATTCAGTTCTTCTCGTGCTTTGAATAGCTGACCTCTTCTCAACTCACTGGAGAACAATCTGCTTTTAAAAGGGCTCGGTTGATTAAGTCTTGCCTACCACAGTCATGGAAGTGGTATGTCATTACATTTAGTTTCCATGGACACTCGAGAAGAAGACATTACACAAAGGCATAGATGATGGGGATAGTTATCTTTGCACCATAGTCCTCCAGTAATGTTTTCTATTTAGTATTTCTTATGATATCAATGTAAATTTAAGCTATGAATAAAAGCACATCATAAATGGGATGTGATTGCTACTGTTTTTTGTTTGTTTTTTGCATTGAGGAGGAGAAACATACAGCTGTTTAAAATCTGATAGTATAGTGTTTCACTTTTATAATGGTATACTGTATATTTTATGAATTATCTATCAAACCTAACTTATCTATTTCTGGAACATTTAAATTATACTAAATAGACCTATCTATGGATTATATTTTTTGTGTTTAGGATAATTCACTTTTTTACAGAGGCATTACATTTTTTCTTTTCTTATATTGAGAATTAAATGAAAACAATAATCATCCCAGGTAATAACAATTTTAGTCAAGGACAACATCTTCTACAATTATATAACCATACCCATTCCCCTATGTTATATCTGGGGAAAGTAGAAATTATCTTTAGTGATACTCTTACTAAAAAGTATCCCAGTTTCAGCATATTAGTGTCCTATTTCCAAGTTACAATTACAGTATTTTAGACCCTCCTGTTTAATGACATTTCCCTACAGAAACCAGTCACAAAGTGGAGTAGCTGGAATTCATTAGTGTTCAGATGAAATGATTGCCGAAGGTCTTGCTACAGAAACAAAACCTAACTAAGGTCATAGAATAAGAAGTGGCAAAGTTGTTTTACCTTCAGACTTAAAAAAACATTTTTTTACCTTAAAATAACATTGTTCATTCATAATACTGTTGGGAATGGTGCTTAAATGTAGACATAATTAAAATGTTAGTACTATTTTTAAAGTGAATTCCTGGGCATTCCTATTATAGTACAGCACAATGGTAACAATTCAAAAATTCAAGCATTAAAAAAATTATATCTCCATTCTCTTATAGGGATTGCCTGCATTAAACTATTCAGTATGAATAAATCACTTTCTAAACAATGAGTTCTAATAAGCCTTTCCAAATATTTTGGTTTATAATAATCTCTTTAATACTTGGTTTATTTAGACTACTGTTTTTAGTTTATTTATGAAACAAATGATCACCTTTGTGGAATTATTTTAGATGACCTTTCATGAAATAAGAATTTGTACAAGTTTGGGCGATACACATTAGTATGATTGATGGGGTTATAGGGGGTGTGTGTGTGTATGTATTAAACCATTAAGTATAGGAAACTGAGGCAATGTTGTACTCTTTTTTTCTCCTTCGTGCTATTATATAAACATTTTTATGACTAAAAGTAAAGCTTATGAAATTAGCCAACAGCAGCCAGGAAAGTTACCCAGCAGTCAGCTACATTTAAACTTTATTAAAGGAATTGTATATATTGCACAGTCAAACCCAAACTAGAAAGAAAAAGCTTGCTGTGTTTTGCTCTCTTGAACACAGGCTCATTGTATATTTCAAATGATTGTGAGTTAAAAGACCTGAAGACCCAATGATATTTTTGATACCCTGTGTACTTTTTTTTTTAAAGATTTATTTATTTATTTATACAAGCACTGGGTACAGTCAGAAGTGCAGGAGGGTGAGAGAATTCACCAGAGCCAGAGCGGTGAGCAGAGCAGGCAGAAGGACAGAAGTACACTGCTGAGGGGAGCAGCGGGTGGCAGGAGAGGTCTGCGCGCCATGTGGGACCCTCCGGTGACCGGGAGCAGCCGGGGAATCGAACTGGCACTGCAGAGACTGCGGGCAGCTTCACAACCCAGCGCTCAACCGCTGCACCACCAGGGAGGCCCCCAACCTTGTGTACTTTTCACTGAGAATTTGAAAGTTTTGCCATCTGTTCACCCTATCGCACTTTAACAGCTATGTCTTTTCTTCCCTTTCTGTAGCTATAAAATTTGTGTCAATAATAAACAAACTATTCTGTTCATGTTTAAAAGAGGATCTTACAGAATTTTGGAGCAAGCTTTGACAGTACAATACCCTGCTTTGTTTCTAGAGAACATAGCAGGATATGTTTCTCCTAATTCTGGTCTTCCTATTATTTAATTAGAAAGCAATTGAGTCGGGCCTCCCCTGTGGTGCAGTGGTTGAGCACCGCTGTTGAGTGCCGCACTGCGAAGCTGTCTGCAGCCTCTGCAGCACCGGTTAGATTCCCCGCCATCCAGGGAGAACCCCACATGGCGCAGCAGACCTCTCCTGCCTCGTCCACTGCTCCCTTCAGCAGTGTATTTCAATCAGTCTGCCTGTTCTGCTCCCCACTCTGGCTCTGGTGAATTCTCTCACCCTCCCCCACTTCTGACCTGTACCCCAGTTCTTGTATAAAATAAATCTTTTAAAAAAATATTTTTTATTTACACAAGCACTGGGTACAGTCAGAAGCACGGGAGGGTGAGAGAATTCACCAGAGCCAGAGCGGGGAACAGAACAGGCAGACTGACGAAGTACACTGCCAAGGGGAGCAGCGAGCGGCAGGAGAGGTCTGTGCACCATGTGGGACCCTTGCCCGGCGGCCAGGGACCCAACTGGTGCTGCACAGGCTGTGGGCAGCTTCACAGCCCAGTGCTCAACCACTGCACCACTGGGGAGGCCCAATAAATAAATATTAAAAAACAACAACAATTGAGTCTCTTACCAAACATTTGTCCAGTTGTGTGTGTGAGATTCTTAGGCACCAGACATGCAGAATCAGAGCCAACTTCTATGCAGCTGTCAGAAATCTCCAGATTTAGTTTAAAATCATCTTCTAGAATAGTCGTCATGTCTTTACTCAGGTCTTAAATTCTCCTGCTTAGCTGATTCCTGTACTTCCCACTCTTAGGAAATCACTCCACAGCTAAGTGATACTCCCTTATTTTGAAACCTCTCAAAATCAACCTAAGAAAGGGAGAGTTACTAAAAGCATTGAGCGAATATTATACTGTATAACAATTTGTATAGCCCTTTCAAACTTTTCAAAATAACTCTTATATCCTTTATCTTAAGCTTCAACCTTACTTCAAATTTGTGTAGTACAAAAAGACACTGATTAGCCACATTTAGGAATAAATAAAATGGAGGAAATAGAAAAATTAGATGACTGATCCAATATAGACATAGCTTGTTTGTGGCAGTCAGAGCAGAGTTGTGTGCTTTCTCTATCAACAGCAGTTACAAAATATAAGATACACTGGTAAGTGGTCGCTTAATTCTGTTAAAATCTGGAAAGAGTTACTATCTTTTGGCAGAATGTAAAAATCCTTAGATGAAAGCTTAATAAAAATTAATGTGTAGATATGCAGTTAATAATGCATATCTCCTAGCATAAAATTGGGGGATCATCTTTTTTGGCATTGCAGTGCTGAAAAATTCCTCCATAGTGCAAATTTGAAAAGATCTTTCTGAGACACTGCAGGGACATCCATTCTATTCAGATATAGTTCCCTCTTCTATTTCTTTTCCCTTGACTGTTAGGTGTGGGCATGAGTATGGGGTTAATTGGCATTTAGTCTCTTTTGTGGTAAAATATCTAAATATCACAAGAAAACCTAGTTTCCATTAAAATAATGTATGTCTGTGTCTGTTATATTAAAGCCTCCCAGATCTTTAAAGTCCTTTTCCATCCCTGCTTTTTCTTTTCTATAGAAAAGACGGACTTCTAAATTCCTTGTAAAAAAACATCACCTCTTGGGGTTGTTTTCATATAACCTTAGATTTGCTAATCTCATCAAAACTATTGGTTTGATTAAGGTAAATTTAGGTAGAAAATTTACATAGTAGCGGTACTTGATTTGCATTTTTTCCTTTTTTTTTAGAAATCATGATTATTAGACAAAAGAACTAATGATATATTTAGAAACATTTGTAGTTGGAAAGAGAATCAGGAGATGATTTGTTGCTTGTTTACATTGTTACTGAGATTCAACCAGTAGAAACATTTGCATCAAATGAAGTTGCCAAATTCTAGAGGGTTTTGTTCTTCCCGCTAGAGGCTGTAGACCATACTACTTTCTCTTTCTCCTGGCTTTATCACTGGCGATGTTGAATCTTCATGTAGTGTTTTATGTTTCTGTGTGAGAAGTTGACCTTCAAAATCATAACCAAACCAAGGTGGAGGGTCATTGGGATTGTATTCTTGTAGCTGAACTTTAGATGACATTCTATTAGCTGCCTCCCTGTAATGACAGTGATTTGCATTAGCCAGTTAGAAAAGTAATCACTAGTATACAGAATTTTCAACGTAGATCAAATTTGGAGTCAAAGAACTCACTGTCACCAGTTGAATTCACCTTACAGCATTCTGGCCTTATTAGGAGGTGGATGTGGGAAATAATTGTGCTAATAATCAGATTGCCGAACTTAAATAGCTTTCTTACTCTACCAGTTTAGAGATAAATAGACACAGTGAATGGGCAAGTTAACAATGCATGGCCTTGGAGTGGGAACACAGTGAGGGCTCACTCAGGAGCCCTCTGACTATTATTTTCAGTTTCTTTGATAAGAGAGTATACTAACGAACCTTGTTTATATTAAGGAGTCAACAGCCCCAAACTTTTTTTATCTTCTCAAATTCCCATTATTTGCTTATTGTTTTCATGTCTTAAATATTACCTAATTTGCCCTGGCTTATTGCTGAGTGAGGAATTATATGACCTAATATTTATATATTCCCAGACTTGGCATTAAGAGTACTTAGCCCCTTACCGGTTATCTAGAACTCTTCAAAATGGTGGTTCTTCTGAGGCCAAAGATTAGATAGTCAACTATTTAAAAATCTTTTATTCCCCAAAATAGACATGTCCTTTTCCTATGGGTCAAGACTGTTGTTGCCTCTAACTGCAGATGTTATCATCAGTTGCATTGAATCATTACCAACAACTGAATTATAGCATATGTGTCCAGAACACTGCTGGGAAGCAGGGGAGGGTGTTGGAACAAGGAAACTAAGAGTGCTTCTGCTAAACCAACAAACCAGCAGAGGACACAGAGCTAAAGGACTTCTTGGTGTAAGCGGCTGAATGAAATCTCGTTTTGACTATTAACATTGGGCTTCAGGTAGATACAAAGACTTGTAACTTTCTCTTAAATAATTTAGTACCTTATTAGAAAAAGGAACATAGCAAAGTTTAAAATGATAAGCAATGCTATAAGCTGTGTATTGGAAGAAAATTCTGTGATCATCCTTTAGAAATTCAGAGGAGGAAGGGGTTGGGTTTGGGTCTTTACAAAAGATGTGGGGTTGGTTTGGAGTTTTGAAAGATGGGTAAGGTTTACACAGGCAAAGATTGGGTGAAGGATAGAGAAACAATAGATCCCTGTGGCCTAGGGTAATGTTTTACCCATTTGAAACCAAGGGCCAATGTTTACGGTTCAGATTCCCCCAACATTTGGAATTATGGTGTGGTCCTCAAGGGAAAACAAACTCACAGAAAACACCTTCAAGGACATGGCAATCTCAATTCCAAAGAATTGAAAGGAAAAAAAGACTTAAGGAGCAAAGAGTAGAGAACGTAAAAGATATAATACTGTTATTTTAATAGACTGCAAAATCTTAACTTTGACTATAAAGTTTCATTTAGCCTTTAAAAATAAGTATTTTTCTAAAGAGAAGATGCTTATTTATAAGTTAGTCCACAGAATTGGTGGCTTAAAACTAGAAATCAGTATAAAAATTGCTTTTACTTGACTTCTTTAAACTTGTGTAAAGTCTGTGTGAACGCATACATACAAGCCAAAAAGTATATGGTAAGAGACAGAATTAACAGTGCTTTGGTTATAGTTATTTTAATATACATCTAAGATTTGATTCAAGTGAAACTATAGTTTAACTGATGTATCTCAGCTTCCTTCCCCCACCCCATTTTATTGCCTTATCTGAACTCATATAGCTACTGAACACAAATTTAACTCTAAACATATGGTAATGCCAACTTCCATATCAATCACTCAGTTTTCAGAGTTATTGCAATTAATAATAATCAATGTCTCATTGTTACAGTGGGCAAGTAGCCTCTTTTTGTGCAAATCATTGTTAATTTCTGATACTACAAAAGCTACCAATTTTCTTGTTAGTACTGGTCTCATGATTGAAATCAACTTCCTAGAAAAACTCTTCTGTCTTTGAAATGTCATTGTTTTCAAGTTAAACATACATTTTCCTGATGCCGTCTTTTTGCTTGCTTGTCTTCCTTCCTTCCAAGAGAATCAGTAACAGCATTTAGGTCAAGAACAAACACCTTTGGAACTTGATGAAAGTCACAAAACCTCTTCACACACACACACAAAATTAGATACAAAACTATATATTCAGGGAGTTCATGGATTCCCTAAAGTTCATCCATGTATCGAACAGGCATCTGTGGCCTCTGGGTTAAGAGAGACCTGACAAGTACATGGTCAGCTGTTATATACTCTGTGTAGCATGTCTAATTCCCTCCAAGGATCTTGAAGGAAGCTGCTTTCCAGTCCCTAAAGCTGAGTCCAAACAGCTGCAATGGCCAGTCCTTACCACTTCTCTAGACAAAGTTAAAATCAGGGGGTTCTAGGCTCCTTTCCTCCTGGAGCTTAACAGGATTAGAGCTGTAAGGGAGACTAAGATGGTTTGGCTTCTTTAAACAATGAGATGTACAGAAAAACCAGCATCCTTTTAGGTTCAGGGCCAAGTCACTGTTTCTTGCTGATAAGGACATCCAGGGTTAGTGGTAGACAACAAAACAGACAAAATAAGCATTTTTGTAACACTGGCTTAAGTAAAGGAAGTTTCCACTGATTAAGTTAATTAACTAGAGTTTTGCATTTAGGTTTTGTTGTCCAAGTGCAGCTAGTAATAAAATCTTACTTTGCCTAATTTTGTTTTCTTTGCATATTGTAAATTTAGTGACTTCAAAGGGAAGTGAGTAGTCAGTGGCAGGATTTGGATATTGCTAGATATCTTGGATCTTCTTGACCAAATGCCATATTAATCACACTTTAAAAGCCCATAAAATTATTTTTAAAAGCCCATAAATTTATTAGGTTCAAAGAGGCTATTGCCAAAATGTCTCCATTCGTTTTATTTAGTAAGTCCCACTTAATAGAAGTTCAATAATATTACCATCCCGAAACAGTGATTGGCTAAATACAATCAAATGATTAAAAGCTATACTCCTTTGATTAACGTGTTTAATGTTATAAAAAGGTTGGCAGAAACTCCTAGAACCTTATTTCGTGATATCCTCTTTAAATGACGTTAATATCCATATCATCCAGACCGCTCAGGAAGGATTGAGTTGCCACTCCTCTTCGAAATATTTCAAAATATTTCAAGGACCTGTCCCCTTTCTTCTGATGCATCTTCAGTAGACTGCCCCTTCCCCTACAAGCATGGGCTCAGTGGGAGTGCTTTTTTTTATAACTAATAGTTTTTGTTTTATTTTCCATTTAATTTTCACACACAGCCTTGGATCAGAAAGCATTTTTCCTCAGGCCTCACATGACCAACCAGATCACATGGTTCAGCACATGCCATTCTGCTTAATTAAGAAAGCTCTTTTGTGAAATCTACTTGCTTGCACTGCATATGTACTTTATACTTTGATAATATTAATACTGGTGTTCATTTTTCCAACCTGCAGAAAAGCACCTGACCTTAAGGCTTGGTCAAGAATTCTCTTATTGAATACTTCACAAATGAGAAGGGAAGAACTAGAGATAAATACTTCATACTTCATCAGGTCAGTTAAAATACACATTTTAACTCTCATCTAATAGGAAAAAATTCAACCATAGAGCAGAGAACTGCTTTCTATTTAAAAACTCACAGGGTGGACATCAGAGCCTCTACTTCTATTGATTGCCCATTTACTTAACTCTTATTTTATTTGAAATATTTTGCAAATTGAAGGAACAAGCATATGGCCTGTAGTGGTCTTATTGCAATACCTTACTCTGAATCCTAGAACTAATAGGAAATCTCTGGTTAAATCAATAACAACTATCAAGATTTGGGAGAGATGGAATTTAAGATAACTTATTATTTATTATGAGCTGATTTAATCCAATTTCTTAACCTCTAGAGGTTATTGAATGGAAATGTTTTGAAACATGAGTAGAGGAAGAACTGAAATAATACCACAAGGAGCAGAGTCAAGACTTTGGACACCTGCATTAAAAGGAAAGGAAAGTGTTTAAAGTGGAAGGGTTTCTGGGAAGGGACATTGTCACAAAAGCCATTTTAGTAGAGTCTGTCTTGGTTTTCAGCTCAAAATGATGACTGAACCCATTAGGCAAAAAATAAAATGAGCCATCATATTTCTAAAAGTAACTATGAATTACAAATGACTCTCACATATTCTGTTTTCTCTAAAAGTAGTTTTCAAAGCTTTTCAGCTTTTCATATTCAGATATGTACTTACTTGGAAATGAGTCTGCAGTATTGCATCTTAAGGATACGGAGTTGTTTGCAGCCCATCTGAAGGTTCTCAAGTATTTGGTCAGTAAACAGGATACAACCAGAAATATCCAAAATGTGTAGGTAGTGGCATTTTGCCGTTAACATCTCCATCGCTGAGTCAGTAATCTGAACACACAGCCAAAGTAAGTTCTGATTATCTCAACAAATTCTATCACAGGGAAGAACAGTATACTAGTCAGTTTGTGCTGCTGTAACAAAATATCATAGACTGGGTAGCTTAAACAGTAAACATTTATTTCTTAAAATTCTGGAGGTTAGAAGTCCAAGATCAAGGTGCTCGCAGATTCAGTGTCTGGTGAAGGTCCTCTTCCTGGGTTTGCTGATGGTCACCTTCTTGCCATATCCTTCTATGGCAGAGAGAGCACTCTAATTTCACACTATTCTTATATGGACATTAATTTTATAATGGGGACTCCACCCTCATGACTTCATTTGAATCCACCTTCCTCACATTGCGGGCTAGGATTTCAATCTATGAATTTGCAGAGAACACAAACATTCATTCCATAACTAACAGAATCAGAACCCCTGCAGGTTCTCTTTGACCACCTATCACATGATGAGCCTGTAACTCAAGTTAGTGATTTACCTCTGTTTCCAAATAAGGTCATAATAGTAAAATATTATACTTAAAGTGGCACCACTACTAGTGATCTTGCTGTTATTTTAGAGTTTTCTGGTTTGGATGAGGAACTTCATTAGAATTTCCTTAGAAATACCGGACACACCAATATGAGCAATTTATAAGATGCTGCAGTAATGGGATTTATCTTTAAACTTGATATACATCCTGAGGTATTACCAATTTGAAAAGTTTTAGTAACATTACATGTTAAAAAACTATATATATAGACATCCCTTGAGCTTAACCTGAAGACAATATCAGATTGCTATGAGAAGGGATCTGGGCATTTTTGATGGTTTGTGTGGGGAGTAACATGGTTCTAAAAAAGGGACAATTAGGTGAGACAGATGTTTGTAGACAGGGGAGAAAGAAGAGTAGACACCACAGCAACTACATGAATCTCACTCTGAGAAATTCTGCTGAGGGTTCCAATATCGTTAGTTTTTCCAGATGTTATGCAGAGATAATTCAACTCCACTTAAGAGATTATTCCACTTACAGTGTAGCTTTTGAATTTATAGCTGAAGTGAAACTTGCTGTAGAATCTACCAGTTACTCTCCCCAAAGGACTTTTTTTTTTTCAACTGGATTTAATTTATTTTTTTCAATGTCTGAACATTCTAAAAAACATATGTCATGAAGCTTGGCTCTTATTTTTAATATAAAATTGATAATTATGCAGAAAAATCCTTCAATTTGAAATGTACACTTTTAAGTTTGAAAAAATAGATGCTGTCATTGTTTAAGCATGCCCTGTTTCCAGAACATGCTAAGGACCAAGCTTTAGTATAGCAAATGAGTCTCACAAAAATGCCTTCAGACATTTGGCTATATGGGTCTCTGAGGACCTGATGTTATTGGAAGGAAAATACACAATGTGAAAAAGAAAAGACAATGAGGTGATGGAAAAGTCCAGGACAAGTGGAGTTCAGAGTGCTAGTTTTTACTGATACGGGGAATTGGAAAGAAGTCACACATTTTCTGAATGTTCCGTGGTGTGAGGTTATGTTGTTGGGACTACAGGGAAAGAGAACTGGAAATAGAGATGACTAACTACATTGTTCACCCCCAGATTTGTAATGTCCTGAACTCATTGCTGTTGAGCAGCAATTATTTTACTTGCATTTTATTTTATTTTTTTAAAGATTTATTTATTTATTTATACAAGCACTGGGTACAGTCAGAAACACGGGAGGGTGAGAGAATTCACCAGAGCCAGAGTGGAGAGCAGAGCAGACAGACTGACGAAGTACACTGCTGAGGGGAGCAGCGGGCGGCAGGAGAGGTCTGTGTGCCATGTGGGACCCTCGCCTGGCTGCTGGGGATCGAACTGGCGCTGCAGAGGCTGCGGGCAGCTTTGCAACCCAGCCCTCAACCACTGCGCCACCGGGGAGGCCCTTTATTTGCATTTTAATGCTAGATAGGGTGAGGTCACATTACTACTTATTGACCTTGGTGGTTGTAAAGAAGAGCTGACCTTCTAGGAAATAAATAAACTGACTATTAAAAATTGACCTTTGGGCTTTTGAAAAATCTAGCCTAAGGTGATGAGCCAGAATAATGTATTTTATGGCTCATCAAAAGCAATGTAGATAGAAAAAAATGTGTGTATATATATGTGTGTGTGTGTGTGTATACATATATATGGTATTTTTATTGCAGTAACATTGATTTACAACACTATATTTAGGTCTATATGTTCACACTTCTTCAGATGTATGTGACCACACCATACCCATACCAAAGCACCAATAATTCACCAAAGCACCAATAATCTTCCATCATATTCCATTGGGACCCCTCCCCTCCTGTGTCTCGACCCCTATCTTCCCATCTGGTGCTTCAATTCTGAGGTCAGATTTCTAGGTTTGCTTTGATTTAGTTTTATTTGTACCTTTGTTTTGTTTCGTTATATTCCACATATGAATGAAATCACCTGGTATTTGTCTTTCTCCTTTTGATTTATTTCATTTAACATAATCCCCTCCAGTTCCATACATGTTGTTGCAAATGGCAAAATTCCATTTTTTGTTGCTTAGTAGTATTCCATTGTATAAATATACCACATCTTCTGGTGTATTATATTAGACCGAGCTATAGCCTTATGATTTCTGAGTGAGGAACATTCAGATTATCCATATCTTCTGCATCAGAATATTCATGTCACCCACAGAAATGGTAAAGCTGAACCCTATTCTCCTTTACATATAGATTCTGAAATATGCCACTTCCTTTCCTTGATCTCATCTGATATCTTTGATGTAGAATAATTATTTTCATGATATCCATGTGATAGGCTCTAGTTTCTAGACAGAAAGGTAGTATCCACTGCACAGTCTTAGAAAGAATTCCCTCAGTTTCTTCTTACCAAGGAAACAAAAATCCAAAGCAAAACAAAACTCTTTGCCCCAATTCCTGTTTTCCCTGAGTCTTTCCTTTTTCATTCCCCTACTTTCCTTCCTAATTAGTAGAGCCACTAAAAAAGCCCAGTCTCCATCTGTGCCTGCCATATAGCAGGGCATTTCCCAGTGAGCCATGTGTTGCCCATGTGTCCATGTGCAATGAAAGCAAGAACCCTGTGAGCTAAGACTGCTCAAACATCATCATCCCCTGCCCAGTGCTGCTAGTGTGCTGAGTGCCTTGACCCAGCTCATTTCTAGAACCAGATTGATGCTGACCAGAAAGACCTCTGATTTCTGTAGTTCTAAACAATGGCATATTAAACAAAAGAAATTTTGCTGTAAACTTTCTGGCTTAATTTTGCCACAATTTACCACTCCCCCACCCCCTGCAGCTTTCTCTTTATTGTGGCACAGTTAACTATGGAGGAATCAGAAGTACTAGCATCCACTCACTGCACAACTAACTAAACAAAAGAAGCTAAATTTTTAGACCAACTAGAATGCAGGGCATCTTGACAGTTCTGGTGATGCTTAGGTAAATAGCAACCTGTTGGTGTTTACAACAGAAGAAAAGTTTGTTGATAACATTTCTGAGGATTTTTTAAAGATGTTTTAATTCTTTTTCTTCTGTGTATTTTGCTTCCAAGTTTTTCCTGTTTGGTTTTTATTTTACACTTTATGGTGTTTCTCTTATGTCCGGTAAGCCTCAACTACTTGCTCATAACTAATAGTGGAGGGCTAAAAACTGACTGGATGGAGCGGGTGCAAGATGTGGGCCTTCTGTACTTTCTACCCCAATAATCTAGATGAGCTATTTATTTGGAAACTGAAATGTCATTTTTTTTCAGTCTTTTTCATCTTGGGCTAGTCAGTGTTTCCAGAAAAGAGACTTTCAGTCTCCTGCCTGGAGGGAAAGGTCTGGCAGCCAAATGTTGGATGCTATGTTGTAAAAGTGCTTAAGTGTCTCAGGATTCTGCATTCAGCCACTTAATTCCTGTTTTGATATTTGTGCCCAAGTCCTCAGTTATAATCATGTTTCCCAAACCAGCAACCCTCTGTTTTCTATCTGCAGAATAGTTAATAGTGTATTTTGCCTTTAAGAGAACAATTTAGCAAAGTCTGGAGACATTTTTTATTGTCCTGACTTGAGGGGTGGACAACTGGGTGCTACCAACAGGTAGTGGGTAGAGGGCAAGGATTTGTTAAGCATCCCACAGTGCGCAGAGCAGGCCCCAGTACAGAGAATGATTTCATCTAAAATATCACTAATACCAAAACTAAGAAATCTGACTCTAGGAAATAAATCTCCAATCTTCTGTTGAGGATGGAGAGAGACAATTACCCAGAGGTGTGCAATAGTGAGAAGATGTAGGGATTTATTTACTTCTCAAGAACTTTTAACCTCATCTTCCTTATTTTAGTCACTGCCTTAACCCAGTTGTAGAGATAGTCAGTGCTGCCAAGTTTTGAAGATTATAGTGTAAATCAATTGTCAACTTAACCTTCAAAGCTGTTTCTGGCCTGCCAAATTAGTTAATGTTCTTCTAGCTTTCAATTTTGTTGCTTTTGTCTCCCTTCCTGTTTCCTTTATCAGTGTGGGTCCTTACTCTTCCTCTCAAGTTTTGGTAGGGTTTCAAGAGGAAGCAGAATTATATGTGGATATTTAATGTGCCACATTAATCCAGAGCCAGAGAGCTCTATTTCTTTATATGGAGATATGTCTTTAGTATATTAAGAGAAAAGAAAAAGGGTTTATGATACATTTTAGAAAGTATGATTCTATAAGTATTTGTCTCCAAAACAAAATACAAGCCTACAGCTGTCTACTTTCTTCATACATAGGAAAAATTCTGGAAGAATATATATAAAAATCCCAATGATAGTTACATCTGGATGATGGTATGGCAGTAGATTTTTACTTTCTCCTTTATGCTTCTATGTGTAGTCCAAACTTTTTATAGTGAGTACGTTTCTTTTGTAAATAGATACCAAGAAAAATTTCCAAACCCTTGAAAATAATTTATATAGTAATATATACAAAATAATACATACAAAACATGATTGTGCTTTCAGTATTACACCAGAACACTGTTTAGCAGACCTGCCTGAGGAAATTTGTAGGGAATTATGCCTTTGTTTGACATACTTTTTATGACTGGGTAGGGCCCAACCTTAGTAACTGAAGTTATATGTTAATTTCTCATATTTTTGTCCAGGAGAAATGAAAATCACTTGTATATATAGAAACTATAACCTTAAGTTTATGAATTTATTACCTTGTAGAAATTAGCCAATTTTGGGTCTAACCTAACAATAATTTCAACATTCTTTCTTTAGTCAGCTCGATCAAATGCTTTATGAACTGATGTAACCATTTTTGCTGGTTCTTTGATAATGAATTAAGTAAACCTTTGCTCATTTTTATATTTGTGTGAGAATTGTTTTTAACTTTTTCAAATTTTACTTTGACACAAATGAAATCATAAAGCTATTTCCAAGTTGGGGAAACAGAAAACAACCCTAATGAATACCTCACACTTAGCAAAGTTCTATGAGTCTAATTCCTGACTGCTATCCTACATGTGTTCTTTGGTCATACTTCAGTTTGACGTGTCTGAACTCCAACACCTGCACATACCTTTGGACAGCCAGCAATGCTGAGAGAGGTGAGATTAACACAGTAAATAGCCAGTGCTTTAATAATTTCATCTGACAGCTGGAAGCAATAAGAGACATCCAAGTGTTCCAAGATCAGTGAGCCTTTGCAGAATGCCTATAAGATATTCCAAAGTCAAAGATTTTTTCCCCCTAGTCTTTATTCATATGCTGTGTATATCTAAAGCTGTTTTACCCGTAACATTCATTTTGGTCCCTGAAATATCTTTGTTGCAAAAAAACAGGAAGTCATTATTATCCGAAATTTGCTTACCTCAAAAGATAGTCACACAAAGAAATCTGGAGTGAGAATTAGATGACAAACACTCTGGAGTTACCATGTCATGTAGTGAAAAGTGTCATTTTTGGAATTAACAGGCCTGATTTTAATTTCTTTTCTGCTACTTATTAGCTCTGAAATCTTAGCAATTAGGGAAAAATAACATTTAGCCTCTAGCATTGTTCTGAAGTGACAAAATATTTGCCTGAGATTTCTAGGACTAGAAAAGGTCTGAAAATCATTGAAAATTCATCCTTCTATCTTAGTAGTTCTTAATTTTCATTCCCACTTTATATAAAAAGAACTGAATGATAAGAAGAATCCATGAGAAAATAACAGTCAAAAGTTTATAACTCAGCAATTATATAGAAACAATGTAACCCACAAAGTACACCTAACAGTAATTACAAAAATATATTAATATGGCAGATCAGTAGAAATTGGAAACCATGACCAATCAACATAATACTAATACTGTCCTCATGAGAAAAGTCCCTCCCCAAGTAGGAATTGTAACCATCACCATGTACTTAACTGTGCTTAACTTCATTATGAAGCTGTTTAAATTCTAACAGTATGATATTAGAGATCACAGCAAATGACAGTTCACATTAGTTTTAGTTTTACATATTAGATTTTTAGTAATTCTAGTGGGTTACTGATAAGGTGTTATTTATATTTAAAAATGAATGTCCACTGGACTTCCTTTCAGAACTCATAACCTGTTGGATCAGGTCATGACTCTGAAAGTAAAGTCACCCATGGGCTTCCCTCCCACTACATGTGCTGTGCTAATTTCTTCTCTTTTTAGCCCTAAGGAAGACTGGCAACAACTAGTCAGTCACTGTTTTCTTTAGCAAGTTAATAGAAGAAGGAAAGTTTCCAGGAGGGGCACTTCAGCATAGTAGATCAGACTAGGACTATAGTGTGAGACAGAGAGGGATTAGTTAGAAGCCAGGCTCTGCCACTGTGGGTTACAGAAACTGAGCCACAGTACCTCCTTGGTGAAATGAAAATGATAACACCCATATTAAAGGATGATTATACAGATTACATGAAATTACTTACACACACACATACACACGCACAAATACACATGTACATATATGATCTGGCTTGGCTATATCTATATCTATATGTAGCTATAAAAATATATATGCACTGTTTCTTGAGAGGCATTGTAGTACATTGATTAGTGCTTGGTACATAGTAAGTACTTAACAAATGTTAACTATTATTGGGATTTGCATATGGCACCAATAATTATAATAATAATAGAGATTGTACATTTGTATAGTATTTTGAGGAAAACTAAAAGATATTGGTTATTTAATCCTAATTCTTTCCTGTAACTACTTGCAGAACTTATCTTTTTCAACTGACTGACTGCTTAAAATACAATACCAGAATTCCTGTATTGTGGCTAACCCTGTGTGAATCTCTCTTCTCTGGCAACTAAGTAATACCAAATTTGGAAGAGCAATTTGTCAGAGGATAAGTGAGTTCCCTTTCAGTGAAGATAATTTAGGATAAGGGGCACGCACACCCAGTGTGGTACAGAGGTAAATCAAGCTTTGAAGGTCAGAATTAGTGGTTTTGAATCTCAACTTGGAAAGTTGACAGGTTTTTCAGTGAGGGTGCAATGAAACAGTGACACTATCTGGAAATTGACTAGCTTTTTATATTCTGTTCAAATATTTAAAATACAGTAAGTTCTCAATATTAAGTTGGCTGATCGATCCTTTATAAATGCCTTCAAGAATGTAAAGAATTCGGGCCTCCCTGGTGGCACAAGGGGTTAAGCACCATACTATGAAGCAATCCACAGCCTCTGAGGCACGAGTTTGATCCCTGGCTGGCCAGAGAGAAACCCATATGGCAAAGCAGACCTCTCCTGTCTCGCCCGCTGCTCCCCTCAGCAGTGTATTTCAGTCAGTCTGCCTGTTCCCCACTCTGTCTCTGGTGGGTCCTCTCACCCCCCACATCTCTGGCCTTTACCCCAGCTCTTATATGCATAAATGAATAAATCTTTTTTTAAAAAAAAGAATATTCAAGATCAATTAAAAAAAAAGAATGTAAAGAATTCCATTTTAGTAAAACAAGAATTCTTATGTTGCAAAGAGTAGATCAAAATTGTTTTCTGCTAAGAGATTGCATAGAGTTCAAGGAACCAGAGAGCAGCATTTCAATAGTGCAGCGGTAATCACATTTGCGTCACAAGGAACTAGAGAAAACATACAGCAAGGAGGGTTACTTAAGCTATAAGAATAATTTATAAAAGGATGCAAACAAGGTTTAAAGGGAGATTGAAGCCTCTTAGTGTCTGGAACCATCTTCAGTAGCATCTGTCAGTGTCTTAGCTTGAATCAGTTCTGCTTTAAGTCTTTCATTCTTTATAAGGTCTAATATTCTATATGATGCATTCATAGTAGCATTTTTATCTGCGGAATATCTGAAGTACAAAGATTGGCTCAAAGCTTTATGCTTGGCATAAAGTATTGCAGATCCAAGAACTAAGTCATAACCTTTCCTCTCTTATAATTCATATTTTCCTGTGGAGACCTGTAAGTCAAAGTCTGCAGGCATGTTTCAACCTAATCACTCATGAAATTCCAGTTCCTCCCTACAGATAAGATTATTCTATGCAGTTTTGGCTTCAGTGCTGTATAATTATACATATGTCAATGCTGTTGATTTTCTTTTCTTAGAAAATGCTATACTAAGCTTCTTCCAAGTCAAAATCTGTTATAGTCAAGATGGAGATAAAAATACAAAAAATATCAAGTTGGCTGCTATCCCAAGTATTATATCAACCAATTTTGCTATGGGTTAGGAATCTTGAAGAAAACTTCCAAATCTCCTAGTGAGTTAAATCATTTCGTATCTCCTGAGCTGAGTCACAGTGTAGGGCTTAATAACTACATTCCTCAATTGGGTATGTAGAGGAGACTGAGTTTCACTCATATTAACCGACTGCCACAATAATTCCTTCTGCCAATATTCTGTTTTAAATCACCTCGAAGGGTAGCAGCTCCTAGTCTTACCCAGTGGTGCATACTTATGACACCATTTCTTGAATGTTAGTTTTATAAGGTTATGATTAATTCTACTACAAAGTTTTTGGGGTTTTTTGGGGTACGGGTGGGGGTAGAGAGCTTTTCCTATTGATAAATCCAGAAAAATTTTGTGTGTCTAGAATCATTTTCTACAATGTGGACTATTTTGATTGCCTCAAAAGCTGAAATATATCTTCCACAGTTTTAAGTAAAAATATTCAAAACTACAGCTTCTTGGGCCTTAGGTTGCATGAAGTTGTAGAGTTGTAGCCCACCAAAGAGAGTCTTGCCTCACCAGGTATTAGAGCAGATGGGAGTGGCCTAGGCACACTGAGTTGTGAAATCTTGGACTTGCCCTCCAAACCAAGTTATGCAAAGCCAGCCTCCACACTCGTTCTGTTTCTCATTCCCAAGAAAAAGGCAATTCAGAATTTATACTTTAATGAGTTACACAATCCTCCTCTCACCTCTTCCATTTAGAGATCTCTGGGAAACAATAAATTCATGATCTCCCATTTTTGGGACATAATGGAATAAGAAATGATGTAATCAAGGAAAGCTATCAGTCCAGTAGAAAAAAAAGAAGGCCTGGAATCTGAAGTTGTCTGTGACCTTAAGTTAGTTATTTAAATCTCAAGTTTCCTCATCTGTAACAGAAGAATGAAAATAACTAATTACTTATCTCACATCATGATTGAAAAATGGAAGGAAAGTGTGTGCTCCATAAGCACTCATCAGGGATAATACCCTATGCAAATGGTGGCTTTTGTCTCTCAGCTGTGGAACCAGAGAGATTCTGGAACAATCTCATCTGTTGTTTAACACCAGAGGACAACCACCTTCAACATGCTGAAGGCATTGGGTTGAGGTAATATTGTGCGCAGATTTTGATTGGAATTTGATAGAGAGGGGCCTTGGAGTCACAGCATGAAGAATCAGAGCTCCTGTGAGAAATGTACAGGCTCTCACTTCATGTCAGGCGAGGCAATGAGAGAAAACTAGATATGTTGCATAAATGGAAGATCAAAAACAGATTGGCTGCTTAGGTTTAAGAAACAAAAGAGCCATAAAACTCATAGTATTGTAAGCAAGTAGGATTCTGATGTTTATTTTTCTTGCCTTTTTTTTTTTTTTTTTTTTTTTTGCCTTCAGACAATATGACAGGTTTTGTTTAATTTTTGACAAGTTTCATCTTACATAGGATAAGTTCATGCTCCAGGAGGCAGTTTAAAAGGCTGGGAGAAGTCTCTAAAGGATTATCTTCCTTTTAACACATTCTCTTATAATTCTTCTCTCTGTGGATACTCAACATAAAAAGAACAGATGTGTGTATTCATTTAGCAAATCTGTCAGTGCTTCAGTTCTCCCCAAGTGATTCTCCCCAGTGAGAGTGGGCAATAAGCCAGGACTGGTGTGGAGTGTTCTCGGTATCAAATATTTCTCAGCCAAGAAAACGTTGTACCCATGACTCCAGTATCTGCTGGAACCTTATAGACTATGGGAAACAGACAAGTTGTCAGATCCCACATCCTTTGAAGTCTGGTGAATTTCTGATTCTATTGAATTGTCTCTACAATTAGAAATATTGGAAGCAATATCTAGTATCAGAAGCAACAGAGAATACTAAGCTTAGTTGTTTTGCTCATAGCCTTTGGAGAGCGAATAAAGCCTAGGTTTTTGGTAGTTTCTATGTGTCTCACAGTTGATTCCAGGTGGCTTAGGTCTCAAGGGTATGTTGTTCTATTATAAATTCTAATAGACCATTCCTGGTGTGCTATAAAGCACAGCTTTTTGTTAAAAAGATCTTACTGGGCTTTGTGGGAATTACTTTTCCCACAGGTGCCAGATAGCCACTTCTTAACTCTTAACAGAGTTTCCTTAGCTTTGAATCTGGGGCCATATGGGATCATCATCAATAACAGTTTAGTCAATTTCCTTAAAGTAACCTTGAGTAATGAATGAGGTAAAGAATTTTCCTGAGTAGTATGTTCAAGAACTGAAGTGTCCAGACATCTAAATGTTCCAGCTTCCCATATAGGAGATTTGAGAGCTTCCTCTGAACCATGGGCCAAGGAATAAGACCATTTTGGAAGGGGAACCTCTGTTTGATGCTTCCTTTGTAGCCCACAATCATAACTTTATCCCTGGAGAAGAGGTGGAGTTATTGAAATCTTATGCTTTGATGATTCTTAAATGACTTAATCTTGGAAACTGAATAGAAATCAATGTTAGTTGTTGTTGTTGTTTTTAATGTTGCTATGTAGAGCCAATACATCTTATCCACCATGGGCATTTTAAGTCTATGTGTCAAAGCCACTAAAATAAATTTTAGTTGAGCACTTGGGGGTGGAGTCTATCAGTTGGAGAGAGTGACTGATGAGAATCTTGCATCAAAAATATTTTACAATAGAAAGTTTAGTGATTCATATTAAGAGTTTAAGTTCAGAAAAGAGTCACCGGAGAGTAATGCTGTTAGTGCAAGAATGAACCCAGCATTAACATTAGGACAAGACATTCAAGAGTCCACCTCTGCACTGAAATGTCCAGAATAGACTGACCATAGGCTGAATACATTACTGAATAAAGTAGGTATTCTGAGTACCCCTAGTACTTTCTGACCTGAGTATGTATGTAGACACTCCAGTCTAGCTGTAAGGATTCATACAAAATATACTTTTCAAACTATACTTTCAGACCACAATGAAATGAAATTAGAACTCAATAACAAAGGTAGAAAATTCCAAAGTTTTTAGAGATTAAGCTAACACTTAATCTTGGATTGAAGATTAAGTCTCAAAAGAAATTGAAAAATGGAAGCAGTACTTAAAGGGAGATAAATATATATATATAGTACATATATATATATAGTACTTATATATATATATATATATATAAAAGTACTTAAAGGGAGTTCTTAAGTGTGTGTGTATATGTGTATATATATATATCCTGTGAATGCATCTACTAGAAAAGAAGAATGATCTAAACCCAATAACCAGGGTTCTAACTTTATGACACTAATAAAAGAGCAAATTACTCCAAATTAAGATGGAAAACAAAAAAGAAAAACTATAGCAGAAAACAATGAAATTGAAAACTGGAAAGCAATAGAGAAAGTCAACTAAACAAAAAAACTGGCTATTTGAAAAGACCAGTAAAATTGATAAACCTCTAGCTAGGCCAGCTGGGAGGGAAAAAAAAAGACACAAGTTACTAATATCAGAAATGAAAGAGGGACTATTACCACTGATCCCCAGGACATTAAAAGGATACTAAAAGAATATTACAAATAACTCTATACCACAAATGTAATAACCTAGATGAAGCGATCCAATTCTTTGGCAAAAGACACCACCAAAACTCACACCTGGAGAAAAAATCTGAATAGGTCTATACCTATTAAAGAAATTGAATCAATAATTAATAACCTTACAAAACAAAGACTAGGCCCAGATGGTTTCACTTGTGAATTTTACCAAACATTTAAGAGAGAACTCTGGAAGCTGTTTTAGAAAATGGGGACAGAGGGAACATTTATTATCTCATTTTATGAGTCCAACTTTATCTTATCACCAAAACCACACATAGACACAAAGTAAGACAATTACCATGAGAAAAACCAATATCTCTCATAAACATAGATGCAGACATCCTCAACAAATAGTAGAAAATCAGATCCTACAATCTATAACAAATGTGATTTATTATAAATAGGCGAGTCAGTTTCAAAATTAAAAAAATCAGTTCATGTAATCCATCACATTAGTAGGCTAGAGAAGAAAAATTATATGATTGTATCAAAAGATGTAAAATTGCATTTGACAAAATATGATTAAAAACAAAACCTCTCAGTAAACTGGGAATAGAGTGGGAACTTCCTCAACTTGATAAAAAACTTATACAAAACACCTGTAGCTACAAAGCATAACGGTGAGAAACTGTTATCCTCTAAAACAGGGAACAATGTAAGGATCTCCTCCCTCACCACTCTTATTTAATATCATATGAAAGTCCTAACTAATATACTAAGACAAGAAAAAGAAATAAAGACATGTTCCATCTGCCAAGTAGACCCTCTCTCTCCAAAGTTTGAGCACTTTTACCCATACAGAGGTGGGAGGGGTGAGGGCTTAACCAGAGAGGACCAACATGACACATGCTTAAGAAATTGTAACCAAGATATATGTGAATTTAGGTTAATAAAGATGGAAAAATTTCTGAGACTTAGGGGCACATAAGTTGTCATAAACAAGCTGCTAATTTAGTACCTAAGTGTGTACATCAATAAGCTATTGCACTGAATTAACTGGGATATTGAAAATATGTTTAAAATTATAATCCTAGAGAAAACAATGATCCATTTTCTTTTTACTGGTTTATTCCCTTATACCTCTCTCAAGAATAATAGCAGTGTTTATGAAATGTTACAGAATTTTAAAATACCCTTCCATACCTAAATGTATCGATTCATTAGGAAAAGTGAAAATGAGTAAATTATGTCTTCTAAGAGGACTTTTGAAAATATTTCCTTACCATTAGGCGCAGCTTAGCTGCCAAGATTACCTGTTTTCTAATTGTTTTAAGTCAAATTATCAAACTGTTACACTAAAGGGCATATTTTTTATTTACTAATATGTTCTTTTTTATTCTTTTTTATTAAATAGAATAATAATAATAGGTAATACTACGCACTCTGTCAGGAACCATGCTAAGTACTTAGATGTTTCATATTTAATCTTCACGTCTAAAAGACTTTTATTATTACATCCATTTTTAAAAGCGAGGACCTGAAACACAGGGAAGGAAACTAACTTGCCCAATCACACATCTTGACAGAGCCAAATTTGGAAAATTCTGTAATTCTGACTCTATAACAGATGCTGGAAAGCTACCAAATTTTTACTTGTAGGCCGTATCTTGTCACCTATATTTGTAGAACCTACCCTCAAAGAATGGTTTCTACATTTTTAAATGTTTGAAAAAAAATCAGAAGGGGAATAATATTTTATGACGTGAAAATTATATGAAATTCAAATTTGATTATTTGGAACACATTAACTCTTGTTTGTTTATATACTGTCTATGACTTTTTGTAATCTATAATAGCAGAAACTGTATGGCTTGCAGCCCAAAATGTAAACTGGCTGTTACAGAAAATCTTTACAGAAAGGTTACCAAAAAAAGCTGACCCCTGCTCTGAGTGCCAACTCCTGTCTACCTCACAATTATAGCCACTATAGAAGCAATGAATTGTGATATTAATCAAGTTACTTATAATCACGTGGTGATATAAGGGGCAGAATTGGAATAAAAATTAGAACGTCTGATAGTCTGGTCCACATTCCCAAAATTATACTATTGCCATTGCTGCCGAACTTAATCTACATATTTTCATGGGAGAAAGAGCTTTGCTCCTTATATGGACATTTAATTTTATTTATTTATTTATTTATTTTTACTTGCAACTTCTCTGTTTTATTTTATTTTTTTAATAATAAATTTCATTTTTATATTCCCCATACAATTGCAACCCCCTTATTTTGACCCCAATCCCTCCTCTCCCACCCCCTACCCCCCATAGAGTGTCTCTGGTTTGTAGTTTTTTGTTGATTTTGATTTTCACTTTCTTACAGTTATTCATTTTCTTGGTCCCTTATTTAAGTTTTCTAGATTCCTGCTATGAGTGAGACCATCTGGTATTTTTCTTTTTCTTTCTGGCTTATTTCGCTGAGCATGATCCCTTCCAGCGCCATCCATGTTGCTGCAAATTGCATGTGTTTATCTTTTTTGAATGCTGAGTAATATTCCATGGTGTATATGGACCACATCTTCTTGATCCAGTCATCTATTTTTGGGCATTTGGGCTGTTTCCAAAGCTTAGCTATTGTAAATAATGCTGCTATAAACATAGGGTGCAGGTGCTCTTTGAAATTGATGTTTATGTGTCCTTTGGGTAAATACCTAGGAGTGGAATTGCTGGATCATATGGAAGCTCTATGTTTAGTAGGTCCAGAAATCTCCACACAGCTCTCCATAGCGGTTGGACCAGTTTGCACTCCCACCAACAGTGCAGAAGAGTTCCTTTTTCTCCACACCCTCGCCAACATTTGTTGTTGCTAATTTTTTTAATATGTGCCATTCTCACTGGTGTAAGATGGTATCTCATGGTAATTTTGATTTGCATTTCCCTGATTACAAGTGATGTTGAACATTTTTTCATATGTCTGTTGGCCATTTGCATTTCCTCTTCAGAGAAGTTTCCTTTTAGCTCTTCTGCCCATTTTTTGACTGGGTTATTTTCTTTGTTGTTGTTGAGTCTCATCAGCTCTTTGCAGATTTTTGTGATCAGTCCTTTATCATTAGTGTTGTGTGCAAAAATGTTCTCCCAGTTGGTGGAGTTTCTCTTTGTTTTTGTTATTGTCTCTTTTGCTGTGCAGAAGCTCTTTAATTTGATGTAGTCCCAGCTGTTTATCTTTGCCTTCACTATTACTGCTTTGGGTGATGTGTCTGTAAAGATGTCTTTGATGTGAATATCACGTAGTGTTTCGCCTATATTTCCTTCTATGTATTTTATGTTTTCAGGTCTTATGTCTAGTTCTTTAATCCATTTTGAGTTGAAATTTGTGTATGGTGTGAGGTAGTGGTTAAGCTTCATTCTTTTGCATGTAGCGACCCAGTTTTCCCAGCACCATTTATTGAACAAACTTTCTTTGCTTCAATGCATAGTCTTTGCTCCTTTGTCAAAGATTAGTTGACCATAAATCTGTGGGTTTATTTCTGGATTTTCTATTCAATTCCATTGGTCTGTGTGTCTGTTCTTGTTCCAATACCATCCAGTTTTGATGATTACGGCTTTGTAGTATAGTTTGAAGTCTGGGAGTGTGATGCCTCCATTCCCTTCTTTTTTTTTTCAGGAGAGCTTTGGCTATTCAGGGTTTTTGGTGATTCCATATGAATTTCATCAATAATTGTTCTATTTCTTTAAAGAATGACATTGAAATTTTTATTGGAATAGCATTGAATCTGTATATTGCTTTTGGAAGGATGGCCATTTTAATAATGTTTATTCTTCCAATCCATGAGCAGGGGATGTCTTTCCATTTCTTTGTGTCTCCTTCTATTTCTTTTAACAGTGTTTTATAGTTTTCTTTGTATAGGTCCTTTACCTCTTTTGTTAGATTTATTCCCAAATATTTGATTTTTTTTTGTTTCGATAATAAAAGGGATGGGTTTTTTTAATTTCTTCTTCTTCAGATTTATTGTTTGTATATAGGAAGGCTACTGACTTTTGCGTGTTGATTTTGTATCCTGCCACTTTACTGAACTGATTGATGAGTTGAATTAGTTTTTCTGTAGAGTTTTTGGGATTCTCTATGTATATTATCATATCATCAGCAAATAGTGATAGTTTGACTTCTTCTTTTCGTATTTGGATTCCTTGTATGTCTTTCTCTTGCCTTATTGCTCTGGCTAGGACTTCCAGTATTATATTGAAAAGCAGTGGTGAGAGTGGACATCCTTGTCTTGTTCCAGATCTTAATGGAAATGCTTTCAGGTTTTCACCATTGAGAATGATACTGGCTGTTGGCTTGTCATATATGGTCTTTATGATGTTGAGGTATGTTCCTTGTATCCCAAGAATTTCAAGGGCTTTTATCATGAATGGGTGTTGCACTTTGTGAAAAGCTTTCTCAGCATCTATTGATATTATCATATGGTTTTTATATTTCTTTTTGTTGATGTGTTGGATAACGTTGATTGATTTTCGGATGTTGAACCATCCTTGTGTCCCTGGCATGAATCCTACTTGGTCATGGTGAATTATCTTATGGATACATTGTTGGATTCTGATAGCTAAAATTTTATTGAGGATTTTTGCATCAGTGTTCATTAGGGAGATTGGCCTGTAGTTTTCCTTTTTTGTGTTGTCCTTGTTTGGTTTTGGTATTAGTGTAATGTTGGCTTCATAGAACGTGTTTGGTATTGTCCCTTCCTTCTCAATTTTTTGGAAGAGTTTGTGAAGGATAGGCACTAATTCGTCTCTGAATGTTTGGTAGAATTCATTTGTAAATCCATCAGGTCCTGGGCTTTTATTTTTGGGGAGGTTTTTGATTACCATTTCAGTTTCGCTGCTTGTAATTGGTCTGTTTAGGTGTTCTATTTCTTCTTTATCTAGCTTTGGGTGATTGTAGAGTTGTAGGAATTTGGACATTTAATTTTTTAGTTAAGGTATAAGCATAGAAGTAATTCTTTAACAGAGTAATTCTTATTTGCTTTGAATATTGATCACCATTTATTTGGATTTAACCTAAGAATATATAATCTTATGGATCTCTATATGCAATTTTGGCATAATAAATGTACATATACATTGACATGTGTGTGCACTATAACATGTTTAATTTACACACATATTAGACGAGTAGATATACATTTACATATACTCACATGTAAACATAAATCTAACATGCTAAAACTTGTACATGTAGTAAAATGTAGGTATGTATTCACATAGATATTTACATATTAAAAATACACTTATTTTTGTAGCATATACACATGTTTAAGCCCTAGTGGTAGGTCATTGCAAAACTGATTTTCCCCTCTCTAAATGCCCTTTCCTTTAAAAAAAAAAAAATTTCTGTTTTTTGATTGAGTGACATTGGGTTACAGTGCTGTTTGTGTTGAGAAGTATAGGTTTCTCCTCTTCAGGTAATGTTATCTACTACCCAAGCACCTATATAGTCCTTTGTGTGCCCTTCCCACTTTATTCTTGCCCCTCCCTCTCTGGTGACCTCAGTTCTACAGTCAGATTTCTAGGGTTTGTTATTAGTTTGTAAATACCCTTTCTTAGTCAGCTATCTCAACCTACCAACCCCAAAATAATAAAATATTTTTGCCTGGCTATATAATTTTCACCACAATTAACCTGTGTAAAGAAAAACATGCTCATTCAGATTCACATTTATAGCATATCTCATTCCCAAAAAGGGAATGAGAAAATACAAGGTGGATTAAGGGAATATAAAAAGCAACCCAAGTAAATGATTGGATTTATTCTATTGCTTCTATCCAGACAACTTAAGACAGCTTCCAATAACAATTAAACCAATTATTTTGCCAAACTTGGCAATCCTAATTAACTTAATAAAATGCACAAGGAAAAGTTTCTTGAGAAATACTTAATTACAGCTGTATCAAACATCTCTTCCAAAATGCATGTGCCTTTCAAAAGCACCAAATTTTTTTGACATGATCACTAAATAGCTAATATTCTCAGAAAAAAATAAAGTTGGAGAAAGTAATTAAATCCAGATCCTAAAAAGTCAGTATATCTGAGGCTCCAGGCAATCAATCTGTATATGCTGTGGTTTCCAGTAAAACACTAAAATGAGGTAATTTTTTATTCTTATGTTCATAACTCTTGCAAAACTTAAACGGGGTAAAAATGTTTATCTCCTCATTTTTCTTATTAAATCATTACGTACATGGAAGTTTTTAATGTCTTGTATTCAAGAGAGAATCTCCTATAGTTACCTTTTATGAAGTAACTATACAAGAGAGAAAATTTTCAGTAAATTGTAGATAGTCTAAATGTCTCACTTTAATCAGTTTATTTTACTCCATTTCCTTCTCTTCTATAAATTTAGATAAGGAATTATAGAATTGTCTTAGATGTTACTTTCTTCTCCCCCCCCGCCCCGCTTTGTCTCTTTTGGGACTTAATATTTGGACTGGCGAAGGCAAGGAGGCGGATATTATCACATGCCCAGAAATGTGAACTTTAGAACACTGAAAGAGATAAAATTGGTTAAAAACCTCTTCTCTCTCTCTCTCCCTCTCTCTCACAGACACACACACACACACACTCTCTCTCTCTCCAAAAGCAGGCATGAGAGAGGGATAATGAGAAAAAGTACATTTTTTTCCTAGCAAACTTGAAAAGAACAGCTGATCTTGTGCAACATGTAATTAATTTCCATGTGCCCATTTTCCTGTGTTTTCTTCTTTAGATCACTGAATATAAAGGCATATCAAGTTTCAAAAGATCACATTTTTTAAAAGCTATCCCAAACTCTACTGTACAATTATATAGTTAGCATATGGATTTCATTTGAAATCTCAAAGCACCTATAAATAGTATAATTTTCAGTCTCCAAAGAGTGAAACTAAAAATGCCTGGAACCCATAGACTCAAAGAGAAATGGCAGAGCGCCTCAGACTTTGTTCAGCACTCTCTCATCCCAAGTAACATTTTAAAAGTAATAAATGATGAATATAAGCAGCCATGTCATTATTCATGATAGGTTTCAATACTTCTAAATGATTTATAGTTATTATTCAAATGTAATTAATCACCATATATGAAATAAAACCCAATATTTGAAATATTTAACAATTTTATTTAAATAATCCTTGTTCTAGCACCTTGTCAAAGATATCTCGAAAACCTGAGGAGGTCATAATTATGGATAAAGTTTTGTGTGTATAGTTAGTTTGTTGTGAAGTTACAGGACTTAGGATCAGTCATTTAAGCTCGCTGGGCCTTATTTTCCTCATCTGTAAAAACTGGGGAGTTGGTTTAGATGGTTCTAAGATTCTGTCAGCTCTAGAATTCTAGAATACGCTAATCTAAAGCATATCAAGTGTATATATTTTATGTGTATTATACACACACACACTGGCCCATCAGTGTATATATTTTAACACTCATAAGTTATGTTATAAAGTATTTCAAATTCATGAAAGACAACTTTGTTTGCCATGTTCTGTGGATTTCTCAACTATCACTTGCTTTATTTTTCATGTATGGGATAAATTCTTTAATCTTAGTAAGAGAGTTTCTTTTTTCTCTCTCACCCCTCCACCCCCAAGTTTCATAGATGGTTGTGGTTTTGAACTCTCTGGACAATTAAAATGGAGCTTCATTTTCCACATGCCTAGACATTGGTTCCATTTAAAATGTTACCTTCCATGATTTTACTAGTAGGTGACCTGCTTTATGTGGTCTTTCAGTACATGTATGCCATATGATTTAGGTTTTTCTTCTCTTAACAATACATTGAATGTTCAGTATTGTGATAAATATTGCATGAACTTGCTTGCACTAGCTACATTATGTCTTCCTGCGTGTTACTCAAGACCAGATCTAGGAAATATACCATCCTCATAAGTTCTTCAAGTACCAGTTGAACACTTAATCATTTATCTTATCCAACTACTTATCTTTGGGCTTTCCATGCTAGTAAAGTATACTTCCAACTATGTTTGAGTAACTTACATTCCTAATTGTTAAGTAACTAGTAAATTTTTTAAACTTCCTTAATTTTTGTGGTTAGATTAGATAACAGTTTTCTCTTCAGAACACTTTCTTCATAGAAGACTTTTACCATCATTCTCTAAGTAAAATGGCTACCTATCCCTACTTAACCTATGATTCTAATATCAGGAAGGGAGAAAGTACAATGGAAAAAACAGGAAAATGAATCCTCTAAAGTCACAGTAGACTGTGGACATCTAATTTAAAGTCTGGTGTTGATCTTAGCTCAACCAAGATCACATGTGTTGTTACATTTCCAATTCATTTTTTTTACTGTGATCTGAAAAGTTTATTCAACTTGTGGTGAATTTTCAATAATAACTCTTTAACAGAAAACCTTATTATTTTTTTTTAAACCTTATTATTTTTATCTTATTATATAATTACCTTACCCGAATTCCGTTGTCAGTGATTTTATAACACTCAGCTAGAGAAAGTTCCTTCAATTTTTTATGTCTGGAAAGTATCATCAAGCCCTAAAAGTATTTAATAGAAATATTTTTAATTTAGTATAGAAAGTATATTTCCAATAAGATAACAACCACTCACACAAACTGAAAATATTTAGCCTGTCTTACATTTCTTGACTTTTAATAAATCAGTAAAATCACTTTGGATTAGGCAGTGTCATTAAATGAAATTTTCAAGTTGTTTCTAATGTTTGGGGAAAAAGTGTCACAGAATCCCTGAGCCAGAAAACTTACCTGTCACCTCTTTGCAAGTAAATGTTACCTGAATCAGTATAAATAAATCTTTAAGATCCCTAAACGTACAATTTTATTTTGAAATACCTCATGTGGCTCATGTATCTGTTTGACAATAAATTTTTATTTATGCCTAATCTAAAAATCTTTATTTTTGCCTTAGTTAGTTGAAGAGGGAACAGATCTTTTTATTATAGCCTAGACTATAACAACTGGACCATAATCATTCGTTAATAGCTCACTTCTTCTTTTTAGTTGAAATCTTTCTTTTTTACTTAAAAAAATAGGTTGTATTTTTTTAGTCCTTAAATATTTTATGTATGGTCTTGCAGTTCCATTTCTCAGTATTTTATCCCCTAAACTAAATAAGATTCCATTCTCCTGTTTTACATCCAAATCATCACATTACTTTTATAATTTCATAACATATGTTTCCTAGATTAAGTTGACAAGTGCAATTTCTTACTCTTCTGTGATTCCAGAATTGTCCAGCAGAGAAAATACAAGAAGTGGTATATAGATTTGTCCTTTTTTCATTTTATTCGCAGGACTGATTCATATTTTATTGTTCTTAAATACAACTGTACCATAATTGAAAATGTGTTATGCAAAATTGTTGTTTTTTCACTGGTACATACATTAAGCCCTTTCACTTTTTTTAAAAAGAAGACCAGAGGAAAGAAAAACATACATGAAATTCTGCACAGTTGAAACAACTGTTTCAACTGCAATTTCTAATTTCATTGAACATTTCTATATACCATCCCAAAATAACATCACTCTTTTTATTCTTTGAATTTCATTGTGAAAATGGATTCTTTTCTAGGAACACCTTATGCTTTCTGCCTCCTTGTTTCAAAATAAAGAATGACCAAAACCTGTGAAACCAGTGGTCTGTGTTTCACATATGGATGCTCTTTTATTCATGTTAGAAGAACTGGAATTTAGATATTCCCCCAACAGAAAAAAAAATTGTTGGAACAAAAGTATTATGTGAATGATACAAAGGTCCTTAATTGAAATGAGTATGAACATATGTAGTTTTATTTATACATATGAATGAATATAGGTTTTTTATGAACATGTAGTATGCATAGTGCATATTTTTAAAATTCATATATATGATGGCAAAACAAAGAAAAAAACCTGTTTGTATGTATGTGTGTATAAATACATTTCCTGGAAGCATTTGAAAATAAGTTTAGATTCCTGATAATGTTTACCCCTAAGAATTTCTGTATGCATCTGCGTGCTTCACCTTAGGAAGAAGTACATGTTTCTATGTATTGATATAGTATTATAACTGAAATTAACAGTAATATTTAACTATTTAAATATTTAAATTTGTTTTTAAACAGGACCCATTCAGAGTCCATGCAATGCATTTGATTGAAATGTCTCTTAAGCCTTTTTTTTTTTTTTGTCTTTCAAAACAGTGACTGTTCTAAGGATCCTCTGCCAGACATTACATAAAATGTCCCACATTTTGCATTTGTCTGATCATTTTCATGATTAGATTCTAAATAAATATTTTTTGTAAAAATACTAGCTAGGTGCTGTTGTGCCCCATTAGGAAGCATATATATCAGTTTGTTCCCTATTGGTGATGCTGCTAAGCCTTGTGATTCAGATAGTAATTATTGGATCTTTTCTTTAGAACTATATTTTCATTTTTATTTAATATAATCTGTGTTGTAAATCTTTGAGACCAGCAACCTCCTAGTCAATGGTTTTAACATTAATTGGTGATCCTTCTCAAAAGCATTTATTTCATTGTAAGTTGAAAAAGTCTAATTTTTCTAATTCAATCCTTCTACACTTTTTAGCTGGTACCAATTTAAACTTTTTTTTTCTAGAAGTCTTTCCCTTGAATTCTTCTGAATATTTTTGGAAGGATAAATAATATAATTTTCTATATAGCTAAATACAATTAATTTTTTATGTGACCTATTAATAATGATCATTTTCCCAAATTCCCACTGGGCACATTTACAAAATGGAGTTACTGTTTTGATTAGTGTGACTATGTTATTTGTTGGCAAAGCAAAAATAATACCCCATTATAGGACTGAATATTTGGCGTAATTTTAAAACAAACAAGTCATGTTTTGTATATCACATTGAAGTGGATGAAACTTTGTTAAAGCTTATTAGCAGTCTGAAAATAAGACTTATTCTTTAATATTTGCACATGGATTTTCTAAAAGCACTATGATATTGGAAGCTGGAAAGGCATTATGAAATGTTAACATTAGAATAAAATATAATGTAACTTATCTGGCAGCCACATCACTATAAATCACCCTTACTTACAGTATGTATCTGTAGAAACTACAAACACTGTAACACAAGCACACCTATACTAAAATTAATGCAGAACAGTATTAAAGAATATGTAAATTTTAACTGTCCTACAAAAGAGTAAGGAAATAGTCTCTTGAAAATATATATTAGATTGCATAGTTTGTCCAACTTTTAATTCATTTTTCTTGAATAGTTTTTATAAGCAGTAGCTTGTGGACTTTCAAGATTGAAACACTGAGACAAATCTCTTCAGTAGTTTTAAGTCATTAAAATGTTTGGAGAAAATATGACCATTGATTAATGACTACATTGTTATAAGGAGGTCAGACAAATTGGTCAGTACATAAATGAGCAAAGAATCTGAACAGAAAATGCATGTAGGAAGAAATACAACAATAAATAAATATAAGGTGAAATGCTTAATATTACTAGAATTTTTTTAAAATGCAAATTCAAATAATAATAAAGTTTTTATTTCCATCTGTTTTTGTTAAGATTAAAATAGCTAATATTGATGAATGAGTGTAGGACTGCCATACTTGTTTAATTGCTGATGGCAATAAAACTTGCTGTAACCCATTGGGAAAGCAAGCAGCCAAAACAGTAACAAAGTGTTGTTACTATCGTGTTGCTTTGCCACCAGACTGTACCTTGACACTAGGGTTATATCTATAAATTTAGTGCTCTCAGAACCTAGCACAATATTTGACATACAACTATAATGAATAGATATCTGTAAGTTAATGAGCAGTCTATTTGTAAAATTATCTGGCTTTTATGGACTCAGTTTTCTCTTGTTGGCATGCTCTCAAAATTCTTGGATGGAATTTATTTCTCCTTGTAATTGTGTGAATCAGTGTCTACATTTCTTATGTTTCTTTCTGAAAGATTTGCTCTCTTTGTACTGCCTACCACGTTCTTTTAGGGATAAAGAACACAACATATTGGAAATATGTTTTTTCTCAAATAACACATTGTCTTTCTAAAATCACTGATGATGTCTGTACAACAATGACCTTGAAAATGTATTTTAACTTAATAAGTGATCTTTGTCTTATGCTTTGGTTAGCAATTAATTTTATAAAAATAATTTAACTTTTTTATTTTTGTTTATTTCTACTTTTTTAATTGATAACCTCTATTTTATAATCATAGTTCTTAAAATGCAACAACCCCTTTGACCTAATTTACTGAACTATAAGTCTAAATACAGGAAAGCAGATTTCAGTCAACACAGAGAAATAGGTCCTCTATATGTTTATAGAGAGAAGGAAAAATCAGCATAACTTTTCCTGGAAATAGAGCCATTTGCTTTGAGACTGCTTGCCTTCCCCCTGCAGAAGTTGTCAAAGTATCTCCTTGAGGGAAATGACAAGCTCATGTTGGTCACTTCTTTTTATATGATTGTGTACATTTTGCTGAAAACAGGAGATAGTTGACTGTAACCTCTATGAGAAAATCACTATCACTAGTGGTGGGATCAACAGATATCCCATAAAACCATGGGCTAGGGATCAGGACCAGGACTAATGAGATGTCCAGCTCCATATGAAAAACTGCAATGGGCATATTTATTGGTGTGTGTGTGTGTGTGTGTGTGTGTTTTTAAATCCAAGACAAATCCATTGTCTCGAGTTACCCTACTTCCTTTTTATTCCCATTCTTTCTATTTCTTGAATCCCAAGTAGTTTCATATGTTTCCTGCTTTAGAGGTTTTGCTTCACTTAACCTCAGCCTTTGTGTGTTCCATGCAGATGGGTGGTCTCTTGAAAGTGTATTATCAGATTGAGGCTTGCAGCTGTGAACACTCACATTCCAAGACACAGAATAGCTGAAGCTTTATGTTTGGTTGAAAGGAAGGAAGTGATACCAAATCCATTCATTCATTCACTCACAGACTCACTGCTCAAAGTTTTTACATGCCTCTTACATGATGCTTGGCATCCCAAAGATGGGATGATCCAACCTCTGACCTCAAGAAGCTAATATTGCTGCAGGGAGACAGATGTGAAACAAATATTAAAATATAATGAACTTGTTGTTTTGGTAGAGGCATTATAAAGTTCAATGGATAAATAAGACAGGGAGATCATAAGCCTGCCAAGAATTCCAGGAGAGTTTCACACTGAACTTCAGCTGAAGCTTGAGGAATGAGCAAGAATTTACTAGATAGGTAAAGGGAGAGGGTTTCAGGCAGAGGGAAGAGCTTGCAGAGGTGGGAAGTTTAGGAAAGCATGGCATCTTTGAGGAGCTATATGACAGTCAATTCTGTGTCTCTGTAACTGAACATGAAAGATGGAAGTCAGATGGAAGTCAGGTGGAAGTGAGGCTGCAGAGGAAGGCAGGGGCCACCTCAGGAAGAGCTTGGTCCTCCACACTGTTATTTAGACTTTATACTGTAAGTAACGTGAAACTCCTGAAGAAATCTGAGCAAGAAAAATAGGCTCAGATTTGCATGCTGGAAAATCATAATGCAGCAGAGTATAGCAAAGAATAGATTTGAGGATGGTGATACTTGAGGCAGGAGATTTTAATAAAAGGAAATAGTGTTTCAACTGAAACAGTGGCAGCAGGGACAGAGAGAAAGCAGATTTAAGATAGTTGGACTATAACAATATTGTTAAAGTTTTCACACTGGCTTGTTTTTTAGTATATTATTTAAACATAAATAATTTTTTGGCTATAAATATCTGAAACTAAATGACTTTATAATATACACAATTGAAATTAACATGGAAACCACATGTCAATAATCAATTAGGATTATTTGGTAGGGTCGAGGGAGCAGGGTTTGCAATTCCATTTTACTGTGGGCTACCAGTAATTTAAGAGCCATTATTATATGAGGCCATTTTCATAGATAACATCCCTCTAAGGAACTATGCTGTAAGATATAGTCTTTAGGAATTAAAGAGTGCTTTTACTTATTTAGAAAAACATGTAAAGACATTGTCACCAATGATTTATGTTAAGGAATGCATGACTACATGATAAAATAGTCATTCAATATTGTCTTGAAATTATAGTTATGAACAGTATGACCAATGTTTATTATAGATAAAATTATGTCAAATACATCTTAAAAGATAATATTGGCTTATGTCCAGATGCTTTAGTTACTCTCATGATCATTATGTCAGTGATTACTTGCTCAGCATCTGCCTATCTAGGCACATGAAACATGGAAGTAGGAGCATCCCCAGCAGAAGTTACAAAGTGTATAAAGGTCCTGAGTTAGGAAATAATTTGACTTGTTTGAACAGATGAAAGAAAGCTGAGAACTGGAGGAAAGAGAATGAGAGGAACAGGGGCATGGAATGATATGGGAGGGAAAAGCAAGGATCTGTTTAATCAGTAGTAATTTTTTTTCAAATTTTTGGCTTTAGCTGATTTTATTTCTGTTTTATTAGACACTGTTGATTACTCACACTCCACAGATGACTACACTCACCTGGCTTGTTAACCGTTTCATCTTGATTCTTTAGTTTCCTTCATGGATTTTCTCCTCCCACTTTTTCCTATATTAGTGTTCTGTTGTTTTTTTCCTGAGTGTGCATTTGTCCTCACTCCCTACTTTCTGAAGATCTTGGCCACAGTCATACCCCCATGTTAATGACTCCCAAAACTGAATCGCTTTTCAGGACTTTTGTCCCAAGCCTTTAGCCTAAATATCCCACAGACATTAACTCAGTGTGATAAAATTGAAATCATCATTCCTTCCAAACCTGTTAATTTTATTACCTATCTTTTATGAGGTAAGATCTCCTTCTACCTAAAGATAGATTTTATTTTTTGAATCGTCTTTGTCCTCCCTTTCCCAGACCCACCCCCAGGTCCTCATCTTCCACAACTAATCAACTGCCAACTTCTTTCAGTTATGCCCCCTAAATATTCTTGAATTTACTCATTCCACACTAGGCTGGCCTCTGATTTAGTTCAAGAACTCCTCGTCTATTCCTTTAAACTACTAAAATGCCTCCTAGTAGCCTTTTCAGCCTCTGTCATTCTCCCCTCCAGTCTATTCAGAGAACTGTAAGGTTCTGTCTGAAATGGTAAGGTGATTATGACTGACTCCCTTACTAAGTGCTGCTTCATCATCCATAGATTCAAGACACTTGACATAGCTCCTTGACATAGCATGAAATTCCTCAGTGACATCTTTTAGATTACATTATAGTAGTTTCATAAAATTCCTTGAACAAGCTTGCAATTGCATGTTTCAGCTTTGAGCAGGCTGAGTTAAGAGAAACTTTTCTCTGCTTTTCTGTGTTGCCACATTGCATTTAAATTATCCACACTTACCCTTCCAAATTGGGCAACTGAGAACAGGTCTTATTCATATTTGGTAGTCCTAGAGATCTTTTCTTCCTCATTCAATGAGTATTTATCAAGTATCTACTACCCCCAGGGTTCTGGGAAAACAGCACTGAGCAAATCAAAGTCTCAGTCCTCATGGAGATCGCATATTAGTAGGGAGACTCCAACAGATTGCCTACATGATAGGTACTCAAGATCTTGTACTCAGAATGAAAAATTTTGAAAATCAGGCAAATGAGAGAGTCTTCTTAAACCACTGTCTAAATACAGCGTCTGGAACTTTGCTCTGACTCATTTTTCCTTTAAACAACAAATGTGGCAGTGACTAAGGCAACGTAACCAACAGATGGAACTGTCCTAGCTGTGGATCCTGTGGTCTTTAGGAAATGATAATTCTAACTAGTGAAACATTTTCCTACATACATGGGGATATAAGCTCATTTTCAACCCACTGGAGAAGAAAGGGGATGGATAACCCCCCATTTAATTAGACATTAAGAGAAAGCTATAGAAAAAGCATAGAAATAACTTAAGATACCTTAAGATGCCATCACATTAGCAAATTGTTTCCCTTACTTACAAAGCTGTTCTCCTGACATGAGAGGAAAATGGATGTGTTTCCCCTTTCCCTTAAATATGCTTATTAGATAACTTCTTAAACAACTTGTATTATTAACGACACATTAATCACTATTTTCAACAAGAGGAGTGACTAAAGACAAAATTATTTTTATAAAATAGAAAGTTTAAAATGACTGTTCTCCTCTTTGCTTTCCACATTTAAATTAGTACTCTCAAACATCTTTCTAGATTTTTAAATGTCTGTCCTTTTTGCCTTTGCTGACTTTCTTCCTCATGTGTTTCCATAATTTTCCAAACACAACGCCTTGTTCCCTTCTGCAAACCTGAAGAGCTCTTCAACCCACGAGAAATGGATTTTTATGATCTCCCTGCTTATTTTCTGTGCTCTTCTACATATCAGCTAGGCTGTCTTGCAGGTGACTCAAACTAAACATGCCCATTTTCCCAACCTGCAACAAATCTGCTCCTCTCAGGACATACAGCTCAGAATACCACCATTAAACACATATGCAATAGATTGTGGAAATATAAACAAAGATGTTTAAAAATAAAAATAAATACACACTGAAGCCAAAAATCTGGCATCATCCTCAATTCCCTGCCTCTCTTCCTTACCCACATACTCTGTATATCATTAGTGCATCTAGAGACCCATGTATCTCCGGAAGCAGAGAGTAATTTTTTAAAAATATCAATCTGATCATGTTATTGTCTAACTGACAGTACTGAATGTTCTTCCAACTACCAAAAAGGCAGAGAAAAAATTCCTCAGTGTGACTTCTGGGCCCCTCAGGACATCATTCCTCACCATTCTTCTCACAATTGAGACTACCCATATGTGCAGGTTTCTTTCATGCTGCCATTCTTTTACACCTCTGTTCCTTCGTGCAGACTGCTTCTTCAGCTATCCACATAACTCCTCCTCCTCTTGGACTAGGAGATCTTCCCTGACTCTGAATCAGATTTAGTTTCCCATCTCCTTGTTTCCTACATTCATTGCACTTTGTAACCACTTGCTCCATGGCCACCTTCTACCAGAACGTTAGCACTGAGAGGAGGGGAGCGTGTCTGTTTTGTTCATTCTAGTATTCCCAGCACTGAGGACAATGTAGTCAGAATAAATATTTAACTACTAGTGTTATTCAAACTGTAAATTCATTATTGAAAATAACTGTGAACATAATTATTAGAAAACCTAAAAAAAAATTTCCCCCCAAAGGGACAACTGGTCACTTTTGATTGCTGGTGAATATTTGTAATATTCCATTCACAGTTTAAATCCTGAATTTTAAGTCTGTAGTCAAATTTGCACTTCATCAGACCTATAATCCAGACTAACTTTACATTCCAATTGACATCTGGGCTGACTCACTTAATTTGACTGTTTGAGGTTAGCTTCCACAGCTGTTGTAGCACTGTCCTGTCAATCATTTGCCTTTTACATTAGCGTTTAAATGATTTGAAAGAAGAAAACAACTTGTAGAAGACTGTTTTTTCAGTCTTGTAGCAGAAAAAAACTAGCAATCTTTCCCATTGATATCCATTTAGAACTCTTTCAGATTGTATATATTTTTCACAATAAAAACAGTGAATGGGATTTGAGGCTATATTCTTAAGTTTTTAACTTGTCCTAGTAGATATAATTTCACCACATGGTCTTTGAAAATAAAAACCAAGTTTTCCCCAAATGCTAAACACTAGGATAGTACATTTAGACTTCATTCCACTCATTCAACAAATGCTCACCAGATACTTCAGGATTGTGTTAAGTGCTTTGGTGGCATTATATTTTAATGCATTTATAATGTGTTTTGATCCTCTACTTCTTGTTACCCTGGAATCCTTCAGACAACAGCTGGACATGCTACTTATATGTGTCAGAGAAGGGTTTTTACAGGACAAACAAAATTCTAGGCCTTTAAGCTTCAATTCTAAGCTCTGATTTGGGGCATAACATTATTAAAACCCAAGTAATAAGTTGGAACATTTTTTTACCCTCAGATTAGATCTATGCCAACTATTTATGTAACAATGCCAAAAGAAAAGAAGAGAGGAGAGGGAAACATAGTAGGAAGAAGGGAAAGAGAAGAAAGTGGAAAGGAAGAAAGGGGCAAAGAGGAGGAGAAGGGAGAACCAGAAAAAAATAAAAAGATGAAATTCTGGGGTCTCTCATTAAGGGCCCTTTTCTAGACCTCCTTGGTCCCTAGATGAAATGTTAGAACCTCCTGATATATTTAGAGATTAACAGTAAATAGGGACTCATCCCACCTTTCCCCTGTAGAACTGTGAAAAGAAACAAGGCACTGAAATTTTCCTATGTTCATTATTGTGTCAGCTGAAATCTAGTGAGAACAATGAAAACTATTTTAAATGGGGGAATTTAATTGTCACCAGGAATTGGCTAAATAGGGGGTAGAGAAAATTAGAAGTTACATGGGATAATGACACAGTCTAGAGATAAGAATGCACTAATGCTGGAAGTACAATGGAAAGAAATGGTGTTATTGGAACCCAAGAGCAAAGGGACCAAGGGCACCCAGGGAAGGCAAAACCATAGAAGGCCTGACTAAAGAGAGTGAACACCAAGGAAATGAAGCTGATGATATGACAGAAAGGTGGAGGAAAACCCTGCCCCCTCCCTTCTTCTGACCCTCTAATTGTTCATAAGTGCTTCACAAGTACCAAGCCCAACTAAAATCTACTGATATGGGTCAGAGACTGAGGGGTATAAGTCAGAAGGCAAGTACACCCAGCTATGATGGTGAGAAAATGTTTGCAAGAAATGCCTAAGACTATGGATCAAATTTAGCCTCACAGAGCCCTCAGGCCCCAGCATGATCTAGAAGGGCCCAGAGCAAGGCACATATGACAATGGAACTTAGAGACTTGAAAAGGCCTTGGAGCTGGGACAAAGAAGGCATGTCAGAGATCTATGTGGACATGAAACCAAAGACCAAATAGACCCTTAGAGATCTCAGTGGATTCCAGCATGGACAGTAGACACCATTGAGAAGACAAAACCAGACTTTGTCATTATGAGTTGACTACATATAACTAGCCCCACCTTCATTCTCATACCACACTTAGATGGAGTCACAAGAGGAGATGAGACCATCTAGCAGAATGGAGGCTGACTCTAAGTTCACACGTAGATAAAGAAAGGAAAGAACTTAACCCGATGAACAGCACTATTTATAATAGCTAAGTTATGGAAACAACCCAAATGCCCAAAAATAGATGACTGGATCAAGAATGGAATATTACTCAGCAGTCAAAAAAGATAAACTCATACAATTTGCAGCAACATGGATGGAGCTGGAAGGGATCATGCTCAGTAAAATAAGCCAGAAAGAAAAAGAAAAATACCAGATGGTCTCACTCATAGCAGAAATTTAGAAAACCTAAATAAGGGGCCAGGAAAAAGACTAATTATAATAAAGAAAAAATCAAAATCAACAAGAACAGACACAATCTTAACTAAAAGAATCCCTTGAGTGTTGGGAGAGGAGGGACAGGTAACACAGATATCAATGATACAGCATGAAACCGAGCACGTTAAAGGATGCACTGGAACTGGAGATGCACATAGAGAAGTGCTTGTACTTTCCTGGAAAGTAGGGTTTTTCAGAGGCCTCACCATAGGTTGTAGGTGATGAGTCTTAAGAGATGAATAAGGATTTAGCAAACGCATGGCATGGGTGGAGATCCTCACCTCTGTTTTGTCCCTTTATCCCTCTTAATGTAGTGATTTTCAAGAGTTGTCACTACTGTTTCTTATCTAACTATGGCCAATTAAAAGCCTTTCAGAAACACAGCAAAACTGTCTGGGTTTATCTCCTGTTTGATTGGTAAATGAGGAATCATGTTACAGTGGCAGGATGGATGTAATCTGAGTTTCAGTTCGGTTGCGTAGCAACTGCAGCTTATAGGAAATTAGTCCCTTAAATTGTATCCTTTTGTAGATTTAATGAGGCCATTTCTAGACTTCAGTTTTGAACTAAAATCTTAAGGCATTCAGGTAGTTGTTTAGAGTACAGTTCATAAGAAAAATATGCCTAACCATCTAAATACATTGTCTCCACATTGACCCAACTTCTCTAGTGAAACATCTCAGATGTATGCTGTAACTCTGATCTGTTAGGACTTTCCTAACAACACTATTTTGCCATTTTTAAATAGAGAAACAATACCATTGATTTACATATAACTTCATATCACTATTCCAGAAACACTATTCCTAAACTTGTTCTTTATGTTCTAATAATTTAGGAAATAAAAATATTTTTTCTTCATTCCTTACAAAATAGAAATGATTATAGAAAATGATAGTTATTGAACTGTTTTGAACATTTTTTTTACCTCATTAGAAATTTCTGTTCCAGAGAGATCTACTGATATCAAGGAAAAGATATGTACAAGATGTTCAATTCCTAGGTTAGTCAAATGTTCACAATTTCGTAAACTCAAGTAGTTTAAATTAGGACAGCTGAAAGAAAGCAGCATGAAAAATTAATTTTAGTTTTTCATCACATTGTCAGTAGCATTTTCTTTATATAATAACTACCTAGAGAAAGTAAATGGTATGGAAGCAAGGGTTTTCCTTTTCTTGACATAAAGAAAGTAAGCTTAGAAATAGAAAGTAATTTGGTATTACAAAATTGGGTGAGAGGGAAGAGGATTGATAGACATTCTTCAGTGATTTCATATTGCAATTTCTAATAAGAAATAAATCACATGCCTACAAAAAACTGTCCTGTAAGTACCATAATGAATCATGTACAGTTAAGTCTTCTATATGTTGCTTACAAGTTTGCTAAAGGAATTGAACTTTATTCATCCTTAGTCTCACAAGATCCTTGTCAAATAAAGAGGATCAAGAATAAACCATAAGCATATTCCTTGGGAAATAAAGGCTTACATAGATAATATCCTTAAAAATTACAGAGAGAAGAGGCCTCCCTGGTTGCACAAGGGGTTAAGTCTTAGCATTGTCAAACTATTGGCAGCCACTGCAGCACAAGTTTGATCCCCAGCCAGGGAGCTAACCCACATGGCATAGCAGACCTCTCCTGACTCGCCTGCTGTTCCCCTCGGCAGTGTACTTCAGTCAGTCCCCCTGTTCTGCTCCTCACTCTCTCTCTGGTAATCCTCTCACCATACCTCTGGCCTACACCCTATCTCTTGTATGCAAAAATAAATAAATCTTTAAAAACAAACAAGTACAGAGGATCACTCATGACTACATATTTATATAAATGAATTTATATGAATGAATAACTCCATCTAAAACTTTCCCTAAGGTAAAATTAATAAGAATTGTCTCAAATATAATCAGTAGATTAGTTCATCTGTGACTCCATGTCATTTATTCAGTTTCACTAAGTATTGGACAAGCTTCTGGGCAACCCCGATGTTTTCCAAAAGACAGTCTATTGCTGATCTCTCCGATTAGCAAATACACAATTACTATTGATATGATTTGAAATATGATTGTTTAATCATACCGTTCTGCTAGTTTCACAATAGAGGCATCACCAAGGTGGACACAGTTACTTAAGTTTAGCTCTCTTATCCTTATACTCACAGGACCATCCAGAAATTGTCTTAGTCCCATATCACCAATTCTGTAGGAAAGAGTAAGAAAAACTTTATATGTACTTTTTTATAATAATAAAATAATAGCTACTATGCATATACATTTCAAATTGGAAAGGTAAATTCTAAATAATGATATTTTGTCAGCATTTGATTATACAGCTTTTAATGTGATATAAAAAGTATAAATGATAGTAATGGGAGATCTAGTAATACAAATGCTATTCCTGTCCATTTGTTCATGTCATTAGGTGACATAATTATTACAATTATTAATAAGACAGATGGTTTTCAGATCTCTTACTCTGGGTTAAAATGTGATCAAGTTAAGTGGTCCCTGATGCAATCTCTTGCAAAACTTAGGAGAGGGAGAACCCAGACTAAAAGCCAAGCTATTGCTAAAATTTTAGAGGAATAACCACTATATACAAGGGCAATTTAACTGCACTAGAAACCCAATAAGTGACCTATGGATCCTTTCCTTCAGAAGCATTGGCAGATAGCAATCCTGTTTCAGTTAAATGGGCCACAGTAAGTGGGTTCCTGCTATGCCCATCAACCCACTTTCCATCCGTAATAGAAGTGGGGACTGTGCCAGCACCTAGAAAAGCAGTTAAGGGCCCCATGGTGTATGGAGACAGGTAGGGGAGAAGGGAGTGCAAACTCAACCAATTAATTTATCTATTGGCAAACATCAGGCCTGAAGTATTGAGGGATATTTTCACTAACTAGAAAAATATACATACTGGGGTTCCATCCCTGATTATTCAGATGCAGTATTCTGGGGGTAGGACTTGGGCATATGTTGTTTGAGTCATCTCTTTGGGTGATTCTGATGCCCTGGAATTTTACTTTTAAGTTATATATGTATATTTTACTTACCTTTTCATTACTGATCCCTAAATTAATTACCTTGTGGTAAGAAAATATAGTCTGTTGGTATCAAAAGTTTGAAAGTTGTAAGAACTTGCTTTAAAACTTTGTACATGTTGGGCCTCCCTGTTGGGGTAGGGGTTAAGTCTCAGTGCTATCACCGCTAAAGACTGAGTTTGATCCCTGGCCAGGGAGCTAGCCCACATATGGTGCAGCAGACCTCTCCTGTCTTGCCCGCTGCTCCCCTCAGCAGTGTATTTCAGTAAATCCACCTGTTCTGCTCCCCACTTTGTCTCTGGGGAATCCTTTCACTTCCTTCCCCCCCCCCCGCACCTTTGGACTACACCCCCCAGTTCTTCTACACACACACAGAAATTATTTTAAGAAATCTTTGTCATGGTCCAATTTTTAAAGGAATGATGTCTGATTGAGAAAAATATTCTTTGACTCTCAAACTTACTGCTTTAGACATATCTTTTATAGATGATTGTTTTAAATGCAATCTGAAACACTAATACTAAGCCTTCTTTCTTTTCACTATATATTATGTACTCTTATATTTGTCTTGATTTTTTAACTCTGTAGTCATTTCTTTAGTTATCTGCTGGCTCTAATTCTCTCCTCTGTTCTAATATGCTGATTAGAAACTCAGTAGTGTTTTGTTTGTTTTTTTTACTAAGGTATAATTTCATATGTAACTTTCTTAGTTTCAGGTATATAAGTTTCAATATTTGTATGTATTGCAAAGTGATCACCATAAATCTAGTTAACATCCATCACCACACAGTTATAATTTTGTTTCTTCTCAACAACTTTCAAATATACAACACAGTATTATTAACTCTAGTCACTATCTGCACATTGCATCTCCAGGACTTAGATATTTTGTAACTAGAAGTTTGTCCCTTTTGAAACCTTCATCCATTTTGCTCATCACCAACCTCCCCTCTCCCCGACACACACACACCACCACCACCACCCCCTGCTTCTGGCAACCACTAGTTTATTTTGTGTATCATTTGAGTTTCTTTGTTTCATTAACCATATTACAATTTTTTTATTTCTAGAAGTTATTTTTTCAAATAAATCTGAATTTATTTGCATTTATTTTTTGCCTGCCCATACTTCTGGTTCCATTTTTCATTTCTTCTAATATGTCATACATAGTTACTTGATATTCTATGCCTAATAATCTCAATGTCTGAATTACTTGAAGGTCAAATTTATTTTGCTGTTTTTGGTGACTGTTTCTCATCAGCTCTCATATCTTTGTACATTTGACAACCTTTAATTGTGAGCACCTATTTATCTGATCTTAATCTATGAGAATCCTAGAAGTCTAAATATCAATATGAGATGCTTTCCTTTAGAGAAGCTTTGGGCCAGCTTCTCCCAGGAGCCTGGGTGCTACCTGCTATGGCCCAGTTGAAGAGATCCAGCATTGCAGAAGTTGCAGGTTCAGCTTGCCTACTTTGAGTCCTGACAGAGCTGATTGTCTACATGTCAGTGTTGGCATGAGCTGTTTTGCTTGCAGCAGCTATAACTACTATAACAGCTAACACAAGCTATGTTTGCTTGACATTTGTCCCAGACACTCTGTTCATTAAGGATAATACAGGGTATTGGATATTGAATGTCTGTTACTCTTTGTCGGCCCAGCAATATATTGAAAGTATGTTTCAACAAGAGTCCACATTTTTTTAAATGTACTATACTGTTGGAAACTGAAAAACCTCTCCATTTATCCTTAAATTATTTAACATACAGGCACCTGAGTAAAAAATAAGAATGTAATTCAATTTTATTTCATATATTACTACAGATAGGATTGTTTCACACACATATATATACACAGTACATTTACAAATACTCACTGTGTGTATATGTGCTTATTTCAGTAAGAACTCAATATTTGTCAGCAAATACACACAAAGGAGAAATCTAACTAGTACTCAAGAGGAAACCCTTAAATAAAATTGGTTCCTCATAAGCAAATCAGAAAATGTTAACTATTATCAGAACCATCACTCAGTATGGTTGCACATAAATGTTTCTATGAATTTATTTACTCTTAGAAGGGCCTATGATTCCATATATTCTGAGCATTTCCTGAAAATCTCCCTGTACCCCCCATTTAACCAATCTGGGTTGGGTGATCACAGAACTCTGTACTTCCTTCCACATTAACAATTGAACTCATAATTTTCATGTTTACTAACCAATGAACTCCTGGAGGAGAGGGCCTGGCACTTTCTAGATAATCCAAGTTTCCTAAATATATGACTGAATGATTCATTACCTTACACAATTTGCCAAATTCAACACAGTTAATTGCTTCAAAGGTGAGAGTGACTTGAGGCTAACATCTGTTATCCTCTTGCAGTCTGACATATAAATGTGACTGATATTTGGATAATTCTTGTCTATATATTTGAAACATGCATCCGTAATCCTTTTATTTCCTGATTTAAAGGGAAAAAAAACAGAAAAGACAAATAATTATTATGCCCCAAAAGTAAAAGTAAAACAAATGCTGAACTACATTTTTCATATCACAGACCTTCAAATCGGATCTTTCTGAGGCTACAAGCAGAAAGAGCTTTGAAAGCGCTGTCGGAGATATGTGGTGCACCAATGAAAACTACTGATGTAATACGACGGCACTTTTCAACTAAAGCCTTTAGGGAAAAAAACTCACACAATTAAATTAACCACAGTATATAGAGTAAATTTTAGAAAAAAATGAAGTTAACTTTTCTCTCAATATTTTCAAAAATAGACACATTAACTATTCAGTTTTTCAAATTTCAAAAAATGGGGCCTTTTTCCCCCAATATATTTTACTATGCTTACATTTGAGTAATGCATCATTTAATTATGATTAAATGATGCTACAAACATATGGGAAGACATGAGAAGATGTCTTAAAAGACATGAGAAGATGTCTTAAAAAACTGACATGTAGAACAGAACTTAATACTTATGTACTATTCATAAAAAGGGATAAAATCTTGCCATTTACAACAATGTGTGTGAAACTTGAGGGACTACACGTAAGTGAAATAAGTCGGACGGAGAACGAGAAATACTATATAATTTCACTCATTTGTGGAACTTACAGAAACAAAGAAAATCAACAAACCCTTAGACTCTGACAGTGGAATGGTGGGTGGTACCTGAGGGGGTAAAGGGGTCCAATTTGGTTGGTGATGGATGGTGTCTGGACATTTGGTGATGGGTGTGGAGTTATACATACTGTTGCTGAGGTGAGAAACTGCGCAACTGAAACCTATACGGTGTCATAAACTAATGTGACCTCAGTGAATAAAACAAATATATTTAAAGTTTATGTTTAGGCTATAATATTAGAAACAAACTACCCTAACTATGAAACAGCTTAAGGTAAGGATTCAAATGTTCAAATGTGAGTGTGTAAATTTTTAATGATTTTTTTATTACTGTGACAAAACTTCTAAAATGAAAAGTCTATGCACATTTTTCAGTAATTCAAACCACTAGAAAATCGGCCCATCTAATGAAACTGAGAAGAAAATGTACTTCCCAATGACCTACTTTTACACAGTTGTCCGTTAGGGTTGGCATGTCATTGATGGTCAGATGCATAATTCCAGTGCAGCTGTTTGCAATGTTCCTGAAGCCTTGGACTGAAATCTGAATTGTAAAAAATGGGTTAAACTGATGAGAGAATTCATTAGCATGACATATAATTAAACTGTAAGTTAGTAATACTCAAATGTACTTCATGATTTTGCTATAATACTTCAAAGTTGAAGCATAAAATATGTCAGACAGAGAGAAAATATCAGCTCTTTGATTTCTTTTGCATTTCTTTCTTAAGACTTGGACAGTCTAATTGACTGGGTCTAATTGACTGGGTCTTTGCCTGGCCCTTAGTATTGAACCCCATATAGTGTACATATTGGCAACCTAGAGCTTTTAAATCTGACTCTACTCCCCTAAGACAAGAGCTCCAAATGCTTCTCTCACATTCACAGTATAGGAAGGAGTTTCCAGGAGTAGTACCTAGACTCTGGTTTAATTGTGGGTTCGGACAGAACTCCAGTGTCTCAGAGGTAAAGTATAATGCCACTCTATAACTCAGAGGCCTCAGTCTAATATTCACTTGAGACTTTTAAGATTCTCCTAACATCCCCTGAGGCATCTATAGAAATAGAAAAACTGACACACCATACTACCAATCACTAAAATTGGCAGTTAACCCAATGCCACAAAAGGAAAATGGCGTTCTTCACTTGAATAGGAAAACTGAACTGAATTGAGAAAAACAGCGATGTCAGGGTATAGGGGGCACACCCTCTCCCTCACCGCAGGTTGGGAATGGAAGCTGTGACATCCTGTCTGGAAAGCAAATGAGCAGTAGGCATCTAATGCCTAAAAATATTTACATTCTTTCATCCATTAATACCCCCACTAGAAATCTATCATCATCTTTCTTAAAGGTACTGAGCATTTTCTGTGTGACGGGCATCGTTCTAAGGACTTTCCATATATGATGTTTCACTATGTTCTCATAATACATTGTTTTCATAAGGAAATAGCATTTCTTTATGTAGATGTTTTATTGAAGGATTTATTACAATAAAAGAGAATTAGAAACTGCTAAACTGCCCATTAAAATTAAGATTTCAACCTGTACAAAATGACATAGAAAAATGTTTACAATCTAATTCCATTGTATAAAGAATCAGGATTTGGAATTACATATTACAGTCTTCATTTTTTTTTTTAAGTGTATATGTCTCTTGCAACTAGAAAGCTAAAAATACATATTTCAAAATATTGTTATCTTCAAATGCTAGGATTATGGGTGGTTTTTGTTTTCTTTTATATAACTTCTGGGTATTTAAATTTTATTTAATAAACATAAAATTTTTATGGCCAGAAAATTAATGAAAAAAGGAAAGAAGAAGGGAATTCAGTCCTCTTCCTCATAGAGCAGGTTTCCAGTCACGTATGTGGGAAATTTAATGTGTGCTAGAAGTGACAGCTACTAAAGACTTATGCTCCAGAACATAGTTCTTCTAACTTATTGAAGATGTAAGCCACTATGTGATAATTGACTTAAATACATCTCTTGTTAGATCTCTTGTAACATCTCTTGTTAGATAATTTCAAAGACTTCCTGGTAAAAATTCAGAAAAACATTTGTGCAATCCTTCTTTTCCCTCTACTTTTGATCATGGACTAGAAGAAAAGTTGCTTTTCAGAAAACCCAAAATGTTCTATGAGAGACTTAGATGAACTGAATGAGGCCAGGAGGGTTTATAATAGCTATCACTTAAGTAATACTTATTGTGTAAACTCCTTCAGGCAGGTTTTATACATTGTTCTATATAATTCTCACAACCTGTTATTGGGCAGGTGTATTATTTTTACAAGTGGAAAAAAAAAAATGAGATCCAGAGCAGTTAAGTAATGTGTTCAAGGTCATCTAACTCATCGATAGTGGAGTCAGAATAGGAATCTAAGCATTCTGGTTCTAGAGTCTGAACTCTTTGTCGTTAAAATATACTGCCACTTAAGAACATTAGCTTGCATTACTGCACTTAAAAAGGAAGACCTTTCATCACTTTACTCCAAAGAGACATTGGCTGCCTTCATCCTTTACTTTTTAATCCAAATCTAATGCTACTGTATTAGCCAAGGTTCTCCAGAGAAAAAGAACCAGCACAGATGGTGGATGGATGGACGGACAGACGGACGGATGGACATAACTGGCTCACACAATTATGGAGGCTGAGAAGTTCTAAGATTCTCGTTTGGGGGCCTCCCCTGGTGGCGCAGCGGTTGAGCGCTGGGTTGCCAGGCTGCCTGCAGCCTCTGCAGTGCCCGTTCGATCCCCGGCCACCAGCGAGGGTCCCACAAAAAAAAAGAAAAAAAGATTCTCATTTGGTAAACTGGAGACCCAGGAAAGCTGGTGGTATTCCAATCTGAGTGCAGATTTGAAGATAGGAGGTTACTGATGTGTTAGCTTGTGGTCAGAAAGTAAGAGGAAGTGAATTTTCCCTTATTCTGCTTTTTTGTTCTATTCTGGTCTTCAACAGATTGGATGAGGCCCACCCACATTGGGGAAGGCAGTCTGCTTTAATCAGTCTACTGGTTTAACTGTTAAACCAGTTAAAATGTTACTCTCATTCAGAAAAACCATCACAGCCAAATCTAGAATAATGTTTAAACAAACACTTGAACAACCCATGACCCATTCAAGTTGATACATAAACTATTACAGCTAACTTGAAGACATGGACATTCATGTTTCCTAAGACTCATGGTTGCTGCTTTTTGATCTTCCCTACTTTGTCACGACTGATCACCTGTGCGGGACTATCCACATTTTTATCTGGATCAGCATCTTTGGAACCATCTACCCTATCTGGCACCACCTGCCTGAACCAGACGTAACTAAAAATTAACCTTTAAATCTCATTGTTGCCTGATTGTCAATTTAAAGCAGAAACCCTAAGCCCTTAAAGTTACAATCACAAATATTTAATTAAGGAACTTGAGTTCCTTAAAATTAAATTATTACATTAGTAGGGGGAGAATTCCATTTTTAATGCATGTATGTAAATTTTATTTAAATTGTGTAGCTTAAATTTTTTAACTTGTATGGCTTTGTAAGAAATCATGTTTTTCAGCATTATTAGAGTTCTCAGAGTGTATGTGTGATTAATATCATGTCACATATGGTCTAACTCAACCGACTCCTCACACATATTATTGTACCAAAAATGGTCGGAGGTGAGAACAGTAGAAGGGCAGGCTATTTTAAGGAGCTCTGACTTCTACATATCGAAGTAGCCTCAGGGAGATGAGGAAGTGAAGGCTTAGGTTCCTTTTTTTCATTATCCCCAGATTACAAATTGATAGACCAAGAATGCAGATGTTCAAATTTTTAATCCAGTACTCCTTCTGATTAATAATGTTCAATAATAACATCCAGCTCAGTTGTTCCATTTTGGCTTCCAGAGTTCCTCTAACCTAGCAGCCAAAAAGACATCTCACTCCTCCAATACTCAGTGGACCTCTCTGCTCTTTGTCTGACCTCATACGTCCGCCTGACTTTCTCTTCTTTTTTTCCCATAAAACCAATGTCTATTGATTCCTCAAGTTTTGTTTTGTTGTTGTTGTTTTGTCTAGAAGAACTGAGGTGTAGGCTAGAGGTGGGGGTATGGGTGAGAGGATTCACCAGAGACAGGGTGGGGAGCAAAACAAGCAAATTTACTGAACTACACTGCTAAAGGGAGCAGTGGGCAAGACAGGACAGGTCTGTTACACTACATGAGGTCAGCTCCCTGGCCAGGGATCGAACTCAGGCCTTGATGGTAATAGTGCTGAGACTTAACCCCTAGGCTACCAGGGAGGCTCTGATTTCTAAGTTCTAATGACTCATAATTTTTTATTTTTGCCCATTATGGTTCTTATTATCTGTGCATGCTATATTTCTCCCTAAAGGGGTGGTCTTTTACTCTGTTTTAACTCCTTACTGTCTTAGACAACTATTAGGGTCTGAATTAATTAAATTTAGTAGTAACACAAATAAAGTCTAAGAAAGAATACAAAATTTGACTACAGACAATATTGAAAATGGTTTCAAGTTGAAGGTAAAGCACAAGCAAAGGCAAAACAACAGTAGCACTTGGGTTGTATAAAATAGCAAGTACATCCTTGGGATGAATGAGAAAAGCTTAGTTAAGGAGGGAGGGAAAGCTGGGGAAAGATCCATAAGGCAGAATGAAATACTTTGAATTGTACTGTCATGGATTCTTGAATAAACTTTCTGTAAGGACTCTCAGAGAAGAGTTCAGGGATGATGAATAAGCATTAAAAATCTGGAAAGCAGGGTCTCCCTGTGGTGCAGCTGGTTGAGCACAATGCTGTGAAGCTGTCTGTAGCTTCTGTAGCACGGGTTTGATCCTGGCCTGCCAGGGAGATTCCCACATAGCATGGCAGACCTCTCCCATCTCGCCCGCTGCTCCCCTCAGCAGTGTATTTCAGTCCATCTGCCTGTTCTGCTCCCCACTCTATCTCTGGTGAATCCTCTCACCCTCCCATGCCTCTGACCTGTACCCCAGTTCTTGTATAAATAAAAATAAAAAATAAAATATAAATATATATTTATATAAATATAAATAAAAAATAAAAAGTCTGGAAAACAGAGGAGGGAAGACTGGAGTCAATAGAACTGGGGTTGAGTTTGGCTCTGCCTTTTTCTCACAGCAAAAGGCAATTCAGTGTTTCTGACTGAGTTTTTTCATCTATAAAATGGACATAATAATACCCATTATAGGAGATTCTTGAGGAAACAAAATGAGATAATATATAGAAAAGTGGTTAGCACAATGTTGGGTACCACATTTCATGTTACTGATCTTCAAGGTGCACTGTGGTCCCACAGAGAAATTAGGATTAAAGAACTAGAGGTAGAGGATCTTGAGAGATCATTGCATTCCTCATATTGCAAATGTAAGTAAGTGGTATTCAGAAAGGTTGTGTGACTTAAGAACAAGTTCCATTTCTGTTCCAAACCATATAGCCCCAGTACCTGGCATGGTGTTAAACATAGAGTGGGTGTTCCACAGGTGTTGAGTGAATGAGCAATTAATCTTGAGTCACACAGTCACTGACAGAGCCAGGATGGGAGGCCACTCCCCCCATGATGATGCACACCTACAGGGCTGGAAACTGTTGTTTTTGTCACCACTTCTAAGTTCCGCCCCTTTATCTCAGACCCTACATCACTACCCTAGAAACACAAGTTTCTTCAAGAATGTCTTCCCCTAAATAAACAACTTTTTTTTTTTTTTTTTGGCTGTCTTGGAAACACTTCATGACAGGATTTCCAAGAATTTTCCAATGGAAAAAAAAAATGATAGCAATAAACAGCCACAGCTGAGTGATTTCTGGTGCTGCTGCCAACATCTTGGTGCTATCAACCAATAGATTAGTATCCAGATTGGAGGGATGGGTAAACCTCTTAGAATAACTTATTAGTTTTCTCCTGGCATGAAATGCTTAGTTCTCTACACAGTTTATACTATAATATCCAAAAAGGTGCTTGGCTAATATTTTATGACTCAAATATTCCTGACAGAATCTTTTAGGTTAACCAACTGTTGGTTGTCCTTTCTATTCACTGAAATAATGAAGATATAAGTCTGAAATTAAAAATTGCACTTTAAGGGAAAAAAAACCCACAAAATATTGTGCATATTAAAATGCCAAGTCTCATCACAACTGATACCTGTATATTATCTGTGTAGGATTCTTATATCGCCTGGGTCTGATCTCTTTTTATTTAATCAAATTGATTTTGGCTTCAATTTTGACAGACACCAGCTGGAGCCTTGCCACTCTTCTCTTTGCTGGTTAAGCTCACATTGGTTAGGAGGTTGGGGAAGTTGGCCACGCCAGTGGTACTGAAGTCCCAGCAGACAGCTACTGCTGCTGATGGGAGTAGAGAAACTTTGGTCATCACAGGAAAGTTCTCTCCAACTTCCTCTGGGTGATGCACAGCTGTCATACTAGCTCAGCCTCTAGTATGACAGGACAAAGCTGTCTGCAAAGGAAATGAGCTCTCAGTGAAATGAAATGAAGATCTAAGTGCTGAGCACCAAGGATCATTTTAGATCCCTCTTCACTGCTTCATGGTGGTAAAAAGAAGGAAGAGACTTAACTTAGAACAATATCTTACCAAACTTCCATTTCCCACTCTTTCTTTCTAACATCGTCTCTGAATCACTTAGCTGAACAACACACAAAAAGAGAGCGATATAGGACCAGACTCCATGACAGCTAGAAATATCCATCTTAGGTAGATGAGGCCTATATTGTGTGCCTGTACCACTTCCAGCTGTTTCTCTCATTCTGACAGCATTGTAACCAATGACTAATGGGTAATGTGATGACTTCCATCATATCCATATATCCTCATGACCTCTTGGTGACCTCAAAGCAGCCTGGCTAACAAGTAGAATGAATTGTTGGAGAGAAAAACAAAGATTTATCCTCAAACATTATGGAACAGTCTCTTTTTTATTAAAGTATACCACAAGCATCTTCAATAGTAGCACTTTCCAGGGTTGGGTTTGACAGGCTTTTAAATATTGTATTCTCTCTAAGAATAGGAGGAAAAACCTAGTTATTGTCTCCTTTGAACTCCTGTCAGTCTCTCTCTTTGGATGATCCTATTCCTGCTAGCAAATATATTCTTCATGGCTATCCATCTTTACCTAGTATATTAGGTGAAGTATACTAGGTATACCTCACCTTCGCTAAGTTCCCTAGTATACTTCTCCCAGATAGCCCTCCCTGATCATCTCATGTAGAGCTGTTCCTTTCTCTTACATCTCAGAGCACAAAAGATAATAGCCCTTACTTTGCATTTTTAATCATCTGCTTTGTGTGCTAGTTGCTGTTCTCATGTCTGATATCTTACTGAGGAACATGGACTGCATGTTATCTGTTGTATCCTTTATAGTACAACACAGTGCCTGACCCAGAATATGGTACAACAAAGATTTGTTGATAGCCCGTGTAGTTGTTACATAAATCATTTATAGAATGTAAATAGAATTAGTAATTCCAAAGGGGACTATGTCAATATGGTAATTTGTTAAAGATTGCCACATTTGTCTAAAACACTCAGCCAAACAGGAAAAAAACAGTTTCAATTTCCAGCATGTGTGAGGAACAAGAGCACAGATTAGTAAAGCCACAGATGCCAGGAAGGCAGGCGTGCACGCCAGCTTTGTGGCCTCATCTCACAGTGACTCAGAACTGTGATCTGCAGAAGCAGGCAGACCCTTCTGAAACTCATCCTTGTCTAGAGTACACAATTTTCTTCTTTTCCTCAGTTAGAGCATCCCTTGTATTATAATACAGCTTTATCTCTTTTTTAACAAAGAGAATCACATCTTTAATACTTTCTTCGTACCACACAGGCATCCACAGAGCTCCTTGGTTTGTCTAGATTTATTGAGCTATCTGGTGACTTAACAGCTACTATTCATTTCTTGCTTCACCCAGATCCAAAGACCTAAGTAGATCCAAAGACCTTACTGTTTCATGAACAGTTCATGAAACTCTGTGTTTAAGTCTCTTCCAAAGGCATGAAATGAAGAAAAAACCTGAAATAAATAAGATTTTTCAGGAAACATTACAATTTTTTTAAATCTTTTTTCGTGAGTGGGAAACATGATCTTAGTCCCCTGAGATTCATCATTTTGTCATCTGATGCTTCAAGATCTAAAAATTGTTGCCAGATGTTTTTTTTAGTACTTAATATAATAAACACCCTTATATAATTTGTCTACAAACAGTTTACCTCAAACTATGGTTGCTAAACTATAGGTGTTTATTGTATTTCTTTAATTTTATTTTCAATATGTAGAGCATAAAGTTATATTCAAACTATATGCATTTACATGAGTCCAATCTATAAGAAACAGAATGATTTTCATGAATTATTTTATTTCTTTTCTAACATGGGTTAGAGAATAATTCAAAAAGGACACAAAGCATGCCTTTAACTAACAGGAAAACTGAGGCAAAAGAACTCACCCAGAAAAGCAGAAAATGCAGTATGCTTTTTCTGACTCATGTGTTCTAGGACCAGAACTCTTTACTGATGTTGCTTAAGACCACATAATTTTTTTTTCAAATAGAAAAATGCAATAATACTGTATATATATATATATATATATGTGTGTGTGTGTGTGTGTGCATATACATATATATCCATGTATTTTTTTAGTATCTGCAATATACAGCAATTTCAGTTTTACAAATGATAATCTGATAATCTAGTGGTTATGATCCTGATCCCAGACATTTTCTGTGTGACCTTCGACAAGTTACTTACCCTATCTTAGCATTAGTTTTAGTAGTGTGTGGAGCTATTTAATACTAGCTTGTAAGAAGTATACATTGTTAAATTTTTAAGAACTCTCCAAGTTGCTAACCACAAGGTAGTTTAAAAATTAAATCATGTAAACTTAAAATTAAATAAATTATATTAACAAGTAGTGAATACCCAAACTCATCATTTCCTAGTTAGTATGTGTTATTATTGTCTGTGTTCTTGAGGATATTTATGTTTATTGTATCTGTATGATGAAGGTTACTACATATCTTTCCCAACTCCCTATTCAGTGACCTTTCATTTGTAGCTTGAAATAAGCGTGGTGAGATGATTTATACCATGGAAATCAGCAGCCACTGCAAATCAAGGCTTTCCTACACCCCTGAAAGTCAGCTGTTAAACATTTACCAGCACAGCATTGTTCAGTTTCCACATCTTTGAAATGGAAATGATATCCACCCTCATATAGTTATTTGCACAGATTAGATGAGATTAGAAATGTAAATTACTATGTCAACACCTAGTATATAGTCAATACCTAACAAATGCTGTCTAATAAAATATAGACTAAAGGAAAATGGAATCAAACAAAAAAAAATTAATTATAATTTTTATTTAACTGTTACAAATTCATTTTGATACATAATCTGTTTATTCACAAGTGGTTTAGCTGGTCACAAACCTTTTATTGTTCCAATTACCTCTTATTGATAAACTGCCAAATCTGTATCTCCACTCTCACTTCTACTCGGGGGACTGACTTCCACTTTCAAGCAGTTACCATTGATACCCAGATGTATCACAGGAACCTCAAATTCAACATTTCCAAAATAAAATACATGAATCCTTTTCCCTAATCTTGCTCCTTTGTTATCTTGTTTAGTTATCATACAGAAGCATAAAATCCTAAATCTGAACAAGATCTCAGAGATCACCTAGTCCAACCTAACTCTTCTAAAGATAAGGGAACAGAGATAGAATAGCCAACTATCTAGGATGCACAAGTGATTAGTGGTGTAGCAAGAACTGGATCCCAGGTCTCATAGCACCAGTTCTGGGCTTCTTTCACCACCCTATTGCCTTCTGCTGAGAGAGAGAGGAAAAAAAGAGAGACTATCACTTTCCCTCTTGCTTTGCTTATGCAATCTTCATTCCATTTGACTAGTATATTCGTTCTGTACATGCCTCTGTGGCTTTCTCCACCTCCACCACAAGCCTCAAGGGTGAACAAGTAAGACCTTCCATGATCTTTGTCTCTCTAAAAGGGGAGACTGGAATTTATGTAGTCTAGAGAGACTTACATGACCTTAGAATCTTCCAGTTTGCAGTTTGCACAGCCTACTTTTAAGTTTAATGGGTCCCAAAGAGGTTTAGCAATTCATGAACTACTGATAAATCATTATCATTGTGAGTATTACAAACATTTGAATACTTCTGGACACTGTGCCTTTTCTTCTTTTTTTTTCTTGTTGACTTGTGGGTAAAACTGAAAAGTAAAACTTTCACCTAGTTTTCTCAGCTCTTTTCTTCCCCTCCAGCGGTTGTGTTGAGAGTAGGCTTATAGAAGTCATGAGTAGAAAACAAGGAGATCAGTTAGACTATCACAGTAATCCAGGCAAGAGGTGATGGTGACATGGATGGGGGTGGTATCTGTGGATGTGGTGAGGAGTAGTCACATCCCAGATAGATTCTGAAGGAATAGTCAACTGGACTTCCTGACACCTTGCATGTGGGAGTGAGTGAGAGAGAGAAGGATAAGATATAAAATTTCTGGGTCTGCTGTAACAAAGTACTGCAATCTGATTCACATAAGCAACAGAACTTTTTTGTTTCACAGTTCTGGAGGCTACAAGTCCAAGATGAAGGTGTCAGCAGTGTTGGTTCCCTCCGCAGACTGTGAGGGAAGGATATGTTGCAGACCTTACTCCCTGGCTTGTGCATGGCTGTCTTCATGTTCACATGGTGCCCTCCTGTATGCATGTGTCTGCATCCAAATTTCCCCTTTTAATAAGGCATCAGTTATATTGGATTAAGGCCCACTCAAATGATCTCATCTTAACTAATTGCATCTGTAACAACTCTATTTCCAAATAAGGTCATATTTTGAGGTGTTAGGGTTTAGATTTCAACATAGGAATTTTGGAGGGACACGATTCAATTTTCAAGAATCTAAAATTTGAGAGAAATCTGGGTTATAGGGATATATATCATATGTGTGTATATTACTTCTATATACACATATCTCCTAGTAGTATACACATACTAGACATCTATACCCTCCCTTATGCATATGCTCTCTCTCTCTCTCTCTCTCTCTCTCTCTCTCTCTCTCTCTCTCTAGGAATAGGTTAGACTGAAAAGGAAGTGGATCAAGGACCCTTTATGATTAAAGGGTCGGAGAGAAGAGGAGATGACTTAGAGAAGTACCATTTGAAATATTGTCAGAAGTAAGAACAGCAAACAGCAAGATCTCTAGATGATATCATTTATGAGAATTAAAATACACACACATACACAGAGACACCATGTAAAAATGTAAGAATTCACAGAGATTAAGGAGCCATGGAAGACAAACTAGAGGGAGAGGGGAATGCTTATGTAGGGAGAGGGGAATGGGAGTGGGAAATGTGCCTGAAAAGGATAATTCGAACAAGAGAGTAGATTTGCATGAACTGATGAAATAAAAGTGTATCACAAACTGAAGAATGTGAATAAATATGTTCTTGGTACTTGAATTCCAAAATAAGTAAGATAAATTAAACCTAATATGAAATAAAATAGGAATCCCTGGTTATATTCCTACCTTTGAGTATTTTTTCTGCCCTGCACAATGTGGAGAAAATACATGTCTAAATCTCTTAATTTCTTTTAACCAACAGAAAAATTCTGAAAGCTGGATAAAAATGTTTGAAAAGAGGAGTTTAATGAAACCTACTGGCTGTGGAAGTGAATGTAAGTTGACTTCAGTACTTATTACTAACTTTTTTAGTGGTGAATAATATTACTTTGTATCCACAAACAGTTTATCCACTCACCTACTGAGAGACATCTTCTTGCTTCTAGGTTTTGGCAATTATGAATAAATCTATTATCAACATCTGTGTGTAGGATTTTGTGTATATATATGTTTTCAATTCGTTTGGGTAAATACAAAGGAGCATGATTACTAGCTGTATGATAAGAATTTGTTTAGTTTCATAGGGATGGAGTTTTTATTTTACTTGCTTATTTTCTAAGAATAATGGACATATTTACAGCTAATTTCTGAGAAAGGAAGAGCATTTATGAGCACAGAAACCCACTCTAGGTTTGAATATTGTTCCCTTAACTCTTTTGTAGTACACTTTAATAATGACAATTCTATGAAAATAAATGTAAGGAGTAAATATGGGGGAGCTCTAACTTTTCCACAGAAATTGTATCTATGAGTTTTTAAATAATAACAATATCATTAGGATTGACTCAACCAATTTGGAAAGCTACCAATAAAAGTCAAACATACACATAGCTGACCCAGCTATTTGACACCTATGTATAGTTGAGACTATGTATAGTCTCAACACAAATACATGCAGTGTTCACCAAAACACACATACTTAAATACTCATGGCACTTTGTACGTTTTTCTGTATGTGTATTATACTTTGACAAAAATTCTTACCATCCCAAATGGGAAGTACCTTTGATCACTGGGTCCCACTGTGTGTTAGCAAAGTGGAAAGCAGATTTAATCTGGCCTTGGTGATGCTAAGGACTGCTCTGTGGTCAGTCACAAGAATGCTCAAAGAAACAAATTTAGGTACATGGTAAAATACAAGCATATGAACAGTTATGAAAAACCTTTACAATTTTCTCACTGGATCTTAATGTTTTTTTTCTGAGTAAGATTCTCCATAAAGCCTTACCAGTATTCTTTGTTACCCCAAGTAAAAGCTAGGTAGGGGCCTCCCTGGTGGCGCAGGCGTTTGAGCACTGCACTGTGAAGCTGTCACAACCTCTGCAGTGCCGGTTCTATCCCAGCCAGCTGGCGAGAATCCCACGTGGCACAGCAGACCTCTCCTGTCTTGCCGGCTGCTCCCCTCAGCAGTGTATTTCGTCAGTCTGCCTGTTCTGTTCCCCACTCTGTCTCTGGTGAATCCTCTCACCCTCCCGCACATTTGGCCTGTACCCCGGTTCTTGTATAAATAAATAAATCTTAAAAAAAAAAAAGCTAGGTAGGAATCATACCCTCACCAGTTGTACTGTAATAGGGTTGTACTAGTTAGTTTCTTTCAGTTTCAGGGACAGAAATCCAACATAAACAACCTTTAGTTAGGTCAGAAAGGAAATTATTCATGTGTCTAAGTGAAAACCCTGTTCAACAATTTACCTATAACCTCTCCCTGTTCGAGGTTGTCCTCTTTGGCATAGGTGTGAACCTATACCCCTGTCACATATACAGTGTTTTAAGTCAACATTAATAAACATAACTTCAAATTAATAAAAAAATTTTAAAGATATTTACATGTCAAAGGGATCAGGGAAAGAGGATACAGTTGGAAGCTTTCTAAAGTAAGTGCTATAAATGGAGGGAGATCAGGAAAAAGGTTGTCTAAGATTAGTCAAGATGGAGGGAATACTAGGCCATCTTGATCATAGAGTAAATGATAAATATTGATGTTTGGCAAGCTACATATCAGTACATTATAAACAAATGTAAATTCTAGACATTTAGCCCTGGCGTACAATCTTCCCCTCCTTCTACTACATCATCTTCACTGCCCAGTACACCAGGAAACCATGTGGCTAAGTGGAGGTGGCTAAGTAAGAATTCTGTTTGTTGGAGGAAACCCATGCTGCACCTGTATTCCCTCCAGGGCAAACTACATACCCATGTGTCTAGCAACAAATGCTTATAACTGAACTAGTACCATGTTCTTTCACCAGAGCACAACCCTGCACTCTGTCACTAATTGGGCATAATAAATACACACCATAAGTTTTGGGATGAGGAGTAAGTTGGATCATTATAAAGCACTCAACAAGATGCCTGGCATTTAGTAACTAAATAAATGGTAACTATAAGTAATTCAGCAGTTCTCATCTGTGCTATTACGTATACTCTCATTGAATGAGGAACATGCTCAGTAAAATACTCAGAGAGGTGAAACAAAGGAAGTTAAAATAATTACAACTTAAATCTACCAAAGCAGTACTAAAGAAACTATCAGTGAATCAGTAACTATTTCCAAAGTGCTGTGCCCTGTCCTCCATATCTCTACCTTCTTTTCCTCAATCTTGTTCCCTCAAACTTAAATATTTCCTCATGATTATCCCAAATCTTCATGTTATTTAGCCCAAAAATAGAGCGCAATTTTTAAAATTAAAATCTTTGTTGTTGTTTCCTTACATTTACCAGTTGTAGCATTTTACCCAATACTGTTTACTCTTTGAAAATCCATGTGGGAGTTAATTGGCTTTTTAAGAAGTTCCTGGCAAATTCTCCCTCCAGAAAGGTTTTCCTTTGTTTGTATCTTGGTAGCAATTCTAAAGTTTTCAAGATTTGGACTCTGGTATTATAATTGTGCTCAGAGTCTCTACACAGAAGTGGTCGGTTTCATCATCCAATGGGCTCTGCGTGTTTGTGGATGTGACACTGCAGTGGAAGGAGGCCAAGAGCCTATAGTAGCAATCCTGGGGAAAACTTAAACAGCTGTGGCCATGTAATTTAAAACCTCTGAAATGTGTGTGCTGCGGTTCGTGCACAGCGTTAGTATAACATGAGGACTGGATGTAGCCAGTTTTCCGGAGGACTTCCTTGCCTGCTGCAGGAAGGAGAGACTGGAAGACAAACCTGGGTGCAGCCAGAAAGGTCCAGATAGATGAGCTTGTGGCATCCATTCGCTAAATTCAGGTACTGTAAACCTTTGTCTGTGAACTTTTTGCAATAAGCCAAACTAAGATTCTGTAAGTTGCAGAAGTGCCTGAAAAGACAGGGCAAGAGAAAAGGGGAAGAAAATTGATTATACTTTAGTTGTTTTCTCAAATCTTTCTGACAAAGAGAAGTAAAGCTGGAACTCAATCTTGCAGATATTCACCAGTTGAACTTGTTAATTTTCTTTCTCTTAAGATTAAAGCAATATATCAGATAACACAGAGTGGCATTTCAAATGAAAATAATTAAAGCTTTGCCTAGATTTTTAAGAAAGCTGATTGGGGGTAGGGGATAAAGCTTTGTGTATTCATATGGTCTGGGAGTTAGTTTGTGTTTGAAACCAAAGTAAAGAGTTTGCATTCTTGCAGTTAAGTTTTAACCCGGAGCCCCCAATTAATGTGCGACATGTCTAGAAGAACAAAACCATTGTAAACATTTAAATGGCAGTTAACTGTTACAAAGAGTAAGGATTTGACGCAAAAGGAGGTGAAATTGAACATAGGCTCTTAAAATAAACATCATAAACAAATGCTTTGAAAAAAATAGACTTAGATGTGCATGATTTTGTAAGCAACAGTTTCATTTTATAAAGACTAATATATCAAGAGAATTTAAAATGGGCTAAGAACAGTATGCAAATGAGTGGGGAATAAAAACTACATCAGAGGCTATCCATCCCGTTGACTTAAAACAAAGTATATATGGCATTACCACAATGACCAAAATGAGCATTTCCAGGGGGAAAAAAGAGGGTAATTAGGACGAGGCAGTCTACCAAACAAGGGCTCCCAGTTTGAGTACACACTCCTCAGTTTGGTGTGTGTTTGTTTGTTTGTTTTTCAAGTGCAAGAACTTCCACCACTGCCAGCTTTTGGTTTGTGATCTGCAACAGTTTAACAGCAAATTAGAAAGCAAAAACAACAAGAAGTGGGAAGAAAATGCCTCTGTGTCTCTCAAAAGCCCACAAATGACTAATGAAGCTTACCTCCACATAAATGAAAAATGTTATGCAAAGGGTGACCACTAATCAGATTTATTCCTAAAATTTGAAACCTCCCCCCCTTTTTTTTATGAGTCCCAGTCTGTAGTGAATTATTTGTTTTAAAATACACATTTCCCTCTGGTAAGGCTGTGTCTGTGAGATTCAGCAGAACAGAGAGGGAAGTGTTCTGGATTCTGCAGTGGCTGGGTGGGCAGAGCCATGAAGGAGAAAGCAGCATCCCTAACACCTCAAAGACTAGTCCCCTCTCCTGGGACCCTTGAATTAAGAACTATGTCAGAGTTTTGGAAAAGCTTTCTCTCCCTGTCCCTAGAGTGTACTCTTGTGATTCAGTTGACTTAAGTAGAATTTTATAATTTCTGGGGGCAGAAAGGGGTGCTGTTGTGTCTGACAGTCCTTTATTTTTTATTTTTAATTTACATATTTTTACATCATTGTTTATTCTCCTCTCAGGTGTAATCCCCATAAAATTTCCACTACCAAGACACTTCTGAACTGTCACCATAGTCTTTTATGCTCTTTCCTTTCCTGTTTTGATGCTTCCTGACAGTCCTTTAGCTTTCAATTTGGGGTAAAGGAGTTCTGAAGCAAACAGCACAACACAATGTGGAAAAAAAAAGGCTTTGGAGTCTGACCAAATTCTATTCCACTCCCAACTCTGACCCTTAATGCAACTTCCTTAACATCTCAGAGATTGTTTCTGCATCTTTCAAGTGTAGATTATAACATTTTCTTTATTTTTTTTTAATTCTGACCAACTGTGGGACCTCCAGTTTTCCCACACCTCAGTTTTCTTATCTGTAACTTGGATGTAATCCTATCAGCTCTTTCCTCTAAGAAATGTGACAGAAGAGAACACAGATGTAATAGCATTATATTGAGGGTGATTTTTGATGATTAAAATCAGCAGAGATATGGTAGAAAATTTAAATGTATAAAATGTATATATAATTATTACTACTACATCCTCTAATAGTAGCATATTAATGATTCTTATGAAATACGTACTACTTTATTTTAATGAAATGGATATTCATCTAACAAAAGTGGCACATACAACCAATTACAAGAGTTTTGGGTACCTCACATTTCATCTATACCCTCATTTGGTGGTAATGCCATATGTAACCTGTTTCAACTCAGCTAGATGGATAGGCTCTGATGTAGCTGTTATTCCGTTCATGTGTTCCCCACTCATTTGCAGACTGTTCTTCATAACCTGTTTCTAAGCTCTTTATATCAGTCTTTATTTGACTATAATAATGAATTTGGTTCAAATCAAGTCCAAGCCTAATGTACCATTTAAGTCCCCATGGTCAATTAACAGATACCAAAAAGGGGAAACTGAGATAGGCATTCTTAACTTTTTGTATCGTAGATACCAAGGGATCTGTGGACCCTTTGTTAGCATAGTGTTTTTACTACATAACATGAAGTGCTTAAGATTACAAAGGCAGCCAATTATGTTGAAGGATATAATTGTCTAAATATTTTTAAAACACAAAAAAAGTAGAATAATAATATATGTTCCTTGTTAATATACAAAATAACAAGAAGTAGTGGTAGGTCTAATCACTATCATAATTTTAAGTAGTAATGAGTGCCAGTGATATTTCTAAATATTTGTAATAACTATAATAAGAAAATATTTGTGATTTACATGGGTGAAAGAGTCCCAGGGACTGCTAATCTACTCTGACTTTTTTTTTATCTGCATTTCAAAAAGAGCTTAGTAGAAAATAGAGATTTTCCCCCATGGAACCCTTGAATTCCATCCCAATTCTCCTTGGGGGATCTGCTGGCCGCAGGTTAATAATCTCAAGTTTAGCAGAATAGGTTTTTCATTATAATTAATGATTCCTGGACTGAAAATCTAGGATGACTCTCTTTAAAGGGAACCTAATGGAAAGCACTGGTTTTAAAGCAAAGCACAGGCATCTTAAGTGGCCCTATGGGCCTTTCTAAGGATTTACAGTGTGCAGACTTAAAACTGCTGGGATGGGGAAAGTATCAGTTGACTGTGAAATAGCACTTGGCAACTTTTAAGTAATATTGCTGCTTTTTATTCTGAATTTGGCAAGGAAATGTTTCCCTTACATGAATAAGATCTAGTTCATTATTTTCCCAACCCATAGACAACTGTAGAATTAATTCTAACTCTACTTTGAGGTAGTATTTGCTGCCTGTGAATATCTTTTCCTAATTATTTGATAATTAAGTGTGTCTTATTGGCTGGGAGAGGGAGGGGGGACTTTGTGATTTACTGCTACCTTAATCTTTGAGAAATCATAACTGTAGAAACTAAAGAGATAAATTTTTTCTCCTTCCTCTCAAGTTTTATTTTCCATTAAAAAATTCAGACTTTTTGTGCTAGTACTTTAACATCTTTAGAGAGTTACTATTGGAAGGAATTTGGAATGACATATTGAAATGAAAATTTCTCTTAAAAATTACCAAGACAAGGCCCAGGTTGTAAAAGAGAGGATTTGCTTGTGGATTCTTTCAAGTTGTGTTGGGCTCCTTAGTTTCACAGGCAATTTGCATCACATAATGTCAAAAAGCTAAATGCCATGATTTGGCCTCTTTTCACAGGGCAGACCTTGGGATCTTCCTCTCTGTCCACCCTGATAGGCACTGGTGAGACAATGTAACATAAAAGTGCCTCCCAATAGAAGTTTCCAAGCAAGTTGAATTCACCTATATGAAAAATAAGTTGACACCATGCAGCCATCCTAAAAGCTTTACTCACCATATATTCTCATAATACCTCACACATAGTAATTGATCAATACATGGTGAATAAGTGAATGAATGTTGCTTTTAGGACTCAGGAAGAGGAGTGTGCCTTCTGATAGATGGTACAGCGTTGTGGACTAGCAGAGAGAAAGAGAAAGGCATTCTACCTATAGAGAAAGAGAAGCTTGTAGCAATCAGATGACCAGAGTTAAGGGCTTCTGTTGGGAAACCTAGGTAGATGACTTCGATTAGATGATGTTAGCAGACAGTTGAGGGATAATCTAGACCTTAACATTGCTCTAGGATAATACTGTTGCAGCACAAGACAGCAGATTGAAGGGAGGAGAGACCTGAGGCTGAACTATGAGGATGCTGTGCCAAGTGAAGGTCTGAGAGTGCCACCTAGGTTGTAGCAGTTGGAATAAATGGAAAGCATTTAATTCAGGATATATTTAGAAGCAAAAAATGTCCTGGAACAGGCATGAGCTGCAGGGGGCCCTCATTTTCAACTTTTGAAAGCGGGTTAAGTCTCCAAAGATGTGAGGGAAAATATCAGCAAAATAAGCCAAAAAGAAAAAGAAAAATACCGGATGGTCTCACTCATAGCAGGAATCTAGAAAACTTAAATAAGGGACCAGGAAAATGAATAACTATAAGAAAGTGAAAATCAAAATCAACAAAAAACTATGAACCAGAGACACTTTTAGGGGGGCGGGGGCGGGAGGGGAGGGATTGGGGTCAGAATGGGGGGGCTGCAATTGTATGGGAAATATAACAATAAAATTTATTATTTAAAAAAAAAATAAAGTCAATGACAAAAAAAAAATATTCATATAAAAAGCTGGCAAGTAAGTGTTGCCAAAAAGGGCAAACAAATTATATTTCTTCTGGCAAATGAGTTCTTTGGAAAGAATCGCTAAAGACAGCAAACAGAGAATGGCAGTGGTAACAACCAACATTTCTCTGGTTATTTACAGTTTAAAGAATGCTTTTACATACCCAAACATGTTAGAAACAATGGAAAACAGAGCAAAAATAGAGAATTATTATCAAGCTTATTTTTAATGATAGATTAGAAAGTCGGGGCACAATTTTATATCACCAAAAGCATCATTATCAAATAATATCTATCCTAAATGTTCTCTCAATAGAAGAACTAGAAATAAAAGCAAAACAAAATTCTCATTTGTATCCTACTTCTCTGTGTGTTGCTCACCAGAGATATAGCTTCATTTGTAAAATAAATGGCCCTTTAAAATTATGAATACCTGTAGTATTATTTTAAATCTTCTAGGAGTAAAGGTTATCTCAAAGTATGGAAAAAAATTTTTTGAGTTAAAAAAATTGTAATGTGATATATACTTCTCCCACATTATTTGCTCTATAAGTTCAGATTTTCACATATAGATTTATGGATTTATATATACATGTATATGTACACATGTCTGTAAACACATATATAGACCACACATACATACTCACACATATATTCTATGTATACACACATGTGTGCACACATATATTCATATGTATATATATCTTAATATGGAATGTCTAAAGAAACGGATTGAGTGATGTTCTATGTTGCATGAATAGAGAACTTATACAATTCCTGAAAGGGTCATGGGTTCACCACAGTGGTGTCGCTGGACCTGGCTTGCACCAGCCTATGAAAACCAATTATTAGCCTCTCTTCCCAACTTCAGATTCAGTGATATTATGTTATTGATTAAAATCAGTCATGGTGGAAGTCTACACCCAAAGAAATAAGTAAAACATGTTTTTTAAAAAACCTACAGAACCACTAATTAGAAACTAAGCAGAATGTTCATATACATTTCAAATACTTTCAGATTATAAAATTAAACAACATAGTTTATATAACAAAATGCAGAAACTATGAGTATAGTGTTGGAACATAAAAATTAAAGAACATAAAATAGTAGAAATATGTTGAGACACTCAATTTTGATGAGTACTATCGGTCTTTTAAATGACCCTCTTAAAAAAGGCAAAAAGTAAAATTTTTTAAAAAGTTAAGTATGTGCTGCATATAAAAGATAAACTTAAAATACAGGGACATAAAGGTTAAAAATACAAGAACACCTGAACTAATTCTATAAAACACTTGGTGAAAGAAAACAAAGGTGACTGTATTAATAGCAGGTAAAAAAGACTTAAAGGCAAAGAAACATCAATCAGGATAAAGAGTATTTTATATGAAGAAATGGTAAAATCTGTAATGAAACATACTACTTATTACATTTTATTTATAAAAGAATATAAAAATGAATTTGATTAAAATAGGCAACTAATATAGCACTATTATTCTGCAACACATAAATAATATATACATATATGTACATGTACATATACATATACACAAAAATTTTGTTCTCCAAAAGAAATTCTCTTTATGGATAGTTGGCTGAAATTATTTATATAAACTAGTCAACCAAGAACCTCTAAATAAATTCCAAAGTAGAAATAATTCAGTCCATATTTTTTGACCATGGTATACAAAGCTAGAAAAAAAATAAATAAGCTTAATTAAAGAAAGTTCAACAACTTGGAATAAAAAATTCCTTTCTAAATAGTTACTAGGTCAAAGAGGAAGTAAAATATACAAGTTTTTTTTTTTTTAGAAAATGAGAACAATACTTACCAAATCTTATAAGCTTTGCCTTAATTCTTATATAATAGAAGTAATTTCATAGCACTCATTTTTTTATTTTAAAAACAAAGAAATCAATTAAATCATCCAAATGAAAAATTTTAAAAGATACTTACACCTTGTACCCAAGTCCAAAAAAAGCCATTTTAGAAAATACAATGAAAAAATATAATCAAAAGAATACCTCTCATGGGGGCAATAAAAAAATATCTAGGAATAACTTGCACAACAGTTATCCATAAGAGTAAAACAAAATTTTTAACATTTAAGAATGTCTGAAAAAAAAAGTTTCAGAAATATTCTGTGTTCCCAATAGGGAGACTAAATATTGCGAAAATATAAATTATTTCTTTATTTATCTTTTATTATTGGCATAATGGTAAACATATAACAACTAGCTCCTTAAAATAGTATGCATGCTGTGCTGTTACTTTGGTTTATTCCTTTCTTCCTCCTCACCCTCTTGCCCCAATTTCTAGTAACCACAGAAAGAAAGGTGAGAGAGCTAGAACTCTAATATGGCTGGAGTTTGATGGATTTGGGAGAAGGCTGATTTGCCTCTTTTAAATAAGCAAATAAAGAAATGCATGCAAAAAAATAAATAAATGAACTAGTATGCATATAAATTCATAAATTTGTACACCCTACTAGTCTGCATTTGCTATTTTACAGGTATAAAAGATGTGTAGTACACAACTTAAAATTAATAATAAAATGCACAGCATTCTTATTGTAAATTTCATATAATCTTGGTGAGATCTCATGTTCTGTGACACGGTGGCGGTGTACTGCCTTTGGGGAATGCTAAAGCAAGCCAGAGCCAAAAAGATCAAAACTCTTTTCGGTGTGATACAAATAACAACAAGCGTTACCTTGGCAGGAGTCTCATTGTCCTGTTGGTGATAGTGGTGTTAGATAGATTGAGATACAGGACTCCAGGACAGCTCTCAGAGATGTATCTCATTGATTCATCCTCATAAAAATGAAGATAATTGTGTCAGTAGTGTGTACTGTGCCTTATCTATCTCCCTGCTCCCAAAAAAATATGCAAGACCTGGTCTCTTCCTGTTCTTTAATATTGGCATAAATCAAATTAATCATTACACTCTCCCTTTCCCTTCCTTTGGAAATAAAGCCCCATTCAAGCACAATGGCGTGTCATTAAAATTTGCACTCTTGTAGTTTCAATTTTGTGACAGGAAATTTGAGCTCAAGTGCCAGTGTCAAATACTCCTGACTTTTCAGGCATATGAATAAAAATGGGTCCATTTTTAAACATTCTGAAATACTGAAACAGTAAATGCTCAAATGGACTTCTTTAAAAGTGGGTTTGTTTAGATAGATAGATAGATAGATAGATAGATAGATAGATAGATAGATAGATAGATAGATAGATAGATAGATAGATAGATAATCTATAGATCATAGAGGCAGACAGACATGCATAAGTTTCTGTGGTTCTGTTACTGAATATATTAAAATAGCATAACAAAATTTCACCAAATTTGTGTTAAGCTTAGAATAGTTTGAAGTAAAATATAGGTTACATACATATTATACATAAGTCATTGTTGGATATAGAGTAGGGGATAATCTAAAAAAGTCAAGCAACCTTTCCCCAGAGAGCTGGAACTAAGGTACAAGAGAATGGTGTGATTGATTGTGACAAGAGAGAAACATAAAAACAAACAATGGTTTTAAGCACAAGCCTAAATTATATTTGTAAGACCAGATGAGTTGCAAGTTTTAGTTGCAATGGAGCTGCTTCTTGTGTGAGTAACTACATATGAAATGCCCTAAAAACCTAGCACTTTTTATTTATTGATTAATGGTGCTGAGTCTCCTCAGGAAAAAGGGAGAGGTCATCTAGTTTTAAATACGTATGGTACATCAGTCCTGAAAGAATAGGCCATTACAGGGAGATGTAAATTGTCACTAGACTAAGGGATGTGGCCTGGGGAAGGATTCTGCTTAGTCTGTTTGGCTAACCTCCTCATCATTAATGATGGCAAAGGTTTATTTGCAGCAGAGCAGCAGCAGCAATGTTTACCATCCTATTTTTAGCTATTTCCTGGAGCCATGAATATTAAAATAACAAAATCCTGCAAGTCAGAGCTTCTGTCACAGGGTATAGGAATTGGTTCATTTACAAGGGCAACAACCCACACCTCAAAGAGAACACAAGTTTCCTTGTGAAGTTGTACAGCTCCATAATTCTGCTATGGGGAAGTTTCTATGTGCCAGTGCACATGAGGACTAGTGCAGGGATTTTCAATGAACACCCTTGCTACCATATTTAAGCTGCTACCCAAATGTGGTGTTTGGATTTGCATGAGTACATTAAAAGTACAGTACAGTTTTCTTAGCAGGAGTGGAGAGAACAACCATAATGTATGGCATTGCAGTTTGATATAAATTCTATCTTCAAAATGTTAATGGTGCCAAATCAAATATTGAAGTGATTATGCACCTGTTTGAAGGCTGGCAAAATGCAAATGAAGTGAGGCAAGAAGAGGATAGAAAGTTGGCATATAAGTATAAAAGAGGATAGAAAGTTGGCATATCGGTGAGGTAGACACAGAGAAAATGAAAATATGGAGGCCAAGAAGAGAACAATATGCATCAGAGAGGAATCTGGTTTTCCTTGAGATGAGGAGTCAAACCTTTCTCTTCATTTTCCTGTCTGAAGGAGCTTGCACATACAAACAAATCCAGACAAATCCTATTCTCAGTATTTGAAAGAACTTATGCTTTTATTCCCAAATGTTTGAACACTAAATGTAAAAACTGAGTACATTACAGAATGATGTCAATTTGTTCATGGTTCACTCTAATCTTTCTGAATGTAATATATTTGTGAAACAGGTTTCTTACAAATCAGTTTTTTTGAATGAGTATTACTCGACCCCTTAAATGTAAACCTGTCTCCCACTCTATGTATCAAAGGGGGAAAAAATAGTAAAATGTGGATAAAATTATCAGTTCTGTGCATTAGACTCCAAATTGGAAAAGACTTTGATATTCAAAAATTCAGTGCAGATAACACTGCTTTGACTTTCCTATTAGCCAGATTTAAAGAATATGATCTTTTCATCTTGGTTATAGTCCCCATACAATTCCCACCACCCCCGCTTGTTTTGAGCCTACTCCCTTCTCCCCCCGCCGCATAGTGTGTCTCTGGTTTATAGTTGCTTGTTGATTTTGATCTTTACTTTATGATAATTAGTATTTTTCCTGGTCCCTTATTTAGGTTTTCTAAATTCCTGCTATGAGTGAGACCATCAGGTATTTTTCTTTTTCTTTCTGACTTATTTCGCTGAGCATGATCCCTTCCAGCTCCATCTATGTTTGCTGCAAATTTCATGAGTTTATCTTTTTTGATTGCTGAGTAATATAATGTAAAAAATATATAAAATAAAATTTTAAAAAATGTATAAAGAATATGATTTTTTTTACTCATGTCAGAAGTGATAATCTATGAAGACAGAAAGTGAAACTTGATTCACTTTAAATTCCCTATAACACCTATATTTTATAACTTGTAAGTTCTGTTTATATCTTTATATATCAAGGTAAATATACTTTCAACATTGCAGAAAACAGTAGAAATTTAAAAGAAAACTATAATGATGAGACTGGGGAGGAGCAAGGAGGAGCCAATTCATGAAGTCTTTCAACCTGTGCCAGGCAGTATGGACTTCATCCTAAATCTGCTGCTTAATGAGGAACATGGCAGACCCAGGGCTCTTCATTCTATTCACTCCTCCTCCTCCTCAGGGACTTGCTTCATTATTTGCTTCAAATGAGTCTTCACCGGCCCTATAAACATAAAGCAGTTTTCCTTGCCTCTCTGTTCCTTCTGCTTCCCCATTAGCCACTTTCTGAAAAGATCAACTTATTCCTTATATCTCATTTTCTTGCCTCTCGTCCACTACACATTTCACTACAATTAGTTTTCTGTCTCAATATATCACTGAACTGTTCTAGCAAAAGTCACCAGTTACCCTCTAATTCTCAAATCCAGGAGACACTGCTCAGTTTTTTCTTATCTGATCACCTTGGTCACTTTTGAAACTCTTCACTCTGTTGCCTTTTGATACCTCTCTCTCTGTTCAACCTACTTCTCTCGTTATTCTTTCTTAAAATCTTGCTGTTTCTTCTACTCTAACTGCATCTAGAATTTAGCATTCCCCATGAGTTGTCCTAAATCTTCTACTCATACCTTTTCTCTCATTCCAGGTTGATCTTACTTTGGTAATGTTAATTATGACTTATACATATATGTCAACCGAAGATGGAATTCTATTTTCTAACCATTGTTGTTCATGACCTACCAGATATCTACATCTAGTTTCATCCCTTAAACAAATGTTTTAAAGTATGTACTATGTCAAGGCCTGGCTATATGCTATGACTCCCACAAAAACAAAAAAACAGACAAATCTCCTGACCTTCAGGCCTCATACCTTAGTGGAGGAAGCAGAAACACTGTTGTTAGAACTACTTATCACAGGAACCCCCAAGAGCAGCAGGGCACCGAGTGCTGGGAATCAGTGGTGTCTTGTTAAGGAGGTGGTGCCTAGAGTAAGCCTTAAAGCCCAACAAAGAGGAGAGCAGCAGCTGAAGGTAAAGGGAAATGACATTCCAAGAGCATAGCCTGAGCAAAGGTCAAAGCAGCAAGGGGAAACATGTGCCAAAGAAAGCACGGTGGCTAGTGTTTCTGAGGCTGAATGTGTAGGTAAGAATCGCAGTAAGTTAAGACTGGAAAGGAAGGAAGAGGCAAGACCCCAGCAGTTGTCCAAGGTATCGTAAGTGATTCTGAAGCACTTTGACTTTATCCAAGTGTAGATGATGAGTGTGTACATGATGGAAAATGGTAGTAAAGTGGTCAGATCTGCCTTTTTAGAAAGAGAATTGTGAGCTCACAGAATGTAAGACATATTGGAGGGAGAGGAAAGGGTTCAAAAAGCAGGACTACATGTTCACTTCCATCTTAGTTGGCCATGAAATCCACTAATGTGAGCCTATTGTCTCTACTGGGGTCTACTTATTCTGTCTCATAGTCACGTGGTCTTAAATATAAATATGGTTCATTTTTGTGTAAATATTAAATAGTTTCCATTTTCTAAAAACTCTATCTTTGGGTATATATTGAAAAGATTAATAATAACATTTTACAAATGGGATAAAATTTCTTGCCAGTGTTTAACATAGTTTGCCTTTTCCACATTCAATCATAAATGAACACACAGGCATGTATTTTGGCAAAACCTCTGTATATTAGCACTCTGGTATAGCACATCTGAATCTATATAAACAACAGTAAAATAAGCTCCTTATACTCACTGTGACTGTTGAGCAGTCAGAGACATTCAGCTCTTGCAGATTTTTACAGAGGCCTAAATTAAACAAGTTACACATCACTAAACAACATATTGCAAATGTTTAAACTTAAAGTTTTCCATCCTACATTGAATGTGATGTATTCATTAGGAAACAAATAAAAACCTTGGCAAGTAAATTGTTCTAAGTAATAGGATTTCTTTTTCCCAGAAAAAGGATTTCTTTTGGCTTTAAAATTAAAATATATGCACATGTTTATTATTGTTTGAGGATTACAGAAGGGAGGGGGATAGAAAAAGACTGCTTTTGGAAAAAACAGCATGTACTTAGCTTTGGCTTGGAAGTGTACCATTAATACATTCACCACCTAGGTCCTACAGTTTATATCTTACTGCATTTGCTTTGTCACCTATCCACTTGTACATCCTCTCTCTATCCCTCAGTACATATTTTTTTTATATGTATTTTTTTTATTTTTATTTTATATAGAGGCATGTTTTCTTTTCTTTCTTTCCTTCTTTGTTTTTTTTGTTTATACATGCACTGGGTATAGTCAGAAGCGCGTGAGAGAATTCACTAGAGCCAGAGGGAGCAGAGCAGGCAGAAGGACCGAAGCACACCCCTCAGTACATATTTTTTTTATACTCTTTAAGGTCGATTGCACACATCAGCACACTTTCCATCCACTCTTTCAGTATGCATATCATAAGTAATTCAGTATTCATAATGATTAACAAAATATTTATTTCTTATGTTAGGTTTACATACAACTTATAATGAATTGCAAATAGAGAAATGGAGAGTCAGAGGCCAAGTGCTTGATTAATTCTGGGAACAGAGGCAACTGGACACTTAATGAGCTCGGAGGCAAGAACAGACAAGTATACAAATAGCTAGTGAGCAGTTTTATGCAATTAGTACTCTGGGTCTGTACTGACAGTAAGTAAAAGGACAGTAAGTATAGGTGACAGAGGAGAGGCATCTTGGGCAGCGGATACAAACCAGCAAATGAGAGAAAGACTTGAGGCAAAAAAGGGGAAAGGCATTTTTCATGCAGGGGATCCCATAAAGCAGGTAGATGAACTCCAGGACTGAATTCCCACAGCTACAATGAATAGAAAACACATCTGCCACTCATAACCAAATAGCCCCATGCTAATAACAATAGAAATGTTATTATAAATACATTTTGAACATTTCTTCCTCTGCCAAGAATGGACTCTGCCCTAAGTAATAAATGCAAATCAAAACCAATTTAAAAAATGAAAACAACTCTTCAAAATGTGTAGATCTTTGAAGTCACCAGTAACACTTAAGGAAAAAACAGATTCCCAAAATAATATTACAATTAGGTTTATGAGATAAATGTTTTTATATAATGGCTGCCTGAGAGTAATTAAAACAGTCAACAAATAATTATCAAGAATTTGCCATATGCCAGAAACACTGAAGTACTGGAAATACAGCAGTGAGTAGACAAAAATTCGTGTGCTTATGGAGTTTCCATCCCAGTTGGGAGAGACTGACACTAAACAAAAGGAGGAAAGTATCTACTGTGACAGATTATGGCAAGTACTATGGAAAAAATGAAACAAGAAAGCAGGTAGAGTGACAGGTGAGTGGGATGGAGTGCAATTTTTAAAAGATCAGTCAGAGAAGGTTTCACTGAGGTGACATTTGAGCCAAGAACTTCAGCAGATGACAAAGACAGTGCAGTTTACTCTGAGCATTGCCAAAACCCATTCAACATAGTTGGTGATTGACAGACAGTAATGAAAATGTTAAAATAAACTCAGAAAAACAGCAATTGGAAGCCTATTCTTATTTGCACATCTTAATTCTGTAAGGAGAATTCCTTTAATTTCTTAAATCCTGTGTGATGATAAACTACAGATTCAGATTCATCATGCCCTAACACTGTGGACTATTTCTGGATCAGACATTGTGAAGTGTCTCATACTCGCGAGTCCAATTCATCCTCACAACAATACTACATACTGCCCCGTTTTACAGATGCTGAAGATGAGGTTCAATAACAAACCTAAGGTCCCACAGCAAAGCAAGTAGGAGAGCCTTAATTCAAACTCAAGTCCCAAACACTTAGCCACAAAACCAGGCAAATAAGAGAGACCCTCGACACCACTGTTCTGTATGTGCCTTTATTAATTGGAATGCCTTTACTAAAAATAAGTAACAAGGTGCTGTTGTTTGTCAAAAATGCAGCATTCACAGTGCTCCTGAACTTATCTTCTGATGTTTTCTTCTCTTGCAACCTAGGGACTACTCGTACCTCAGCTGGGTCTCATTGTTCCTGAACTACATTAGTTAAAATTACCCAAACTTGGGTTTCAAAGGAATAGTTTTATTGTTCCATCTGTCACACCAAGTAATTGGGGCCAGCTGGATGTCAGGATGCGTGTGGTTACCATCATAATCCTGCTGTTCTTTTGTAAAGCCGCTGAGCTCCGCAAAGCAAGCCCTGGGGGTTCCAGAAGCCGAGCAAATCATGGCCGGGCTAGTGGGGGCCGCAGAGGCTCCAACCCCGTCAAACGATACGCACCAGGCCTCCCTTGCGAAGTGTACATGTATCTTCACGAGAAATACTTAGACTGTCAAGAAAGAAAGCTAGTTTATGTGCTGCCTGACTGGCCTCAAGATTTGCTGCACATGCTATTAGCAAGAAACAAGATCCGTATATTAAAGAACAACATGTTTTCCGCATTCAAAAAGCTGAAAAGCCTGGATCTGCAACAGAATGAGATCTCCAAAATAGAGAATGAGGCCTTCTTTGGTTTAAATAAACTTACCACTCTTTTACTGCAGCACAACCAGATCAAAATCTTGACAGAAGAGGTGTTCATTTATACACCTATCCTGAACTACCTGCGTCTTTATGACAACCCCTGGCACTGTACTTGTGAGATGGAAACACTTATTTCAATGTTGCACATTCCAAGAAACCGAAATTTGGGGAACTATGCCAAGTGTGAAAGCCCACAAGAACTAAAAGATAAAAAACTGCGGCAGATAAAACCTGAACAGTTATGTGATGAAGAAGAAAAGGAAGAATTGGACCCCAAACCCCAACTGTCAGGGAGACCCCCAATTATCAAGCCTGAGGTGGACTCTTCTCTTTGCCACAATTATGTGTTTCCCATACAAACGCTGGACTGCAAAAGGAAAGGTTTGTAAGTTTTTTACTTTTTCTTTTTCATGGACAGTTAAAAATGTTCTTTGACTCTGTAATCTTCCCAGCACCCAGCCATGCCTTGGAATTTCTAGTGCCACACCCACCAGAAATCTTTCCCCATTGTCAGTGAATTTACCCTAAGCTTTTCTGGAGTCCGGTCTCAAGGTGACTGGTGACTTGCCGGACATTGGAGGAGGTAGGAGGTATGCTCTGGCGGGGCTGCCATTTGGGTATTCATTTGCTCATCACAGGCTGTGGCTATAAGAAATACTTTCATCTTAAATCCAGTGTAATTAAATTTATGTAGGTAAACTAGTGGCTATGAAATCAAATACAAGTGCTGGCTATATAACTGTATTTATGCCAATTGAAGTTAAAACATGGTGTGTATCTGTGGGGAAACAACCTTAAAAACTATATGCAGATTAGAACAAGTTAGAGCATTGTGAGAGGGAGGCCTAAGGGAGATATAGTGATGGCCAATCTGTAGTTCTTGTAATTTGGCCTCAAGGTCTTAGTAAATGCTTGCTAACATCCTTTGCCTTAATTATTCCCAAATCACCCCAAGTAAAACATAAAAATTTGAAATGACTAAGTTGAAAGAAGTTAATCAAAGAACAATGAGACTAGGCAAATCTTTTCAGAATATTGCCAACTTCTTGAATATCATTAGAGGTTTTACATCCTATATGATTTGGGCTAATACTGTGTAGGATTTACATATACAGGATAAATTCATGAAATGAAAAAAACAGATGGCGAGATTTTAGTAATACTCTTCATCTAATGTTGATAAAGATATGTTAGTAATGCTCACCATGGTATTATCCATCCTAGAATAACAAGCCACGTGGCACTGTCTGTCTCATTTATGGCATAGATTACTACCTTATTTATAATATTAAAGCCAGATGGCATTGGATTAGGGTCATATAGAGCCTAGTGTCATTCCTTCCACTTATTTGTGGATGTTTTGCTTTGTTTTGTTTCTCTTTTTTTTTAAGATTTTTTTAAAAGATTTGTTTATTTATTTATACAAGAACTGGGATACAGGCCAGATGTGCGGGAGGGTGAGAGGATTCACCAGAGACAGAGCAGGGAACAGAACAGGCAGACTGACTGAAATACACTGCTGAGGGGAGCAGGGGCAAGACAGGAGAGGTCTGCTCGCCATGTGGGTTTCTCTCTGGCCGGCTGGGGATCGAACTCATGCTGCAGAGGCCACAGATTGCCTCACAATGCAGTGCTTAACCCCTTGCGCCACCAGGGAGGCCCTGTTTTGTTTCTTTGAGAACAGAAAGGGAAGGTTAGGAAGAACATAGAGAATCTGTCTCCTCTCCCGGGAACTGTACTCAGGGGTTGTTGCTGCTGAAGAAGTGGGCAGTCTCAGCCATGTATGCGTTTGTTCATTCATCAGCCAAGGTGTCCTCACGCCCCTCTGACTCCAGAAAGCGGGACCTGGAGGGAGCACACCATGATCACGTAACATGAAAAAGTCTGAAGAGGACTTCTGGGAGATGACATTACGGGAACCTCTGAAGTTGAGAGCCAGTGTTCCTTGAGAACCATTTTGCTCCACATTCATGCTGCCCACCACTTCCAGGAAGGTAGTTGTATCCCTTTTATAGTTGAGAAAGATGGGTGGGAGGGGGTTAGTCACTTGAGAAAGATGGATGGGAGGGGGTTATCACAAGTAAGCAGCAAAAGCTAAGATTTGAATTTGGTCACCTGGACCTGCTGTTCCCCAGAATTAATCTGATTATGCCTAAACAAGCAGTTGCTTTAAGAGTGGCAGCATTAAAGAATTCCTGTAAAGTCGGTGTATGTGGTTTTCTATAGGCAATTTTTATAGGCAAATCGGGTAGACTTTCCCTGACATTGTTGCAATGTAGACTTTCCCTGACATTGTTGCAATTAGTGACTCATGCTGAAGCATGTTTTAAGTAGGATTGCCTTTGTGGTGCTTAGATTCAAAACTTGGATATGCTTTAAAAATGGATACAAGCTACTAACCCTAAACTGGAATTAGAAAAATTACTTGATATTGCCAAGGTTCTACCCTCCAACTGAAGGGCAATTTGAACTTTGCTGCATCAGGTGATAAAGAGAAAGTTAGTATGTTGTGTCATTAATTATTTCATATTTGCCATCAACAAAATTGAAGACTTCTACAGCTAGACTGCACTGCAATTTAAGAAGAGAAAATATGTTAGGAAATGTCTTCCTTTTTTACTGCTTCTCTATTCTTGGGCCATTCCCTCTCTAGGGAGCCTATTTTTGCTTTGCCTTTTTTTTCTTGATATTTTTGTCTTTTTCGCTTGGCAAACATCAACTTATAAAAAATCAAACATGTTGTTTATTACTCTCTTTTCCTCAATTTATTATTGTCTAAACACAACTTTAGAGCTATGGCCCATAAGTTCATTCCCTCTGCTTTAAATATAAACATAATATTTACTGGAAAACAGCATAAAGATACACTTTACATAAATGTATGTATACATATATATATGTATGACATCATAAAATCCTAATATATATTGGGCTTCCCTGGTGCACAAGGGGTTTAGTAATAGCACTATGCAGCTATCTGCAGCCACAGCAGCACAATTTTGATCCCTGGCCAGGGAGCTAACCCACATGGCGCAACAGACCTCTCTTGTCTCACCTACTACTCCCCTCAGTAGTGTATTTCAGTCAGTCTGCCTGTTCTCTTCCCTACTCTGTCTCTGGTGAATCCTCTCACTACCCCCCACCCTATGCCTCTGGCCTGTACCCCAGTTCTTGTACAAATAAATAAATATTTTTTTAAATCCTAATATATAATATTGTATCATACATTAAAGGACAACTCAAGTTCCTTCAATTTTTTTTTTTTTTGAAGAAAATTTGAGTTTTAGGGAAAGAAGTAGAGAGGGAACATCTGGACTAACCTCCCCCTGCCATCTTTTTTTTTTTTTTTTATTTACAGAAAGCATATGGATGACCATCTATAAAATTAGAAATATATAAATAATAGAACCTATTTTTTAAAATCTACCTTAGAGTGTTATGAAGATTAAATGAGATATGACATATGTAAAACACAGTGTCAACTTTAGAAATAGTATCCTATAGTGGAAGTTTCTCCAAATTTTAAAGACCACAAAATTGGAGCCAATACTTTTTAGATCATAAAAAAATGAATGTTTTATCTTTTAATGTCATCGCCTTTCACAATGGTTGATATAAATCTAATTCAGTTGATCATTTAGTTTTCTTTTTCTTCCCATAAGTTTAAAGGCAAAGGTCTTGTCCATTAAACTCCTTTTGGTATTGCCTGTCATGGAGCCATGTGTTTCAGACTGATAATAATAATTGAATTGGAGTTTTTCTTTTTCTTTTTTGGTTCTTACAAAACAGTTCTCCAGTCAGCCTTTAAAAATAAACATGAAAGTTTAAAATCATGGCTAGAATTCAAGTATGACGATCTGAGCTTAATCCATGATAATTTTCATTATTCTATTCTATAAATAGATGATAAATGTCTAATACAAAGCAATGTTCATCTCTAGCTGTCTGCTAAAGGGTAGTAATACTTTTGTGTTCCACAATTTCGACACTGTCAGTCAAAGAAGCCTAAAACATGCCATCAAGTAGTGATAAGAGCTGTAGTCTAAATGGTATGTGCCCAAGATGTGGCATTTTTACATGCTTTATGTCATTTACTTCTCACAACTTTAAGAGAGTACCATCATTATCCTCATTTTATAAATGAGGAAACAGAGTATAGAGAGTTACGTTGCCTTTCTACAATCACATAGGCAGACCCTGAACAGTTCCCAAGCCACTGATCACCATGTAAAATAATCTCTTCAAGATTCTGAGGGATATATTAACTTAGAAGAATTTATAAAAGTTTCCTGGGGACTTCCTCCCGATAGGGAACCCTTTCCTTGGGGCCTATGCAATAAACCATGTAGATGATCACACAGAGAGAACCTACAGACAGATTCCCCTTACTCGAGAGTTGTGCTTCTTCCCAGGACAGATGATGAGTCAGATGGTATGCATACCTAGTATTAGGGTACCTAGTATGTGCCAATTTAACCACATAGACCTCAAATATCACTATTTTTGCCTTAAAGTTCTGACAGCAATAAAAAGAAATAATAGCTTTCTTCACTGGGAGACAGGCATTTTACCAACAAAATTTAGTCTTTCAAAGGGGATAAATGTAAGATTAGTTGAAAGGCATGTTTATGCCATATTGAGGTAAATGGACTTGCTAAAAATACTTGAAAGTAGAAATTTTAAAGCAGCTTTTTAGCTTCACATTTGCCAGAATAATCTTTGTAAGGAGTCATTTTACTTATAAGATTAGGGCTAAGAGCTATGCAGGTAAATTGCTTCCCGCTGACACCAAAGTTAATTTTAATGCTGACTTGAACAATAATTAAGAATTTTGGAGTGATAATGTACATTTGAGAAGCTACTCCCCTCAATCATACACAGTGTTGTAAACCAATGTTACCTCAAAGGAAAAAAAAAGAATTTTGTATTTGTGTAAATAGGGACATTTATGTCTCTTTTCCCACTTTTAACAGGACTTCAGAGTCATTCTGACAACCAAGATAGTCTACTAACTGGAACAATCTACTTACTAACGTGGGAAAATTCCCAGTTTTCTCCTCAAAATGAACAACGTTTTGTTGGGGCAGGACAAGCCTTGTAAGGATGATAATCAAGTAAATATGGCATTTGTTTAGGGCGTACCAAGAATTTCGGGTAGTAGCAAATAGCCATATGGTGCCTGGTCTAGAAATGGGGACATTGACAAAATTTGACTTCTAGCCTGAAGAAGTTTGTATTTATATAATCTTTATCAAAGACAAACATACTTTACATCAATATTTGTAATTTTCATTCAAGTTTTAAGGTAAAAGAACTATCAATACAAATAAGATTTTTCCATGTTTTTCTAGGCCATGTTATTAAAGGCTTTGGTTTGCATTTCCTGGTATTACTTGTGGAACCTATTTTTACCCAGGGCTGTTGCTGACAATGCCAAAGTTGGTTCTGCAATTCATATTCTTTTTCCAGTATCTCTGGGTCTGCCACATTGCTTGAGTTGGGTTTCAGGGTGTTCTCACAATTTTTTTCTACCCATTTATTTGTGGTTAACCCACTTTAATTTGTCCTATAATTTCTTGCTCAGGAGGTCTTTGTCATCCACCCTTATGTCCAGGGCAGCAAATGTGGGTTCAGCAAGCAAGTTCTGATAAACAGGCAGCTTTCTAGAATCTATATATTTACTGGTAACAAGGACAGCCTGTAGATCTTTTTGGTTTTATAAGGCCATGAGGCTCATGTCATCTGCAGGATGGAAACTATCTAGAAAAGCAGCGTGATCTCACTTATGTTTTAAAAGGATCGTGGTCTTAGGACACTATTCGGATAACCCAAACAAGGGCTGATGGTGACTAGAACTAATGTGGTAGCAATAGAGAAAATGAAAAGAGGAGGGATACTTGAGAGTATTTTGAAATAAAACTGTTCTGCCTTTCAAAGTCTGCTAAAATGATGCCACAGTCATTCTCAATAATTATCTAATCACTAAGAAGTTATTTCTTCGGTTTGTTCTCTGTTGTCTCTATGGGTTTCAATTATCACTAGGCTCTCTGTCTTTTTGTTTATGCATAGTGCCCAAGAGATTAGTTAGCTCTCCAGTTAGGGTCTTGCTGATTCCAAAGGAAGGATTGTCTTACTGTTTTAAAATTATAGTAAGTCCAAGTATTAAACATTTTTTTATTTTCAACTCTAGGTTGAACAAAACAGTGTCTTATCAGAGAAAAGAAATAAGATAACACCAAATTTTCAAATAACTTTTATTCTAAGAAGTCTCAAAATTTCTCAATTATTAAACTCAAAAACATTTAATGAACTCTTATAATTTACTATGTGCTAGTTACCTATTGCTGCTTAATAAACTACCCCAGAACTTAGTGGCTTAAAACATTGCAGTCATAATCCCAGCAAGATGGTGGCAGAGGAAAGAGGCCAGGTTTGCCTCCTTTACATGTTACAACTAAATTGCAGAAGAGCAAAGTTAACAATCCCTGAAATACAACACAAACTGACAAATACTGCGTTCATCAGGAGCAGTGATCTGGTAGGGTACAAAAAGCTGAAATCGAACAGTGTTTGCAGCAACATGGGGCAGCACAACCCACAAGAGGGAGGGGCAGCCCCTCTACTATTGTTGACTCGGGCACATGCCCACCTCAGGGATGTTGGAGACCTGGGACTATGCTGGTGAAAGGGATGCACAGAGTTGTTGGGTAGACAACAGGGCAGGGGTGACACAATTGGAGAACTATAGGAATAGGGGTGCAGGGTGGTGGTTACTGGTTTGATACTGAAGTTCCTGATCTAGAACAGTTGGAGCCTTAACCAGTGAGAAGAACTAGTTTGGATCACCTACACTATGTATCTCATAGAAAAGGCTTTTTGCAGTCTGAGCTGTTATATTTGAAACATCTACCTTACTACCTTACTCCTACCCAGGGCCAAAACCAAGACAACTGAATGCTCTGACTAACCAGAGCTTAAGTACCTGGAACTTAACAGGAATAAGCACCCTAAGGTAAGGCTCCTTATTCAAAAAGTAAAGAGAACAAGTCCTGGCCGTGGCCCTATAATCCTCACCCAGCTCTGCTTCTAATTCTCAACCACAGCCTAGAGGTTAAGGTTGGCACAGCACTATAAAAGATATGTTGGCCAAGGAGTTGGCCTAGGGGAGGGAATCATTGTGGATTCACACAACTCAGGTACCTGCAGCACCACATGAAGCTTGAGCCCGTGATGCTCACTGGAGGAGACCTTTTGGTGCCATACTGCCCTAGTTCCATTCTGTCTGTTACTCCTTGATACACAGGGGCCTGGTCATCTGAATAGGTGCAAAGTCAATAGTCTGTGAAATAAGACACCTGTAAAATAAACACCTAAGCATCCTGGTGAAAAATCTAGAATTATACCTAGCTTCCTGTAGAAGAGGTAGAAAACCACTTGATGAAGAAAAGGAACTCCCTGTTACAGTCCACCAAAACTGAAAATGAAAAGACAGAAGTACATAACCCATATACTGGAACAATAACAACAATACCCAAAAAAGCCCTGAAAGATGTCTCATTCCAGCAAAACTGCAGGATATGCCTGATAAGAAGTTTAAGGTAACAATGATAAACATACTTGCTGAATTAAGAAAAACAATCAATGATGTAAAACAGGAACACAATAAAGATCAAGAAAATATGAGGGGCCTCCCCGGTGGCGCAGCGGTTGAGCACTGGGTTGCGAAGCTGCCCGCAGCCTCTGCAGCGCCGGTTCGATCCCCGGCTGCTCCCCGGCCACCAGAGGAGGGTCCCACATGGCGCGCAGACCTCCCCTGCCGCCCGCTGCTCCCCTCAGCAGTGTATTTCGGTCCTTCTGCCTGCTCTGCTCCCCACTCTGGCCCTGGTGAATTCTCTCACCCTCCCGCACTTCTGACTGTACCCAGTGCTTGTATAAATAAATAAATAAATCTTTAAAAAAAAAAATATGAGAGTGGCATAACTAGAACTACAACAAGAAGTAGTGGGAAAATACTATGATTGAATTTTTAAAATATGGTAGAAGGCACAACAGTAGATAAATGCAAGTAACAGAGAGGATTAGTGAGCTTGGAAGGTACAGTGTGGAGAAACACACAGAGCAACAAAGAGAACAAAATTCTTTTATTTATTTATTTTTTAAATAATAAATTTTATTGTTATATTCCCCATACAATTGCAGCCCCCCCAATCTGACCCCAATCCCTCCCCTCCCGCCCCCGCCCCCCTAAAAGTGTCTCTGGTTCATAGTTTTTTGTTGATTTTGATTTTCACTTTCTTAGTTACTCATTTTCCTGGTCCCTTATTTAAGTTTTCTAGATTCCTGTTATGAGTGAGACCATCCGGTATTTTTCTTTTTCTTTTTGGCTTATTTCGCTGAGCATGATCCCTTCCAGCGCCAGCCATGTTGCTGCAAATTGCATGTGTTTATCTTTTTTGAATGCTGAGTAATATTCCATGGTATATATGTACCACATCTTCTTGATCCAGTCATCTATTTTTGGGCATTTGGGTTGTTTCCAAAGCTTAGCTATTGTAAATAGTGCTGCTATAAACATAGGGGTGCAGGTGTTCTTTGGAATTGATGTTTCTGTGTCCTTTGGGTAAATACCTAGGAGTGGAATTGCTGGATCATATGGAAGCTCTATGTTTAGTAGGTCCAGAAATCTCCACACAGCTTTCCATAGTGGTTGGACCAGTTTGCACTCCCACCAACAGTGCAGAAGAGTTCCTTTTTCTCCACCCCCTCGCCAACATTTGTTGTTGCTAGTTTTTTTAATATGTGCCATTCTCACTGGTGTAAGATGGTATCTCATGGTAGTTTTGATTTGCATTTCCCTGATGACAAGTGATGTTGAACATTTTTTCATATACCTGTTGGCCATTTGCATTTCCTCTTCAGAGAAGTTTCTTTTTAGCTCTTCTGCCCATTTTTTTACTGGATTATTTTCTTCGTTGTTGTTGAGTCTCATCAGCTCTTTGCAGATTTTTGTGATCAGTCCTTTATCATTAGTGTTGGGTGCAAAAAGAGAACAAAATTCTTTTAGATGAAGGCATGTAAGAGTTCTCTGGGATAACCTAAGAGGAAATGGCGTCCATATTATTGGGATTCCATAAAGAGAAGAGAAAGAGAGAGGCATAGAAAATTTATTTAAAGAAATAATTGCTGAGAACCAACTGAATCTGGGAAATGAACAAGACATCCTGAGCCAAGAGGCACAAATAGTACTGAACAAAATAAGACCAGGCTGACACATTCCAAGATTATAATAGAATTGTTGGATGCCAATTATAAGGAGAGAATATTAAAAACATTGAGAAAAAAGTGACCTATTAGGAAATGCCAGTTAGACTGTCCATGGACTTTTCAATAGAAACCTACTGTCAAGAATGCAATGGCAGGGCCTCCCTGGTGGCGCAAGGGTTAAGATGCAACCTGTGAAGCTGTCTGCAGCCTCTGCAGCAAGAGTTCAATCCCCTGGCCAAGGAGCAACCCACATGGCGCAGCAGACCTCTCCTGGCTTGCCTGCTGCTCCCCTCAGCAGTGTATTTCAGTCGATCTGCCTGTGCTGTCCCTCACTCTGTCTCTGGTGAATCCTCTCACCCCTCACACCTCTGGCCTGTATCCCAGCTCTTGTATGCATAAATAAATAAATCTTTTTTTAAAAAAAAAAAAAAAAGAAGGCAATGGCAGTAGATATTTAAATTATTCAAAGAAAAAGATTTCCAGTCTCTATCCTTTACCTGCAAGATTATCATTCAAGACAGAAGAATAAGGAGCTTCACTGAAAAGCAAAAACTGAAAGAATTTATCAATCCCAAATTGGATGGAAGTACTAAAGTTGGAAAGAAGTACTAAAGGGGCTAGTATAAATAGCAAAAACAAAAACAAATATAGAGGTAACAGATACCAAAATTAAAAAATATGAAGAAGGAGCAGAGTAAAAACTTGGCCCATCCAAATAAGACTGTGATCAGACCATCCAACAGGCCGCATAAATAGTCCATCATATACTAACCTCGGCAGAACCTTCAGGCAAAAATTGATAGAAGTAACACATAAGACAATGGAAATGGAACCTAAACAAAACATAATAGGAAGATGATGTCAATAAGTGAAAAGACAAACTAAAAAAAAAATTTAATAGTGAAATGGCAAGAAGCACTTATGTCTCAGTAACCACCTGAAATGTAAATGACTTGAATTTACCAGTGAAAAGGTACAGGGTGATTGAGTGAATTTCAAAATGAAGTCCTACCTTCTGCCATTTACAGGGAACTCATCAACAAAGACAAGCACAAACTTAAAGACTGAAAGACCAATCCTGTGAGCAAATGGAAATCAAAAAAAGTCAAAAACTGCTTTACTTATGTCAGATAAAATAGATTTCCAATTAAAAAAGGTAATAAGGGATAGAGATGAACATTACATTATAATTCAGGGCCTAATCCAACAACAAGAAAAAACATATGCATCAAATGATGGAGCACCAGGATGTATAAGGTGATTACTAATGGAACTACAGAGAGATTTACAACACAATAATAATAGAGTTTTAATTCTCCACTTACAAATATGACCAGATCAGTAAGATAGAAGATACATAAGGAAACGGTAACCTTAAATGAGTACCTAAACCAAACAGGCTTAGTAGAGATCTGAAGAACACTCTACTTCCAAACAATTGGGATAAACATATACATTTTTAAGTGTACATGGAACATTTGCAAGAATAGACTATATGTGTATACACAAATCAATTGTCAATAAAACTATGAAGATTGAAATCATGCCAAATATTCTTTCTGATCATAATGCCATAAAGCTAGAAACAACTATTTTTCAAAAAATGAACAGAAGAAACCATAAATGTTTGGTTTCTTGTGCTGCTTAATAGCTATTGGATTAAAGGGGAAATTAAAACATACGTAAAAGAATACCTCAGTAATGAATACGAGGAGACAAACTACCAGAGTGTATGGGATACAACAGGGTCTTAAGAGGGAAACTAATTCAATACAAACTCAATTGGGAAGGAAGAAAAATCCCAAATAAACAATTTCGTAATATATTTGTACACCTTGCAAAAAAAGAGGCACAAGCAAGACCAGAATTTAATAGAAGGAAGGAAATAATAAAATTTAGATGGAAATAAATGAAGTTGAGATTAAAAACAAAGGAGTGGGAGGGATATCCATCTTAAACAATAACAATAATTTGTAGCACCACTGTTTGTTCATAACTGCTAAAAATAAAAACAAAACACATTATCTCCAAGTTGCAGTGGTCAGGAAACCAGACATGGCTTAGCTGTGTCCTGTGCTTCAGGATCTCATGAGGCTGCAGTGTAGGTACTGACAGGGCTCAGGGTTCTCATCTGAAGGTTCAGTTGGAAAAGGATCCTCTTCCAAATTCGTGTGGCTCTTGGCAGAATTCAGTTCCCCATGAGCTTTTGGACTGTGTGCCTGAGCTCCTTATTAGATGTTGCACAAGGACACTCTTAATTTGCTGCCATGTAGGCCTCAACAACCTGGCAGCTTGCATCATCAAAGTCAGCAAAAGAAACTGCCTAAAGATGAAAATCATAATTTCTTGTAACCTAATTATGGAAATACTATCCCATCACATTTGCTACTTTCTGTTATTAAAAGTAAGTCACTAGGGATAGCCCTTTCTCAAAGGGAGAGGCTTATACAAGGGTATCAATACAGTAGAGGGGATCATTGGGTGGAATTTAAAGAAGGTATCTGCCACATACCCTGATGTATTTGTATTTATGATATATTAGGCACTGTTCTAAGCCTCCCTCATAAAGCTTCCGTGGCAGAGAGGGTGATAAAATGAAAAAAAAAAAAAAGTAAAATGTATGCTATATCTTCTGGTTTGACTGCCATTGAAAAGTAGAGAGCGCTATTGTAGTTGTTAATTCCCACTTGAAATCTGGAAAATGTCATTTTAAACACAGGACTAGGAAGTTCTCATGGCTATCCCAATGTATTGATTCCCAGTTGTTCCCTCACTTGTTACTCCACTCCCACCTTATGCTACCAGCCATGCTAATGGATTGTAGGCAGATGGAAGCAGAAAGATATTACCATGGGCATGCAGCAGAGAATAGTGGCTGGAAGCATGGGTTCTGGAACTAGTGTGTCAGTGTTTAAATCCTAAGAGTGTGATTGTGGCCAAGTTGTGCCTTACTTTTCTCATTTGTAAGATGAGGATAATGATGGTACTTGGCTCATAGGTTTTTGTCAGTTAATACCTGTTAAAGCACCTAGAATAGTTCTGCACAAAGATACTAAGTTACTAAAATATTACGAAAAAGAGAAAGCAAATTTAACAGTTATAAGGACACTAAAGACAGAATTACCAATACAATCCCATTAAAGACCCATTCTGTACTGTCAAATTACTAGCAAGGATGTAAAGCTATGGTACTTTATTTAAAAATAAACAAAGACAGTCTGAGGTATTAAAAGAAGGGGAATAAATAAACCTGAGTCTTCATGAAAGTAAATATACTACAGGCTAAGAAATCACAAATATCAGAGGTTTTTAAAAAACTATTTGGAAGATATCAGCAATTTATAATTATTCTATACCAAAGGGAGTATTATGGATAAATCAGTAACACCTTCCATAAACCGATCTCACTTATGCCCATGTCAATGAATTTAATTTATTCAGAAAGACTTCGGTGTTTGTTTCTTTTCTTTTGCATAACCATGGTTTACAACATACAGTACGATTCAGAAGTATAAAAATCACACCTCTTCAGATGTATGTTACCCTACCATCACCACCACCAAGATACCCACAGTCCTCCACCATAATCCATTGGGTACCCTCTACACTTGGCTCTCCATCATCCTCCTGGTATACCACCCCAATTCCACAGTCAAATTTCTTGGGTTTGTCATTGGTTTTCTTTTGTCTGACCCTTTGTTTCTCTATATTCAACTTTAAGTGAAACCATCCAATATTTTGTCTTTTTTTTTTTTTTTTTTACTTGTTTTGCTTAGCATTATCCTCTTTGTTTTAGAAAGTCTCTGGGTCATCCTATTTCTCAGGTGTCAATCTGGACATTTCATTTGCTACTTCTAGTTTCCATTTGTGTGAAAGGTTTGCATCTCTTCACAGGTTTCTCTTGCCCTACTTAAAATATAATGAAACCTCTTCAGGGTACTTTGCTAAATTAAGAAAAAGGGCTTAAATATAAACACTTATGTTTATTTTAAAAATATTATTTAAAGACAAATAGTAAGAGATAAATTAAGTGAACAATTGATCTGTGGAAAATAACCTGGACTTCTCTTACAGAATCTCTTTCTGTATTAGAAGTCATGGTTGTGATGGTGGTGGTAGTCCTTGCCATCCCAGTATTAGAGCAGCAACATCAATAGTATTGTTCCTGTGGAATCCAGCTACTTCTGTATTCTAGGAGAACCAGGAGTGGCAGAATATAAACTAAATCACAAGGACTTAGGGATAAGTAGGTGATGAGAAAGCAGTGGCAGCAAGTCAGGACTACTCTTTCTAGAATCCAAGGAAAGGAGAAATAACAGCTTGAGAGGTTTTTTTGTTTGTTTACTAGTATGGGGAGACCTGAGTTTATTTGTGAGTTTAAGAAGCCTGAGAAGGGCCTCCCTGGTGGTGCAGCGGTTGAGCGCTGGGTTGCGAAGCTGCCCACAGCCTCGGCAGCACCAGTTCTATCCCTGGCTGCTCCCGGCCACCGGAGGAGGGTCCCACATGGTGCGCAGACCTCTCCTGCCCCCGCTGCTCCCCTCAGCAGTGTACTTTGGTCCTTCTGCCTGCTCTGCTCCCTGCTCTGGCTCTGGTGAATCCTCTCACCCTCCTGCGCTTCTGACTGTACCCAGTGCTTGTATAAATAAATAAAAAAAATTAATCTTTAAAAAAAAAAAAAGAAGTCTGAGAAGAGGGATTAAACAAAGTTGCAACAAAGAGGCAGTAATTAGGAGTAAAAAGTCCTAGTGGAGTGGGAAGAGTGTGGGAGAGCACACACATACAATGGCTTGAATTACTGGTTTTATTTCCTTTCAGTTTTCTGTTAAAGCTCCCAGGTTATGCTAGTGGACAGCCAGGCTGGAGCCCCCTCGCCTCACCTGACTAAGCCAAGGGCGCTGCACTGCCTGCTGTCCTCCTCTTGATTTCTTGACCTTGACTTTAGGAAATTTCTCCAGAACAACTCAGCAAGTAGGACCTGCTTCTCTAAGTGTGATGACCTTGGTTTGCTGGGCTTTGGTGAAAAATAGCCCATCTAACGCTTGCTCTGCTAATGTTCTTTGGCTTTAGCTATTCCTTTCTCCTTTAAGAGCTTACTGTTCAATCACAGGAATAGAGTGATTGACCAAATAGGGTTGAGAAGAAGCTTGATAAATGTTTTTTTTTTTTTCCAGAGTTGAAGAAAGTTCCAAACAATATCCCTCCAGATATTGTTAAACTTGACATGTCATACAATAAAATCAAGCAACTTCGACCCAAGGAGTTTGAAGATGTTCACGAGCTAAAGAAATTAAACCTCAGCAGCAATGGCATTGAATTCATAGATCCTGGTAAGTTTCACAGAATAGCCATTTAAAAAGGTGACAGGTGTTCTCTGATTTTTTTTCTTAATGGCAACATTTATACTAAACACAATTGTTTTTTTAAGAACCTCAATAATGAAACATTTGATTTTAAAGTAAACAGGAAGCTTAAATTAGAACTTGTTTGACAGTTGGAGAAAGGTTTGCATTATGTCGCTTTACAATGTATGTTACTACACATTGCTAAGCAACAGTTATTCGGTTGGTTAAAAGTGTTTTTGTTTTTTTTTTTTAAAGAAATGTTCTTTTTTTTTTTTTAAAGATTTAGTTATTTATTTATACAAGCACTGGGTACAGCCAGAAGCGCGGGAGGGTGAGAGAATTCACCAGAGCCAGAGCAGAGAGCAGAACAGGCAGACTGACGAAGTACACTGCTGAGGGGAGCAGCAGGCAGCAGGAGAGGTCTGCGCGCCATGTGGGACCCTCGACTGGTGGCCGTGGATTGAACTGGTGCTGCAGAGGCTGTGGGCAGGTTTGCAACCCAGCGCTCAACCGCTGCGCCACCAGGGAGGCCCGGTTAAAAGTGTTTTGTAAAATAGATTTAAAAAATAAGATGCTAAATATGTAGTGATTTTAAAAGAGAAATTCAGATTTGACATTTTCTTTGCTATTCATTCATTCCCAGCATTTAAAGTAAAACTTTTAATAACTTTTAAAAAACAAATTTATAACAATCTAAGCACCAAGCTTATAAATTAAGATAAAATAATAATTAAGGTAAAATGTATTCAAATCAGAGCCAGACATATTTTATCTAAGATGATTATCAATTTTTTTTCCATCCTTCAAACCTCCATTTGCTAAACAAAATCTCTGGCAAAAAATAAAGCATGGTGGGCCTCCCCTGGTGGCGCAGCAGTTGAGCGCTGGGCTGCGAAGCTGCCCACAGCCTCTGCAGTGCTGGTTCAATCCCCAGCCGCCAGTAAGGGTCCCACATGGCGCGCAGACCTCTCCTGCCACGACCGCTGCTCCCCTCAGCAGTGTATTTCGTCAGGCTGCCTGTTCTGTTCCCCGCTCTGGCTCTGGTGAATTCTCTCACCCTCCCATGCTTCTGACTATACCCAGTGCTTGTATAAATAAATACATAAATCTTTTTAAAAAATAAATAATAAATAAAGCATGGTAAGTTAACTAACGCATTGGATTTGGAAAGAACTTAGAGTTATTGCAATGTTGATCAGATTTATAACAAACAGAATATATGTGTTTTCACAATGTTATTTCAATTTGAAAAGTCCTAACTATGAAAATGATTCTTAGTACTATTAATAATGCAGTATTGATGTCATGAACATTTTAGTATAATTGTTTCTTCTACTTTTCTTGATGGCAATGTAATAACACTTATACAACATTAGAATTTTAACACTGTAGAAGTGAAAATAGCAAATGAAAGTTCTAAAGCCACAAAAACATGTTTTTGTATTAAACATCTTTTAGATATATTGTCATAATTCAAAAAATATCCCAAAGGGAATAGCAATATGCCACATTTACACCACATACACCTTAACCTATACAGATAGTGTAAACTTGGGAGTACTTTTAAATTGTGAGAGCCAAAACAATTTTTACTTCACAGTGAGTAAGAGTTAAGAGTTAAGAGCTGAGATAGAGCTTTCTCCCCAATAAAGCAATCATTACATTACAGTGCAGGTTAGTCACTGGGACAGTCTCCATAAAGCCAGGCACACACGGATGAAGAATCTAGAGGGGGAAACCCTCTCTTGCTCCATGAAAACCAAAGAGCTGCAGAACAGCCATGTTGTGTTGCAGGTTCCTTGGGCAAGTGTCTAATATCCTTCTGATGCTGTAATTTAAAACCTTAGTTTAGCACCTATCAAGCATCAGTGCAAACAACTTTTAAAGCTATCTCTTAAATGTTATTATGTGATCTAAGTCTATTAAAGTAGTAATTAATAGTGCAGCAATGTTTTATTTTATTTATAATAAGAAAACAAGAAAAGTGAGAGAATACAATGCAGAGATAGATAGTAGCACAAAATAGGTTATTTTATTATGATATTTTCCCTTTATCACTTGTAAAATTCCCATAATTAAGGGATTCCTTTTCCATCCTTGGGATCTCCTGAAGGGTTTCTTATCTTGTTTACCCAATGTGTTTTCCTTGCTGACATGTAATGTGAACTCTAATGTGCTGTATATTCTTTTTTCTTTTTTTATTCATTTCACACCCAAGAAAGTGCTTTCTGCATTCATAAATATATATTGAGCACCTAACAAATGTTAACTGCATTTTTGGTATGTCTTCTAGAAAGAAAAATTATCTAAGCTCTTAAAAAAGTCAAAATGACTTAAAGACGTTTTGAAATAAAAGACCTTCTAGGTTTCAGGCCCTTGAGATGAAACACTGCTTACATAGACTTACTTTAATGACTCATGCTGTTAGGAATACAAATGCAGTGAGAGTCCTCCATCTTTAAAAAGTTTTTAACAATCCAGAATGGCAGACATTATTGCAAAAGAGGAAAAGATGACAGTCTGTTAGCAGTTTTACCTTCATTAAAAAACTAATGAGGGCCTCCCTGGTGGCACAGGTGGTTGAGCGCCACACTGTGAAGCTGTCTGCAGCCTCTGCAGTGCAGGTTTGATCCCTGCTGGCTGGGGAGAAACCCACATGGTGAGGCAGACCTCTCCTGTCTCGCCCGCTGCTCCCCTCAGCAGTGTATTTCATCAGTCTGCCTGTTCTGTTCCCCACTCTGTCTCTGGTTAATCCTATCACCCTCCCATGCATCTGGCCTGTACCTCGGTTCTTGTATAAATAAATAAAATCTTTAAAAAAGAAAAAAAACTAATGAAGTGAGCTTTCCCAAGTGTCTGACTACATATGGCTTAAGTAACAACTGTAATATTTTCAAAATAAAACCTAAGAATGTTTACATATGCTTTCAATTTGGAGGACTGACTTAAGGAAAGTAAATTGTGAGATCATTGACTCCTCGAATGTTAGCAAATAGGAAGAAAAAAATATATAGTGTCTTAAGAATTATCACTACAAGGCCTGGCAAAGCTTTTGCTCCTCCCCAGCTGCCTGCTCCCCCAAGCCAGTGCTTTGCACCAACATGGAAAGAATTCTCAGACAAAATCTGAGAACAAATGATATGAAAATGGTCAGTGGTATTTGTATTTGAGTTTTTCCTAACTCAAAATAAGGACACTGTGTGTTCTAACAAGAGTATTTTTAAAAAGTGATGAGAAAATATTTGAAATAGGAAAAAATATATTTGAAATCAGGATTTACCTGAGTATCTGGTCAGTACACATCAACTGACAAAGGGATAATTTAAGATTTAGCTTTCTTTACTCTTGGAGGAAAAAAGCTTTTTCTTATTTTCTGTTATGTATTTGATATTTATTTTAATTATCCACCCTCCAGCAAAATGAAATACATATGGATTCAAAGCTGATAACTACCATAGCCTGCCAAAACTATACAGATGTTTTCAAAAATATGATAAAAATATTTTGGTTTTAGACTCTACTAGAATATAATTCCCTTTCCTTACACTGGGAAAAGGCTGTTTTCTAGGCATTTTTAGAGTTTACTGATATCCAGACAGCTGTCAAATCATCATCAGACACATTTATCATTTTTTTATGCACTTGTGTCTTATATTCGAAATATTTTTGCTGATTTGTGACTTTTTGTGTGGCATTTTTCCAGTACAAAAAATGTATATGAGTTACATATGCATTTTTTAAAGGCAAACTTAAAACCAATCTTTTAAATAAAATATTATAGTCAGTTTAATCAATGGAAAACTTTGAGTAAAAACATTTCAGAATTGAACATTTGGACACATATACTATTAGGGGAATATAGTTAAAACTAAAATCTTATGGAGAAATCCTCTCCACAAAGGTAGTAGTGATAAAGAAAACACTTCTGTAATTGAATAAGCATTAAAGCAGTGTGCAGTACACATCACAGGCAATCTGTAACTGCTAAACAGAAAGAAATCTCTCTCTTATATTACCACCCATATCCAATCCAATACATGCATGTTTTCAGGATAACTAATAACTAGTCCTTAAGTAAGAGAACTTGACAGCACAATGTGTCCTGCATTGTTGATCTTAGTAGTTCAAGGTGGTCATCCATATTTGCTATCTGGCTTTATCCAGAAGAAAACAAACTTCCCCTCTTTTTGTGGGAACAGATAGTTTTGCAACTTGGAGCAAGGCTCCTTACCCTCCCACAGACACTGGGAGATAGAGGTGCTATCTCCTTGATGTTTACATTTCTTTTTTTTTTTTTTTAAGATTTATTTTATTTATTTATACAAGCACTGGGTACAGTCAGAAGCACGGGAGGGTGAGAGAATTCACCAGAGCCAGAGCGGGGAGCAGAGCAGGCAGAAGGACCGAAGTACACTGCTGAGGGGAGCAGCGGGCGGCAGGAGAGGTCTGCGCGCCATGTGGGACCCTCCTCCGGTGACCGGTTTGCAGCCGGGGATCGAACCAGCGCTGCAGAGGCAGCGGGCAGCTTCGCAACCCAGCGTTCAACCGCTGCGCCACCGGGGAGGCCCTGTTTACATTTCTTTAAGATGGTTCCCAGGTGCTTCCTGGCTTATAAATCTGACAAAAGGCCTATTTAGTCTTCGAAGGAATTATGTATACATTTCAAATTTTTAAAGTACCCTGAGAAAAAAGAGTCAGAAATTGTTTCAATTATTTTCAACAGGGAGAATGAAGTCTCTTCCTTTAAATTTATATCTGTTCTTATAAAACATTGTAGATTGTATTTAACACAATTACTCGTTGGTTTAATGAATACTTTTTGTTTCTAGCTGCTTTTTCAGGGCTCACACATTTAGAAGAGTTAGATTTATCAAACAACAACCTACAAAATTTTGACTACGGAGTATTAGAAGACTTGTATTTTTTGAAACTCTTGTGGCTCAAAGATAACCCTTGGAGATGTGACTACAACATCCACTACCTCTACTACTGGTTAAAGCACCACTACAATGTCCACTACAATGGCCTGGAGTGCAAAATGCCTGAAGAATACAAAGGGTGGTCTGTGGGGAAGTATGTTCGGAGTTACTATGAAGAATGCCCCAAAGACAAATTACCGGCATACCCTGAAACATTTGACCAGGAAACAGAAGATGATGAATGGGAAAAAATACATAGGGAAAGCACAGCAAAGAAGCAAAGTGTAAGAATCACTATAATAGGGTAGCTTAGAAATGGTCACATCTAGTTTTGTATTGTTATACTAGTATCAGAAAATTGTATGTTTCCATTTTAATTACCTATGTTGCCTATTTATACAGGGCTATCCAGCTACATGAAGTTTCCTTTAATTATTTTAATATTTTTATTGTGACAATTATAGTAATCAGGGGAATACTCTCATCCTGCCTGCCTGGTTGCAGATCAGCCTTTGGTGACAATTCTACACCAGGTAACTAGCAGGCGTCTGAATCCTCACGATGGCATTAGAGTTTCTGTAATGTCCTGTATAAATATTTTTACTTTTGGAAAATAATAAAAAAAAACTTGTTTCATTTTACATGCTTTTAAATAGCTTCTTCTATATACTTAAAGATGGTCAAAGTGCAAAGATACAAATGCTTAGTTATAATAAAATGTCATTCTCTCCACTTGGCCCCTACCCTGCTTTTTTTTTTTCTTGTTCATTAAATAAGTTTATACATTGAATAAATTTCCATTTCTGATTCCTGTGCATTTCAGAATGAGGTCCTGGTAAACTCAAATTCTCAACTCTTCACTGATTCTTGCAAAAAAAAAACCTGTCAAGCTACAACTGAAGGAGAATTGTCACAAGCAATAAGTAGGGAATCTGAGAATTATATTGGAGGCTGGTCAGAAGATGGGACACTGTGAAGAAGTTGTAGATGGTGTGAATCATGAGTCCTAAAGAGGTATAAACACTAATAAATGTGGAAACAGCATTGGTTTCTGAACTAGGGAACCAATGGGAAAGACCTAAGTCCTTCCTGCTGAACAAGTATGTTAAGAAGCGTAAGACAAAGGGTGAAATTAGGATTCAAAGTCATCGTTTGGGATGAAGAGAAAACAAGGGAGTTATAGCAGGTGCAATTGAGGGAGGGACTGGCACGGAAGAGAAACCCCTGAGATTTGAACTTGAGGGTTAAAATTAGCTCACCTAGAGAAACACATCACCAGGAAAGAAAAACAGGAAATACCTGGAAACATTAAGTCCCTTACCCAGCAGTTTGCATTTCTGTAATCAGTTGTACCCTGCATACATTAAAAGAAAAAAGTACATATTCTTAGATACACTACTTTTTCCTGTTAAGAGATTTCTTTTTCATGTTGAGTTTAATAAATTCTCTTCTCCTGTCGAAGTAGTCTTAGGAAGTTTAGCAGTTGGTCTTGATATTTGCACAAATTCTCAAAGCAGAGATGATGATTTATGACTAATAGTACTGATCATTTCTTAAGCATCTACTAAATGCCAAACTGTCAGCTTTAAGTTTCACATACTCTATTTCTAATCCTCACAATATCCCTCTGAGAGATAAGGAATCGAAGCATTAGGGTTTAGATAATTACGCCTAAGCCCTTTCTCCTATGCGGGTCTACAGAATGCTCTCTGAAAAACTACCCTTGGCCATAGCTGCCTTACATTAGAACTTCCACAACCAGACTTCAAAACAGGAACAGAGGTACCAGGAAAGTTAAGCCTTTTTTCTGCAGAAACACACATGAGGGTCACTGGCAGGAAGGAGTCTGGTCATTTAAATCTGTATGAATATGTAGAATAAATCAAGAGAATAGAAAACTAGAGCTGATGGTTCAGGAGATGACTGGATTGTGAGATTCTGACCACTCTGCCCATTTTACCAATGGTTTGGGTCAGGGGTAGAGCCTTAGAGACAGACACTAGTTCTCAATGAAAATCATCAAATTATTCACTATGCAGTATTAAAGGCAGCTCTTGAATTTGAAATGAAGAGACATATTAAATTCATTTATTTTTCATGCACTCAGAGTAAAATACTCAATAAGTCTCCCAAGTGGGACTTCCTAGGAGATGGAGGCATGCATGCAGTGGGGACATGAGGGTGCTGGAAAGAAATCAGATTAAATATGACTCAGAGAAAGAGTTCAAGCTACTCTCTAGTTTAATTTTTGGAGGCTAGTTGGGGATTTTATTCGTTGATTTTTATAATCAGTATCGTCCCCCCAGGATCCATTTGGAAATAAAGCTCTGGAACACATCGAAAAAGAAATTGATCCAGACCATCCAAAAGTAAGTCAGTTTGAGTTGTTAATATCCCCTAGGGTCTAAATTGAAGTGCATTTTTTGAAAGCTTGAGATTTTCCACCTCTCTCTATCAGAGTTTATACTTTTTAAGGGAAGCACAATTGACCAATCATGGAATGAACAATTAGGAAATTCCTGTTCTGCCAGTTTCTTGAAAGTTTAATGATTTACCTTTGGGCCTTCATTCAATAGATGATGAAGTTCAGGAGATTGAAAAATAGATTTTATGGTAGTCAAAAATATAATCCTGATAGACTGTGGTGGAGGACTGTGGGTGCCTTGGTGTAGTGTGGTAACATACACCTGAAGATGTGTGATCTTATATCTCTAAATCATGTATGGTGTTGCATTCCAGTGTTGCCTCAGTAAAAATATATATACATATTTAATTGTATTATTTTACATATACATATATGTGTGTATGTGTGTGTGTATGTGTGTGTGTGTGTGTGTATATATATATATATATATATATATATATATGATCCAAAGATGTACATATTGAACATACATGTTTTGGTATCACTTGAGTCTTTGGATAAAATAAGCTATCTTTTAAACTCTCCTGCTAGTCCTAAGATTCTCTGATTTTTCTGAAGTTAAGGAAATTTACTGCAAGCTAAGGTCTCCTGAGTCCTAAGCCTGAGTCAGATCTGACCTAATGCCTAGTTATTTGGGAAAGAGACTTAACACTAAGCAGTTCAGATTTTTAATTTACTAACCCTCCCTCCTCTAGATCATATGCCCTGGATCAGTTAATATTTTTCCAAGAAATCTAAATTAGTTTCTACTCTGGCAAATAAAAGCAATTCAGTAATGAGAATCTACTTACCTAAATTCTGTGAGATATGGTATATGGCATAAGTGCCTTTCTGTAGGAGGTAGAGTGTTGTGAGTGGAGGGGGAGATGTGATATGTAACTAACAAATTAGTGTCAATGCTAAAATAAGTAATAATAACATAAATGTGACCGGAAAATTCCAATATTGTATCTTATGAACTTTTTCAAAACATTCACAAGTCAAATATCTGAATTGCTCTCATCTTGCCAGTCATCGAGAGGGTGGGGGGAAAAAAAAAACTGCAATCAAGTGGGGCTTCCCAAAGTCCAAGTTGTTTCTCTCAGGCCCAGCACCACAAATGCTGAACTTAAAACCATTCTGTGCACCTTTGCCAAATGTTTTTTAGTGTTCTGGCATATACTCTGCAACACTTGACAGTCACAATATTGTAACAAGCATTTCCCTTTTCTGCCCTCCTCTGCCTTTTAAATGTTTTTAGATACCATTTTGAGGTCAATTTTTTTCTAGAGTTTTTGTAGACATAAGGACTACAAGTGCAACTCTTATGGCAATTCAGCTAAACCCCAAAGATCAGCCAATATTTATCTTCAGTTTAACAATGAGAAAGTAAAACTGCTTGCTAGAAATGTGTACAATTCCAGTCGCATCAATAAATTAACTGATTTTAACTGAGGGGAAAATGGAAAAACTGAGACATCTGAGATTGGCTTTTTATCTTGGAGACACTTAAGATTCCTGAAATTAAAATTGATTTTATTAATCTTTGGCAAATTGAAAATGTCACAAATATGAGAGAGCATTATATTTATCCCCTTAAAATTAAGTATGCTTAAGCTTGCATGCTTAGTTGTTTCTATGACGAAGTCATTTGTACTGATTTATATTTCCAGATAAATATTAAATAAAATATTTTAAATAGCAAAATATAAAAATTTTTAAGCAAAGCAATATTGTAGGCTATCTGAAACCTCAGACTACCTGTATAATCCTATATATGATTTGGTACATATCACATCTATATTATCAGCTATAATGACTATATGATTGATCTGCCCATTTTGACTCAGGCATTTTCATTATTTGACCCTCTGTATGTTTTCCACATAATTTGCAACTTCATCTTGCCTTATTTCCTCTCCATCCCAAACTTTCCAGCAGACTTTTTTTCCTTTGCATCAGGAAAAGTCTTTACGTGGAAGCAGGTGAAAATTCTAGGGAATGTTGGTCAACTAACATTTGATAAGGAAGCCAATAATATTTAATGGAAAAAAGACAGTATTTTCAATTATCAGTGCTGGAAAAATTGTATAGTCAAGACCTTAAGCCATAAAACTCCTAGAAGAAAACATAGGCAGTAAACTCCTTGGCCTTTATCTTGGCAATAATTTTTTTGATATGATACCTAAAGCACGTGGAACAAAATAAAAAATAAATAGTGAGACTGGATCAAACTAAAAGGCTTTCTGCACAGCAGAAGAAGGAGTCAACAAAATGAACAACTTAAAGAATGGGAAATATATTTGCAAATCATATATCTGATAAGAGGTTAATATGCAGAATGTTTAAAAAAAACCATATAACTGAGGTCTCCCTGGTGGCAGGGGTTAAAGACACAGCACTATCAAGCTATCACCAGCCACTGCAACATGAGTTCTATCCCTGGCCAGGGAGATAACTAACCCACATGGTGAAGCAGACCTCTCTTGTCTCACCCACTGCTCCCCTCAGCAGTGTATTTCAGTAGGGCTGCCTGTTCTGCTCCCCACTCTCTCTGGTGAATCCTGTCACCACCCCCCACCCCTCTGGCCTACACCCCAGTTCTTGTATGCAAAAATAAATAAATCTTTAAAAAATATATAACTCAGCCGCAACAACAAAAAAAGCTAATAATCCACTTAAAAATGGGCATTTGACCCAAATAGACATTCTTCCAAAAAGATATAAGGGTGGCCCCGACAGGTACCTGAAAAGATCACTAATTAGGAAAACTATGTGCAAATCAAAATGAGATGTCACCTCATACCTGTGAGAATAACTCGTCAAAAGGACAAGAGATATCAAATGTTGGTGATGATGTAGATAAAAGAGAATCATTGGGCACTGTTGTGGGAATATAAATTGGCACTGCCACTATAGAAAACATTATGGAGGTTCCTCAAAAAATTAAAAAATAGAACTACCATATGATCCAGTAATTATACTTCTGTGAGTATACCAAAAGGAAATAACAACACTATGGTGAAGAAATGTCTGCACCCCCATATTCATAGCAGCATTATATATAATAGCCAAGACATGGATATAACCTAGGTATTCAGTCATGAAGAAGAAAATCCTTTTATTTGTGACAACAGGTATGTATCTTGAGCACACTATGCTAAGATAAATAAATTGGACAGAAAATACTATATGATCTCACATGTAGAGCCTAAAAGAAAACACAAAACGTATAGAAAAAGAAAAATTATAGAAAATTTTGATGTTTACAAAAGGAGGTGGTAGTGGGGGTAGGAGAAATTGGATGATGGTGGTCAAGAGGTGTACAACTTCCAGTTACATGAGAAATAACTACTAGGGATGTAATGTACATAGTGACTATAACTAACATTGCTGCGTGTTACATATGAAAGTTTGTTACGAGAATAAATCCTAAGATCACAAAGGGGAAAAAATTATATTTATATGAAATGATGGATATTAAGTATACTTATAGTGGTAATCATTTCACAATATATTTAAATGAAATCATGCCATACACCTTAAATTTATAGGATTGTGTTAATTTTATTTCAATAAAACTGGAAAAAATACTAGGGAAAAAAAGAAGAGATGAAATCCAAAGCAAGGAGAAAAATATAGATTGAAAATGGAAATAAAATAGAAAAACAAAATATAAGTTGGTGTTTAGACATCCTTGTGCATAGCAGTGTTATTCCCATTAGCCAAAAGTAGAACAACCCATCTGTCCCCTGATGAATGAAAAGATAAACAAAACGTAGGTCAATTGATGATACACAGACAAGTGCTAGACCAAAAACAACAAGCAGTCAATAAGAATGGGCAAAGAACCATACAATCTAGTAAGAACTGATTATAGTGTTTAAATAATTGTAATTGGTATTCTTATGGCCTAAGACTAAGTTCCCATTTTATTTATACTTTTCTTGATATTTGTTTAATTAAAATACAAGAAAGACAAATAGTTGTAATTGTAATGAACATACTTACCTACATATCTCAAAGTTTTTAATCGGAGAAGACAACCACGAAAATTCAAGCGCAAAACATTTAGACGCCGCTTTTGCAAAGTAGATACTATGTATTTATCTGTGATCATATTTTTTACTGTGGAAAAATCAATCTAAGAAGGACAAAAGACATTAAGAAATGAGAGAGATCTTTTTGCATGTAAAATGTTTTAATAGTTTTAAAGCATCAGGACCAAAATTTTATCACTTCATTTGTTTTGTTTTTGTTTGTTTCATGATCATTCTCAGGTTTAATTTTAAACAGATTTGAAATGCCCAGTCCATGTGAGCACTGGGCGATGGGGGCCTTCATAGCCATATCCCACCCGGGTGAGTTGTCTTACAACATGCCTAGATGCCCACCCCCATTCTAGGTGAGCCCCAACGTTACCCCCAACTCAATGTCAATGAACTCATCGTAGGTCCATTATTAATGTGCACCCGTTTCTTTTCATGAGCATAGACTATATGTTGATTTCTTAACTATAGGGAAGATAATTTAAATTGCTTGGTTATAATAGTCTCTTCATAACTTATAATTTAGAGGAGTTACTTGTAGAAAAAAAAAAGGAAGAATGATCTGAATCTCCCTGGCCAGTTGTATGTAAAATTGTACTGTCTGGACATTTATGCAGCTCTGGGTAGCCAGGGCTGGTTGATAAACAATAACATCGGTATCATGGTATTAACAGTATTTTCAGTTAAAAGGTTAATTTTATGAACATCCAGTTTCTCACTACCTTATAAACAAAGCTATTCTTTGTGCTAAAATGTTCTTCAGTTGTGCCACATTTGAACATTCACAAATGAAGCCAAAATAATTGAATATGAAGGCCAATATACTATATATTATGGAAACAGAAATTTGTTGGACATAGAAACTTTAACTTCCTATCCTGGCTTTGTTCTTCACTGCCATGTGCTCATATTTTCTCCATCTTTACCCAATGAAGTCTCTGTGCAAAAGTGCTGACTTTTTCTGCCCAGCTGCTGCAGGATTTGTCCTGATCATAATATTATACATATTCTTTCTCTTTCAGACCATTTGGATTCTTTTTTTTTTCCTTCTTTGTGGGTTTTCTAAAGGAAAAAGTAACATCCCCAATCTGTCACATAAGTAAGATATTTATTTATTTTTAAAGATTTATTTATTTATTTATACAAGCACTGGGTACAGACAGAAGCGAGGGAGGGTAAGAGAATTCACCAGAGCCAGAGCGGGGACCAGAACAGGCAGAAGGACTGAAGTACACTGCTGAGGGGAGCAGTGGGCGCAGCAGGAGAGGTCTGCGAGCCATGTGGGACCCTTGCCGGGCGGCCAGCCAGGAATCAAACCGGCACTGCAGCAGCTGCGGGCAGCTTCACAGCCCAGTGCTCAACCACTGCGCCACCGGGGAGGCCCTTAAGTAAGATATTTATTAATTTAAACCAGTAGTTCTCAAAGTGTGATCCTGGGACCAGTAGCATCAGCATCACCCAGGCACTTGTTGGAATACAAATTCTTAAGTCCCTCCCAGACCTCCTGGGTCAGAAACTGGTGCTGGCAATCAGAAATCCCTTGAGATGACTCTAATACATGCCAAAGTGTGAGAATCACTGCCTTAAACTAAAAGTAAACATAAGAAAGGAATACACAATTTATTACCTAAGATAAGTTAGCTAAGTCAGAAGCACATTTTCTTCTTGCCTTTGTGCACAAGGTGAGAGCAGAACAACTCAACCAAGAATGGGGCAGTGCCTGATGAGATGTAAAGGTATTGAGTTGACTTAGGAAACTAGAGCCCCTCACACTTTGTGATTCCTCTTTGTTTCTTTGTGTAAGTTTTAGAGTTTTTACAGAATATCCCAGCCATCTACTCATAGGTCAGTCTGGACATGTGATATAATCACCCAATCATTAGAAAATAAGGAGCAGTGGAAAATGAAGTCAGTTATTGACTGGGTTTTGGAATAACTGAAAATGTTGCCACTGCAACATTGGTTGATGGCATAAGTGGTCATAATTGTTGAGATTAAAGTATCAACCAAGAAACAGCAAAGCGAAATCTTCAGGGATAATATATACCGACCTTTGGTTGTTATCTGAGATCTCTTCCTAATGTCCCTTGGTAGTGAGAAACTGGGAGTGTTCTAGATTACAAGAATAGTACAAAAATAGTACCTTGACAAGAATAGCACAAAGGTACTGTAAGGTACCTGTAAGTTTGTGTCAGGAAATACGTGCGTGTGTCCATGTGCCAGCAAGCACACTAGGAATAACAATAAGCTTTGTTTGCATGTTATGTATTTTACCTCTATTTCATGCTCAGTTGTTTTTTTCTTTATTCCATATCTTGTGCTGCTTGGGTATGTTTTTTGAACTAATAATAGTAGCTAATATTTATTGAATGCTGACTACATGACAGATTCTACACTAAGCACTCTATTTAGATTTTCTCAATTTATCTCCACAATATCCTTGGTTTGGCACTGTTAAACCAAAACAGATATTAATGGGGCTTTATTTCAATCCAAAAATAATATTCAATTTATTTATACCATCTAAAGTAGAAAATACTAATAATGTCCCTCTTAAAATAACATTATTATCTTTGTATGACATTCTTCAAGCTCATGTCCGGACAAAGAGAAAAGCAAATGTTTTTACTGTTGTTAAAAGCAAGAAATAAAATAGTCTCTGCTACCATTGGCTTTATAGCAATCCATTCTCCTTTAAGAATTAGAATAAAGACATAACTTTAGGTAGTGTCTACTTACACTATTCCACAATGAACTTATTTGTGTCATCCACATCCAGGAGTGATTAACCTGACCACATATTACTACATCTCTTAAACTCAGATAGAAGAAAATCTAAACACAAAGAAAAGAGATCTGTAACTATGAAAATATGTGAATTCTAATGTAACTCTTCTATTTACCTTTGTTATGTGTTCATAATGATAAAACAAATCATACATTGTGGTAACAGGGAGATAAGTGCTGGAGTTTTATCTGAAGATAAGACTTTTATCTTAAGTACTGTAACTTATCTGAAGATACCTTTGAAATAGTATAATCTCTTTCTTTCATAGTTACAAAAAATGGTGAGAAATATAGGTAAATAATTTTTTTTTTTAAAGAACATGGCATTCTGCTAGAAAATGAGTGATTTCCATAATAGTAGCTGGCATAGAGAAGGTATCAGTAATTACTTGCTGAACAGAATTCTTTCTGAAGTTAGGATTCCTGGGAAAGATCAATAAACTCACCTGGTTTCTATTTCTGAAAAAAAGGATAGACTAGAAAATCTGGAAATCCTCTTGATGCAAACGTCCATAAATGCTAAAACAATTTTTTTTTACTTTTCAAATTTATTTTTAAATTTTTAAATTTCAGATTTATTGAGGTATAAGTGACACATAAAATTGTAACAGTTAAAGTGCACATCTTGGTGATTTATATATTTATATATATATATATACACAATGTAATATACATATACAATGTAAAAGGATTTCCCCTATCAGTTAATTAACATATCCATTTCCTCACAAATTTATAAAATTTTTTCTTTTTTTGTGAAAACATTTAAGTTCTACTCTTTTAGCAAATTTCAATTATGCAATACAATTGTTATTAACTATAGTTACTTTATTTTATTGTACATTATCTGCCCAGACCTTATTTATCTTATAGGTGAAAATTTGTATCCTTTTTACCAACCTCTACCTGTCGATATTTGCCTTTCCACCAGGCACTAACAACCATTTGTACTCTATAAATATAGCAAACATTTTTTGAAAATAACTCAGTTTTCAAGAAAGTAAGAAAAATATCTAGAGCCCTAATCTTTACAAACTCAGATTCATAACATAATGTTTATGCTATAGTTGTTCAAGATTGAGGAGCAGTGGGGATGTTTGCTGCTTTTAATAACAAATAGATTCAGGTTTTACTAGCTACACGGGACCAGAAAAAATCACCAGGCTTGTGCAAGGTCGAAGTCATACCTGAAAGACAAATATGGGGGGAGTGGAGGAGTGAAGCAAAGGCCAGGATTGTGAAAGAGAGAGATTAAAAATATAGTTACCTATTGACAAGAGAAAAACTAAAATACTTAGCATGGGATAAGAATAAAATCTTCCAAAAAAAAAAAATTGTAACCATAAACCAGCTATCATGTGGATTGGGGTTTGAAATTTAATTATTTGTGAAACCCACCTTGAAGTTATTACCTTTATATTTGAATTTGATGTATTAACATGCAATGAGCTTCCAAGTTTGCAGTAACTCTAAGACATTTGGCAGAAACAGATACCTTCTCTCAGAAGAGAAACATCTTCAAGTTAAGTCTTACAGGTTTAGGATTCCCAGAGACTAACCTCAACAAAATGAACTCTTGATAAAAATTTTAAAACACATGAAGGGGAGAAATCCAGTAAGAGTCAGAAGCAAAAAACAACTTCATTAATTATTTGATAGTGATTATAAAAAGAATAAGATCATAAAGACATAAAAAGGAAAAAAGTCAAAAAAGAACTAAGCAGATTTATGAAGGAAAAAAGTAAAATTTATGGGAATTAAAACTATGACTGAAATTAACTCAGCGGATGAAACCAACTGATAGAAGAATTAGCAAACTGTAATATGTGTCAGAAGAAATTACAGAGGATAAGGCTTAAAGAGAGAGAAAAGATAAAGGGGGCTAAGAGACACATTGGTTAACATAAAAAGGCCCAATGTGATTACATTGGACCCACACAGATAATCAGGATAATCTCACCAACTCAAGATTGTTAACCCAATCACATCTGAAAGACTTTTTTTTTTTTTTTTTTAAGATTTGTTTATTTTTTTATACAAGAATCCGGGTACAGGCCAGATGTGCGGGAGGGTGAGAGAATTCACCAGAGACAGAGCAGGGAACAGAACAGGCAGTTTGACGAAGTACACTGCTGAGGGGATCAGCGGCCGAGACATGAGGGGTCTGCCGCGCCATGTGGGACCCTCGCAGGCCGGCTGGATCGAACCGGTGCCACAGAGTCTGTGGACAGCTTCACAGTGCAGTGCTCAACCGCCTGCGCCACCAGGGGAGGCCCTGAAAGACTCTTTTGATACATAAGGTAATAATTCACAGGTCCTGAGGATTAGGACATGGATATGTTTTGGGGGTCCATTATGCTGCCTGCTGCTCTGTGTAAGGAAATGATAAACACTAAATTAAGAGAGTATTTGCTTCTGAGGGAGTGCAGTTAGTGCAGTCAAGGAGACTTTCATTTGTTAAGCTTTATTTAAGCTAGGTGGTGATTATACAAGTTTTCATTATATTTCTTGCATAGCTAAAGTAGTTTATTTTAACAACCCCACTTTTGAACAAAAACCTGAGAATATATTTAAGGAAGTGAGAGTCTAATACAGTGAAAACTACAGAGTACTACTGACAGAAGTTAAAGACCCCCAAAAATGGAAGGACATTCAGTGTTCATGGATGGAGGACAGAGTAACAATAACAATAAAAGGTATTGAATCAGAATTTAAAATCCACCTGTAGGGCCTCCCCGGTAGCGCAGCGGGTTGAGCTCTGCGCTGTAAAGCTGTCTGCACCCTCTGCACGTGGGTTCGATTCCCAGCTGGCCAGGGAGAAACCCATATGGCGAGAGACCTCTCCTGTCTTGCCCGCTGTTCCCCTCAGCAGTGTCCTTGGTCCATCTGCCTGTTCTACTCCCTGCTCTGTTTCTGGTGAATTCTCTCACCCTCCCACGTCTCTGACTGTACCCCAGTTCTTGTATTAAAAAAATAAACTTTAAAAAAAACTTTTATAGTTTTTTGTCACTATAAAAAACAAATAGCAGTTCATATCAGTCTATCTCCATAATACAAATTAGAGAGATTAATTATAGGTCATGTGTTACATAGTGTCTTAGGCTGGCTTAAACAAGACATTTATTTCTCACAGTTCTGGAGTCTGGGAAATCCCAAGATCAAGGTACTGGCATATTTAGTTCTTGGTGATGGTTCTCTTCCTGGCTTGCAGGAGACTGCCTCATTTCTGTGTCCACATATAGTAAAGAGAGAAAACTCTAGTACTCTCTTCCCTTTCTTCTTAAGAACATTAATGCCATTATAAGGTCTCCACCCTCATGACCTCATTTAAACCCAATTACCTCCTCAAGTCCCCCCTTCTTTAAATTATCTCATTGGGGATTAAAACTTCAACATATGAGTTTGTTGGGGGCACAGATACTCAGTTCATAACACATAGTTATCCTCAACTGGGATTCATTCTTTAGTATTCCACATTTAAGATTTATTTCCCTACATAATTTCCATAGAAACTTTACCCCATTGTAGGATAGTACATTATTCTTGCCTGCTTGCGATTCTGCCTAGAATAGAATGAGCTTATTTATTAAAAAAAAAAAATCACAAAGCTTTCAGTGTAAAATTCAATCCTCACCATATAAACTGTATTTTGAATATTTTCCCAAATGCTCAAAAAGATATTTATTGGATAATTTCCAATCATAAACTACTTGACAGTATGTAATGATGATTTCCTTCACTTTGCTGACAATTCCCCTAGGAGATATTTGTGTTGAAATTCTGAAAATACCATTATTTGATGGCAAAATGTGTCCAAATGTAAACCTCTGTTCTTTAATGAAATCATTCTTTCAACCACAAAATCGAAATGGAAATTTGACTAATACAAAGTCAAACATTTTCTGTTGCTTGTTTAAACTAACTATTCCTTTTTTCATAATATCTAATGTCAAAAAATATAACAACACTCAACTTTTTAAACACAGAGGAAAATTTAACCACATCCCATGAGAAATAGAACTTCCAGGAGTATACTTAACAATTAAACAATCTGCTACCATGGCTAAATTGCATGGTCTATTTAAACAATCTTTCAAAATACTAAGGATACAACATCAAGACTATTAGTAACAATTTTCTTATTTGCCTACCAAGAGTAAGACATTTTGTAGAAGTTATTTTTGTTTTTAATGCAGTATTTATGATATACAAAGTGGTGGATAGTCTAAAATGTTAACCAATATGAGTTTCTTGTGTATGTAGACTCTTAAGGGGAAAATGATAATGTCTGAGTTTTTCAACCTGCATTTTTTTTCTTGTTTCTCTTTACACTTATTCTCAAAGAAGATGTATCCTCTTTAGAGGACACTTTACTTAAAATTGTATTATTTCTCAAATGCCACTAAAAGCGAAAATACTGTTTTGGATATAAGTTAAATGTGAGTCTAAGCCATGGTGGTTCTAGTCTAGCATTCAAAATTTGGATCCAAGAAACATACAGACCAATATTTCATAAGTGTTCATTAAAATATTTTAAGATAAAACAATTTATAGGGGATAAAAGATTATGTTATGAAACAAATTCAGGAAGTTTTCATCAAAAGAAAGTAAAACATGTAACATTTTAGCATCTAGAGAAAGAAATTAATAATCTACACAAATCCATTAAACTGACTTAGCAAATATTACCCTTTTAGAAACTATATTAAAAACTTTTTCTTAAACTAATTCAACTAATCAATCAGTTCAGTAAAGTGGCAGGATACAAAATCAAAACGCAAAAGTCAGTAGCCTTCCTATACACAAACAATAAATCCGAAGAAGAAGAAATCAAGAAAAAAATCCCTTTTATTATAGAAACAAAAAAAATCAAATACTTGGGAATAAATCTAACAAAAGAGGTAAAGAACCTATACAAAGAAAACTATAAAACACTGTTAAAAGAAATAGAAGAAGACACGAAGAAATGGAAAGACATCCCCTGCTCATGGATTGGAAGAATAAACATTATTAAAATGGCCATCCTACCAAAAGCAATATACAGATTCAATGCTATTCCAATCAAAATGTCAATGTTATTCTTCAAAGAAATAGAAAAATTATTGATGAAATTCATATGGAATCACAAAAAACCCCGAATAGCCAAAGCTCTCCTGAAAAAAAAAGGAAGGGAATGGAGGCATCACACTCCCAGACTTCAAACTATACTACAAGGCCATAATCATAAAACCGCATGGTATTGGAACAAGAACAGACACACAGACCAATGGAATCAAATAGAAGATCCAGCAATAAACCCACAGATTTATGGTCAACTAATCTTTGACAAAGGAGCAAAGAATATGCATTGGAGCAAAGAAAGTTTGTTCAATAAATGGTGCTGGGAAAACTGGGTCGCTACATGCAAAAGAATGAAGCTTGACTACTACCTAACACCATGCACAAAAACCAACACAAAATGGATTAAAGAACTAGACCTGAAACCATAAAATACATAGAAGGAAATATAGGCAAAACACTGCATGATATGCACATCAAAGATATCTTTACAGACACATCACCCAAAGCAGTGATAGTGAAGGCGAAGATAAACAGCTGGGACTACATCAAAATAAAGAGCTTCTGCACAGCAAAAGAGACAATAACCAAAACAAAGAGAAACCCCACCAACTGGGAGAAAATTTTTGCATACAACACTAATGATAAAGGACTGATCACAAAAATCTACAAAGAGCTGATGAGCCTCAACAAAAACAAAGAAAACAATCCAGTCAAAAAATGGGCAGAAGAGCTAAAAAGAAACTTCTCTGAAGAGGAAATGCAAATGGCCAAAGGCATGTGAAAAAATGTTCAACATTACTTGTAATCAGGGAAATGCAAATCAAAACTACAATGAGATACCATCTTACACCAGTGAGAATGGCACATATTAAAAAAATTAGCAACAACAAATGTTGGCGAGGATGTGGACAAAAAGGAACTCTCCTGCACTGTTGGTGGGAGTGCAAACTGGTCCAACCACTATGGAGAGCTGTGTGGAGATTTCTGGACCTACTAAACATAGAGCTTCCATATGATCCAGCAATTCCACTCCTAGGTATTTACCCAAAGGACACAGAAACATCAATTCCAAAGAACACCTGCACCCCTATGTTTATAGCAGCACTATTTACAATAGCTAAGCTTTGGAAACAACCCAAATGCCCAAAAATAGATGACTGGATCAAGAAGATGTGGTACATATACACCATGGAATATTACTCAGCATTCAAAAAAGATAAACACATGCAATTTGCAGCAACATGGATGGAGCTGGAAGGGATCATGCTCAGCGAAATAAACCAGAAAGAAAAAGAAAAATACTGGATGGTCTCACTCATAGCAGGAATCTAGAAAACTCAAATAAGGGACCAGGAAAAAGAATAACTATAAGAAAGAAAATATCAAAATCAACAAACAACTATGAACCAGAGACACTCTATGGGGGTTGAGGGGAGGGGAAAGGAGGGCTTGGGGTCAAAATAAGGGGGTTGTAATTGTATGGGGAATATAAAAAATAAAATTTAAATAAAATGTGAAAAAAAAACTTTTTCTTTAGGACCTTTCTTTATCCCCAGAACTACAGTGACATTAATCATTTACTGTGGATCTCCATTTTTTTAATAATGGAAATTCTCTATTTTCTCACTTTCCAAGATGCCACATTATCCACTATTTTTTTTTTTTTCGTGACTACACTCCTGATTCTTTGTTTCCTTTATTTGTCCAGAGAAATAGAGCCAATGGGAGTTATTTGTTTGTTTTTACTATAAGGAATTGACTCCCACAATTACAGCAGTCCAAGATCTGCAGTGAGCAAGCTGGATATTCAAGAGCCAATGGTGGAGGACCTGAGAACCAGCAAAGTTAATGGTGTAAGTTCTAATGCCAGTACAAGTTTGAGTTGTCCCAGCTCAAATTTGAGTTGTCCTAGCTCAAAGGCAGTGAGACAGAAACTTCTTTCTTACTCAGTTTCTGTTCTACTCAATTGTCAATAGATTAGATGAAATCCACCCACGCTGGATAGCCCCATCTGCTTTATCCAGTCTACTGATTCAGTGGTTAATCTCACCTTCCAACATCCTCACAGACATCCCCAGGAATAATATTTAATTAAGTATCTGGGCACCCCATGACTCTTTTCAAGTTGACACATAAAATTAACCATCACAATCTCCAGTTGTTTCCCTGCCTTTTCTCAAACCATGGGTATTCCCTAAGACTCTTTCTTTATTTTTTTTTAAGCACTGTCAATATTCTTTATTAATCAAACGAAGTATTTCTTTAAGTCACACTATGTTTAAATAATGAATCCACAAGACTAGGTAAACAAACCAAGATTTTGAGAAATAAAATTTAAATGCCTTACAAATATTCTAATCCAGTAATGATATTTAGGTAGGCAGCAGTTATTGAAGGTGATTTTTATGATTGTATAAAAATAATATTTTGAAACTGTGTCTGCATCTTATTTTTTTTTGTTTTGTTTTCTTTTTAAATTTATTTTTTACATCATTGTTCATTTTTTTATAATAAATTTTATTTTTATATTCCCCATACAATTGCAACCCCCCCATTCTGACCCCAATCCCTCCCCTCCCGCGCCCCACCCCCCAAAAAGTGTCTCTGGTTCATAGTTTTTTGTTGATTTTTCTTTCTTTAGAACCAACAAATTAAAAAAAAATTCTCCCCCTAGGGAGAATGGTGTGGGAATAAAAGTGAGAGGGGGCCCAGTGGTCTATAGTAAAGGACTATGGGTGCCTTGGTAGAGGATGTTGTGATGTGGTTACTTACATCTGAAGAGATGTGACAAATTTCTGTTCAACATTTTTTCAACATGAATAAGACTTTAAACGTCATGTTTATCAAATCAGTAAATTCCAGAAAGCTAGACGACATAGTGAACTTGTTGAATATTGGAATCAGAACCAAAATTAACAAGATGAAATGGAACAGGAATAACAAAACTGCTGTCTAGATTGACAGAAGGTAGAACTCCTGACCAGCAGTTCAGATGAAGAAGAGCTCAGCATTTTGGTTCAACACAAGTTCAAGGACAGGAATTATCATGTACCAGAAGAAAAATCAAGACTTAGATTCAAACAAACCCTATCACAGTTCATGATTCTACCACTAAATTGCTGTGACTCAAGTCTCTGTTGCCTCAGTATAAAATAAGCACAACACCAAATCACTGAATTGTGAGACCTAAGAAAACACATTTTGAAATTGTTAGAGCACTTGCAGGCTAATAGATTAAAGTATAATTTTTATTTTGTTTACTGCAGGAGGCAAGAGGAAATGAGAAGACATTAAGGTTAGTGTGCTAATATTTGAGTCCTTTAATGGCATTTACATGGTAGAACCTAAAGCAGAAGTTTCCAACCATTAGAACTCAAACCAACACCACCAAAACATGCTGCCTTAGAGGAGTCAGATCAATCTACTAAAAAGTATTGTTGCAATAAGGGTAGAGGGATTCCTGAGACTTAGGGAAAGAATGGAGGCTCATGCCAGATCCTCCAAAGATGTCAGACTCTCTAATGACCACTAAGAAACCCGCCTTGAGCGCATGGTAAAGAGCTCTGTGTGCAGACTTGGCTCAGACACAGTGGAACCTCTTGCCTTCAAGGGACTGAGTCAACTTAAGCAGGAAGTACATCTCTGGCGACGAGTGTGGGCTCAAGCCCAGTGTTCTTCTTGGAAACTTGGGCAGAGAGAGAACTGAAAGACTCTTGCACAACCTAGGAGTAGGGGCTGGTGCAACGAGGAAGGGGTTAGGATTGAATTTCATGACTGAAATTGAATTTACTGGCTGTCAAATTAGTAGGAACATGCAGCAAATGGATATAATGTAGGTAAATAAACAGACATGGCATTTGTCTTTATCCAAATATTAGGAGTATAATTCATACACTCTACAAATTTAAAAGAGTTTGTTCATTCAGATAGACTCAAGTCAAACCAATTACACTACTGTAATTTAACTCACTTCTCTAAGCATTATTTCTTTCATTTGCAAAATAGAAAAGAACAATGCTTTGGGGGAGAATTATATAAAATAATTTGTGGCTACAATCATAGCATAGTTCTTAATTTACTGTGGTTACCTTCTATAAAAATTTGAATTATGTGGATTTAAAATAGTATAATAAGAATATAAGCCCCACTAATGGCAAAATTTTAAGTAATGTAATTCTCACTTCATAATTATTCCTGTGTGGAAAGGCATCTTGTATGAGTATCATTTTGGTAAATCACTAATTGGGTGTGGAGTATAAAAGTAAAAGGTACCTTCTAGTATGTCCCACAAGGTTCTATTTGGATGACCAGTGATGATACAATTTAGCAAGAAAAGTCAGGAATACAGAGGGCAGGTTGGGGGTATGTCTTTAAGCTGGACCTGTTAGGTGGTAGATAAGAGGCACACTTAAGTGAAGTCACTCAGCAAACATTGTTGATGATGGCCTGGGTCTCAAAGAGAAAGCTGTTTGGAGGCATACAGATTTAAAAATTATAAATAAAGAAAATATAATCCAAAAATATATTTGAAATTACTCAGAGATTGAGGGTGGAGTGAGAGAGATGAACACCATCACACAAGAAGTGCATGGGGACACATTATCCCTAATAGAATTTTAAAAGGAATGATCAGAGAGGTGAACAGAAAACCAAAGGAGTGAGTGTTGTTACTGAGGCAGAGTCTAGAGAGAGATTTAATGCTAAAGAAGTTGTCATCCACATCAAATCACAGAAATTTCAACAAAGTTATAAAAATTTTTGTCAGCTATTAAAAGTCAAGTGTGCTGTGCTAGCTAGCACAGCATTGGGGGGAAATGCCAGCACAGATAGGCTACCTGAATGTACTCTTTAAGAGGGGTGATACTTGCACTGGATGCTGCATGGATCACATTACACTTGGAATATTTTTTTTTTACTCTGGTCACTGTTGAATATGAAGTATTGAGTGGAAGAGGAAGCCAATGCACAGGAGAAACAGATGGGCATAAAAATTGCATTTAAGGAATAAAAGATAATTAGAAAATTCAGGAAAAACCAAATAGATCAGTCATGTTGGAGGAATGGAAAAAGACAAAACAAAGAAAGAGAGGGAGAAATGTAGAGTGATTTATATTCTTTTAACCACAATAGTGACCGTAGCCAGGAAAACTGAGGGAATCATTCCCTACGGCAAAGTACATTTACGGCTCCCTATTGCTACAGCAAAGGGTTCCTTGATGATGCATCAGCATTAGAAAGAAATCCTCAAATATGAAGTACTGATAGTTATAACTGATGCAGAGCTTGAAGTGATCTGGCTATCTCTATCTGGAAGAGAGAGCTTTTCATGTGAGAGAATTAACCTGAACCTATGTACTCAAGATCTACCTTGGGTGCTGCTTCTCTCACGATTCTCACTTGGCTCGGGTTGAGTAAACAATTTTGTGGGTGAATTATTTTGTGTAGTTTTTGCTACTCACATTACTACTTGAATGGAAACATCAGGACCAGGATAAGAAAGGAGCTGCATATAAAGATATGAAGTGATTCAGGCAACCTATTACCTGAACCTCTTCTGCCTTTCAGAGAGGGTTGGGTTCACTTAAAGAGGGGGTGGTGGGGGAGAAACATGATTCAGTTCACCCTATGACCTACAAAGAGCAAATTCTCAGAAGATGGCAACCAAAACAGTGGCTGGAATGGGGATGGCAAGGATTGAGACTGGGAAATGTCACAGAAGAATAAGCAGTTGACTGAAACAGCAACTTATAACAGCAAAAGAACTAAAAATTAAATCATAGCCATGTTTAAATTATTGACAAATTGCGTCTTAATGATGAAACAGAAGGAACTAAGGACAAAGGTAACAGGGGAAGTTTTCTCTGTTTGATATGAGGAACAACTTTTTTTTATTATTTAATCCTTCCCCAAATGGTACAGTATGCATCCCAAAGTCAAAAGCCTCTCCATCATATAAAGTGTTAGACCAGACACTGGATAAACCATTACTGTTGGTAGACAAGTTTTAGACCCTTAACTTCATATTTCTCCTTGGAAGCACTTCAGTAACACATACTCTCTACCCCTCATCCCTCCCAGGAGAAGAGGAGCAACACACCTGACTGACAAGGGAGAAAGAACCTGGCCTGCAACTGAGCTCCTGCTCCACCCTACCCTGATATGAATTTATGCTTCCTGGCTGTGCTAGGTAGCCTGGAAGAATTCTGTAGTTATCCAGCTGTGCAGTAACTAAGGGTGAGTCTGTCTTATTCAGGGGTAAAGTATTAGCATGCTGCATGATCATAAGTCATAGTCTCTTATCAGCTATATCAGAAAATATTTTGTTCCCTATCCGTTTACCTCTTACTTGGCTCCAAACCCAGACAAGGAAAAAGTGCTATTTTATTGCCCCTAAAATCCCAAGACTATGAGGAATGTTGTCCTTGGAAAGGTTTGGATCACATAATACTCAAGTTTTCCTGTATATAGTATTCTGTGACTTTGTGACATTTTAGATGCCTCTGGAACTTTTTAACTTAAGCACTCATTGAATTCAAATGAATCTAAAATTTCAATGAATTTCAAATTCAGTGAATCTAAAAGTTCTCATCATCCCTATACCCTCCCACCCTGACAAGCCTACTCACTCTCCCAATGTTACTGTTATCAAAGGTACAACAGGTGTCACATTCATGGAAATTTAAAAGGTTGAAGTTCTCAAAAGTTATGAGAAATTGGAACTATCCTATCATGACTACAAATCAATACTGACATCCTAGAGTGATGGTCAAGAGATTGACTGTGGTTGCCAAGATCTAATGAGAGTAGAGGAGAGGGAGGCCAAAGTCAGCACCCAAAGGAGCACTGAGAGAACTGGAGGAAAAGGAGAGACCAAGTAATCTATCTGACAGAAAAGTAATTCATTCCATGGAAACAAACAAACAAACAAACAAAAAATAAGCATTTAAAGAAAGAAGCAGAATCAAATGCTATTGAAAGAATAAGAAAGATGAGAAGTGAACATGGGCAACCAGACATGATGATTAATAAATTCCTGGGAACTTGATGAGACCATTTGCAGTGGTACAGCTAAAAGGTGAAAAATCATTTCCCATTCATTGATTCAGCCAGTCATTTAGCAGCTACAGGTGGTGAATTTGAACATGTAAAGCACAAGTCCTGTCTTCAAGATACTGTGGTCCAAAAGCAAGACAAAATAGATGATTATAAACAACATTAAGAAGTGGGTCAGGGACTCAACAAAAATAAAGTAAATAACCTAGTCAAAAAAATGGGCAGAAGAGCTAAAAAGAAACTTCCAAAGAGGAAATGCAAATGGCCACCAGGCATATGAAAAAATGTTCAACATCACTTGTAATCAGGGAAATGCAAATCAAAACTATAATGAAATAGCATCTTACAACAGTGAGAATGGCACATGTTAAAAAAACTAGCAACAACAAATGTTGGCGAGGATGTGGACAAAAAGGAACTCTCCTGCTCTGCTGGTGGGAGTGCAAAATGGTCCAACCACTATGGAAAGCTGTGTGGAGAATCCTCAATTCCATATGATCCAGCAATTCCACTCCTAGGTATTTACCCAAAGGACACAGAAACATTAATTCCAAAGGGCACCTGCACCCCTGTGTTTATAGCATCACTATTTACAATAGCTAAGCTTTGGAAACAACCCAAATGCCCAAAAATAGATGATTGGATCAAGAAGATGTGGTATATATACATAATGGAATATTACTCAGCAATCAAAAAAGATAAACTCATGCAATTTGCAGCAATATGGATGGAGCTGGAAGGGATCATGCTCAGTAAAATAAGCCAGAAAGAAAAAGAAAAATACCAGATGGTGTCATAACAAGAATTTAGAAAACCTAAATAAGGGACCAGGAAAAAGACTAATTATAATAAAGTAAAAATCACACACTACAGGGGGGAGAGAAGGGAGTAGGATCAAAACAAGGGGGGTGGGAATTGTATGGGGACTATAAACAAAATGAAAATGCATATATTGTGCAAAAATGAAAAATGATGTAATAAATATATAAAATTATATATATATTATGAATACCAAAAAAAAAGTGGCTCAGGGGCTCAGGGAACAGAAGTGAAAGTTAACTGAGACAGAGAGAGAGTACAGAAAAGCAAAGGTAGCCTTTCTGGAAATGATGACAACTGAGCTATGCCTAAGGTGGAGTGATCGAATCAAAGAAGAAGAGAAAGGGACCCTATATTATAGACAGGACATGATGGGCCAAAGCATAATAGCTGGGAGAGTGCTTTGCCATCACTCAACAGAGCTAGAGCCAAGGATTCCTTTTGAGAGATACCAGACAATGAAGCTGAGAGGTAGTGAGGGACTAGAACATCAAGGGCCTTGTGAAACACGTTAAAGTCAATGGAATCAATGAGGGATTTTGAGCAGGAAAGTGATATAAAGAAACGTTACTTCAGGAATACAGCTCTGGTGGACAAATAAAACATGAGTTGGAGGTCAAGGTCAAGAGTAAATGCTGGAAGACTCAATTAAGTGGTTTTGATAATAACGTCACTGATAGATAATGAGTACCAGAGAGAAAGGAGAGGAGAAAGTAAGCGAGATTACAAGTTAAAAAGGAAACCACATGTATTGGTGGTAAAGGAAAAGAGCCAAAGCAAATAACCAAATTCTCGCCAGGTCAACTGTCTATGATAATGCCATTCATTTAGAAATGGGATACAGGAGAGAGGGTTAGAAAAAAAAATGATGCGTTCTATTTTGGAAATGATGAAATGACTTGTACCTTTGGAACACCCAGGTAGAAACTATTTAAAAGCAGTTTCTGAGTGGCTCAGTGGACAGGTGGGAGGTAGAATCAAGAAGTTTGATGACACACGTAAGGAGAAAAATAAGCTATTAACTCAAGAGAGAAGGAATGTTGAGAAATGTCTGGAAAGGAGTGAGTCAGATCCATTTATGAATATGAAAGAATAAATCAATGGAAAGAAATAAATTGAAGGTGTCAGGGCCAGGGAAGGACAGGCACAGTTCTCTTCTATTTAATTTTATCTTGTCGCGCAATAAGAGTTATCTTCTGAACATGGAAAACAAACTCTTCAGTTAACTGATAAATTGCTTTGATGCAGACCACAAATCATCCACAACAGAGGGTAAACTGCTCAAATGAATTAGGCTCCAACAACCATTTCAATGGAATCTTTTATGGTATGGAAAGAAAAACACTTGGCAAGACAGAAAGCACGAGTCAGTAAAAAGTGGTGAGTAGTGTGAGTCAGACATTTAAGGTCAGTAAAGAACCTGGTTCCACTCCTGACTTCATTATTCTGAATTTCTCATACAGTAGTCGCCCAGACCCAACACTGTCCAATCAGACTCCGCACTCACCCTTTCATTCCACTTACTGTTGGCCCGAGAATTCTATCAGTGCTTTTGTTCTCACATGGGTCCTTTTCTTTTCATCCCCACTAATGCTATCCTAGTTCTAATTCTTAGAAAAAAGCTCCTTCTGCCTCTAGGCTTCACCCAACCCCCATGATTCAACCAGGGTAGAGGGAGAGAGAGGGGAGACAGCTCACAGGGAAAGAGAATAGCTTTCTACTGTTGACTCACTGCCCACTAGTTTAAGCCCAACTTCTGAATGGACAATACAAAGCCACAGTAATAAGGCCCTGTGCCATTGTTCCAATTTTATTTCTAGTTAATATAGGCATCTAATATAGTTGTTAAATAAATGAAAGAGAATCTTCATTGAGTGCTTGTTTGTACCAGTTTCTTACACGCTGAGGGCAAAAAAAATAATCAAAACAGAGATAATACCTGGATCCAAAAAGCATATAGTATAGTTGGAGAGGCCAAAAGCAAGAACATTATTAGAAATTACTAATTATTTATAATGAGAAGTGTCATCAGAAAACTAACACAGCCGTACAGCAGGGATTGATTTTAGATTGGGTAGTCAAGAGAGGTCTTTTTAATGGGTGACATGTAAGTTGATATGTAGAGAAAAAAAAAAGACCTAGTTAAAATGACAGTAGGAGGAAAAGAGGTCAAGAGATGGACAAAAACCTGGGCAAGGCTCTCTCTAAGATGTTTCGCATTTTCTCCTAACATTTTCCTCTGCAGGGATATTTGTGTCCATCCAAGATTCATAGACATTTGAAACTACAGGTGATCTTAGTGATCACCTAGCCCAGTCCCTCATTTTACAGAAGAAATTACAAGTACAAACTTAATGCTAGGAATTTTTTAAGTCTTTAAACTGATGTTGAGAGAAGTTAAATGCCCTGTAGGAGGTCAGCAAGCCGACAGAGTTGGTGGGCTAAGTTTAGTGTCCAGTCTTCAGGAATTTTCATTTAGTGTCTTCTCCATCACTCAGTCATCTAAATTCAGTATGTTAATAATGGTAACTTCTACTGAGAAATTACTGTATGGTGGGCATTGTTCTAAGCACTTCTTGTGTATTAATTTAACACACAGAGTAAATGCAGGAGATATTTTTATTATTCCCCCATTCCAAATTTAACCACTTAGAAATCAAAAGATTAAGCAGCATGGCCAAAGTGAGGTAGCTAGGAGAAGAATGTACCACCCAGATTCCAGAGCACTCCATCCCATGTGTACATGGACTTATCTTTATCTGTGGTATAGCTTTTTCATCTTACAAATGAAATATTGTTTTGCAAAGATGGCTCTTACTAAAGTTAACATAGCATGTTCCACTACTTATAACACATAAAAACTTTATACCAAAGTCATTTGTAAACTACTTAACTTAGCATTACCGATTAGGGCTAACGTGATAAAGTGAGGCCTATGGGCAGAACAGTCTTCTACCAAAAATAAACTGATCCTAAAGCAATTTTTGTTTTGCTTCATCTGCTTTTTCACCCACATCACAAATCGAGCCAACATACACATAGTTCCTTGACAGAGCAATGTGGTTTCAGAATCCTCCCTTATCTGAAGTTCATGTAGTACATGCCTACAAAACCTGGAACCACTTTCTGCTTTGGTAAATTGAGGTCAGATTGACCCCTGAGGTCATCAAAACATAGATTCCAAAAGAAACTGAGAATACTCTTTTCATTTATAATTCCAAGTAATTTAATCTAGCATGTCAAAACCATCTGGCTCTTCCGTAACATGGTACAAGTTTTAATAACTATACAGTTGTTTCCCCACACACACATAAGATGATATCATCAACACTATAAAATCTGAAGGTGATTTTATAACTCTTCTCAAGTCTCCACACTATATATCTTTTATAAGCAAGCAAGCAAGCAAGCAAAAAGTTATAGTTGTTTAAAATAAAAGACAGCTCCAAAACACTGCTAATGTTATTAAGATAGTTGAGCAATTTTCCATTTTAAGACCACTGCATTACTTAACTATATTATTTAGACTTTCCAAATTCATCAACATAATTTCTCTGTATTGCCGGCCAAGCTAAGCATATTTAAAAAAGAAAAGAAAAATCTTTCCAGCCCTCCCAATAGCTCTGAGTTTGACTGATAGTGTATGAATCCTAACATCTGCTAACTAAGCAGCATTTTCTAATGGGTAAATGATAGTAGGGAAAATAGCTGTAAAACAGAATCGGATTTGTTTTCATGAGTTGATGTAACTGAGCACAAAAAGCAAGCCTACAGTTTCAATGTGTCTTCCAAATAAGATCAAATTGTATTCCAGTCCAGATTTCTGTTTTCAGTTATTCCCTCAAAACATTAGAATCTAAACATACAAATCTTAATTTATTTATAAATTAAAACCTTATTTAAAAACCAAAAAACTTTAAAGTTTAGATCCAAATCACATTACCTTTTTATGCTTTTAAACCTTCATTTGTCAAGTTCCTGAGAATTAGTTAACCAGAGAAGTCAACAAATTAAATGCCATTTTAAAATTATGATTTAAAATTTTAAGTTTGCAAATTTATTATATTAATAAGCTTAACAAACCTTACATAACTATAATTCAGTACTTGACTATTGGAATTGTTCATTTCCAATTTTGTGCTATTATAAAAATTTACTCCCTTACTACTTGTGTATTTTTAAAAAGAAAAAATCATAATGAGATTTAATAATAACATGTACACCTCCTGTATACATGGAAGAATCCAGTGAGACTGAGTAATTCACCCGCATGGCTTTAGACACCATCTTAAATAACTTGTCAGAATACAAAGGGATTCATTCTGTACCCCTGTTGGTTCTTCTAGACTGGAAAATAGTCCAACGGGCATAGAAGTTTAATAGTGACATGTTTCCATCCTGTACACATGGGAGAGACCCAACTGAGTAACTTGCCACATGATTTCAGATGCCATCTTAAATAATAGCTTGGCTAAGACAAGAGGGCTGGGGGAAAGGTCAGTTAGGGAGTTTGCCAAGGAAGGCAGAGTGAACAATTATAGGCATAATAGAAATAGTAGACAGTTCTTTAGAAACAGTTTATAAAGTGTTCAAGGATTTAAAAGTAAAATGAGGAAAGAAGTAGAAATTTCAAAAATGAACCAAGTAATACAAGTTGAATACAACTTCCGTAATTTAAAAATTCACTGAAAGTGTTTAATAGCAGGTTAGATCCTACAAAACATTTTTTTTTACTAGACAAACACTTTAATTTTGGGAGTTCGAGAGGTAGTCAGCCACAACAAACTCCCTCCCACAAACCAAGCTGAACACTAATAGTAACCAATGATTTTCTTGCTGTGCACCACAGCAAGTTCTCATTTACTGTGCCCATTTTCTCTCTCTGTCTCTTTCTGAGATGTTTCTAAACTCGAGATTGACTACATGCATTTTTTTCCTTTTAGGATAGTTGTAGAAAAGGTTAATAAAAGTCACTATGAATTAGAAAACATGCTAAGTTCATTTCATCTTTAAAATTCAACATGTTATTTGTTATCTCTTACACAAATTATTGGTGCCCTTTTTTCCAATTTTGGTGAGTAGTGCTACCTTTACATGGGATTTACACAACTTAGTGATTCTTTAAGACAGTTGCATATATACTATGTTGGACTTGAAGACATAGCTATAAGAACACTATTTCAAAAATGCTATAAAAACACTATTCAAAGTGAAGCATAGAAAGAAAAAAAATGAACATGAACTAAGTGACATGTGGAGCAATATTAAGTTATCTAATGGATGTGTAATTGTAGTTCCATAAGGAGAAAGGATAAAAAAAGTTTGAAGAAATAATAACTAAAAATTTCCCAAATTTGCAGATATACATAAATCTCCAAGAGCTCAATAAATTCCAAGAAGGATAAACACAAAGAAAATGATTGGTGCATTATAAAAAATTGCTAAAAATACATAAAGCAAATTTGATAGACCTAAAGGAAGGTGTTAACAGCAACACTATAGTTGTAGGAAGTTAAGCAGCCCACTTAACGCAATGGGCAGATCATCCAGACATAAAGTCAACAAGGGAACAATGGTCTTACATGAATAATTGAATGAGATGAACTTAGTAGATATTCATAGAACATTCCACCCCAAAACGCCAGAATACACATTCTTTCCAAGTGTACACAGAATAAGGACAAACCATATATTAGAACCCAAAATGAATCTTAATAAATTTATGAATATTGAAATCATATCAAGTATTTTTTTGGGTCAAAGGATATGAAACGAGAAATCAACCAAAAGAAGAAAGAGAAGGAAACCACAAATTGGTGAAGAATAAGCAACATGCTACTAAACTACTGGATCAATAAGGAAATAAAAGGTGAAATTAAAAAATACCTTGAAATGAATGAAAATGAAGACAAGACATCAGAACCTATGGATGCTGTAAAAACAGTATTAAGAAGGAAACTGAGGGCCTCCTGTGGTGGCGCAGCAGTTGAGCTCTGGGCTGTGAGGCTGCCCGCAGCCTCTGCAGCGCTGGTTCGTTCCCTGGCCGCCGTAGAGAGACAATAACAAAAACAAAGAGAAACCCCACCAACTGGGAGAACATTTTTGCACCCAACACTAATGATAAAGGACTGATCATAAAAATCTGCAAAGAGCTGATGAGACTCAACAACAACAAAGAAAATAATCCAGTCAAAAAATGGGCAGAAGAGCTAAAAAGAAACTTCTCTGAAGAGGAAATGCAAATGGCCAACAGGCATATGAAAAAATGTTCAACATCACTTGTCATCAGGGAAATGCAAATCAAAACTACCATGAGACACCATCTTACACCAGTGAGAATGGCACATATTAAAAAAACTAGCAACAACAAATGTTGGCGAGGGTGTGGAGAAAAAGGAACTCTTCTGCACTGTTGGTGGGAGTGCAAACTGGTCCAACCACTATGGAGAGCTGTGTGGAGATTTCTGGACCTACTAAACATAGAGCTTCCATATGATCCAGCAATTCCACTCCTAGGTATTTACCCAAAGGACACAGAAACATCAATTCCAAAGAACACCTGCACCCCTATGTTTATAGCAGCACTGTTTACAATAGCTAAGCTTTGGAAACAACCCAAATGCCCAAAAATAGATGACTGGATCAAGAAGATCTGGTACATATATACCATGGAATATTACTCAGCATTCAAAAAAGATAAACACATGCAATTTGCAGCAACATGGCTGGCGCTGGAAGGGATCATGCTCAGCGAAATAAGCCAAAAAGAAAAAGAAAAATACCGGATGGTCTCACTCATAGCAGGAATCTAGAAAACTTAAATAAGGGACCAGGAAAATGAATAACTATAAGAAAGTGAAAATCAAAATCAACAAAAAACTATGAACCAGAGACACTTTTAGGGGGGCAGGGGCGGGAGGGGAGGGATTGGGGTCAGAATGGGGGGGCTGCAATTGTATGGGGAATATAACAATAAAATTTATTATCTAATAAAAAAAAGAATTAAATCAAAATAGAGACATTTTCAGATAAAGGAAAGCAAGTAGAATTTGCCACCAGCAGACTGGGAATGGAAGAAATGCTCAAAGAAAGTTCTTTGTACTGAAGGGAAATATCATCAAAGCTATTATTAGATATAATTAGAATAATAAAATAACTAGAAATAAAAAAAAAATAAAAAAAAAAAGAAGGAAACTGATAGTAATACAGACCTAACTCAGGAAACAAGAAGAATCACAAATAAGAAATCTAAGCTCAAAACTAAGGAACTAGAAAAATAAGAAAAAGCAAAACTGGGAGTAGACAGAGGTAATAATGAAAAGTAGAACAGACATTAATAAAATAGAGATTTTAAAAAATCCAAATTGTAAAAGTTGGCTCATTGAAAAGATGAACAAGGGAGACAAATCTTTAGCTAGACTTGAAGAAAGCAAAAACATAAATAAAATAAAAAATGAAAGAGAAGTTACAAGAGATAACTTCAGAAATATGAAAGGTCATAAGAGTATTACAAACAATTATATGATAACAAATTGGACAAAAGAAATGGCAAATTTTTAGAAACACTAAAAAGTTCCAAATATAGTATTTGGTACTAACTCAGGAAGAAATAGAAAACATGAACAGATCCATCATGAGTAAGGAAATATCAGCAATTCCACACATAGTTATCCACCCAAAGAATACAAAAACACAGTACACACACTCCTATTTCATTGCAGCACTATTTATGATAGCCAAGTTATAGAAACAACCTAAATGTCTAAGAACAGATGAGTGAATTATGAAGAGGTATTTTATATATTTATTTATTTATTAAAAATATATTTATATATAATGGAATATTACTCAGCTATAAAAAAGATATACTTAATATTTGTGACAACATGGATGGAACTGGAGATGATAATGCTAAGTCAAAAAGTAAAAGGAGGGCCTCCCTGGTGGTGCAAGGGGTTAAGATGCAACTTATGAAGCTGTCCACAGTCTCTGTAGCACAAACAGCAGGAGTTCAATCCCCAGCTGGGCAGGGAGCTACCCATATAGCACAGCAGACCTCTCCTGACTTGCCCGATGTTCCCCTCAGCAGTGTACTTCCATCAGTCTGCCTCCCCACTCTGTCTCTGGTGAATCCTCTCATCCCCAAAGCCTCTGGCCTGTACCCCAGCTCTTATATGCATAAATAAATAAATCTTTTTAAAAAAAGTCAAAAGGGGAAAGGCAAATACCAAATGGTTTCTCCCTTATGTGGAATATAGAGGTACAAAACACAGTGTCAGAGATAAGCAAAGCAATAACAAACCCAAGGAATCTGACTATAAACTTGAGACTACCCGAGGGGGAGGGGCAGAGCAAAGTGAGAAGGGGTACAATTGACTATGGCAGAGGACTATGGGTGCCTTGGTGGTGGATATGGCATGGTAACACATCTGAAGGGTGTAAGCATTTACCTCTATATCGTATATAGTGTTGTAAGCTAGTGTAACCTCAGTAAAAATTTTGAATTAAAATAATATCTTTAGTATTATATACATTACATGCACATTAATTGCAACAGATATATCATACTAATATAAAACATTAACAATAAAAGAAGCTGTACAGTTAGGAACTACCTGAACTATTTTTGCAATTGTTTTGTGAATTTAAACTATTCTAAAATAAATTTTTACTTCAGAAGAAAAAAAAATACTAGAAGCTCTTTGAAAGACAGTAATCAAAAGTTTCCCACAAAACAAAAGCCCAGGACTAGATGACTTCATTAGTGAATTATATTAAACTTCCAAAGAAGAATCAATATTATCCTACTTAATCTCATAAAATTGAAAAGGAGGGGAAACTTCCAAAAATATTCTATGATGTCATCATTACCCTGATTCCAAAACCAGACAAGGAGATCACAAAAAAAAAACCCTACAGACCAATATCCTTGATGAACATAGATGCAAAAATCCTTAAAACTTGGACTATTGAATTCAGCAATATATAGAGAATCATACATCATGTTCAAGTGCAACTTACCCTATAATAAAAAATGGGTAACCTCCCAAATATGTGATAGCCCAGTTAGTTATAAAAAATATATTTCTTTGAAATATATACAGAGGCCATTCTCTGTCAGTCATGTAAAGTTCATAAAACCACTCTTCAAACATTATGAAAATCACTAGTAAAGGCACATAAATGCATACAAACCTGTAATATTGCTCTTTCGGGTAACAGTGAAATGTCAAATATAAAAGACGCTTTAGATCCACCTTGTCCAGGAAATGTGGGTTCATCTCCAGCAGGTTTTAACTTGTTTTTCCATGTTTTCAATTGCATTTCATGTTGTAACAACTGCGGGAAAATAATTTAGAAATTCCATATGAAATTGCTACATTATTAATAAGAGTTACATTATTAATAATGTAACTATAAAAATTTCCAGCATGTTTCTATGGCTGATCCTAGTTACAGTGAACATTCTAAGTGAACACTAAATAATAGTGTACTAATAGTTTAAACAAACTGGAGACATCTTTAAATTTGGAGGAGTTTGCTTAGGTCCTCTGTTTCAATTGAATTAATTCCTGGTGGGTGTCCCAATTAAGAATGATTTTTTAAATTTAGCATTTTAGTAATTAAAAAATAAATTATTGTTAAGGTTATTATGTATTAATTGAATGTTGAAGAAGAATGAATAGCAATTTATTCTTATTTAGAAAAGAATAAATTCTTCATTTTTATTTAAAATACTCATCAGTTTCTCTTCCACTTTAGGCATTATTCCATCTAAATATTTCCTTAAATAAAATTCTTAGTCTTTATCAATAAATTTGAACAAAATGTTAAAAGATTTTTTTCCTTGATGTTCATTGTTCATGCAAACCAATTTAATAGGAAATATTTTAGGTAGCTGAAGTGAAATTTAAATTATACAGTAAAAGTATTGATATATAATATTTAGAATTTTAATTTTTTCTACATACAGTATTATATATCTGAAATAACATTAATATAATAGTAAAATTCCATTCCAAATTAACTAATTTTCCAATAAACCATACCAGCTCATCTTCTCTCATTTTATACTTTTGTCTTGCTTTATCTCTCCATTTCATTAGTATAATTATTTGCTTCTGATAGTGAATGATCTCTTGTATCCGTAATAGTACAGCTGAGGAAAAATGATTGGATCACTGGATAGAACTAAAGTAGTTTACAAGAAACAACATGTTTAATACCCTTCACGTTTTTAATATGACCCAACATTTCACCTGATAGTTTTTGTTCAATTTTAATTACATCTCAAACTAATTATTCTTGACTGCAATAGACTTGACTGCAATAGTCTTGACTGCAATTATTCTTGACTGCTTAGTACTCCTGAGACTTTATTAACCTCCAAATAACAACTTTGCCTTTAGACATTAAGTTGTAATGGACATAATAAAATGTCAAGATAGATATCATTTTTTAAATAAATTTGTTCTTTACGAAACAAGAACTTCCAAATTTATTCAGAGAAATACAATCTTGATGTGGTATTCTGATTTAGTTAAATATTCTATGATATATTATATGGAAATGCCCTATATATGTATTTTTAATCCAGGTTCCAAACTCAAATAAAGGGACCAGATCAGGAAGATGACTGAGCCAGGCCTCCGACATTGCTCCCAGAGTGCAATGGCTTCTTAGCTGCTGGCAATTGTTTTCTCTCAGAAACGGAGGCCATTTACCTAGATTAAAGCCTTTGGAGCAGGGCCTCCCCGGTGGCGCAGCGGTTGAGCGCTGGGTTGCGAAGCTGCCCGCGGCCTCTGCGGCGCCAGTTCGATCCCCGGCTGCTCCCCGGCCACCGGAGGAGGGTCCCACATGGCGCGCAGACCTCCCCTGCCGCCCGCTGCTCCCCTCAGCAGTGTCCTTCGGTCCTTCTGCCTGCCCTGCTCCCCGCTCTGGCTCTGGTGAATTCTCTCACCCTCCCGTGCTTCTGACTGTACCCAGTGCATGTGTAAACAGAACAAACAAACAAACAAATAAATAAATAAACATGCCTCTATTAAAAAAAAAAAAATTAAAAAAAAAAAAAAAACTTTTGGAGCATCCATTCTGAGGCACTAACTGAAGAGGAAATGATTCTCTGATTGGCAACAGCCATAAACAAATCTATTGTCTGGTAAGCTGGATAAAATCTAAGCAAAAGGCTGAAGTTCTCTCTCTGCTGCTAAGATCAAGTACATGCACTGTCCACTCATTATGGCTATCATGGGTTTAAGTAAAAGAAAATTCGTTTTTACAGTTTCCTTGTGTAGCCATCATGTGAAATATCTAGAAAGAATGTAGAGTTCTCTATCAAAATAGTCAATTTGGTAACCATCAATATTTTACCAGTCTACTATGTAAAAAGGCTGGTAGTGGATTCTTATTTATATTTACATTTGTATATAGATCACCAAATACATATAGGATTTTATGTTAAATTTGCCTTTTTTTCAATTATGAAAAAACCCTTTGAGACATATCTTATTAAATATTTTAATTTATTGACTTTACATTTCATGATAGTTCTCTAGTTATAAAAATAATAAATTCTCCAGTACAAACTGTACTTAACTGCTAAGTTTGCTGAACTTAAGGGACCAAATGAAGACAAAATCTAATTGCTACAATGTAAGAATTTACCTTGAAGTCGTTCTTTTCTATCTTTCACATAAGCACGCCAAAGACAAAATACATATTTTTTAAATTTGAAATTGCTATATTCCTCTGCTTTTGCCATTTTTTCAGCCATAACTGCATCTTCATTTATAGGTGGTATTGCTATGTCTCTCCAAGAGCTACATGCAGAAAATAGAGATAAATATTTTGATGCTATGACGATATATTAGTAAATAAATTAAAAGGGGAAAAGGTAATACCTCCCTTTTCTCTTCAAAAGCATAGCCTGGAAATAAATTGTTATTTTTATTGTTTTATCTAGCCAGTTCTTATATTTCCTTTGAGCATGTTCTTTCCTTTTCTACTTCTCTAAAACCTAGAATGTTCTGGAATCCCTATAACCTACTAAGAGGTGACACTAGACCTGAACTAGACAAATGTAGCATAAAGTTCCCTGAATTTGGTACATGGATGCTTATAGTCTTTCTTCATTTCACATGATAATAATATATGTTTCATATGTTCAGATATGTTTGGTTCCGACGTGACACCCCTGACACCAGTGATGATAGTATATGACAGTATATATGGAGACTTCTTTTCTAAATTTAAAACAAAAAGATGAGTCTAAATTCGAAAACATATCTGACTCCAAGGGTTTCAGAAAAGGATATTATGGAACTATAATTTTTTTTTTATTTTTACATCATTGTTCATTTTTAAACAATGTTTGCTTCCCCCCACCCCTCAGGTGTAGTCCCCATAGAGTTTCCTTCACCAATGCACCCGTGCACCATCACCTCAGTCCCCTGTGCTCTTTCCTCCCTCCCTCTGATTCCTCTCCCTCCTCCTCCCCTGCAGTATATCTCTGATTTATAATTGTCTGTTTTTGCTTTGTTGTGTTTTGTACTATTATTTTTTTACACTGATGTTTTATTTGGTTCCCCTATATTCCTGTTATAAGTGAAATATAGGGGATATTTTTCTTTTTCCTTCTGGCTTATTTCACTGAGCATAATTCCTTCTAGTTCCATCCATGTTACTACGAATGGCATGAGTTTGTCTTTTTTGATTGCTGAATATTATTCCATTGTGTATATGTACCACATCTTCTTGATCCAGGCATCTATTTTTGGGCATTTAGGTTGTTTCCAGGTTTTACCTATTGTAAATAGTGCTGCAATAAACATAGGGGTACAGGTGTTCTTTTGAATCAGTGTTTTTGTGTCCTTTGGGTAGATTCCTAGTAGTAGAATTGCTGGGTAGTATGGTAGCTCCAATTTTAGTAGACTGGGGAACCTCCAGACAGCTTTCCATAGTGTTTGGACCTTTTGCACTCCTACCAGCAATGTAGGAGAGTTCCTTTTTTACCACATCCTTGCCAACATTGTTGTTGCTAGTTTTTTTGATATGTGCCATTCTTACTGGTGTAAGGTGGTATCTCAGTGTGGTTTTAATTTGCATTCCCCTGATTATAAGGGATATTGAACATTTTTTCATATGCCTGTTGGCCATTTCCTCTTTGGAGATATGTCTTTTGAGTTCTTCTGCCCATTTCTTGACTGGATTGTTCATTTTGTTTTTGCACTCCAGTCAAATGATAAGGGACTGATCACAAAGATATACAAAGAACTCACACAACTCAACAAAAATCAACTCAAAGAAAGTCAAGAAAAAGATAAAACACCTGGAATTACATCAAACTGAAAAGCCTCTGCACAGCAAAAGAGACATTAACCAAAACAGATATAAATCCAGGTGTTTATCATTTCCTTGACTTTCTTTGCTGTGGGTGATGAGTCATTAAAGATGTTATTGCGATGTATGTCTTCTAGTGTTTTACCTATATTTTCTTCTATATATTTTATGGTTTCAGGTCTTATGTCCAATTCTTTTATCCATTTTGAATTGATTTTTGTGCATCATGAGAGGTAGTGGTCTAGTTTCATTATTTTGCATGTGGTTGTCCAGTTTTCCCAGCACCATTTATTGAACAAACTGTCCGTGTGGAACTATACTTTCAATTTTGAAGCTTTATTTAAAAAGAATCAAGTGATACCTTGAAGAAGTCATGAACATATTTTAGCTAAGTAAAGTCAATTCAATATAGAATATATAATACAAAATGATGGTGATGGGATTAAATAGATAAAATAAACACAATTGCTCAAAAGTGAGTTCTTCATATGGAGAATATTAAGAATGAGAACCAAAGAGAAAGGAACAGTATATTAAAATCACATTCTTACCAAAAGTGGGTCTTTATTAAACGTCCAGTATAAAAAGTACATGCTTTTATCATCAATTCTGGAGTCATCTAAAATAGGGAAGTGAAATGGCAAACATTAGACATAAATGAATGCACAATTTATAAATTTTGTTGACATACATAATATACCTAAAAACATCGATAGGGTAAATTTTGACACCACTTGTAAAGTCATCTCTAAATATTCCTCCCAAAAGTGTGTGTACCAGATGTCACCTAAGTGGATACCATCTTAACTAGCAGAGTTTCAGTAAGTTGGAGCTGTGCACCCCTAACCACAGCAGGGTTTATTATAATATAAAAGCCACAAGGAAAAGAACTTCAGTATTGTTTCCTCTCTGTAGAATAAAACTTAACTCTTGTGTGAGACTAATCACAACACAAAGAAAAACTAAGTTAACTAGTTCAGAGTATTTGTAATAGATAATGCTGGTTTGAATCATTTTTATTATATTCTAGAGTCCTTATAAGTAACCCCCCCACTAGTATTTACATTTTCATCTAGAGGGTTAATTAACATGGTACAACAAGGAATTGTTGTACCATTAATTAACATGGTACAATAAGGAATTAATTAATATGGTACAATAAGGAATTGTGCAAGGTATATATTGCACAAAGTATTTTACTACTATGAAAACAAGTGCAGTCTAGTTAAGAAAAAAAACACTTAATGACAAGACTCCCTACCACATGTGAAGGTAAAACATTTAATTTAAAAATGTTGACACTACAATATATATAATAGCTATTATAAATGTGCATAGTGTATTCTAAAGCAGTCAGCATTTTATTTTTTCTTTTTTTAGGAAACTACACTATGGTTAAGATGTTGATTGATTGAGTGATAAGATTTGTGTCTCTGCCTGTGAAAAAGCCCACATTCTATCACAGTGATATATTGTCAGATTTAACGGCCCCTATTGATAAAGCACTTGGATCAAGTTACAACCAGTTTTACTGCAAAAGAATCCTGTACACATTTATCATTCTGCCTTAATGTCTACCCAGCAAATTTTTTTTTTCACCCTGCAAATCTTTAACAAATAGAAATTTGCATTGTGAGAAGCAGGAAATATCACCCATCCTTGTCCCTTCTGCATATCTCAATTTGTCACTCATGAGAACAGTGTTCATATCACTGAATTTTTCACATTTATCCTGAATGAAAGATGGAATGACTTAAGCAGCATATTATATTATAAACAATTTCTTACCCTGAAAGTCACATATTAAGCCAATGTATCTTACTGAATTTACTATATAACACCATAAAAATTGTCTTCATTTAAGCTCTCTCTTTCTGTATATAGCCAGCCAACTGGATGTCTGGTTATGATGGTGATTCTCTTAATGTGGATGGTACACAGTAGTGTTTTCAAACAATCCACCAGATGGTTCCACCGGCCTCCTGAAGGGCAACAAAGGCAGCATGCAGAAGCCTCAGGTGGTGTTTGAAATCCAGGGCCATCTTCCTCTCCAACTCACTAAAGGCAGCTTCCACATAGAAGAAGGTGGGTACATTTCAGGTAACCAGGACTTTCTAGAAGCACAACAGCCCCAGGTTGTAGCATCGAGGCTTTTTCACCCCATTGGTAGAGGGGGTGCTTTTGCTGGCAGATTTAGTGGCCAGCTGTTTGCCAGGCACTTTCCCATCTGTAGATTTCCCCGTAGTCAGCTTGGTTAGGCAATTTCTTTTTTCTTTTTGAACTGCATGGTGACATTTATTGTTTCGGCCTCAAAAAAATATCCCTTTTTAAATTTTACATAGCAAAGTAAGTTAAAAACATCTCTCATCAAATAAACAGAATTTGCCAAAGAAACCTCATCTCAGCAATGTAGATGCTTATTACTAGTACTTACCAACTGATCATCCAATCCAAAAAGTTGTTCCAGGTAAGTTTCAGATAATCTCCGAATTTTTGGTTTTATTGATGGGTCAATGCACATATCCCTTTAATAAAATAATATATAGTCAAAAACTTATTTCATAGTTCTGTAATAATTAGTTTCATAATTAAATTGATGAGTTATTCCCCTTGGGAGAAGCATATCATAATCAACTGGAGGGCTTTTTCAAACTACTCTCCCTCAAGATTTTGCTGTGTTCCAAAGAAGGCATGCCTCCCTTTACTCACCTACAACTTGAAATAAACTTCCCTACGGGCATGTTACTGATGAGACTGATGAGATGCACTGTATTTCCCAATTTGTGAACCAGCAGGCAAATCCCTATTGAAGTCTTTGGTACTTAAAAGACTATAGATTCTTTAACAATCTTGAAATTGGAAGCATTATTAGCAAGACTTCATTTTGATACTACATAGTTGGAGTTTGCCTGCAAAATTAATATATCTCTGTACCATAAATGAAAATGATACTTACCAAAGAAGACTTTCAAGGCCATTTTCCATAATAATGATGATCATTTTCTCTAAATATCTCAGTGGATCCTGAGGACATGTAATAAGTAGACCACATAACAGAGCCTGGAGGAGAAGGAAATGGAATCAGTGTTTCTGAATTTGCATGTTTTATGAACTCTTATGCTATTACAAAGTCAAATAATGTAACAGTTTTTTAAAATAAATATGCTATATTCATTCATATTCCCCTATATTGACTTAGTGTTAATATCCAATTAAAATCAAACCAAAATGCAGTTTACATTTCCTTTAAAAAATTCCACTGTAAGTGACATCATAAAGAATTCAGTGTTTTGCTCTAGGTGGAGTAAGTTCTTTACAGTCAGATTGAAGACATAATTGTGCTATTTTGGATCAGTGGGTTTTTATCCTTTTTAAGTGTGAAGAGCTCCTTTTTATTTTTTTTCCTCTTTTTTTTTTTTCCAAGATTTATTTATTTATTTATTTATACAAGCACTGGGTACAGTTAGAAGCAAGGGAGGGTGAGAGAATTCACCAGAGCCAGAGTGGGGAACAGAACAGGCAGACTGACGTTATACTGCTGAGCAGCGGGCAGCAGGAGAGGTCTGCACGCCATGTGGGACCCTTGCCCGGCGGTTGGGGATCGAACCAGTGCTGTAGAGGCTGCGGGCAGCTTCGCAACCTAGCGCTCAACCACTGTGCCACCGTGGAGACCCTGAAGAGCTCCTTTTTAAAATAAATTCTTTAGAGTCAACAACAAGTGACTGAGAAACTCCACCATAGCACACGTGACCCCCATCAATCAGGACTTTATTATTGCTAGTCTTTCCCCCCAAGTTTTACTGATTTGCCATTAGTTTACATAACTATATAATTTTGGGAGAGCAATGTCACACCTCCATATATATACTTGCCTTACTCACCCTCCACCACTTCTCCAGTGCCCAAACCATATCACCTTCCTTCTCTATCCCCACTTTCCTCCCTCCACCCCTTCAGATAACCTATATATTTTTTAAAGAATCTAAGAATTATTCTAGTTGTTTTGCCAGTTTGTTTTCTTTGGTTATTTGTATTTCACAAATGGGCAAAACCATGTGGTAACTGCATCTTGTTTTCTGTATTATTTCATTTAGTATAGATCCACCCATTTTTTCCCACAGGCACTATTTCATCTTTTTTAACAGCTGAGTAATACTCCATTAAGTACATATTCCATAATTTTTGTATCTACATCTCTACTGATGGACATTTAAGTTGATTCTATGGCTTGGTGTTGTAAATAATGCTGCTATGAACATAGGAGTACAGAAAGCATTTTGTATGTTTCCATTCTTTTTGATATAGGCCATTCTCACAGGGGTGAGGTGAGAGCTCATTGTGGTTTTCATTTGCAATTCCTTTATAATAAGCGAGCATTTTTCATGTGCCTGTAGGCTATCTTTGGAGAAGAGTCTATTTAGAGTGTTTGCCCATTTTTAAATTGAATTGTTATTTTGTTGTTGAGTTATATGAATTCTTTATGTATTTTGGAAATTATCTGTCAGATGTTTGCTATGCAAATATATTCTCTCAGTCCGTAGACTGCTGTTTTGTTTTAGCTGGGTTTTTTTAGGTACAAAAGCTTTTTGTTTGATGCAGTCCCATTTGGTTATTTTTGCTTTTGTTTCCCTTTCTGTTGACATTGCAACCCCAAATACATCTTTGCAGTTTCTATCCAGGATTGTATCACCTGGGTTTTCTTTTATGGTATTTTCTAGTTTCAATAGGAATTAATGCTCAATAGGAATTTAGTTTTTTTGGTTTTTGTTTTGTATTTTGCATTTGACTGTCCACATTTCCCAACACCACTTATCCATGAGCCTTTCCTTTCTCCACTGTGTGGTTGTGGCTCCTTTGTCCAATATTAACTGTCCATATTTGTGTGGGTTTATTTCTGGGTTGTCTATTCTGCTCCACTGGTCTGTGTTAAGTTGATTCTTCTCTTGTTCTGCAAAGCTAATACAGTTCACTGCTTCACACTGCCCAGGTTCCAGGGTCCACCTCTTGCAACTCCTGTCAGTGGGCAGGTCACCTGGGCCTTGGGAAGGAATGCACAGGGCTTGGCGCAGGAGTTAGTTCAGGGCACACATGGTTTGGCATGGTGATTGGCACAGGGATTTAGGACTTGGTGCCAATCAAGCTGTAGCTAGCACAGGATGCGTGAATTTCTCTGTGTAAAATGTGCATCTGATCTCTCTCTCTCAGCTCCCTCAGCAGAGAGAAGGAGGGGGGCTCTGCTGCCTGGTTGCCAGCAGCCAGATTTCCCATAACTGAGCCCAACAACCCCAGTGCCCATATATAAGTAGATTTGTATTCCCCCACTCACTAAATAAAATTCCCTGACCTGGTCTTTGTGCCCACACAGTCTGTGTGCAGCTCCCAGCTTGTTCAGCTGACTGGTAGTGCCACTGTCCTGGCCACTACTCCCTTACTGTCTCCCTGCTTTGTCCCAACAGTGAGTTACCAACCTCAAAGCAAGATGCATGTTTTGGTTCACTGTTATTGGCAATAAACTGGTGAAATTTTCTGAGAAAATTTAGTTTTTCTATAATTGTATTTAAGCAAGATGTTCATCAGAACCTCCCTGTTCTGTCATATTGTGGATGGAATCATTTGCTAACCATCTTTGTAAAAACTTACACAATCAAGGACAAAAAGACTATGACTTAATAATCTGGATCAGTTTTCCGAAACTTGTGAATTCACAAAACAATTGTGCAATCCTTCACTTTGTTTTGACTCTAGTAATCTCAGTCTCCAATATTTCTCCAATATTTTGAAAGATATTTGGGTACTGATATCAAACATGGGTTTATCCAAGATAGTTGCTTCTACTTTCCACTTTTACCCATTTTTCAAAGAGCAAGATAATGCAGTGGGTAGAGCCCACTGGGTTTAAACACTGGATCTACAATCTTCTAGTATATAACTTATAATAAGTTACTTCTGTTTGTCTGTTTTCTAAACTAGACATGGGATAGTCAAGGTATATATGTCATAGGGCTAGCATGAGAATTAAATGAATTAATATATGTAAAGTACTTTGAATAGCACAAAAATAGGTACAAAATAGGTAATAATGACAGCAGGATTATATCATTGCTAACCTTAGCACTGCTAATTATCACCTCCGTTAGAGAAAACAGCTTGGACAAAGAGAAAAAAATATTCCCTGGACTATTCAAAGGGCACTCTATGGAGAGAGACAGACAGACAGACACTATCATATCTAATAGAAAAGATTAGGAAAAATGCTTTTGGGGAAATCATTAGGAAAGAGAACTTGATAGAATAAGAGTTTAAGTAGTAAGATAGTAACTATCTATTAGAACTATGGGTAGATATAAGACAGTTAAGAGAGCTAACCTTCTTTTTCTATTTAGATCTTCAGATAAACCTAGTGAAATAAACTAATGGCCTAAATAGCAATACCAAAAATAATCGTTCCATAAGCACAGAGATAAAAGTGAAAACCAAATGCCTGTCGAGCCCTAAGGAGTTGGTGAAATTTCTAAGTGGCAAGGCGAGGACTAGGGGTTCACAGGTCTTTCTCTTGGCGAGAGCAAAACCTCAAAGACACAGACCTGTTTGGCTAGAGTAAAGGATTCATGTAAGAGAAGAGCAGAGAGTCAGAATTCTGTGGTAGGGGCTGAGTCCTCTTCTAGACCCAATAGGTCATTCCTGATCAAACCTGGCCATGCACAGGAGAGTAACAGTTCGTTTTGTTTCCAGGCTCACACTATGGATGGCCTTGGCTTCTACAAGGTATAGTCTCACCTCTGGGGTCATAGATAATCTGTGATAATTCCGAGAGTTAGCAGGTTTTTAAACTAAAAACCCAAGGCAGCTCCCATTCTCATACCATGTGCTCCTACAAATTATGTACATGTGTATTTTCCTCCAGAAAACTTGAGGGTTGTTTTTTTGCCACATTATCTATCTGAAAATATTTTATTTATATGCAAACCCAGAAACAGTCTTCTTTTAAATAGAAGGTAGAATAATCAACATAGAGTGCTCACCTTGTTTGTTTTAGATAAGATTGCTTTTAAAAATGCAATGTCGATATCACAGTAACAAAAAACTTTAGTTAGGAACAAAGTTTTAAGTTCCTAAATACTGTTCAAAGTCCCTTCCACCTTCCTACTCTGCCCAACCCCCAAAACATGTCCACAGTGACCTCTCACAAATGAGAGGGAGTTGGCTCACTCTACTGAGGTGGGGGGATGTCTTAATTTGTTTCTATGGAAGTTCACAAGTTAAAAAGCAAAAAGAAAGTGGCTTCTGTGTCTTATTGACATTTAAATACAAAATGCCAAATTTTTATTTTAGAAGCTGTATAACTGAAAGAATGTTGAAAATTATTGAAAGGGGTCAACTGGCTTCAGTCATTCAGAAAAGATCTCAGGAGAGGAAGATGGATCTGAATTTGACAGATTTGAAAGCAAACTGGATAGGTGAGGAGCAGCAGCCTCCAAGAGGTAAGAGAGCAAGGTGAGGAGCAGCAGCCTCCAAGAGGTAAGAGAGCAAGATGACAAATTATTCTGATACCTGCTGGACTGTGCCTGGCACCATGGGGAGACAGTTTCTGGCCTCCTAATCGCTAGATAAGTAAACTCTTACTGGAGAATAAAAATCCTATGCTTTTGCCTCATCCATTGGCTCACCTCTGGAATTGCATCTGTAAATTAGCTGACTGGGTTGAAAGCTCTCAGCAATATGAACTGCCCTTAGGAGAAGTCACAACCTTGGCCCTATGGGCAGCAAAATGAGTTAGTACAACCAGTTCCTTTTATCTTACATTGGCCAGAGGTCTCTTGCTAACATGTTTAGTAATTCCTGAATCTTATATCTCTGATGTATATGTGCAGTAGTTAACCCCTTAAAAGTATCTATGTGATTTAGAAATTAGTACAATATTTTAAAAATGCAAACTGGGAACACAATCCTGAAAGAAACATAAAACATAAAAACCTTCCATAAAAATCAAAACATTTTTTATTTTACATAAAAATAGAAAACAAATCATGATTTGTAACTTAAATCTGCCCTCTGCTGGGAAGATCTAGTTTTGCAAGCTCCTTTAATCTACCAAAACTGACATGAAATCTTGACATGAAACTGGTATTTGAGCTAATAATTTGAAAAGCAGACTTTTTCTCTCTCAGGTACAATCACTATATATAAAGCTGCACAATGTAGTAGAAACACTATACCCATAATATTTAGCTCATCTTTGGCCCCAGTGTGACAGTTCTTGTTTATAGACAATTGCACTGACTTCTGCCTGGTAGAAATTTGAGGGAGAAACAGTCTTTTAAGTATTTATGATGAACTGCTGTGTGAAATTCTACCAGTAGGACGTCATTATGTGGGTGTCCATCTTAATTATACCTTTAAAAATGCAAATGTCTTTTGAAAGGAATATTTTCAAGGAAGGATATTCCAACAGTTGGGAGGAAGATGAGGGAGAGAATAGCTGAGAGTCTCAGAGAGAGAAATGATGAATAGAGTGAGAGCAAGATCTCAGAGGCAATGCTGAGTTTTCCTTCAGTTCTCTCTAGATGCAGACTCTGAATATCTACATTTAGTTATTTTTTTAAAAAACTTCAAATTTTTGAAACGTATCTTTTCTGACTCAATAAATTTTCTTGCCCAATTTTCCAACTAGTTTATCATTTAATTCATTTATTTCAAGTCTAAAATGAAAGTTAAAAAAAATTTGACTCCTAGGTCTAAAAAACAAGAACTTCCTGTATCTTAGTGTTTATAACTTGTATAAAAAATGATTCTGGACTGCATGAAAGTAGTAGTAGTTAATGATGGTCAATGGAAGAAAAGATTAGCTCACTGGAGGCTGAGGACATAAACAATGAGAAAATATTCCCTTACAGAATCATGGTGATTGATTCTGCAGTTTCAAATACATCTTAAAAATCAGGAAAAAAAATTTAAACCCATTCATGGGAATCCCTAAATATAATTCAGATAAAAACAGAATTACTCTTCAGTGTGTAGATGGGTGTAAAGGGAAAAAAAGCAGAGCTCTCTTCACCCCACTTCCCTCCACCCCCCACCCCCCACCCCCCGCCCTTTCTCCTCTTGCGGCACATCTCCAAAAGGAGTCCTTAGAGGCACAGGAGTCCAAAAAAGCAAAAACACAACTAGTGTGCCATTAGCCACACACGGAACTATGCCAGGGAGAAGGTTTCATGAAGGGGCCAGCTGGGTCGCAAGTTGTCCGTGAGAACTCAGCAGCATGGCCAGAGGCAAAAGGGCTCTTGTCCCAGAGAGGCCAGACACAGGCCTTCAACCAGGCCAGCCAGCTGGCTGCCTAGGAGGAGGAAGCAGCACTTTCCAGCAATGGCTGCTTTACAGCCTGTGCTTTCTTTGTTTATTCCTTTCTAATTCTTTGTCAAGAAAGTTTATTTGAAAATACTAGGGGATAGCAAAAAAGGGTTGGCTTTTCTACCACATTTAAGCCAGAATTGTATTATTTTATTTAATATGTGAACATTTTTTCCGGCTTATAAAAATAATGTATGCTCTATGCAATTTGGAAAATTTAGAAAAAAAAATACAAAAAAAAAAATCAACCATCATCTTGTCCACTAGAAATAACCTCTTACAAACATTTTAATGTCAAACTTTCCTCAATCCATATATTTTTCACAAAACTAAAACTAGTATCATACTATATGTAGTTTTCTATCCTTTTCCTGGCTAATCATTACATTGTGAACATTTTTACATTTCCTTCAAAAATTTTTTTTCCAAAAAAAAAATTTTTTTTAATAGAGGCATGTTTTATTTATTTATTTTATTTATTTGTTTGTTTTGTTTATACATGCACTGGGTACAGTCAGAAGCGCGGGAGGGTGAGAGAATTCACCAGAGCCAGAGCGGGGAGCAGAGCAGGCAGAAGGACCGAAACACACTGCTGAGGGGAGCAGCGGGCGGCAGGAGAGGTCTGCGCGCCATGTGGGACCCTCCTCCGGTGGCCGGGGAGCAGCCGGGGATCGAATGGGCGCCGCGGAGGCCGCGGGCAGCTTCGCAACCCAGTGCTCAACCGCTGCGCCACCGGGGAGGCCCTGTTTAATAATTTTAAATTATTAGCCATAGAGGTTGTTTCTCACTTTCCCCATTATTAAAATTTATGATATACATATTAATCACTATTAATGATTAAGTGTATGTATATTTATCTCTACTTCTAGATTTCTACTAAGAATATAGAATGAAAAGGTCAATTTTGAAGCTCTTCAAATGTATTTCAAATTTGTTTTCCAAAAAAAAATGTATAAACAATTTATACTCTAGTTAGCAGCCAACTGGAGTGTCCATTTCACCTCAACAACACTAAGAATTATAAAATTTTTACTTTTGGTGATTTGATAAGTGTAAAATAGAAGTTCATTTTCATCTACAATTTACTGGTATCGGTAGGTTAGATAAGTTTTCTTACATTTACTACCTGCTATGGCTAAATTGTGTTCCCCCAAGTGCATATTTTAAAGTCCTAATCCTCAATGTCATGGGATTTGGAAATAGAACCTTCGGGATAATTAGGTTTAGATGAAATTGTAAGGGTAGGTTTCTCATGATGAGATTAGCATCCTTATAAAAAGAGACACCGGACAGCTTGTTCTGTCTTTATACCAGGTGAGGGAATGGGGAAAAGCAGCTGGCAATAGGAAGAGAGCCCTCACCAGAACCCAACTAGTCTAACACCCTGATCTCAGACTTTCAACCTCCAGCATCACAAAAAAACCAAACTTTTGTTGTTTAAGCCACCCAATCTATCATATTTTGTTAAGACAGTCCAAAAAGACTAAGACACTAGACATCATGGATTTTCCATGTGTTTTATTTGCCCTTTATTAGGAAAGGTTTCATTTGTGTAGATCTGGAAAGGGAGGCATATATAGAGTATCCAAAGAGGGATACCAAAGCATGGCAAAATTCAAAAAGATAGAAGGAAGGCCACTTGTGTCCCAGAGGGCTTTCATAAGGTCCTCTGTGCTAAGGGTTTAAAGGGCTCATCCATGACTTAGTCTATTTGGGTTACTAGAACCGAACACCATACATCGGGTGATTCATACACAATAGAAATATATTTTTCATAATTATGGAGATTGGGAATTCCGAGGTCAAGGCATAGGCATAGTCTTTATCTGGTGAGAGCTGCTTCCTTGTTTGTAAACAGCTGCCTCTTGCAGTTCCCTCACATGATGGAAGGGGAAAGGGAGCTCTCTGGGGACTTATCTATAAAAAGCACTAATTCCATTCATGAGGGCTCTGCTTCACCTTCCAAAGACTCATCTCCAAAAACCGTCACATTAGAGATTTCAACATATGAATTTGAGGGGATGCAACATTCAGTCTATAGCTTGCTCATATTCTTTCATTTTAACAAAATCTAAATTCTGTGATTTGAAATTGATATCAATTTCCTTAGGTGCATGTGAAAACAGCTGTCCATATGGGACCCCAGTGATCTCCTATGCCTTTACTGTGACATTCATATTCTTCCTGGAGTTCCAGAAGTTTGGTGCTGTTGAAAGTAACCTTCTAGGGCCTCCCTCATGGCACAAAGGGTTGAGCACAGCGCTGTGAAGCTGTCCACAGCCTCTGCAGTGTGAGTTCAATCTCCAGCCAGGGAGCTACCCATATGGCACAGCAGACCTCTCCTGACTCACCCGCTGCTCCCCTCAGCAGTGTATTTCAGTCATTCCTCCTGTTCTGATCCCCACTCTGTCTCTCGTGAATCCTCTCACCCCCTTCACCTCTGGCCTGTACCCCAGTTCTAGTATGCATAAATAAATCGTTAAAAAATAAAAGAAAAAAGAAAATAACCTTCTAGAGAACAACTATCATTTCTAGATCAAGAGAAATTTTCCTTGGCTTATTAAATATGTCAAGATAATCTATACCTGCACGATCCAATACAATTGGTAGTAATTACATGTGGCTATTGAGTACTTCAAATGTGGCTAGTCCAAATTGACATGTGCTATAAGTGAAAAATGTACCCAACCGGAGGACTGAAAATGATTTTGTATTGAATCCATGTTGAAGTGATTATATTTTGGATAGATTGGCTTATATAAAATAGATTATCAAAATCAATTTCACCTGTTTCTCTTCCTTCCTTAATGTTTTTGTAGGACATTCAAGTGGGTAAAATTGCAGAGAACTCAGTAGAAATGTTTGGGCTAAAAACAGTTTCAGAGACACAGATGATAGTAGTTAAAAGTCATTGTGGTGGGGCCTCCCCTGGTGGCCCAGCGGTTGAGCGCTGGGTTGTGAGGCTGCTTGCAGCCTCTGCAGCGCCAGTTTGATCCCTGGCCACAGGCGAGGGGCCCACAGGGGGGAAAAAAAAAGTCATTGAGGTGTTCTATTAGCACAGAGTTGTTCTATTTGCTGATGGAATGGCCTAATGTACCCCACCCTCAGCTGACTATGATTGCTGTCCCCCTGCCCAAAAAGGCTGACTGTTCTTAAAATAGTAAGTTCTCTGACTAACTTGAGTTGAACATATAACCCAATAGTCTTTAAGTGAGATATGCAAACCCCTAGGAGTCCACAAAAGCTTTCTAAGTATAAATAGTGTAAAGGAATTGATTTCCAGATCACCACTATTCATATGTATTCTTTTTTTTTTTTTGAAGATTTATTTATTTATGCATACAAGAGCTGGCGTGCAGGTCAGAGATGCGGGGGGTAAGAGGAGTCACTAGAGACTGAGTGGGAAGCAGAACAGGCAGATGTACTGAAATCCACTGCTGAGGGGAGCAGCAGGCGAGACAGGAGAGGTCTGCTGTGCCATGTGGGTCACCTACCTGGCCGGGGATTGAGCTTGTGCTGCAGTGGCTGCGGATAGCTTCATAATGCTGTGTCTTAACCCCTTGCGCCACCAGGGAGCCCCTCATATGTTTTCTCTACTAAAACTGATCTGCCTGGGAACACATTTTACAATTTTCTCATTTTTTCCTTTCATAATCACTTCTCCCACTCTAGAAAATAAAGGCCTGCTTTTCACCTATCTGGAACTTATTATAAAGAAAACTGAGGCAGAGAGATTTAGAAATCACACAATCAGTAACTGGAAAATTCAGGAAGCAAACCTAGAATATCTCATAAGAGATAATCCCCTTAAATTGTTGGGGGAGGGGGGGAGGGAACCGACTCCTGTTTGAGGCAATCTTGGTTGGGAGTCCTTCCCTTCACAAAAGTCTTGGCGTCCATTCTCTGGACTAACCTCAAACTGCTCCTTTGTAACTTACCCCAGTCTCACTGTGGGCCAATCCACCAAACCCCCTCAGGTCCTTATCTAAGGCGCCACTGTTAGGGGGAAAAGGATGTCCTAAAGCTAATTCCATACAGGCTTTGTGGACTCCACCCCCACCCCAGGCCAAAGCCAAAGACACTGGGAACTCCAAATCCCATCACCACCAAAGGGAAGGTGACTGGGACCTGAGGGTGGGGTTAAGCAGCCAGGTTGCTATAAAGCCAGACACGTGGGCTTTGGAGGGGTCCCCCATTTTGACTCTCCGCCAGCTCGCAGCATCCGGCCAGCTCAGAGAGTGCTTTTTGGGTTTCCAGGTCGTCGGATGGGGTAGGACGCATTAAAGACTTTATTTCCCTATTTTTTCCCTGAGTTGTACATTTTCCTTATTTCCTTTTCCCTTGTAAATAAACCTTTTATTAACCTTTTGTGTGTGCCTGTAGTGGAGTATTAATAAGTCCCTTGTAAGCGCGCGGGGGTGAGGACCCACAGCCAGCAAACACGTTCAATATCGGGGCTGCCCTATAATATAACACCAGTACTGCCCACTCTCCAGATTTTCCTCTTCGGATGCTAGGACACTTTTTTCTCACTACTTTTGTCCTCTTGTTCAAATCTTAAAAGTTGGAGTTTGGGATTTCTGTCCGGAGGCCCTGTGCTTTCTCCCTAGTAGACGTGCCCCACTCCCCCGCCAGCCACCCGTCTTCTCTCTGACCTCCATCTTCAGCTCAGCCCGCCGCCTGGTCCAAAGCTAGCTTTATCCTTTCCCAATCCGCTTCTCCTTCACTCGCTCTCCACCACCCCCTAGACGCCCCTCTAGAATGGCTTCTGGCTCCTCCCTCTGGTAATTCCGCAGCCTCCTGGCTCCAGTACCTCGCATATCTGAGGGATGTAGTTCTTCTTGAAGTAATTCCTCAGCCTGGGGCTGGCAGTGCGCAGCGAGGACATAACCAGGGTTTGAAAATCTGCGTTCCCGCCTGCTCCCCACGGAAGCAGCGCGGAAGGCGTCGGGCTCGCAGCCCAGAGCGAGCGCGTCTTGCCGTTGCCCTGGCAACCGCGGGGCCGGAAGCGGCGCCGCGCCACGCGGGGACGCCGGGCGATTCCTGCAAGCGGCGGCCTCGGGAGGGACCCCGGGCTCGCGCGCGCGGGATGGGCCGGCGGGGAGGCGGGGGGAAGCTGGCCTCCCGTCCGCACCCCGCAGCGTCCCTTCTCTGGGGCACCAGGCTGCAGCTCCTCACAGACACCCTCTCGCCAGCCCTCGCGCCCCGCCCCGTGGAAGCCGCCGGGGCGCGTCTGGGGCCGAGTAGGAGGTTTCTGGGTTTTAGCTGGGCGGTTTCCGGGAGGCGGAGCTCCGACCCCCATTTCCTCTCAGCGTCGCCCGCCGGTGCCCCAGCTACCTCGCCAGCCGCTGGCCTTGGGGTCTCGCGCGCCAGGCCCAGCGCTGCGCCCGCGCCCCAGCCCCGGCGGCAGCATGGGCGGCGCCCGGCACGCGGGCTGGGTGGCGGCGGGCTTGGTCCTGGGCGCCGGGGCCTGCTACTGCGCGTACCGGCTGGCGCGGGGCCGGCGGCGAGGCGACCGCGAGCCTCGGCTGAGACCCTCGGAGTCCGCAGGTGAGGCCCCCGGGAGCCTGGCAGGTGGGCGGGACGGGGGACCTGGGCCTTCCGAGGCCGGGGTCGGGGTGCGGGGCCAAGACGCACCTGGTGCTCGAGGCTTTCAGGTGCGCTTAGTAAAATAAGGGGCTGAGCGAGAGGAGAGAGGGTGACGCGTGAAGAGGGCGAGGAAGCCCAGGTGCAGAAGGTGGAGCAGCCCCTTGATTGGAGCGGGTAGGGTCTAGAGCCGCCGCCTGCCTTCTCTTTGTTCCCAATTCTGGCGTGAAAACTCGCCCCAAGATTGGCGTCACCCGAAGGTTTAGGTTTCTCAAAAGCATGTTGGTTGCCTCCGAGCCCCTGTGCTACCAAAGGGACTCCCGACTGTTGAGAAATTCTGCGCGCTTTTTACCCTTGGGGAAGAGTCGCCGCCGGGGCGGGCGGTGCGGGAAGGGGGAGGTGCGTCGAGTTTTGCGTGGATTTGCTTGGCTTCTGAGAGGGGAGGTGCCCCTCAAGTCACTATGGTCCATATAAATGCAAAGTTGAAATGGGATCCCGAGAGACACTGAGGGAGAGCAAACTGCAACAGACAAACTTGTGATTAGGTTTTTGGCTAAATGTAATTGAAAGTTGATTGGTGCGTTCGGGATTCTTCTTTGGTGAAAGTTCTGGAAGGATATTTCAGGCCGTGGAAGCTGGGAGGGTAATAAAGACAATACTCCTGCCAACCAAGAAACTCCTCTCCAACTGTGGAAAAGAACTAAACCACTTTATTATTGAATAAGCATTACTAGATAGCCATGCACACGACAGGCAGTCTGCATTATAATGGGATTGCAAAAACAATTCTAATTTACGTAACCAGGTGATAGAAACTATTCGTATTACCTGCACTCTGACAAGATAAATTGCACCACTTGCTACACATAGTTCATCCTAAATTCACTGGGACTTGATCACTGTTTGTGATCACTAATTGCCTTTATCCAGGAGAAGAATAACACCTCTCTGTACGGTTAAGCCGGTGGTTACTGTTGCTAGAAGGAGCCAGGTGCCCATCGTAAAAGGCAAAGACAAGGAGATCAGGGTCCTGTTGTCTTCGGTATTTACTTTTTAAACAGATGACTTCAAAGCCCCTGAAAAATACTTTGGGGCATCGTAGGAGACTTACTTGTAAGGCATTTTACATTATGTTTGACAGATAGATATGGAGTTTATAATTACTAGTATAATCAAGCAAATGCTCTAAGAAAGGGGAGTGGGGAAACCTCTGTTTTGACCCAAGGGGAAATCCTTTTTAAAAAATTATATTTACTTTTATTTACAAAGACTAGTTTGTTGCTTGTCAGAGTAATTTCTGTGTAAGTAATTGACCAGGTGACCTGGACTCAACCTAATGAACACTGACAAAGTCTTTTAAACTTAGTTATCAGTTTCCCAAATCACCATTTCCTAAGTCAGACAACTTAAAAGTAAGTCACAGTTCCCTTCTGTAGTGGCAAGATGGCACAGAGCAGGATCTCTATGATTCTATGCAGACGGGTACAGGGTAAAGGAGAGTCCTGGAGCCCTCTGTGGCTTTTTCAGGCTTTTATTGGGATTTTACCAAGTACAAGGCAGGTGGGGGTGCGCGCCCCCCCTCTCCCCCAAGGCTGGCAGGCCACCCAACCCCCAGCAAGTCTTCACTCTTCCTGGGCGCTCCAGTGTTCTCTCCTGGTGATGTTCTCCCTTCTGCTTCACTTTTTTTGTTTTTAAATATTTATTTATGCATACAAGAACTGGAGTACAGGCCAGAGGTGAGGCCCGGTGAGAGGATTCATCAGAGGCAGAGTGGGGAACAGAACAGGCAAATGGACTGACGTACACTGCTGAGGGAAACAACTGGCGAGACAGGAGAGGTCTGCTGCCCCATGTGGGCTCCTCCCTGGCCGGCCAGGGATCAAACTCATGCTGCAGTGGCTGTGGATTGCTTCATAGGCTGTGGATTGCTTCATAACCCCTTGTGCCACCAGGGAGGCCCTGCTTCTCTTTCTCTGTCATTCTCTTCTTGCTCATTCCCGGTGACACCACCCTTATATGTATGCCCAGTCTCAGCCCAGGTGTACCCACCTAAGTATGCCCACACACCACTCCAGGTGCCCACCATCAGGCATGTGTTCAGGACCACAGGGATCCATCATCCACACTAATGGCGGGAGGGCAAAAAAAGCCTGACAATAAACTTACCCTGCACCTTCCTTAACCTTTATCTTTGAAGATGAGAAATTTCCATTGTTTGAGTTATTCTTAGATTTCAGAGGGTCTTTTTTTTTAAGTGAGATACAATTAATCTATACTGTATTAGTTTCTATGTACAGCTTAATGTGTACAGTGGGATATGATCACCACAATAAGTATAGTAACACCTATCACCGCACAGAATTTGTTTTTTTTCTTGTGGTGAGAACATTTAAAATAGGTAGTATTCACTGTAATCATCATGCTGTGCATTACATCTCCAGAGCTTATTTGTAACGGAAAGTTTATACCTTTTGATACTTTCACTCCCCAGTAAGGCAACCACCAATCTGCTTTGTGAATCTGTCAGATTTATTAAATCCATGTGTATGTGAGATTATATTGTATTTGTCTTTCTCTGTTTGACCTATTTCATTTAGTATAATGCCCTGAAGGCCCAGTCCATGTCACTAATAGCATGATTTCCTTCCTTTTTGGGGTTAAATGAGAGAGAGACACAGACATATCAGTTGGCCATCTTTATGTCCTCTGGAAAAATGTCTATTCAGATCCTCTGCTCACTTTTTAATCAGTTTGTGTGATTTGTTAAGGTGTTTGGAGGTTTTTGCTATTGAGTTGTATTCGTTCTTTATATAAATGAGTTCTTTATGTATTAGTTCTTTGTATATCATATATTACCTATAAATATATATTATATATTTTTATGTATTAACATTATATATTTATTAACCCATTATCAGGTATGATTTGCAAATCTCTTCCAGTCAGTAAGTTCCCTTTTCATTTTGTTGATAATTTCCTTTGCATCCAGAATTTTATTTTACTTTGATGTATTCTACTAGTTTATTTTACTTTGTCAAATCACAAAATTCATTGCTAAGACCAGTGGTTTTACCACAATACTTCCAGAAGTATTGTGGTTTCGGTTCTGAAAATTTTTAAATCTATATTGAGTTGATCTTTGTATAGTGCATGATTGTGAGCCAGTTTCTTTGTAGCTGTGCAGTTTCCCCAACACCATTTATTATAGAGACTATCCTTTTCCCCATTATATATTTTGACTCCTTTGCCATAAATTTGTTGATCATGTATGTGTGGGTTTATTTGTTGGCTCTCAGTTCTGTCATGTTCTTCTGTGTGTCTGCTTTTATGACAGTACTGTTGATTACTACAGTTTGTAATATAGTTTGTAATAAAGTGTGATGCCCCCCAGCTTGTTCACCTTGAGATTATTTTGACTATTCAGGACCTATCGTGTACATACAAATTTTAGGATTGTGTATTTCTGTGAAAAATGCCAGTGTGATTTTGTGGGGTTTGCTTTGCATATATAGATGGCTTTGGGTAGTATTAACAGTATTAATTCTTCTCATTTATAATTATGCTGACTCTTATCTGTGTGTTCAACCATCCTTGATGCCCTGAAATAAATTCCTCTCAGTGTATGATTCTTCCAGTGTCTGTTGAATTCAGTTTGCTAGTATTTTGTTGAGTACATTTGCATTTATCTTCATTAGAGATACTGGTCTATAGTAAGACTCATAAAATGTTTTTGGAGATAGTCCCTCTTCAACTTTTCAGAAGAGTTTGACAAGTGTAGGGTTTTTTTGTTGTTGTTATTCTTTTTAATTTGTTACAACTCATTAGTGAAGCACTCTGATCCTGGGCTTTTGTTTTGGGGGAGTCTTTTGATTACTGTTTCTATTTCCATGTGATAGGTCTGTTCAAATTTTCTATTTCTAGCTGATTCAGTCCTGGAATGTTTTATGTTTCTAAGAATTTATCCATTTTTTCTAGATTGTCCAGTTGTTACCATATAGGCATTTATAACTACTCTTATGTGGGTCTTTTGTATTTCTATCTGTTGTTACATCTCTCATTTCTGGTTTTATTTGAATTTTCTGTCTTTTCTTTAATTCTGGCTAAAGTGGTATCTTTTTTTTAGTCTGTTAATCTTTTCAGAACCAATTCTTTTCATTTATCTTTTGAATTACCCTAATTTCATTAATTTCTGCTGTTAAGTTTTAATTATTTTCTTCTCACTTTGGCTTTTTTTTTTTAAGATTTATTTTTATTTATGCATGCAAGAACTGAGGTGTAGACCAGAGTGGGGAAGGGGCAGGTGGGAGGATTCACAGTGGAGAGCAGAACAGGTGGATCTGAAATACACTGCTGAAGGGAGCAGCGGGCGGCGGGACAGGAGAGGTCTGCTGCGCCATGTGGGTCGCCTCCTTGGCCAGGGATCGAACTTATGCCGCAGTGGCTGGCAATAGCTTGACAGTGCTGAGACTTTAACCCCCGTGCCACCAGGGAGGCCCCATTTAATTTTTCTTATTGAGATAACATTGGTTTATAACTCTGTATGTTTTAGCGTATGGATTCTGTTTGGGCAGCAAGGCACAGAGCAGATTCTCTCATCTATTCAGGCAGACTAGTAAAGGCAAGTCCAGAGCCCTTGGTGGATTTTTTTTCAGGCATTAATGCGTTTTCTATGCCAGTGCTTGTGGGGCAAGCCCGCAGACTGGCAAAGCAGGGAGGCCAGGAGGCTGACAGGCCTCCAGCCCCTGACGAATAGTTACTCTTTGGGCTCTCTCTGGCGTCCTCTTATAGTCCTCCCTCTCTGTAGTCACTTGTCCTCTCGCAGCCTTTCCGCCACAGCCACCTCTGTGTGACGCCACCCTTACAGCCTCCGCCGCCAGGTTCAGGTGTGCTCGCTTATGCACGCCCACACCATACTCCAGGTGTCCACCATCAGGCTCGTGTCCCCCGAGCCCATGCTCCTAAGACCTCCTGCATTAGCACAGTTAAGGCTGCAGGTGATAGCCACAGAGGCTAGCGGAGAAAGGCCTGGCCATCACTACCCTACAGATTTACACCTTGTCAAATGTCACAACACACCCACCACAAAGCAGCAAAAATCTTTCATCATAGTCCGTTGAGGCCCCTCTGCCCTTTGCTCCTTCTCCCTCCTGCCTCCCTGCCCCAGAGCCTCAGTTCTCTAGTCTGATTTCTGAGGGTTTGGTTTGGTCTGTTCCTTCACATGTGGTTTCCCCCCCCCTTTTTATTCCACATATGAGTGAAATCATCCATTATTAGGCTTTCACCTCTAACTTCACTGCGCATAATTCCCTCCAGTTCCATCCACACTGTTGCAGGTGGCAAGATTTCGTACTTTTTCTGTTAAGTCTCTGAGTTGTTCTTCTGAGTTCTTTTGTATCTCTTTGAATTGCTTTTTTGAATGTTCTTTATCTCTATTTTGAATTATTTATCCATTAGAAAGATACACTCATTCCTGTTTTTGAGTTTTGATTTTGGAGAGTTGTCATTTGTCCTTTGATGATGTATTACCTTGAGTTCTCTAAGAGCCCGCTGCTTTAATTTTCTGTCTGCCCATTTGGAATCTGGATTGGCAATTTAGAACTTAGCTGATCTGAGATTTTCCAACAGATGGCGCTGTGACTTTACTTTTAAATTTATTTTGGTGTCGGCTGCCTACTAGGTTGTCCAAGTAAATTGCTGTTGCTATGTCAGTGGGGTGACGGAGGCGCATGGAAAGAGCCAGCCACGGTCAGGGATGTGCTGGGGAAGGCCTTGTTTGTGTGCACTGCAAAGATGTTAGCCCTTCTCTCTGGGGTCCCAGATCTTAAACTCAACTGTCTCTCCAGTGTCAGTGCACTTCATGTCACCAGTACAGATCCTGACGCGTGGGGCGGGAGGTGTGGCCAAGACCTTTCTCTGTTGTTCTTCTTGCCAGGATCCTGTTTCGTGTATCGCACCCTTGCTCTTCTGCTTGGGGCTTCACCTGGTCAAGGGTATATATCTTCACATCATCTCTCCTCTCCCCTCCCCAGGCACCCTGGCTAGACTAGCAGTCCTGTCATCTTAGTCCCCCTAAACGCCACCACACATCTCTCGTCATCCAACTCTGTCACTGATGTGTGAATCTCATGTTTCCTTCCAGTGTAGTCTGTGTTGGTCACTGTGCTGTGGGGTTCTCTCAGCGGTGTTGCTATTCCTGAATAATTTTTAGTTGATCCCCCTGGAAGCAGAGCAAGGAACATCCTATGTCACCATTTGATGCCATCTCCTGGCTGCGCTTACTTTCAACTGTCACATTGGAGCTCCTCCAGGTGAAATTCTGTGATTTAATACTTTTCCCTAATAGAATTTTATTTGGCTATTTATAAAGAATTTAAGTATGTATTGGAAAATTTTTAGCAGTGGCTCTGTGGAAAATGTACAGGAAAGTAATAGAATTTTAACATGAGTTAAATTTATCATGCTTCTGCCATGTGTGCATAAAACCACACAACCTCAGAGCTACATAGGAGCTTTTGGAACCAATTATAACCTTAGACCAACCTTTTTATTTTACCTGTGAAAAAATTAAGATGCCAAAAGACTTCCCTGCAACTTTTTTTCTGGTGTCTGCTGTGTCACTTTAGACAAATCCTTAGATGATCCTGGCTTCAGTTTCCTTATGTTATAAGGCAAGAGTTTGGGATGAATCTCCAAATCCTTTTCATTCAGAATATCTGGTTGTTTTTGTTGTTGTTTTTTTTTTTTCATATCAGAGTTTCTGATAAGACTGTGTAGTAAGAATTTGCTTGTTTTCAGAGGGAGGGAGGAGCACAGGGGACTGAGGTGATGGTGCACAGGTGCATTGGGGAAGGAAACTATGGGGACTACACCTGAGGGGATGGGGAGAAGCAAATATTGCTTAAAAATAAACAATGATGTAAAAAAAATAAAAAGATTTTGCTGGTTTTGACTGTTTAGATTTTCCTAACAGATTTCTTACTTGGCTTGTTAGGCCAGCATATCCTTGCTGTCCCTTTCCCTCAATTGTTTTGTGATTTCTCTTGATGAAATATATTTTGTTATTTTAATTATAGGAGTAGTACATGTTCATTGTGGAAAAAAAAAATCAGAAAGTACTTGCTAGTACAGGATAGAAAGTAAAAGTAGTTTGTAATTGCATTGCCCAAAGATAATTATCTTCAGTAATTTCCTATTTAAAAAAAAATACAGATGTGACATTCTATATCACTTATTGTGTATCTCACACACACTCCTCATACACACCCCACACACCACTCCCAGGACAGTGTATTGTGGACAAACACACTCAGACTTGGAATCAGTTTCATTTATAAGGAATCATGTTCTCTGTGACACAGTAACACAGCTGTCTTAAAGATCGTTTGTTTTTACTCTGATATTTCTGTAAAAGGTTTTATTTAAGATTGAAGCTATAAACTCTAAAATGTCATTGAATAAATTTAGCATTTGCTACAGCTTTTTCTCAATTATAGCTTTGCTTTACCCACGCCCTCCATGCTCCCAACAGGACTGTTATTCTAGCATTCCAGTCATTAAGCCTTGTTCATGTAAATAAAAATGCGAAGTTGGCAGCACTATTAGATTATTCACATAGCTTTGTCTCTTGCCTGAGGTGTTCTCTTAAAATTATGATTAGAAAAGGTCTGCTTAGTGCAAATCCTATTCCTTGGTCTATGCCTGCAGGCAAGTGTTCCATTGGCTGGGTTTTTTGGAAAAGATAAAGAAAATGCATTAGGAGTATATATCATCTGCATGCTTTACTAAAGAGAAATATTAAGTGGTCAGTGACTAATTTCTTCATATCTATAAACCTCAATTTCCCATTTGTAAATTGAAATTATAATAGTATCTTTTTTTCAGGGTTGCTTGAGGATTTCTTCCCCCTACTACTTTCCCTTGTTCCTTTTCCTAGGCCCTCTTAACCTCAGGGCCCTTGTGATGTTTATGTTCACTGATTTTTTAAAAAATTTTTACGTACTTGTCTGTTATGTAAATTTCCAGTATTTGTTATTCTGACTTTTGTTCTGTGCATTGTTCTCTTAAATGCCTTCTATTTTGTTAAAAATGACTATTTCATCGTTTTTTTTTTCTGGCCAAATATTATTCCATCCATAGTGTGGCTATAGCATATCTTTTTGATTGAATCATCCACTGATGGACATTTAGGCTGTTTCCATGCCCTAGCTGTTGTAAATAATGCTGCTGTGAGCATTGTGTAACATAGAGATGTTTTTGTTGATGGTTTCATAGTCATTGGGTAGATGCCCAAGAGTGAGATTACTGGGTTTTATGCTACTTCCATTTTTAGATTTTCAAGGTTTTCTATATTTTCTAGATTCCCACCAACAGTGTAATAGGGTCCTCTTTCTCTGTATTCTCTCCAGCAGTATTTGTTGGAGGTCTTCCTAATACGTGCCATTCCCATGGGCGTGTGCTATCATCTCATTATGATACTAACTGCGTGTCTCTTACTGGAAGTGATGATGAACATTTTTCGTACATCTGTTGGCCTTCTGAATATCATCTTTGGTGAATTTGGTGAATGTATCTACTTCCCATTTATTAATTGGGTTTTTTTTTTTTTTGAGAACTCAGTGTGTTTATGATTTGTATGGGAATATTAAGGCTGAGTTAAAGAACAAAACAGTATAGGGAAAGAACAAATGCCAAAACATACGGAGGGTGTTTAGTGGCATGGTAGTTGTTTATCGACTGATATTCACGTTGCACTCGGGAGTATCTAGGTGTTAGATTTTACTAGAAGAACTTGTGGTGTGGTGGGGCAAGGAAGGAGGGGGCAGGCAGGGCGAGGGGAGATCTGAAGCACAGAGCATAGTGGAGCAGCAGGCACAGAGAGACGAGACCTTCTGCTGCACCACATGCGCTCTAGCTCCATGCCCCTTTACGGGGGCTAACTCCCACGCTCCTTGCGGGTAGCTCCCTGGCCAGGGCTCGAACTCAGGCCACAGCGGTGAGAGCGCTGAGACTAACCCTTAGGCCATCCTGGAGGCCCCGCCAGGGGCTTAGTTAAATGGAGCCTTTAACCTTTATTAGGAGGCTTCAGGAGAACTACTGACAGCTGCTTCTCCAGCAAGTCAGAAGAGACTACGGCTGCCCTTCCCTTCCCTTCCCTCAGTGATCATCACTGTCTCCTCCTAGGGCCCCTGGGTGCTGAGGGAAGATGGCTTTCAGCAGCACCTCCATGTCTTCATCGGTGACAAGAGGGGGCAAAGTATGGGGATTTTTCAAGTCTAAGGTATTTTTCATTGATGAATCAGAAGAAAAACCTACACAGTTCAGAAAGTAATCAGGATTGTACTGATCCTGAAAGATTTCTTTGGTGAAAATAATGTGTAAAATCAATATTTAGAAGTTTCTAGAGATTTAAGTATGCAGACTTCTGATGTCCTCATAGAATAATGAATGCTCTTAGCGAGGTGAAGAGACTCAAAAAAACAAAGTAAATAATCCAGTCAAAAAATGGGCAGAAGAGCTAAAAAGAAACTTCTCCAAAGAGGAAATGCAAATGGCCACCAGGCATATGAAAAAATGGTCAACATCACTTGCAATAAGGGAAATGCAAATCAAAACTACCATGAGACCCCATCTCACACCAGTGAGAATGGCACGTATTTAAAAAACTAGCAACAACAAATGTTGGCGAGGGTGTGGAGAAAAAGGAACTCTCCTGCACTGCTGGTGGGAGTGCAAACTGGTCCAACCGCAATGGAGAGCTGTGTGGAGATTCCTCGACCAGCTAAAGACAGAGACCAGCTAAAGACAGAGCTTCCGTAGGATCCAGCGATTCCACTCCTAGGTATTTACCCAAAGGACACAGAAACATCAATTCCAAAGAGCACCTGCACCCCTATGTTTATAGCAGCACTATTTACAATAGCTAAGCTTTGGAAACAGCCCAAATGCCCAAAAATAGATGCCTGGATCAAGAAGATGTGGTCCATATACACCATGGAATATTACTAAGCATTCAAAAAAGATAAACTCATGCAATTTGCAGCAACATGGATGGCGCTGGAAGGGATCATGCTCAGCGAAATAAGCCAGAAAGAAGACGAAAAACACTGGATGGTCTCACTCATAGCAGGAATTTAGAAACCAGCAAAGCACCTGTAGTCCATGACCTTAGTTTATCCTTTGCACTTGTTTTCTTCACGTTGTATAGAAGAAATGGATTAAGTAGAGGAAGCCATACATTCCTGGGCATTAAAGAATAGTTTGAGTGGTTGTTCAGAATCATCTTGGAAGGTGCAGTGATTTATCTCTCCATATCCTCCAGATATTTCTTAGCTCGTAAGTGTCTTCTACTACCACCGTCTCTTCTCCCATCAGTATACATTCTGTTTGCCTTCCGTGCTCCTAGAAGCTGCCCAAGGACATATGACAATATTCTAAGATCTTTCCAGGCCCCCATGGATGGCAGTGGTTTCATATCACGCTTAAACAATCTCCTGAGGTTGTGACCAGAGATTTGTCCATTGTCGCTGCTCTCACAGATGCGCCAGGGCTCGGGAGCTGCACTGGGGGGCGATGGGGTCCCGCACAGAGGACGGAGGCAGCTGCCGGGGTCTGGGAGTCTCCTGGCCAGAGCCCGCCACACGCTGCCTAGGGGCACCCGGCGCTCTCGGAGGTGCCGGAACTTCCCGGGTTTTTATTGTTTTTTAAATACATCTTGAATATTCATCTCTCATCAGATATATATTGTGTAAATATTTCCTCCCTTTCAATAGGGTGTCTTTAATCACCTAGTTTCTTTCACTGTGTAAAAGCTGTTTAACTTGAGGTAAATAACTCTTAACTGTTCTTATTTCCCTTGCCACCCTTGTTGGTATCATCAGTGTTTTTCTGTGTATTTTATTACTGCACGTCTTAATCTAAATCTTTCTTCCATTTGGATTTCATTTATGTGGGGTTAGCAGGTGATCCAACTTCATGCTTTTATGGGTGATTTCCAGTGTTCCCAGTACCACTTACTAAAGGGACTGTACTTTCCTCATGCTGTAGTCATAGCTGCTTTACCTTAGATGAGGTACTGATATGTATGTGGATTCATTTCTGGGATTTTGATTCCATTTCATTGATCCATGTATCTGTTTCTTTGCCAATACCATATTGTTTTTGGTACCTTTGCTTTACAGTAAAGTTTGAAATCAGGTAATGTGATACCTCTGTTTCTCTTTTTTAAAGGTTGCTTTAGCAGTTCATGGCCTTTTGTGGTTCCATAGAACTTTCAATATTTTTTAAGTATCTTTGAAAAATATTGCTGATTTTGATGGGGAGTGCTTTATATTTTAGGCAGGGTAATCATTTTTATTATAATGGTTTTTTTATTTTTTTAAATTTTTTATTGTAACATTTATCAATTTTTATACATTTTTTAGACAATATTTGCTTCCCCCCACCCCCTCAGATTGAGTCCCCATAGAATTTCCTTCCCCAAGGCACCCATGCACCATCACCTCAGTCCCCTGTGCTCCTCCCTCCCTCTCTCTCATCCCTCTCCCTCCTCCTCCCTTGCAGTATGTCTCTGGTTTACAATGACCTGTTTTTGCTTTGTTGCGGTTTGTACTGTAATTATTACTCTTTTACACTGATGTCCTATTTGGTTCCCCTATATTCCTGTTATAAGTGAAACCATCCTATATTTTTCTTTTTCCTTCTGGCTTATTTCACTGAGCATAATTCCTTCTAGTTCCATCCACGTTGCTGCGAATGGCATGAGTTTATCTTTTTTGATTGCTGAATAATATTCCATAGTGTATATACACCAACTTCTTGATCCTGTCATCTATTTTTGGGTATTTGGGTTGTTTCCAGGTTTTACCTATTGTAAATAGTGCTGCAGTAAACATAGGGGTTTAGGTGCTCTTTTGAATCAGTGTTTTTGTGTCGTTCGGGTAGATCTTTAGGAGTGGAATAGCCGGATCGTATGGTAGCTCCATTTTCAGTAGATTGAGGAACCTCCACACAGCTTTCCACAGTGGCTGGACCAGTTTGCACTCCCACCAGCAATGTAGGAGAGTTCCTTTTTCACCACATCCTTGCCAACATTTGTTGTTGCTTGTTTTTTTGATATGTGCTATTCTTACTGGTGTAAAGTGGTATCTCAGACTGGTTTTGATTTGCATTTCCCTGATTATAAGGGATGTTGAGCATTTTTTCATATGCCTGTTGGCCATTTGCATTTCCTCTTTGGAGAAATGTCTTTTGAGTTCTTCTGCCCGTTTCTTGACTGGATTGTTTATTTTGTTTTTGATGAGTGCTGTGAGTTCTTTGTATATCTTTGTGATCAGTCCCTTATCAGTTGAATGGAGTGCAAAGATTTTTTTCCCAGTCAGTGGGGTGTCTCTCTGTTTTGGTTAATGTCTCTCTGGCTGCACAGAAGCTTTTCAGTTTGATGTAATCCCAGGTGTTTATCTTTGCCTTCACTCTCACTGCTTTGGGTGATGAGTCTTTAAAGATGTTTTTGAGATGTATGTCTTGTAGTGTTTTACATATATTTTCTTCTATATATTTTATGGTTTCAGGTCTTATGTCCAGTTCTTTTATCCATTTCGAGTTGATTTTTGTGCACGGTGAGAGGTAGTGATATAGTTTCATTTTTTTGCATGTGGAGGTCCAGTTTTCCTAGCACCATTTATTGAACAGACTGTCCATGTTCCATTGCATATTCTTTGCTCCTTTGTTAAAGATAAGAGCAGCTTTATTTCTGGGCTCTCTATTCGGTTCCATTGGTCTGTGTGTCTGTTTTTGTTCCAGTACCAAACCGTTTTAATTATTATGGCTTGTAGTATAGCTTGAAGTTTGGAAGTGTGATACCTCCTTTCTCCTTTGTTTTCTTTTCATCAGTAGGACTTTGGCTATTGCTGTTTGTTTTTTTTTTTTTTTTTTTTTGTGGTTCCATATGAATTTCATCAGTATTTGTTCTATTTCTTTGAAGAATGTCATTGGAATTTTTATTGGAATAGCATTGAATCTGTATATTGCTTTTGGGAGGATGGCCATGTTAATAATGTTGATTATTATATTGTTTCTCCCCATCCATGAGCATAGATTTCCTCCATCACCTTGTGTCTCTATGTCCATCCTTTAATAACATCTTATAACTCTTGTTTTATAGGTCTTTTACCCCCTTAGGTTAATTCCTAGGAAATTCTTTTTGAAACAAATATGCAGTTCTGAATTTCTTTTGCTTGTTCATTGTTTATATAAAGGCTTTGGATATTTGTTGATTTTTGTAACCTGCTACTTTACTGAATTCATTAATTGTTTCTAATAACTTTGTAATACAGAGTTTTTAGGATTTTCTCTATTAAAATCATATATTATCTGTAAATAGTGATAGTTTCACTTTTCTGATTTGAATTCCCTTTATTGCCTGTTTTTGTCTTGTAACTCTGGCCAAAATGTCTGATGCTAAGTTAAACAGAAGAGGCGACAGTAGGCATCCTTGTCTTGTTCCTAATCTTACATGAAAAGCTTTCAGCTTTTTGCCATTAAGTGTATATTGGCTCTTGATTTGCAGTGTATGCCCTTTATTGAGGTAGGTTCCTTCTAGTCCCATCTTGTGTAGAGTTTTTTCATAAGTGGGTGCTGAATGTTATCAAATGTTTTCTCTGCATCTGTTGATACTATCATGATTTTTTAATCTTTCCTTTTGTTGATAGGTATTTCATTGATTTACATACATTAAACCATCATTGTACCCATGGGATAAATTCCATTTGATCATGGTGTGTAATCCTTGTGATATATACTGTTGGATTCGATATGATAATATTTTCATGAAGATTTTTGCATCTCAATATTCATTGGGGATATTGGAATAATTTTCTTGTGCTATCTGGTTTCAGTACTAGGGTAGTATCAGCATCATGAAATGTGTTAGGGAACATTCCCTATTGAATTTTTAAAAAACAATTTGAAATGGGCCATTGGTTCTTTAAAGGTTTGATAAAATTCATTTATGAAGTTGCTTAGTTCTGAGCTTTTGGATTTTGGAAGATTTTATTACTGTTTCAATTTTCATACTTGTGATTGGTTTGTTCAACTCATTTAAGTTGGATTAAATGATTAGTTTTTGGATTAATTAGTCCTGGATTAGCCTGGGTAGACTACTAGTCTAGAAATTTGTTCATTTCTTCAAGGTTATTGAATTTCATTAGTATATGATGGGTTAATTAAGGTTAATATATGAGATAATTATGTCACTTATTAGACAATGTGGTTGCTGGCTTGTTTTTATGGACCACGTTGTTTCTCTCCTTCCTCCATGTTATATGATTTAGGTTCCCTCTGTGTTCATTGTTCTGTTGCTTTATAATAACACCTTTGAGATTTCTTATATGTGGCTTGGTGTTGTTAAGTTCTTTTAGTTTTTATTTTTCTCTTGAATGTTAATATTGCTAGGTAAAGGATTCTGGACTAGAAATCCTTTTTTTAAGTACTTTAAATATCCCCTGCAACCCTTTCTGCTTGTAATGTTTCTACTAAAAAGTCTTCCGGCAGTTAGTTTGGTGTCCCCGCAGGCTTTTTTTAAATTATTATTATTGCTGTTTTCATATTGTTGTTCTGTCCCTGTGTAAGCTTTCAGTGACTTTTTTATTATGTGTCTTGGTTTGTCTGTCTGGCATTTTGTTTGGAATTGGCGGAGCATCTCCAATCACAGTGTTTGGTTCATTGAGTTACCCTAAAGTACTCATTTTTTATTCTTTTTTCTCTACATTGTTTATTTGTGTGTTCTCTGACACTGTCATTAGTTCTCTCCATTACTTCTATTTTTCTGCTGTGAGGCACTTACTGTATTTTTATTTATTTTTTTAAAGATTTGTTTATGCATATGTAGGGTCAGGAATGGCCACTGAGCAGATTTTCAATGATCCAGCTGACTGGGTAAAGGAGGAGTCACAGTCCTCAGTGGCTTTTTGCAGGCTTTTATTGGGGTTTACCAGGTACACAGCAGGCAGAGGTACTGGGGGGCTGGGAGGCCTCCCAGCCCCCAGCAAATCTTCACTCTATCTGGGCTCTCCGGCCTTCTCTCACATTCGCTCTGCTTCTCTCTCTCTCGGTTTCTGCTGGCATCCCTGTGACGCCGCCCTTAAAAGCCCAGTCTCAGCCCGGGTGAAATCCCATCTACCTATGCCCACACCCTATTCCAGGACTGCAAGGATCCATTATCTATCTTGATGGCAGGAGGGCAGAAAAGCCTGACATTTTTCCTTACCCTGTAGCATACAAGAGTTGGGGTACACGCCAGAGATGTGGGGGAGGGGGTAGTGAGAGGATTCACCAGAGACAGTGGGGAACAAAACAGGCAGACTGATGAAATACACTGCTGAGAGGAGCAGCAAGCGAGACAGGAGAGGTCTGCTGCCCCATGTGGGTTTCTCTTTGGCTGGGGATAGAACTTGGACTGCAGGGGCTGCAGATTGCTTCATATTGCGGTGCTTAACCCCTTGGGCCACCAGGGAGGCCCACTTACTGTATTTTTATATTTGGTTATAGTGTTTCTTAGGTGGTGTTTCAAATTGTACCTGCCTGTTATTTTGTTTGTTGCTGTTTTAATATCCTGGGTTTTGTTTGTCTGTGGTTCCCAAAACATTGTTGCAATTATCACTTCCAACTCCTCTTTGCTCATGTGCTGCAGGCTGGATTGAGACTTGTGGTATGTTTTGTCTCCTTTTTAATTTTAATGGGTTGTCATAGGGATTGACTTCCAGGCTGGCTGTTGTCTTTGCACTGTGTTAAAGTAACTGGAGCACTGCTCCTGGTGAGGGGTCGTGTAGGTATAAATGGGCACCAAAGGGTCACCAAGCAGTGAGTGTCAGGGAATCAAGCTTTCCATTGTACTGTGACTACAAGACCTGTGTTTTGGAGATCCACAGTGATCCCCTACTAGAGTTAGTCTTGTGTCTCCTTCTACCTAATGCTGATTTTGAACACTAGAGGCAGTGCTGGGCATGGAGTAAGTTGATATGGGGGTTCACACGCTGGGAGTTCTGTACTTTTCCAGCAGAGCCTTATCCTGGGGTGTTTGCGCCTGTTATTAACAGGGGCTTGAACTCTACACAAGTATTATTTTGTTGTTTTGGTTTTTTTAGCCCCTGGGCATTGGCAGGTGTTTTAAATATTCCCACCACGGCTTTCAGAAATGGCCTCGTCCTCAAGGAGACACAGGTGATCCGTTTTGCTCCAATTCAGGCTCCAGCCTGAATTCGATATTGAGAGCTTTGGCGTAAGCCAGTAACCTGCACTCAGCACCCAACCCCCTGCAGGTCCCATTGTCCTGGGCACCAACTTTGCACCCCCCCAACCCAGTGCAGTGTCGGGTCTCAGTAATCCCTGATACTGGCATATACTGCTGAGTCAACAACTATAGGGGGGTTCTGCACAGCAGCCACCCCACCTCTCGTGGGTTCTACTACCCAGTTTCACTATAAACACAATTCCCTGAAAGTCTTCCCTACCTCTTTCTGTGGGGCCATTGCTCCTGGTGTGTGCGATGGTTCTCCATTATTCCCTCGGGTCTTTTTACTTTGTTCAACTCTAATTGTGATTATATGGAGGAGGCGAACCTGGATCTTCACTCAGCCCATCTCCCTGGACTCCTTTGCTTGCGGTTTAAATGAGATAAAGCATATAAGATGCTGAAAATTATACCAAGTAATCAGATATGCATATGATGTTTTTAAAGTTAATTTTTTGATGTTTAAAGTTTTTTACCTCATTAATTTAAAATGAATTTTAAATAACTTTGTTCTTATACAGAAGACTTAACTAATGGCTCCTGTGATGATGTTCTAAATCCTGAACAACTTCAGAAGCTCCTTTACCTGCTCGAATCAACTGAAGATCCTATAATTATTGAAAGAGCTTTGGTCACTGTTGGTAATAATGCAGCCTTTTCAGCTAACCAAGTAAGTGTGCTAGTGCTAGCAAACAGGTTCCGCCCCTTTTACACACTGAGTAATTGTGACCCTCATCTGTTCCTTACCCGTGCATAGCCTCCATTTCCTCCTCCATACAATGTAGTTACTTAAAGATAGAGAATAATGTTTCCTTCTGAGAAACACAGCCTAATACGATTTCAGTAGCCTTCTAGATCCCTGTGAAGTTGGTCATTGGCATCACACTGGTAATAATTGTATCTGATCAACACTTTGCATTACATGTTCTTTTTAATTATTTAAAATTTAGCAGTGATTGTTTCAGTCAAGTAATGAAAGCATTTAACATTTAAGAATATGCCTTACGTTGCATATAGGTCTCACAAGTACAGTTCTGATGCTACTGATTCCTGGACCACATCTGACAACTACTAATGTGGTTGAAGAGCTTAACTTTAAATGTTTCCTTTTCCCTCCTCCTCACATGGAAAGAGTCAAAAGCTTTTTACAGTGTTTTTCAGTTAATGCCTTCGTTAACATTGTCATAGATACAAAATAATTTTGGATGTATACTTTATTCCAGTTTTCTCCATGTCAAGGTTTACTATAAAATAATTGTACAGGAAGATATAAAAATACTGTGTATTATTCACATGTCTTTCCTTTGCAAGCCAATTTAAGTTATTTTAAACCAAAAGGAGAAAATAATGAGCCCACTTGAACATCCAAGAATAGCATTGGTTTCAAGCAGAAGAGAATGCAATTCAGGGTTACAAAAGGCTCATCAGAGCTCTCTCTTTATCTTTTGCCTCTGAGTATCCCTTTTTATTGTGTATTGGTCCATAAAAAGGTTTTCTTGGGCCTCCCCAGTGGCGCAGTGGTTGAGTGCCGGGTTGCGAAGCTGCCCTCAGCCTCTGCAGCGCCGGTTTGATCCCCGGCTGCTCCCCGGCCACTGGAGGAGGGTCCCACATGGCGCGCAGACCTCTCCTGCCGCCCGCTGCTCCCCTCAGCAGTGTACTTCGGTCCCTCTGCCTGCTCTGCTCCCCGCTCTGGCTCTGGTGAATTCTGTCACCCTCCCACGCCTCTGACTGTACCCCATGCTTATATAAATAAATAAATAAATCTTTAAAAAAAAAAAAAAAGGTTTTCTTCTCAGGCTGAATTGAAAGTCACTGGTCTCTCATGCCTTGATCCCTATAGCTCATGGTCCAAAAGATGTAGTTGCTTTTCTAGGATCAAGTGCCCACCTCTGGATCCGTCACTGGCTGTGCAAGACCTGGCTCCCATGTGCACCCTGTAACCAAACAGCAGGGACAGATGTGAACAGTATTGATGAAATGTCTGCCGGGGATAATGTGGGATAGAGGAGGTGCCAGGCGGATGAATAGATGGTGACTATTAGCATGCCTTTACCAGGTACTCTGACAGCATAGTGTTAGCTGCCCTCTGAAAGAAGTGTAGTCAGTGATTGAGCATCCACTTGTTGACCAGCTTCTTTGGGTAATCCATTGCCCCTCGTGAATTATAGTGCCTTGATCACTTAACAGTACAGTTTAAAAAAAAATTTCTTATTGCCACAATTCCTTGAAAAGAAACTAGAATTACAGAAGGAAAGTTTCTTTTTCACTCAATGCTAAGCCCACCCTTAATAGTAGAATATTTGGCTGTTGGTAAAAAGTAGATGATGGCAAGAGACTCCTGATAGAATGACATATTTTGTCCTGACAGGTCATTTTCAGCTATTTTTCTTGTAAGAATTGAAGCAATTGATACATCTTTCATTGTTGGGGCCAAAGGCATATAGTCATATTTTCTGTCTCCTCATAATCCCTTATGGATTTCCTTGGGATATAAACATATACCCAGAAGCAGGATTGTTGGGACATGTGGTAGTCCTGTACTGTTTTCCAGCGTGACTGTACCAATTTACATCCCAGCCAGCAGTACCCTGGGTTCGCTTCTCTCCATGTCTTTGCTGTTTGCAGATACTTGCTCTCTCGTCTGTGTGATACATCTCAACGTAACATCTTTAGGTTTCCCTGTAAATCTCTAGAGCTTTACAGGAATCTTACCATGCTAGAGAAAACTGGATTGAAGTATAAATTCAGAATAATTTTACATTCATGACAATGTCAACAAATTGACTCAAGGAAATTACATTTTTTTCACACATTTTTGAAACTATGAGGAAGTCCTGCAAGATGTTAGTACATATTTCTCCCACTTGCCCCACTGGAAATGGCTACCTTTTATATACAGTACAAGAAAGTACTATATTAAATACTCACCTGTTGGAGATTCCCACTGCATGTGAACCTTTTAATGCCTCACAATAAAGAAACATGTTGACTTTTGTTATACTCAGTTTCATACTTGACCATGAAATGTTCCTTTTTTAAATTGAACATCTATTAACATCTTGAGGTATAAGTGTTCCAAAAAATACTTTTTAGCAAAGCACTGCTTTAAAAGAATGCCATCACATTTTTCTAAATTTTCCTATAATAGGGAATTCATATAACTTATTTAAAATAATTTTGTTTGTAAATTGCTTTGAGATGATTGCAGTAGCTCTGCAAATCTTCATTGTATATTTCTTTGCATAGCTTAACAATTTTATTTTTCATTGATTTTTACCCATAAAATTATGGATAGAAAAAATGATGTAGGATTTGCGGATTGTATATTGGAATAATTCCAAAGAGTCATTAATTTTTATTTGTATTTGTGGGTGCAAAGAACTCAGTGAAAGTGGGGTGCACATTGAAGTCATGATCCTGTTTGTTTCCCTCTTAGGTCACTATTCGTGAGTTGGGTGGTATTCCAATTGTTGGAAGCAAAATAGACCATCCCAACATCAGCATTAAAGAGAAGGCTTTAAATGCACTGAATAACCTGAGTGTGAATGTTGAAAATCAAATCAAGATAAAGGTATGTTACCTGAAATCACTAATATGTAAGGTTATTTATAAATGAAAGGGAAAATAGTAAGTTAAATAATGAAATTTTAGGAGACCATCTCTTATGTGAGCAAGAAGCATTGAGATATAATTGACAACAATGTTATATAAGTTTAAGGTGTGCCACACGAGGCTCTGGTGCGCATACATACGGTAAGCAATACTCACCACCATTACATCACCGACCGCCACCTCCATCCACCACCTCACAGAATTACCTTTTATGTGTGTGGTGAGAACATTTAAGATCTACTCTCAGTAACTTCCATACACAGTATTGGTAACCAGAGTCATCGTGCTGTACATGGTAGCCCCAGAATTTATTCATCTTATAACTGGAAGTTTGTTCCCTTTAACTGACTCCTCTCCATTTCCTTCACTCCCCAGCCTTCAGAACCCACACGCCACTCTGTATGAATTTGTCTTTTCTTAGATTCCACATATAAGTGAGACCATTTGGTACTTTTCTGTCTGATTTATGGAATTAAGTTCTCAAGGTCCATCCATTTGACACAAAGTGTGGGATTTCTTACTTTTTATTGTGTGTGTACACAAACACACAATTAAATGCTATCCATGTATATAATGAAATACTCATTTATGTACATATATGGGTTTACATGGATATGAATCTATGACTGTACAGGTATGGATATGTGTGTGTACACACACACACACACCCCCCACATTTTCTTTATTCATCCATCACTGTACTCTGGTTCTTTCAAGATCTTGTCTGCTGTAAATAATAGTACAGTGGGAATACAGCTGTCTTCTGGAATGTGATTTCATTGGTGCATAGTGGGTTCAGTGGTAGAATTCTCTAGAAAATAACTTCATTTCCTTTGGATATATATCCCAGAGGTAGGACTGCTGGATCATGAGGTAGTTCTATTTTGAATTTTTTGAGGAACCGCCATACTGTTTTCCATAACTGCATGCCAGTTTGCATTCCCTCCAACAGCAAACAAGAGTCCTCTTCACATCCTTGCCAACACTTACTCTCTTGTCTCTGATAATAACCATTCTAACAGGTTTGAGCTCATTGTGGTTTTGATTTGCATTTCCCTTGTGAGAGATGTTGCGTATCTTTGTGGAACGCTAGCTATTTGTAAGTCTTCTTTGGAAAAACATCTGTTCACATTCTCTGCCCTGTTTTTTTGGATGGGGGGTTATTTGGGGGGGAGATAAAGAATAAGCAGAGGAGGGAGGAAACTGAGCTAATCAATAAGAGGCACATAGATTTTTTTTTTTTTTTAATAAATTTTATTGTTATATTCCCCATACAATTGCAGCCCCCCCATTCTGACCCCAATCCCTCCCCTCCCACCCCCGCCCACCTAAAAGTGTCTCTGGTTCATAGTTTTTTGTTGATTTTGATTTTCACTTTCTTATAGTTACTCATTTTCCTGGTCCCTTATTTAAGTTTTCTAGATTCCTGCTATGAGTGAGACCATCCGGTATTTTTCTTTTTCTTTTTGGCTTATTTCGCTGAGCATGATCCCTTCCAGCGCCATCCATGTTGCTGCAAATTGCATGTGTTTATCTTTTTTGAATGCTGAGTAATATTCCATGGTATATATGTACCACATCTTCTTGATCCAGTCATCTATTTTTGGGCATTTGGGTTGTTTCCACAGCTTAGCTATTGTAAACAGTGCTGCTATAAACATAGGGGTGCAGGTGTTCTTTGGAATTGATGTTTCTGTGTCCTTTGGGTAAATACCTAGGAGTGGAATTGCTGGATCATATGGAAGCTCTATGTTTAGTAGGTCCAGAAATCTCCATACAGCTTTCCACAGTGGTTGGACCAGTTTGCACTCCCACCAACAGTGCAGAAGAGTTCCTTTTTCTCCACACCCTCGCCAACATTTGTTGTTGCTAGTTTTTTAATATGTGCCATTCTCACTGGTGTAAGATGGTATCTCATGGTAGTTTTGATTTGCATTTCCCTGATAACAAGTGATGTTGAACATTTTTTCATATGCCTGTTGGCCATTTGAAGAGGCACATAGATTTTTGAATTAGAGCTTCAGTTTAATCCAAATGTAGTAAAGAAGCCAGCGAGGATTGGATCATATCTGTATATATTTAGAAATACACAATAAACTAGAAAATTTGTTTAATCACTATTGAGCTCCTACTCTGATGTAGAATTTAGAAATGAGCACAGTTAACTCTTGCTTTAAAAAAGCTGTAAGTAGGATAAGACAAGTCCATAAATAGTTATAAATCAAGGAAAAACATGAAGTACTTTCAGGAGAAATTTAAGGAAAATATTGTTGAGTTCACAGAAAGGAGAGATTTCTGTAAAGGGAAGACTCCAACCTAGCTCTTAAAAATACGTAAGGTTATAAAATTTAAATTAAAAAAAAATAAAATAAAAAACAACATTGATGGAAAAAAATAAAAAAAAGAACAGCTAACTTTACTATTTACAATAGCTAAGCTTTGGAAACAACCCAAATGCCCAAAAATAGATGCCTGGATCAAGATGTGGTACATATACACCATGGAATATTACTCAGCATTCAAAAAAGATAAACACATGCAATTTGCAGCAACGTGGATGGCGCTGGAAGGGATCATGCTCAGCGAAATAAGCCAGAAAGAAAAAGAAAAATACCGGATGGTCTCACTCATAGCAGGAATCTAGAAAACCTAAATAAGGGACTGGGAAAAAGAATAACTATAAGAAAGAAAATATCAAAATCAACAAACAACTATGAACCAGAGACACTCGGTGGGGGGTGGGGAAAGGAGGGCTTGGGGTCAAAATAAGGGGGTTGTAATTGTATGGGGAATATAAAAAATAAAATTTAAATTTAAAAAAGTAAAAATAAATAAAAAACTACATTGATGAAAAAAAATAAAATAAAAATACGTAAGGTTTCTTAAAGTTGGAACTTGAGAAGGAAGAAATTCCAAGAGAAGGAAAAAAGCTGAAGGGCAGAGCTCCAGGAATCACGGAGCTGGCTTATTTGATAATCTTGTTCTAGAATTGCAGTGGTGGAAAGGATTCAGAGATAATAAGACTAAATAGTCAACACATTTTGGTAAATGCTGTGAAAACACCACCACCTTCCAAAGATAAGTGATATAGAAAGAGTAGAAAAGCCATTTTTTAAAGGATAGACATACAATCAAGTTGTGACAAGAGAGCTAGTTGACTTATAAATATCTAGCTCTTGAAACTATAATAAGAGTTTAACTTTTATTGTTGTTGCTTTGGTTACTATGATAGCTTGGATGTTTTTTTAAAAGTTAAGGGACAATTGGTAAGAAAACTTAAGTTTTCTTAAAAGTTTTCTTACCAGTTAAACCTTTTAGTAAAGTTCAGATTTAGTTAGATGAATACAAATTATCTGTGAGACATGATATTTCCAAGGTGGACAGATTATGACCAAACAGAGAATAGTTCCAGAAAACTTTCTATCACTCTGGGTTTAGTTTTATTATGTAATAAAAATAAGGTTACTACTTGCATTACTTTTTGCAGGCAGTGGGGAACAATATTATGAAGGATAGTTTGTATATGAACCCCCTCAACAGCAAGATAAATAAGGAATCTTGGGGCAAATTTAATTTTGCCTCTGCTTACTTTTGATGGAATGAAAAAGAAAAACTTATTGCACTTTGTTCCTTCCATCTGTTGTATATGTCCTTACCATGCTACAAAATGCTTTACACATCTTCCTCCTTTATCCTGCATGCCCAGAGCAGCTGACACGGAAAGGCAGACTGTGTTGGGCTGACCCCCATCAAGTTAGAGCCTCTGGTGCCAACAGCATGGTCTCTGCAGCTGGACATTGTTCCCTACAGGCTGACTTACACTGGGGCAGGAGAGCCAAGCTCCTTAGCTCCTGGAAGACTTTAAAGTCCTTGTCTGCCCCTATGGCAATGGAGGTAAAAACAAAAGCAATTGGGATTACCTCAAGGGAAAAAGTTTTTATACAGTTTTATAAAAGTTATACAGTTTTTAAAAGTTTTTAAAAGTTTTATGTTTTAAATCTTATAGAAGATTTAAAAAAAATCCTACTGAATGAGAGAAAATACTCACACAATATATAATTAATAAGGGGTTATATTCAAAATATATTTAAATCTTAGCACAATTCAACAGAAAAACAGCCCATTAATGGGCAGATGATATGAACAGTTAATTCACCCAAGAGGAGAGCCAGAAAGCTCACGGATGCTTAAAAAATGTTCATCATTTCCAATCAGAGAAATGCAGGGTAAAGCCATGAGGTATAATCTCCCACATCCATGCAAATGGCACATATTAAAAAGACCTCTCCAGATTCAGAGAAAGGGGATCCTGTTATGTTGTTGGTGGGAATGTAAACTGGTACCACCATTATGGAAAGCAATCTGAATTTTCCTTAAAAACCTAAAAAATGGAAATACCAGACAACCCAGTTGGGCGTTCTTGCACATCTCTCCAAAGAATACGAAAACATCAGCACAAAAACTGTGTTACAATGTTTATTAAGCATTATTTACAATAGTTGGGACATGGCAGCAACCTAGATTGTCCACCAGCAGGCTCTTGGACCAAGAACTCGTGGTTTAGCTACACTATTGAGCACTCCTCAGCCGTAAGTAAGGGTGAAGTACAGCTATTTTCAGAAAAATGGATTTGATAAAATACTTACAAAAACCCGTGTGCATTGATAGCTCGGAGGGGGAGGAGGAGGGAGGGAGAAAGGAACATGGGGACAGAAGGGAGAGTGGTGGGGGACAAAATAAAAGGTCAGCACAGGTTTCACTCCCGATGTTTCTCTAGGATAAGCAGAACTTGGTGTCCTACTAAAACACAGTTTGCATTTTTTCTTACCCACAGATTATATAGACACCATTAAAATGATTCTAATCAGGAGGTTTCTTTTACAGCCAAGGAGACACCTGTAACTTTGAAAAAATAAATTCCTTGTCTGTAAAACAGCCATAACGACACCTGCCGCATTAGAGTTGCCTTTGGCTGAAGTGAAGGGTGCCCGTGAGATGCCCAGTGTGGTGCCTGCATTGACAAAGGCAACTTAAAAAAAAAATAAAGCCACAGAGTGAGGGCTGCGTGGACATGTCATCCTTGCTGAGCAGTCAGTCTCCTCCCGAGCCACTGCCCTGCTCCACAGCACAGGGAAGTTACCGTCTGCCCCACTAAGTTTAGAGATTTGAAGGTGCACCCTTCCCCCTGCAGGTGTACATGAGTCAGGTCTGCGATGATGTCCTCTCCGGCCCTTTGGACTCCGCCGTGCAGCTGGCCGGCCTGAGGTTGTTGACAAACATGACGGTCACCAACGACCACCAGCACCTGCTCAGCAGCTCCCTCACGGGCTTCTTCCGTGTGCTGCTCACCGGGAACGGCAGCACCAAGGTACGGAGTGGCTGTGGCACCCAGTGCAGAGGGAGGTTGTGTCAAGCTCATGAGGTGGGAATTGAACTCACAAGTCACCTATCCTCAGTTGATGTCCTCAGAAAAGACACTTCAGTCAAGGTTTATTAAAAACCCGTCCATGTGGCTAAGGATAGTAAATAATTTTTATGTCCTAATACTGAATTTACAGACTTGTAAAAGTCATGTTATTTCATTTGTCAGTAGATTGATATTCATTTGGTTTTCTGAAAATGAGTTTACTGTGGGAAGTAGCTAGCTTCCCACACCAGATGCAAGGAATGTGATAGGAAGGAAACTGAGTGAGTGCTGGTTATTGACTTTTTTGCCTACTTATTTAGCCATTATTTGTTGAAAAATCTTTCTAAAACCACTTTTAAGTTCTGGAAATGAATGTCTCTGCTTCACTTGGACCAGTCGTGCAGATGCAGCAGGCAACAGAGATTGAGCTGAACTAAACAGGATCTCAGGAGACAGCCTATGATGGTTACTTGAGTTAAACCCCTCATGTTTGTGTGCATGCTTGTCAAGTGCCATTTTGTAAGAAATAGCATCAACAGCAGTATATGATCAAAAGGTTGAGCTGATTACTCACCATGGTTTTACTATATTGTCCATGTTCTCTGGCACAGTTGAGAGAAAAGTACATGCACATTTTAGGAAAACCAAATGTGAAGCCATGTTCCAAATACTGTCGTCACAAGTAATTTCTGGGGTTATCAAATTGTGACTACAGAAAGCTCAGTGTCGTCCTCCCTTAAAAATTTGTTATGAGATAACATTATATGAACATTTCACATTTGTGGGACCCAGAATATCTGTATCTGATCCAGCATGTTCCAAAAGGCATTCAAAATTAAATGTAATAGCCTATCAGTATCTTAGCAATATTGCTTCATCCAAGGCAATTTCCAATATGTGTACACCCAGCAACTCTCTCTCTAGTGGAGTAAGTTCACTTCCCACCTAAGGCCCCACGGAAATTCCCTTTCCCTCTAGTCCTTGGATTTGCAGGTACAGGAATAATTTTTCTCTGCAGCCGCCATGCCCCAAACCTCAGGAGGAATACTGAGTTCAGAGCTACACAGGTCTGTCTCAGACATGGGCTAATTTGTGATCTATCTGAGGACTTTGTAGAAAGTGACTCACACCACAATAGTATCTTCGATTTTTGTTTTGTTTTGCCATTGCATTCCCCTAGTAGGATATCTTTGGTATAGCAAAAATGTGCTTTTCTGGTCCATCTGGAATCCTAACCTAACCACCACCTATAACATTGTCAAATGTTATCTGAATACCATTTCAATGGAAAAATGACTTTATAGTTCCAACTTGCAAATGAACTTTTGGATTGTAATCCATTTGTAGGTGGGGAAAATGTATCCCTTTTAGTTAAGTAAGCACTGAGATGACTTTAATAAATGATCTCACTGAACTATAATAACCTCTTAGGTGCAACACTGATTCATAACTAAATACAAATAGTGTGAGATTAAAGTGAACAAGCCTTGCTTACATCTGCAGTAGGAACAAAGAAAATTAATGACGTAGGAGAAATGCCCCGGTGCCACCACAAGATGGCACAGGTGACAAGAGAAAAACAAGACCTGCCATGGTTTCAAACCAAAATACGTTGCATTGTTTTATCCGTAGTTGTATTTTGTGTTTATTCCTGCAGGTTCCTCCATGTTCCATAGCAGCATGGGATCTCAGTGAGGATACTAGTTAACGCTTGCTGTACCATTCCCTGGTTGTACACCTGCCCTCGCTGACTACTAGTCGGCCTAGTAAGGTCTAATTGACTTGATCTCAGGCTTATGTCAGAAGGCCCAGGACCATCCTATTTCATATCTCTCGTCCATTTTCCTAATCAAAGCTGCACTGCTGTCGGAAACGGGTGTTTACTGCTAACGCTTAGTCTGTGTTGCTGACAGCCAGTCAGACCTCCAGGGGGCGTGCGCTGCGGGAGGGTCAGCAGTGGTCTTGACTCTCTTACCTTACGAGGCCATGGTTTTAAAAGGATGTTTAAAAACCTGTGGTCTCCACATACACATGACACAGTTAGCCTAATTGCTTTCACCTGGGGAATGGAGTGGGCCCATAGGATGGTGGCTTTCGTTTTCACCTTCTGCACTGCTTGAAATGTATCATGACTGTGTATTTTATAAAAAGTTGACCAAAACAAGAAAATAAAGCAAAACTTGATCTCCTCCGCCTAATTAACACATTAGTATATACAATGCAAAGGACTGTGTGAGTATGTAGGATAGAGACCTCAAGACCAAAAAGAAAATACTAAACCTTTATAGTGATCATTTCTGGGCATTTTTTGTGCTTTTCTGTAATGTCTTTGCAATCAAAGTTTTATAAGATAAATGTCCAGGTTCCTTCCCAGGTCTGATGGAGAGCACATTGTCACTTTTCCTGACTTCATTACCAATACCCCTGATTGCGCCTTACCTTCCTGTAGCCTCAAGCTTCTTGCAGAAAGCATAATTTTACATAACTTCATTTTTAAAGGAGACGTTCCATTTGAATGTTTTTATTACTGAATTTTTACTTATAAATGATAAGCTAGTCAGAAAGTTAGTATTTGTTTACTGATTATATCAGTCTGCCTATTGATATGATTGTAAAGCATTTTTTCACATAAGAGGCAAGCTTAAAGATTCATAGTAACTTATTAAAAAGGGCTGTATTGTCTCTTATTTAATATTGGTAATCAAACTATCCCAAAGTTGACATGTCAAGTTCCAAAGATCTAGTTCACTTACCAGAAATCATAAAAAAGGTCTTTATTAATCTTAACATGTGTTAAGTTTAACACATACAAGGGGTGTGTGTGTGAGTGCTCGGCGGGTTGTGGAGACATGCGCAGTGTTCTCCCTAACAGCTTCGTTGGTGCGCGAGGTAAGTACTCTGAGGCGGCAGGTGTCGGAAGTTCAGAGACCTTTTAAGTGGGTAAATTGAGAAGGCGTCATAGAGAGAATGTGAGCCACACCTTGAAACATAGGCAGGAAATTACTATGGACATGGTGAAAGGATAGCATGACAAGGAGGGAAAATTCATGCTTGTTTGAAATAAACCAATATTATTCTTATTTCAGGTTCAAGTTTTGAAACTGCTTTTGAATATGTCTGAAAACCCAGCCATGACAGAAGGACTACTTGGTGCCCAAGTAAATAGCGTACATGGGTTCTTGTTTGTTTTGTTTCTGTAAATATACAAATAAATACATAGGTTTGGACAGAAATCGGGATTTATCTCAAAATGTTAGCAGGGATTATCCTGAGCAGCAATAGTAAAGGTGGCTTTCATGAGTCTTTCTGCCTATGCAAGTTTCCTAAGTTTTCTGTAATGAGTATATTTTACTTTCAAAAATTGTTATGAAAAATTCTCCCTACTAATAGTAAATTACTCTGTCTCTACCCTGTTTGGGGTACTGATGTCATCCTATCTTTTACTTGACCAATGTTCACATGTATCTTAGTAGCCACAGTATGTGCCAGATGCTGGGCTGAAATGCCAAAATATGCCAGTGAGTGTAGCATGACATGGTGCTTATCCTTATGGAGAAGACAAAGATATGTAAAAAATGAATATAATTTAATTAAAGTTGTGCAGGTGTTGTGAAGAAGCCAAAGTGATGCTGAGCTAGAACAGCCCTCTGCTGTTGCAGAAAAAGGACCCAAGGTAGTCGTCTGCTCGGTCCTGTGCCCAAAGTGCAGGTGTGCAGTAAAGGTTTGGGGAATTAAGGGCTCCCTGTGAAGACTACGGGTGATCTTAAAAAGGAAATGAATGTTTTTCAATTCTAGGATTCCAAAGAAATAGTTTTCAGCTGCAAACCTTTTTTTTCTTTAAAACCTTTTAAAACCTTTTTTTCCATTATTGTACAGTATAGGGGTAATCTTTTGACAAGATTTAAATATATGTATTCAGTAGTTTTAAAATGTGAAAATATACATGAAAAATGTTTTCAGTTATTAAAGTAATGCTCATCACTTCGTCTTTCAGGTGGATTCATCGTTCCTTTCCCTTTATGATGGCCACGTAGCAAAGGAGATTCTTGTTCGAGTTCTTACGCTATTTCAGAATATAAATAACTGCCTCAAAAAGGAAGGCTATTTAGCTCTGCAGCCTAATTTCACTAAAGATTCACTATTTTTCCTGTTATATGGAGAAGAATGTGCCCAGAAAATGAGAGCTTTAGTTTATCACCATGATGCGGACGTGAAAGAAAAGGTAACAATAATACAAAAATTGTAATTGGTCGGCCATGTTTTTCCAAAGAGTAATGCAGTCTGGAAGCAATTCACGTAAGTTTATTTTTCATTTTCCTTAAAATGAATTCTTTCAGCTGCTGATTTTTAAGTAGTAAATTATCACAACTCCTTAGCACAGTTACAGCTTGCCATGGTTTTCTGGTGTATTTTGGACCATTTTATTGATACAAACTGAATATAAAAGCTTATTCTGCAACCATTGATATCTTTATTTTGTATCTGTTTGTTGAGATACTTCAACTATTTGCATGAAGTGAGCTTTTTTCTACTGTGTCAGGTGACTTGCAGTTACTCCTGAGGCAGGATTGGTTATGTAATGAGTTGTTTCAGAACTGCCTGGGATGACCTCGTTTCTAGTAGTGATGAGTTCCTGAGAGCTCTAGTCCATCTGCCACCCCAGATATACTGCTTCAAGCCTGTTGTAATCATTAGAATCTGTTCTAGCTAATGAAAACAGTAAACTTCTAGGAGAAATGTGTCCTAGTACTAACTGCCATTCAGTGTGTCAATATGCAAAGATGCTATACATGAAATACTGGGACCAATTGAAATATCCATTGGTGATTGGACAAATCAATGAGTTAGTCTTTAAAAATAACAAACCAGGTCCGAATATGCTGATGTGGGAAAAATCCATGAAACGTAGGTATTTTTTAAACATATATAACCCCCTTTGTGGTTTTTAAATGAAAAATATTTATGCCTATATAATGTACTTCTAGAATTACTTTTCTATCTATACCCTCTTTTACTGTTTAAATTTTTACTCTGAACATAAATTTTACAGTTAGAGGGGAATCACAAGGTTGTTTTTTCCTCTTAATTGATAGTACTAAATTTGCATATTTTGTGACTTTAGGCTAAAGTCACAGCTACTTTTAAAATTTCTCAGCTACTTTTTTAACTAGTATCTTAGTCCACAAAAGCTACTAAAACAATACTGTTATCTTTTATTTCAACAAAGTTTTTATAATTATCAAGTTCATAGCACCACCATGCTTAGTATTAAATAGGTACGCAAACAGATGCTTTCATGTTCATTTAAGACAAAGCTTTAAATTTCATTTATACATACATGGTGTCCACAGGAAGTCAGAAAATCTCAAACAGAAAAATGCGAAAGTCTCAGGTTATCCTGAAACAGAAATCAAACTTGGAAAAAAGGTTTATGGTAGGAAAAAATTCAGTGCAAGGTGAATATGGCAATTCAAATGACCACACTAGTAATATATATGTGGTGCTTTAGAATAATACTTTTATTTATGATGCAAACATAAGCATTCCCTGAAAGGCACATTTCTTTATAACTTTTTCCTTAAATCTGCCCCCTTAATGAAAATGTGTTCAAAATATACACATTCAAAACCATGATTTGGTTTCATAGTGCTTTTTCAACATTAGGTTCTAAAACTGTCTCTTCTAGTTTGAATAAGTAGTCTCATTTCCTGGCAGTCAGATGAAATGTCAGAATGCTAGAGAAAAGGAGTAATTTTTAACTACCCAGAGAGAAATACATAGTGAAAATTCACATTGATCTTTATCCGTATAGGTCATGACACAGCTTAGCTTTCATTAGATAGAATTTCTCTTAATTGATGAGACAGGCCCAATTAAGTGGAACTAGAACATAATTTGAAGTGCTTGGAGACTCTCAGTTAAACAGTACATGTGAATACAAAAAATGTTAAGGCCATTCATGGAAAAGAAGCAAGATATATTTGGCTTATCATTTTGTAAAGCACAGGTAAGAGATGACATTTCAGTTCAGTGTGCAACAGCAAGGAAGATAACAAAAACCCTGGCCAGTAGTAATCTAACATCTTGATTCATGACGGTGAATCTAGCTAAATGTTCCTTTGGAGTTAAAGTTTATGCTTACTCAGTTTTTCCTGTAGGTTTCTTTTATGTGGGGGAATTTTTTGTGCATTAGTGCCCCCAAATCACATACATTATATGTACACATGACAAACTTTTCCTTGATGGATTAGCATTTTTATCTACAAAGATGCTAATTTTTGATAAAGATCAATTTCATTTACATTTTTTTACACTTGTTTTGGCTTATCCCTTTCCAAATTTATAAAATGGAGATAAAAATTGCATCCAGTGTTTCCTGTCCTTAGACTTAAATCTGCAGCACATTATCAAAAACATTATTAGCCTATTTTCAGCTTTCAAACCTGCCTGTGATTAGGCAGCCCTCCCCTAAATTGTTTTCTCCCTTACATTTCCAATTTTTTTTTTTTTTAATTCACATTCACATTTTTTGGAGGTAGGTAAAAATTATCCTCTTGTTGCTCATGAGGAAACTGAGGCACAGTGAACATAGGTAAGCTATTTAAGATGCAGATTAGTGGCTAACATGTGGCATGCATAATGTACAAGTTAAATCATGGAGCACTGCCCGGGTAGCAATTTGATAGCCTATTTTGATGATTTCATGAGACTGAATCAGGAAGATAGAATAGGCCTCCTGCAGCTCTGATGTAGGGAAGCTCAGATTAGTCATGTAACTAGAGAGCCCTGATAGGACTTAAAATTCCAGTCAGCTGATTCCCAAAATCACCATCTTTAATTCTACACTGGCTTAATAATTTATAAATCTTACTGAATGAGTATAGGAAAACAAAATGAGAATTCAAAATATATGGTCTTTTAGCATCTAAGATCTGCATTTAGCTTTGGAAAGTTTTTTCTTGCAGCTATATTTGTACTTAGCAGATTTCACTTTTGGATCAAAAATAGAAATTTCATGTCATATTCTCATAATCACATTCTTTGCCCACTCAGAGGCCTTTTAATTTGGGCATTGTAGACATACAATACACAATTCCCCTGTCAAAAAGAACTGCTTTAAAAGGTAAACTTAGCCCAAACTACTCCTATGATTTTATGCTAAAAACAAAACAAAAAAACCCAACATTTGGCATATAAGCTAATCTTAATAGAGCAAGAACTGCCCTATCAGCATGAGAGTAAATTTCATCACTTAATACGCATGTAGGAACTATGTTCATAGGTGCAGGCCTCTGAAGAAATCCATGTACGCAGGCAGCCTTGATTAACATTGTAGAAGGCCCTTTAGAAGAAGTCTTTTTAAGACCAGTTTTTCATAACCTCAGGATGCATTTGTTTAAAAAATTCAACTGCAATGTTATATCACTGAGACAAGATTTAGAATCCTTATTAGCCAACTGATTATTTAAATGATCCATACTTGAACTTTTTGTGAACTGGCAATCAGGTTAGCACATTATTACACAAAGCATAAAAATACAAACTTGCGGAAGTTGTTTCCAAATGTAAAAATTTGTAGCAGGTAATGCCTTTTTCCACTAAAAGCTGCTATGCTCATAATTCAAAGGCTTCATCAGTATTTAGGTATCTTGATTCTCCATGCTTCAAAACAAAAAAATCTTCAGTCTTAAGTCCATATCTTTCCAGAGCCTCCTTCAGTTTCACTGGAGGTTCTAAGTAATGCTGGCAAGGCGGGGTGGGGAGAGAAAAAGATTTAAGCATGCGTGTCTTTACAGGGTATTTCAAAGAGTTGAAACTAAAACATATTCCTACCTAATGCCCTTTCTCTTCATTGAAGCATTAGCGAATCACACTTTCTAATATTTAAGTTTGAAGTAGATTGACTTATCAATCTATCCAATAACCATGTATGTCAAATTCATTGCCAACTTAGATTGAACATTATATTGCATGACATTCCAATCTAAATAAAATCAATGCCAAAAGTGTTAGAGATTTAATTATTAAGAGATTAAAATGTTAACAATTTTTGAAGACTAGCAATTTAGATTAGAAGTGATAGAGTATGTGTAAACAAATGCTAGAGAAACTTGAGGCTAAAAATGGGCTGTTGGCCTCATTCCCCAGCCAAATGCAGATACTACAGTGTATAGAGTGAAAGGTGTAGGGAAGGGGTTTGTGCTTTATACACCTTTTTGTTTCCTCCCCATTTTCAAGGTTTAAAAAGCATACTGTTTCAGGTTGTCTTGACCTGCTGAAATGTTTTCCAAATAAATTGAGACCACCTGAATGTTATTCTAACTACTAAAAAGCTATGAATAAAGAAATTTAAAAAAAGTAATTTCACTGGTTAGTTTTGTATTAGTCTACATGTTTACATTGCTTAATGCCATCTTTTTTCTTTTTCAAAAGGTTTTGCCCTCAATTTCAATTAGAAAAGCTATAAAATGTGGAAATATAAAGCAGTAACTTAAAAAAAAAAAAAAAAAAGTCTGCTCTAATCACCAGCTGTGAGTCTGCCTCTGTCCTACATGTAATAACTATCATTCAAGAGCCTCCAGCGTAGCCAGGCCAGTGAATCCAACAAAAACCTTACCTACGTCTAATACAGAGACCGGAAAGAAAATAGTATAGGGGGTGAATGTGAGGTGGGGTAATAAGTGTGGATGGAGGTTTAATTTTAAATAGGAGAGTCTAAGAAGTTCTTAAGTGACATCTGAACAAAGACCTAATAGAGCAGACTGCACAGGGCCTTAAAGGCAGCTGTGCAAGCAAAGCTGACTGAGTATGAAGGGAAAATGTCAGGTCATTCTGGCAAAGTCCAGACCTGCCTGCTGTAGTGGTGAGGACAGACTGTAAGAGGTAGAGTGGCGGTGATGAATAGTTGTGAAAGTCTGCATACATGTAGGCTGAGCTGCATGTGTGGAAAAACTGGATAGAGGATGTAAGAGAAGTCAAGATCTGGCCTAAGTAACTGGAAGGAGAGAGATGCCAGTACTGGGATGTAACAGAAACAAGTTTGAGGCAAGATTGGGGACTTAAATTTTTGGTATCTAGTGGAAAGATAGTATTTTAAAGCTATAGACTGATGCTATCTGCAAGGGCGTAGCCAACTAGAGAAACAAGCCTGGACTAAGGCACTCAATATTTAGAAGGACAGGGGATAAAGTAGCAGCAGAGACTAAGAAGGGACAGCCAGTCATGTACTAAGAAAACTAGAAAAGGTTTTTGAGACCTGAGGGAGGGGGTGTACACTTACCTCAGCACCACATCTCATGCATCTTTCTCCCTGAGGTGGGTGCTCTGTTACTAGCTAACTTTTGGAGCAGGGAGAGAGGAGGGGAGCATTGGACATGGCAGCGGTCTTTCGTGCACAAACTTGGGGAGGACAGATTCTAGTACACATGGGCTGACACGGGGGACCACCACCTACTGTGTCTTCCTAGCTGAGCCCTGGAACAATAATAGCCCTAGAGCATCGATCTGGTTAAAGTGTAAAGTAAGATTGGTGTAAGGCACCCACCTCCTGCTCTTTCCTCCTGAGGCTGCAAATCACAGAGCCCCCATGATAGTCGGAGCAGCCGCTGGCCATGGAGAGAGAACAGTGCCCTCCCCACCCAATCTGAACACTTCCTTGAGGCGTCTGGGCTCCCACCTCCTCACATACACTCTCTTCCCTCCCATCTTCTTGACGGGGAGGATCCCAAAAGTAAAACCACTTTCTCTGGGGGAGGGGGCAAGAGCATGTAAATGAAAGCACAGATAAGGCGACCTGGAGATGGATAATTGAGCTGAATCCAATTTGAGTCAGAATTGGAGGCGCTAACCAGTAGTTCAGAACCTCAGAAAAGATGTCCGGGAACACAAGTAATTCTTCACCAAAGAAATTTAAGTTCTTAAGAAAACCCAAGTAGAAACGATGTTTGTGAGGAATGCAATGACAGAACTGACAAGAGCCAAGGAATCCTTAGACTTGCTGAGGAAAGAATTTCAGAAAATGGAACATTAAAATGTTCCAGATAACTCAAGTGGAAGAAGAGAGAGATGTAGGAAAGATGAAATACCAGGCAAAATATCAGGCTCCAGTAGAAAAGGATGCCTTGTACTGAGTATTGATTCCTAGAGACAACAACTTAGTAATGGACTAGTTGAGATCAGGAATGTCCTTGCGGCCATTAGTATGCATACTGGATTGCTATTACCAGTAAAATGCAATTTCTTTTAATAGCATACAAAATTTCAAAGAGATGGAATCCTCCCCCTCAGGAAAATAATTTGTTTTGTTAAATTCTTACACAGCCACCCTATGCTGATCTCTTTGCTAAGCTAATTTTAGTTACAAGCTGTAACTCTGGATTTTGATGTTGCAGTATCTTTCAGTGTCTCCATAGGCCAGTTCCTGGCTGTTGCAACCATCGAGAAGATAACACTAGAAGTAGGCAAGAAAGCCTTGAGGGACGACAGATAGCTGGCTATCTCACAGTGCAAGCACTTCTGTCCCCAAGGGAGACACAAATGCTCCGTAGAAAGCAAGACAACAGATTAGAAGTAAGTGTTGAAAGTAGATGCTCCAGCTCCTTGCATCCACTCAGTGCCAGACAAGCATGCGTTCCCTTTTAAGGGGGCTATCAACCTAGTACATTAGTAGATATTCAAATTAAACACCTTGGCCTCTAAAAAGTTAACATGTGTAGCCTGAAACTCATTTCCACAAAAACTAGTGAATGAGGTTTCAGTGCTTAAATACATCATCCCTTATAAATTAGATATTGCTATGAATACAATTTTAAAGCCAAGTTAAGGACATCCTTAATCTGCTTACAGTATACTCAACAGCTATTACATAACTCGTTCTATGTATGCAACTAGTCTTAAGGTGTTTACAAATCATATGCTAAACATCCTTCCTGAAAAATTCCATCTATTTTATAACAAACTTAGTTGTCAAGTTAATACAACTATTGTCAGAATGAATTCCAAATTGCTATGAATAAATCAGTTTTTTCTAAGTTTTATTATGAAATGGAGGTTAGATTTTTAACAGGAATAATTACTGAAGGCTAGGGCCTCCCTGGTGGCGCAGCAGCTTGGGCACAGCCAATGGAGCGCAGTGCTGTGAAGCTGTCCCCAGCCTCTGCAGCGCGGGTTCCCTTCCTGCCGGCCAGGGAGATTGCCACATGGTACGGCAGACCTCTCCTGCCTCGCCCGCTGCTCCCCTCAGCAGTGTCTTCGGTCCATCTGCCTGTTCTGCTCCCTGCTCTGTCTCTGGTGAATTCTCTCACCCTCCCATGCCTCTGACCTGTACCCTAGTTCTTGTATAAAAAAATAAATCTTAAAAAAAAATTATTGAAAGCAATAGCTGGGGTACAGGTCAGAGGTGCGGGAGGGTGAGAGAATTCACCAGAGACAGAGCGGGGAGCAGAACAGGCAGGAGGACCGAAAGCACTGCTGAGAGGAGCAGCGGGCGAGACAGTAGAGGTCTGCCACGCCATGTGGCAATCTCCCTGGCCGGCTGGGAATCGGGCCCGCACTGCAGAGGCTGCGGACAGCTTCACAGCGCGGCGCTGAACCCGCTGGGCCACCGGGGAGGCCCTATAATAATTTTTAAATGAAGTTTTCTATCCTCATCTCCCCTATCACATTTGAGAGCACAACTGTTTATCCATTTGCTCAATAGAAGTCATTCTGGAATCCTCTTTCCATAAGTTAATAAAATACCACTTCACTTCATCCAAGTAGCTAGTGTATCTTCTAGCTCAAGCCACAATAGAACACACATACACACGGCATACAAAATTACCTCCAAATAGTGACCTGCCACTAGAAACCAGTAATAAACTCCCCTTCTCCAAATGCACAAGCACACACATTCTCTTCAATCTCAAGTGAGATTAATTTTGCTGGGAAGGCTGGTAGAGGGCAGACAGTGTATTAGGTAATTTTGGAACAAGATGCAACTTAGGAAGAGGGAGGCCAGAAATAGAGAGAACTTAAAATGACATGAAAACACAGGGTTGCTGCAGAGGCATGCTACATGGGGAAGAGGCCACACAAAACAAATCCGGAGAAGCCAGTTCAACTGTCCGTCTCCAAATTTTGCTTAGGGCTGGCCCTGAATCTAGGAAAAGAGAAAGCTTTTGCTGTCCTGCTTGATCCCAAAACCCTGACAAGTGGTCGTAGCTACTGTAAGGAAAAACCAGCTCTCCTGGGTTAGTCTAGGTCTAACACCATCAATTATCCCAGAAACTCACACAGCTGACACCGAAGCAAGGATTCCTCATTGAACAACTTACTGTCCCCAGAAGTTCCAAACTGTCTGGCCGTACTTCCCCTCTTGTGCTCCCGGTCACTACTGCGGCTCAACTAGCCCTTCCCATGCTTGCTGCCTCCAGTCCCATGCTCTGCCTTTTCCTTCTCCTGAAACGCCTTCCTCCTCGCTTTCACATAGCCACATTCACCTTCCCTCTTGCATGAAGCTCTCCCTGATCCCGCCAGACAGTCCTGACTCAGACCACTTTATCTGTTCTAGGTTGCATACAGCATTTACTCCTTTCAACACGTGAGGGAAGTGATCATTTTTCTGTTCCCCAAGACTACAGATTTTTGGTTATATAAATACATGCTTTGTTAACCATGGAGCCAGAATAGGCAGGCCATGAGGGTTCCCCCCTCCACCCCCCCAGTGTATAAATGCTTTACTAACTGACATGATTTATCATCTTAGTTCATCTGGTGACTATGATGGCTGGGCAGGTTTTGATTCCAGTTTGGTATCTAAAAACACCACTAGGGGATGGCATGCTTGAATCCTATCCTAGGTCCAGCACATAGCTAATTATTTTTATCATGAGCAAACTCACCTCATTGGCTAAGGCAAAAGTTCCCCAGTGAATTGCCACCGACTTCTTCGTTTGAACATCAATGTGAATCCTTACAGCTTCTTCTGGGTCTACATGCTGATACTTCATAAACCACCTGATAGAACACAAGAATTCATTTATTTTGGTCTTTAAAATAGACACTGAATTCTAATTACTGATTTGTCTCATCAACCTTTAAGCTTCTGCACAAGAATAAATCATAGTAAGCAGACCATTTCCCTTAAGTCTAGTTTTTCCTGCTGGAAAAAAATAAGCAAAATTCTTTTGTCTTCGAATTGCTATTCAATAGGTAAGTCCCAAGCAAAACTCCCCTGACCCAGGAAAGGAGTGAAAGCTTTTCAGTATCTTTCTGCTTGATCCCAGAACCCTGACTAGTAGAATTCTAGGCATAGCTCCTTTACCCAAGATGTTGTCTCATGGTATTTTGACTTTACTGATGACTTATTCTGAAGACCTGTCTATTAATTTAGTAAGTAGATACTCTGCAATCCTGGTATCAATCAAAAAAAGCAAATAATCAGTAAACAACTAAAAACCAAAAACTAGTTGCATGAGAACCTGAATAATTTACCACAACATTTTTAAAACTTGCTAAAAGCAAAAGGTCAACAAAAATTTTATATTTAGAGATCAAAAGCAAAAATAAGGCAGTGGCTATTCAGGGTAGGATAGGTGGAACGTAGTGATTGAAGAAGACAGAGTTGTGGGGGTAAGATGTGGGAGGGGTAAGAACGAGGGAAGGAGGCAGTGGGGACTGTGGTGGTAGATGGTGGGCGAGTGGCTGGTGGGCGCACTGCGGTGGTAATGCCTGCTGAGGGTGTCTCAGTAGTACTGCCACTAACAGTAAAGATGTATGTAAGCGTGATGTACAAAATGGATAATTCAACATCAAGTGGGATTTTTCTTAGGAATACAAGGTCTATTGAGCATTTGAAAACCAATCAATGTGTTAATAACTTCTCTCCATAAAATACCATGTGCTCTTCGCAAATTATTAAAAAAACTTGTCAAAGTTCATTGTTGCTAAAACCTGAGCAAACTAAGGCGAGAATCTCCTTTAAAGGATAAACACGTCTCTAAAAACCAATTGCTAGCATTGAACTTAGTGTTTAAAAGAGGAATATTCTTCTAACCTCAGGAATAAGGCAAGAATTTAAGTTCTTAACACTTCTACTGACTGTATTGGACACCCCAACCATTACAACATGGCAGAAGGAGGTTTGAGGAGTGACAATAAAACTAAATCTATTTGAAGGAAAAAAATAAGCACATTAAGGAGAAAGTTTGTAGAAAGTACCTGCTTGGTAGAATTCTCCCAAGAGTGAAGAGTTGACAAAACCACCTTCAGGAGAAAGGATAATTTCCAATACCGGGGGGAAAGCATGCTAGCCGAGCACAAGTCCTTTACCTTCCCAGCCATCGGTTCAGAAGAGGGAAGACAGCAGTGCTGTCTTCACATTATTTACACCCCAGGCTCGCAACCAATGCTCCATACAGCTAACGGATATGGAGTCAGCACAGCTGCTTCTGCACTTTCTAGAGCACATCATGGAAAAGTTCACCCATCTGCAACAGCTAGAGGGCTGTCCTTTACTATCGGGAGTGGCCAGGCCCCGTGAGAGCCCAGTACAAAGCTGCTGTGTTCTCCAGGGCAGATCAGTGCTGCGCTGTGTCCAGGCCTCGTGACGCTAGGATTTGGGGCAAGAGAACAGTTGCTGGTGCTTCTCGAGTTTAACTCCCACTGCAAACCCAAGGAATAGACCAATTCTCTTTCTACCTTCATAGCTATCTGAAATAAGACTTTTTACTCTGAGGTAAAAAATAAAAATCAGAATCTTAAAACCCTGACGTGGATAGAATACCTGGTGTCAGATCATCCCAGAAGTAAGAATGAAATCTCCCTCGTATTCAGAATTACCCTAGTGTAATAATCTTATGCTTATAGAATACTCTGGTTTTATTGATAACATTTTTAAAACATTACCAGAGAAATCATTTACACCATATAAACTACCACAATTACAATTCTTTTAGAGCAAATACTGTCCTCCCATCTGCAGCGAAGCATGAAGGGGGAACTAGTGTAAAATTAAGTTTGGCTGTACGTATTATGTCATCACATATGTGACCAATTTATATATTGCTGCACATGAAAATGTAATTTCGTAAGGGCAAGTAAGTATCCTAACATTAAGACTATACTAAGTAAAGATCAATACCATATGAAACTGGTTTGAGAACAGGTTGATTGCAGCTTTGAACAGAAATTAGAATTAAATGAAAAAGTTAAATTCAAGCACTAATACGTATCATTTTAGAAATAAGAATAGCTGGTCCCTTAAAGAAAAAAAATGGGAGAAAAGAATTACTTATGGTTAAAATATAATAAAGTCAGGTGGAAACAAATTCTCTCATTTCAACAATGTATTAATGAAACAACTGTTCTGCTTGTAGGATCACCTAAATAAAAGGCAATCCTGTATATAATTATTTATACATCTAGGCATGTGCTTTAGAATAAAGTGTCTTAAACCAGCCCTTTGTTACTATCAGTATTTATTTTCTCTTTACTTGTAGGTATCTACTAGAGTTGAGTAAAATCTTAAATGAATGCTTGGAAATTACTTTTCCTTAAATAGACTTAAAAAGGCAGGGGCTGGATCTCCTAGGTCTCCACTGCCGGCTTGCTCAATATGCAGAGGCTGGTGGGTGAGTGGTGAGTAAGGCAGTGCTGTCATTACCAGTTTAACCACAGCATGACCGAAATGCGACCATCGCAAGGGACTACTGCTGTCAATCAATTCCTCATCTTTTTCTGCTAAGCAAAGAGCTGTAGGACTGGGTTGAGTGCGTTCCACTCATGGGAGGAAAGGTGGGTACGTAAAGGTAGTTCCTTCCCCTCTGTGGGAAAGGAAAAGTAAGATAGAGGCTTGATTACTGACTCAGCAGTTAGCTTTTGCGACTTCTGGCTAGATAATTCCTTAACCCTTGGTCAGTCCTTCTTGGTAATATTTTTGATTTTGAAAATATTTAACTGATAGTTTAATCCATTCTATCTTTAAATTTAAGTTAACCTGACTCAACAACTCCCAACCAATGTATAACATAGTCCACCACTAAATACCACGATTATATAGCATCGTAACATCAGAACTACTATTAAGTTAACTTATGGAGGGCCTCCCCGGTGGCGCAGCGGTTGAGCGCTGGGTTGCGAAGCTGCCTGCGGCCTCTGCGGCGCCAGTTCGATCCCCGGCTGCTCCCCGGCCACCGGAGGAGGGTCCCACATGGCGTGCAGACCTCTCCTGCCGCCCGCTGCTCCCCTCAGCAGTGTACTTCGGTCCTTCTGCCTGCTCTGCTTCCCGCTCTGGCTCTGGTGAATTCTCTCACCCTCCCGCGCTTCTGACTGTACCCAGTGCATGTATAAACAAAAACAAACAAATAAAGAAAGAAAGAAAGAAAACATGCCTCTATATAAAAAAAAAAAAAAAAAAAAAAAGTTAACTTATGGAGCTGGAATATTTTCCCTGGAAGTCCACCTACCTTGGTTCATAAGCTCCAATGGGAATAGCTGCAAGGTCAAAAGGCCCAAATCTTTTTCCTATCTCTTCAAATGCTGGGCAATATCCAGTATCTCCTGCAAAAAAAAATCGATTCCAAGGCCCCAAGACAGACCAGCTGCCCCACAGAACCTTGTTGTCATCCAGTAGAGTCCTTTTACACCAGTGCTGGGCAGGTGTGAAGACAAAGGTGACCTTATCATGTCCAGGGACACAGTTCTCCTCCCACCAGTCCAGCTCGATCACATTCTCACAGCCACATTTTTGCATCCAGTCGAGGAGGCCCAAAGGCACAAACCATCTCAGCTCATTACCGAATCGCTCATTCAAAGCGATGACGGAGTTATAGTCCAGGTGGTCATAGTGGTTGTGACTGATGAGGACAGCGTCAATAGGGGGGAGTTCACTTATAGTGCACGGCGGGTGGCGGAAACGCTTGGGACCCATGTGCTGCCAGGGTGAAGCACGAGAGCTAAAGATCGGATCCGTCAGGAATATGAGCTCGTCCATTTCCACCATCACCGTGGCGTGTCCCAGCCATGTGACCCGCAGGCCAGCTTCTCTCACTCGGGCTTCTTCGGGGCCATCGATAAAATATGGCTTTAGCACTGGGAGTTCTTTGTCAAGTTCCTGTGTATACAAGAAGTGAAGCAACTCTTAGGAAAAATAAAAGGTATTATGTCATCACAGAACACATTTGACCTAAATTCTAGAGAAGAGGGAGGGCTATTTGGGGAAAACTGACGTCATTCGGTAAATTGGCTATTTTTGCTTTTCTCTTGAAAATGCATGCACTTCTTTCTGAATCTGATCCAACAACCATGGCAAACCGCAGTGGGACATCTTAGTCTGAAATATGACAACGGGGAATTTTTAAATTTAGAGTTCTGCTGAATTAAATGTTTTAAACACTCTCTAAGTCCAGAAGTAGATGGCCCCGATGCATTCACTTTGCTAGTGCCATTTCACTGGGCTGCTGCCTCTGCTGTTAAGAACTGTCCCAGAAGCAGGTCAGTCCTGGAAACAGTGAAGAAAAAGGAGGGCTATTCGTAGACCCTGGATCTGAGGTACAAACCTTTACTTTCGGAGTACACAGAAATCAGCAGAGTGCTGTGGTGACTCCTGGGCAAACCGCAGTCAATAGACCGTTCGCCACAGTCCTGCCCCTTAAGGGTTTCTGTCATTGATCAAAACAAAGTGAAACATGGTTCCTGCCCGGGGGGAGGAGTCTCATTTCTCGGATGTGAAATGCTAGCTACAACAGAATGTGATCTTTCATTTCTTTGGTTATTTTCATCCTTGGGTGAAGGCAGACCAACAAGAAGCTGTTCTCATGAAGTAAGCTTTGACATCAGGGCCCCTTTCAAGAGGCCGTCTCAAAGCACTTGCTGTGTAGGTGCTACCGTCGAGACCCAGGACTTCCGCCAGCCTCTTCCCCTTAGACCTCTCGGACTCAGTAACCGGAAAGGCTCTTCTCCAGAGCATCTGGCTTTATTCCTTTGACTGTCGTTAGCCGGCACTTCCCTTTTTGCTTTGCCTAGGAAGCTCAGGGTAAAAGCTGATCATGCTATTGGTTTTATTTTCTACTGTTTTTATCCATACATGTATTTTTGTAAGTTGGCACAAATCAATCCTGGGAAAAGTATGGCATGGAATTAAATGCATGCCACTATACCGCCCCTGGGGAAGGACAAAGGGCCCAGCGGCCACAGTTCTGACAGGGTGACCTGTGTTCCCAGGTGGCAGCTGGCAAGAAGGATAAGCAGCTTATGGTGCAGAGGAAAGAAGGGCGTTTCAGGTGGAGAATTGCTCAGCAAAGACAGCCAAGCAGGACAGTGGCATTTGGGGACAGGGGACAAACAACTGTGAAAGAATGAGAACACAGTAAGAGCTGCTGGTGCTGTTCTCCACCCAGAAGGCATGAGGCGGTATGTGTGTGGGGTGGGGGGAGCGGGGGAGAGACACAAGTCTGTTCACGTTTAGGTGAAATACTTGGAGGCAACGGAGGACCTGTAACCTGCAGTGGGTCACCACAGCTGCCATGAGAGATTAGGTCCTGAAAAAAGAGGGCAGGCGGGGAAGAAGCTGGTGAAGGAAATGCGGTCACTGCGATGGGCTGAATCGGGAAAGGGCTTGGGCAGGGGAAGAAAAGGAGCAGCTCAGGGGACGGAGTAGGAAGATTTCTATTACAACTCTAACCCTTTGTTTTCGCATCTGAAAAATGAGCACAGTAACCGCCTGCGCTGCTGTGGGGACTGGGTTGGAGTGGCCGTCCCGAAGCGCTCCGAATATTCTAAAAGAAAAGCAGCAACCTGCCGCCAACCAGCAGTCACTTGCACCTTAAGGGGTTTCCTTTATCAGTCAGGAACCTAGTAAAGATACAAAGTAACAGACCCTTTAAAAACTTGAGGATGGCTATTCTGTCTTCTTGCCAACTCACTCCATACACAGGAGACACCTCAAAACAGTCTCCTCACAGTTAGAGTTCCTTGCTGACCATCATCGTTGGCTCTACTGCTTGACAAAACCCCCCTAGCCAGTGATGAGGCTGTCAGTGGACTGCCCTGACCCCCCTCTTCCAGCTGTTTTCAGCCAGCCCCCCCTTGCAACTGTTCCGCCCAACACTGGACCATTCCCTCCCCTGCGCTAAGCTTGGGAGCCCGCGTGGTGCCGATTCCACGCCCGTTACAGTGTCTTCCCGGTCTCACCCCGAGACCTTAAACCGCACAGCCATCGTGGGGCCGTCCCTGAGTCTTCCTCGCCGGACGCGCTCCTGCCTCTCAGTGTTCATGCCACTTTGTTCTCACATCTGGATTTTCTGCCCTGTAGTCTGGTTAGATGCAGACACAAGGTACCTCACGCCTTCCTCAGCCAGAACCATGACAATGCCCTATTTGGTGATAAACACATCCGCTGATAAACGATGAACAAATGTAAATTCTCCATTTCTTAAAGTTGATAATTAATAAACAATACTAGTAATTGCCAAATAGACTATTTACCAAGAATGAAGGAGGATCGGGACGGAATGAAAATAAACTAAGTACCTGCCAAGTGCAGACTTCGTACTAAGCACAAAATAATGAAGATGATGAATTAAGACATCAAGTATGTTAGTATAACAACAGCTACCATTTGTGGAGTGCTTCCTGCGGTCTAGATATTGTACTGCTTTTTAAAACCTGTTGAATAGTGACCATAACAGCAGTGGTAGGTATTATTACAGATGAAGTTAGAGCACGCGCAGGTCACCCCGCTGGCCTCCATACTGCCTCTCACCACTATACTTACTGCCAGATAGTCTCAGTACACATTTACAAAACAAAACAAAAACAAGCAATAGCTGGGGATCCCATGGGAGAGAGTAAGATAGAACTTAAGAAAACTGGGATGATGGAGCTATTCATTATGTTGAGTACAGTGATTATCTGTGGGTATATACATATGTCAACGCTCATCAAGTTGTACTTTTTGAATATGCAGAGCTGTTTTATGTTAGCAACATTTTAAGTAACATCATGTTTCAACCATACATCAAAATAACAGAATTCCTGAAAATGAGCTTTTTCATTTTTTTACTATTTGTTTAAAAGCCACATGAAGTTCAATCTGACATTGTCCGCTGATCATTGACGGGAAAGAAAACCTTTAACACAACACTTCTGGTAGCCTCAATTTGTTCTCCAAACCAAGGATTAACACACAAGGTACTGAAAGCAGCTAGTCACACAGGACCACCTATTATACAACCCTGTTTTCAAGTATCCAGAACAGGTAAATCCAGAAACAGAAAACAGATTGATGATTTCCAGGGACTAGAAGGGACAATGGCCAAGGACACGAGGTTTCTTTTTGGGGGTGATGAAGATGTATTAGAGATAGTGGTGGCAGCTGCACAACTCTATATAGGAAACCACTGAACTGAACACTTTGAACAGATCAGTTGTATAGTATGGATTATCTTTCAACAAAACTGTCTTCTAAAGAAAATAAAATATTGATCAGGGATCTGAATTAAGCTTTTTTTTTCCCATGTTCCTTTTTTCTCCCCCAAAGATTGATTTATGCATACTAGAGCTGTGGTGCAGGCCACAGATTGGGGGAGGGGGGTGAGAGGATTCACCAGAGACAGAGTGGGGAGCAGAGCAGGCAGACTGACTGAAATACACTGCTGAGGGGAGCAGCGGGCCAGACAGGAGAGGTCAGCTGCACCATGTGTCACCTCCCTGGCCAGGGATCGAACTCAGGCTGCAGTGGCTGCAGATAGCTTCACAGTGCTGAGACTTAACCCCTGAGCCACCAGGGAGGCCTCTCATGTTCCTTTCTTCAAGCTATATTGTTTCTGTACCCATCTAAGAGCAACTTACTTTAAAGAAGGTGATGTCCACCACTACCACCCCATAAAACTCAAAAGAGTGTACCACTGAGATTTCCCCCTACCCCTAATAAATAATTTACCTTCTACCCTAATCATAAGTCTAAAAAGCATGTAAGATGGGAGGGTAGTGAAATTCTTGTTTATTTGAGCAAACCAAACATTCACTCAGCATTTTCTTTGCTAGGTCAAGATTTTTCTTGGCTGATCATCCTTCTCTAAATTGGCAAATGGGAAAATCCCTACATCTGTATTAACTAGTACGGGAGTTAATGTTCTACTTTTCTTGGGGAAAAGGAAAAACCCTTACATTCACTCAGGTGTCACCATTGCCAGGTGCTTGAAGTACATGATGCCACCTGCCTCCGTGAAGCGGGCCTTATTGCTATTTTATAGATAACCAGACCAAACAAAGGGGGGTCATTAAGAAACTTGCCCGGGTCATATGGTAAGTGTTCCATTCAGAGAAACTGGAATCAAGACCCTCCCTGTTTTCACTAAACCATAACTCTTTCCTTGGCATAAAACATAATAACTTTAAAATAATGAAATCCATATTCTTGTTAATATACTTATTTTAAGAGTATCTGCATTAGCAAAAAGAGATTTCATGCAAATTGTTACACTTTCTAAATCTTATTTTTTAGGGTAATCTTTTTAATTTACATACAACAAACAAAAACCAAATAGCTTTCCTTTCAGCTTGCCATTTGCTTCATTTTTGTGTGTCTCAAGGTCCTTTCAGGGTGAACAGTGAAACCCTGAGGTAAGCAGGCCCACTGTGTGCAGCACAGGCACCGGCCTCTAGACGCAGGGAGGCCCCAGAGGCCGAGCCTCCACAGTGGGGCTGATGAGCCGTAAGGGGAAAGCCGTCAGGGTTCCTCCCAGGAACTCACAAGGGAGGGCAACTGTCTGAGTCTCAACGGCGCTGAACACAGTCGGGGTCTACAGGCCGGAGTCCTAACAGGGCTGTGCACAACAATTTCTGTCCATACCAATGGCTGACCCAGAGACAAGGCCTTACTGGAGTTTCCATTTTTAAAAGCTTTCCTTCTCCACTCTGGCCTGATAGCATTTTGTGACGGCCTGCTTGTTCTCAATGTCTAAAACTAAGTTACAGTTCTCTGTGCTGCTTTGTTGCTGCATTGTGCTCTCGTTAGTACCATTTCTTTGTTTCCAACTGCTAATGTGATGATACACTTTTTAACTTCTCACCTATTTTTGAATTTTCTTAACTAGACTGGATGAATTCCTCAAGGGTCTTTAATTTGTCTGCTTTCTCTATGGAACTTGTCAAGTGGCAGTTACTCTTATTTTTATGTGTATATGTGTTCTCTTCCCAACTAGAATCAAAAAACCCTTTAGGATGGAGGCTATATATTTTACCTCTTAAAAAAAAAAAAATCAGGGCCTCCCTGGTGGCGCAAGGGGTTAAGCACCACACTATGAAGCAAATCCGCAGCACGAGTTCAATACCCAGCCGGCCAGGGAGCTACCCACATGGCGAGGCAGACCTCTCCTGTCTCACCTGCTGCTACCCTCAGCAGTGTATTTCAGTCTGCCTGCCTGTTCTGCTCCCCGCTCTGTCTCCGGTAAGTCCTCTCACCCCCTCACCCCTGCATCTCTGGCCTTTACCCCAGCTCTTGTGTGCATAGATGCATAGATCTTAACAAAAAAAAAATCATTTTCAAAGTAGACAAGTTAATCTTTTTCTTCCAGCTGAAGGTACATTTTTACTGTCAAGAAACTTTAATAACTATACTTTGAAGCTCAGATTTTTTAAATAAAAAATATCTTATTTTACATATTTAGACAATAGATATAAACACTGAATAGATCTATGCTAACTAATACCTCCAATTATTTATTAATGATGTTTTAGGGGTTTTTTTTTTTTTTGCCATGTTATCCATGATAGGAGTGTAAGCTTCATCAAAATGGCTTATCTCTTCTAAGCTCCTTGATTATAAAATGCCCTTCATTGAATGTTTGGACACTACAGGAAAACAGAAAGAGTGGCCAGCTGCTATATCAACATGGGATGACTGTAACCCCCGTTGACATGGATTTTCACTGCCAGTTCTGTTTGCACAGTTAGAGATCATGTGGCATTCACAGTTTGTAATCTGTTTTAAAAAACCTCTCATGACATTTTCACCTATCACTCTATGAGATGCATAGTAAGTATTTCAAAATGAAAACTTCTTGAGGAAATCTGTACAAATACTAGAGACAGAAATAAACACATAAAATTAAATTATAAAGGATTGATCGAGGAAGTCCAAAATATAATTGTCATTTTAGAATGAAAAGAACTAAAGAAAATGGATTTTCACATCAAAAGGGCCCAAAGGGCCACCAAGCATGGCAAATAAAGAATCATACATTAGGGGCCTCCGTGGTGGCACAAAGGGTTAAGACACAACCTATAAAGCAATCCACAGTCATTGCAGCAGGAGTTCGATCCCCCACCAGGGAGCTACCCACATGGCCCAGCAGACCTCTCCTGACTCGCCCGCTGCTCCCCTCAGCAGTGTATTTCAGTCAGTCTGCCTGTTCTGCTCCCCAGGCTTTCTGGCAACTCCTCTCACCCCCTGCACCTCTGGCCTGTACCCCAGTTCTTGCATGCATGCATAAATAAATCTTTTAAAGAACCACACATTATAGTATAATTCCAGAGTATTTTTACCAAAGGTATTTTATACCAAAGGTATGGCCCTCAAAGTTTCTACAGAGGAAAGATCAAGCACAAAGGATCAAGTACAAAAATGGCTAAAATTCTATATCCACACAATCCATTAAGAACAAGGACAAAGACATTTCAGACAAGCAAGATCTCAAAAACTTTAGTTCCCACGTACCCTTCTTCAGGAAACTAAGAATGTGCTCCAGCAAGATGAGAGTGTCCAGGCAAGAGGCACAAGTGGGGTGGAGGAGAGGGGGGGCCAAGGCAGAAGAGGCACGTGTACTGGGAGAGAGACCCCAGAATGGAAGCTGCCAGCCTAGATTACAGCCCTACCTACTGGACCACCGAGGGGCTCTCCCGCAGCAAAGTTATACTGAGAAGTTAAGGAATGGAAGGACACTGATGAGTTGTAAGTACAGAGAAGTTAAAGAGATGAGAAAGCCAGAGGGATCATGAACATGGGGTGGGGGGGCGTATATAAGAAAGTACGACCGTCAAACATTGCTTGGTTAATCGTGAACACCACTGACATAGTCACAATAATGTAAGCAGTAAAATTAAAAATGGAACCAAAAACTGTGACGCATCCCCTCGAGCAAACAGGGAAAGCTGGAGGAGCGCGTGGGGAAGAGCGGGTGAGGACAGAGTGAGTTCCCTCCGACGTCCACTGTGAAGGCAGGAGGTAAGGCCAGGAAAGGGCGCACATCCCTGTATTCCTTAGAAATAGATGGGCCACAAAGACACACGCTGCAAGAGGGCGCTCACTGGTACCTAAAAGAGGTGAAGTCATGAAATCCAAGAGGGACCGCCAGGGGCCGGGGGAAGGGAAATGGGTGATCACTCATCCGCAGGCAGAAGTTCCAGGGAGGCAAGAGGATATGCCCTGGAGCGCTGCTGTACAGCACTGACAGTGGACACTTACAGATCTTACAAGGTTGATTTGTTCTTTTTCATTTTATGGTTTGTGGTAACTGCGAAGGTAGACTTCAGCTTACAGGGTTGGAAGTTGCTCTGAGGCTAGATCGCTGCATGGAAGAGGCTGGTTGAGACACGGGTATTTGTCTTACGAGACTTTCTGTCCTGTAACTTTCTAAAATACATATACATGTTTCTTTTTCCTAGATAAAAAAAGCAACCTGTCAGCATACTATAGTTTCAATGTAAAATAACTGGTGTGTTTCATTTTTTCAAAGGTTACCCTATTCGTCCCAATCATGCATCTCCGCTATGCATTCTGTTGGCATTTCCAAGGCGGTTGGCCTCTTGCCCTAACTGTCCTCCTCACAACTGGAGTTCACTTTTCTCTGCATATTGGGTTCTCCAGAAGAAAAAGTAATTTTCTTGTGCCTCCCATCCTCAGTGTGGAAACATACAATGTTTTATCTATTAATGTGGAATTCTAAAAAAGTGTTAATTATTCACACTAATCCACTATGTCAACAAAGCGATCATGACAGGGACTTTAAAAACCCCATATCCCTCTAACAACAACAACAAAAAAGTACACACTTGCCCAAATAAAAGCTCCAACACCACCATCACCAACCCAGTCCCCATCCTGTCTGTTCCTGCTGCAGATCCAGCCTTTAAGGACGGCCACTCTTCCCTTCCTTCCCCCAGAACCAACGTCAGCTTCCTAATCTCAACACCCCACAAAGTCTGGCAGGGCAGAGGTTGGTGGAAAAAAGAGGCCAAGGGAGATGGGGTGGAAGGGTGAGAAACAGAAAAGTTGCTCCTGCAATCACCAACTCCTGACAAAGCAGTATCATTCACCTAATACATTTCATGCCAATCATTGATACAGTTCATCCTAAATATAACTAGCATATTTAAAGAAGAGTAACTTATAGACAATATTTAAAGGTCTGGAAAGGTAATCTGAAGAGTCTTTCATAGCCTCAACAGCCTTGTCCAAGGGTGAAACACCAAGTGCTCCAGGCACGCTCCTAATCTTTATAAGCCAGATTCTAAACACACATTGGGTTACTGCTTTCTAGAACATACCACTTACCTTCATGACTGCATGGTTACTGCTATCATCCACTTGGAAAACTACCTTCAAAATAAATACATCCTTATCTTCCTAGCTCAAATATCACCTCCTTTGGAAAGCCATTTTTCTAGCCTCATTAGGCAGAATTAGCTACTTCCTTTTCCTATACTTCTTAGCACTCTACTCCTAGGTCTAGTTACCACCAGGTCAGACAGTTATTGCTATGTGTACTCTGCTGCTAAACTATGAACCTGAGGGCATCTTACTCACTTTATCCCCAGAAGCCAGCCTTATGCCGGATCATAAAAAAAGAAGGCTCAACTGAATGTCAGAATACAATTCACAGCAAAGTGAAGGAACATAAATACAGAGTAAATACACGGCACTCAAAAAAGTCAAACACTACCTCTTTGGAACTTGGAACCCCGCTGTGATCTTTTTCCATTATCAGCCATCTGAGAACATTTGGAATGGAGGGACTTTTCCACGTCGGCCACGGATTAACAAATCTCCCATCTTTTCCTTTCTTTGACTTAGTTACATCTTCCTCTAGTCTGTAATCCAACTTGAAACTTTTCCTAGAAAATCTAGAAGAATCATTTCCTCCAGAATTCCGTGCTGAATGACTGCGTTTCCTCACTGCTTCTTGAGGATATTGCCTGTTTGTCATTAGGGACTGGTTGCTTTCATTTTCATCCATGTTCTTTGGTGAAGAACTGAAGGGAAAAAAAAGGGAGAGTGGGGGAAATACTTTAATTTAAATGCATTAGAACATATTACTTGGTATCACTTAGCCAGTAAAAATGTTAGGTCAAGCTTTCTTCCTGCAAAATACATTTTTAGAATTCATTAGCACTGCTTACTAAAACAGAAAAGATACTTGCTTTACCTCTTATGCCAAACCTTTTAAAAATTCTTTATCTGCTATAATCCAAAACAACTTAATCCACCAGCCAGCATTTAAACATATGCAATTGTCCATTTCAGTGATACCCTGCAGAATAAATAAAGCACCTTCATGAAATCTGCATGTTCATGTTTGAATATTTAAAATTTTATTGCTAATAACACATAGAAAGGACTGCTTTATTTTCTTGGGGGCACTTCAGTAAGTCAAACAACTTAGCTGTAGCCCCACCAGAACTTGTTGTTTTTATTCTGAAGATAAACTTACCAATGCCCCGGAAAAAGCACATTGAGTCCAATCCAGGAAAAGAATAATAGTACATTACTTGAGAGACATTTCAGCCATGTACTTTAGTGGTTAACAATACAAATATGAATCAACTCAGATTTTGAACTGCCAGGTCAGTACAGTCTATACCGGCTGTGTGATCTTATAGTTTCCTACCTTCTCTGTGCTTGAAGTTCCTCACGTATAAATTGAAGACAACACTACTTGCCTCCAGAGTTACTGAGAGAACTTAAAAAGCTATAAAAGTAGAAGTACCTTAAAAATGTATACAACAATAACCCCAAATAAATGTTTCTAACAAATGTAACACACTCAAATGCACATGATACAGCACAACAAATGTTAGCTGTTGCTGGTGATCTTGTACTGCTACCACCACCACCTAACTCGTGGCACTGAATCCTGAACTCTAAGCTACACCAGACTCTAGACACAGATACTCTATTCAGAATATGTATCTGCTATGAATTTCACTTCTTCCCTATTCTGTTAAACATCTGCTTTCTATTTACATACAAGGATACACTTCAAAACCCTGTTAACAGAAAGCCACGTATTTTTATGGCTCTGATGGTACTGAAAGGAAGAGAAAGGGAAAGACCACCAACTCCAGGAGGAACTCATACACAGAACCAAGACATCACTGCTCCCCCCTCCTCAAACTGTCTACAGTAAACAGTCCAAGGTCTGGAGAATAATCAACATTAAGAAACCCAAGCTGAGAAAAGCTAAGGTACACACTGTTTCTCAAACATTGCTGTTTGTGAGAGAGTCTCATAACTGAGAGTCTAACAACCTTTGCTTCTTGGGCAAATTGAGCTTCTAGTGCTCAATTTTCTCATCTATAAGCACTCACTTATCTCCTGAGAATTTTCAGGTATTAAGTGACATAAGGTACATAGAGTGCTTGCCACTCACCACATGCTAATGCCCTTTACCCTGATCCTGTTAAATGGCCATACACATAAATTCTTTAAATTCTATTAGAAGACAAAGTTCCTGGGGGCCTCCCCTGGTGGCGCAGGCGGTTGAGCACCACACTGTGAAGCTATCTGCAGCCTCTGCAGCGCAGGTTCGATCCCGGCTGGCTGGCGAGGGTCCCACATGGCGCGGCAGACCTCTTCTGTCTTGCCCGCTGCTCCCCCCAGCAGTGTATTTCGTCGGTCTACCTGTTCTGTTCCCCGCTCTGGCTTTGGTGAATCTTCTTACCCTCCCGCACGTCTGGAATGTACCCTGGTTCTCGTATAAATAAATAAATCTTAAAAAAAAAAAAAAGAAGACGACGACAAAGTTCCTGGGTGACTTCTCCCAACTCTTCTCATAGAATCACCTTACCTGAGTTATAATTACATTACCTTACCTGAGTTATAATTTAGTTCAGACTCAGGCCTCTATAAAGGACAGAAACAAAGACAATGCATTTTAACCCCCACTTTATGCAACAGATGAACACACATGCTAAATCTATTATCTAATTACTATATCTAATTTCTAGCTCTCCAAGGGCAGTGGGAGATAGGTGTCCCTCATTATGGATTCGACACCCTTTAGGGGGAAAAAAAAATCAAGCAACCACACAGATTTTGGCTTAAGATCATAGCAGTGTCAGCTCTGTAACTTCATAGCCTTTAGGAAAAGACATTTCCGAAACAACTGACCCAAATTATTGAAATGGTAAGAAGTACTTTTCTCATATGCTACATGGTTCACAAGATAATCTGAAGATGGAAGAGCCCATTCCATGCCGCCCCTTGCTCACGAGATAAATGCACTTGCTATATACCTGTGTGTGTGTGTGTGTACATGCACATAGATAGTAGTTACGCCAAACAGAGGGAAAGGAGGAAAGGAGGAAAGCTTACTCTGATTTTGAAAACTAAAAATGGAAAGCCAAATACAGGAATTTTGAAGGACATCCAGCAGTCTTATAGAGCCAGGATATAAAAAGAAAGGCTTGTAAGACTAGAAAGATATGAAGGAAGAGATCCTAAAGGATGGTGCTGGATTTGGGACCTGGACTGAGACCTGAGAGAAGTTTGACTATAAGCAATGGGACCATTCTGGCAACAGGAGAAAAACGCGAAGTGGCTAAAAATAGAGCCAGGGAGATGGATTAGTGAGAAGGAAACAAACGAGGCCTACGACATCCCTTAGCACCAAAATGTTATGCTACATGTTTCACACATTCTATTTAAATTACACATTCTCTCTTTTTTTTTAAAAAAAATAGTGTCTGTTTTTCTTTTTTAAAAAAAAAAAGATTTTTATTTATTTATTTATACAAGCACTGGGTACAGTCAGAAGCGCAGGAGGGTGAGAGAATTCACCAGAGCCAGAGCGGGGAGCAGAACAGGCAGAAGGACCGAAGTACACTGCTGAGGGAAGCAGCGGGCGGCAGGAGAGGTCTGTGCGCCATGTGGGACCCTCGCCTGGCAGCCAGGGTTCGAACCGGGGCTGCAGAGGCTGCGGGCAGCTTCACAGCCCAGTGCTCAACCACTGCGCCACCAGGGAGGCCCTTAAATTACACATTCTATTCAATTAATACTCTTAGCAAAATTTCAAGGTATGTATTACATACAATCCCCATTTTTTAACTGATGCACTAAGAAGTAGACTGCAGCCTGGTCAAAAGGTAAGGCAGCTGCAATGAGAACAATAACTCCAAGAGATAAGGAAGCTAAACCAGTAAAACTTGAATCTTCGGATATTAGCAAACATTGGGCAATTGGTAGGGCAAGTTGGGTGAGTAGGGTGGATAATAAAGTGGGAAGAGGCCTTCCCTAGTGGTACAGAGGTTAAAGTCTTGGTGCTATCAAGCTATCACCAGCCACTGTGCATGAGTTTGAGACCCACATGGCACAACAGACCTCACCCTGACTCACCCGCTGCTCCCCTCAGCAGTGTATTTCAGTCGATCTGCCTGTTCTGCTCCCTACTCTGTCTCTGGTGAATCCTCTCACCCCCGCACCTCTGGCCTGCATCCCAGTTCTTGTAGGCATAAATAAATGAAAATAAATCTAAAGAAAAAGTGGGAAGAGTCCAAAATGGCAGCAACACTAACACTAATCAAATACACAATTATGTTAAAGTATAGAAGAGAAGGTGGATTTCTGACCCAGCGAGCTTGAGAAAGGGGTTGAGTATAAGGAGAAGCAAAACTCTAAAAGTACTTACACCAATAGAAATGGCTGGCCCTTGATCCAGGCTGCCGTAGGGGTAATAAAAGTGAAATAAGAGAACAGATATTTCGAGGGGTCTAGAGAATATAATGAGGGTGAAAATGCATTAAGGGATCTGTTTCTTCCCTGGACAACAAGCATTTTCAAAGCTGTCTATTCATGCGATCACCATTTTCTTAGCTCCCATCCACTCTGGTTTTTATCCCTATCCATTTATGAAACTAGGTTTTCTTTCTTAAGACATTTCCTCACCCCAACACCCACAAAACCCAGTCCTTCAAGACTGATCGTTTTAAAAGTAATCCAATACATGACAAAACTAAAGGGAAAACTTCCAGAGGATTCTCTCTGCTCTTAGAATGAGGGCAAGGGTTCATTAAGATGGTCCAAAGGGTATGTTTTTCCAATCCTGCCCAAACTCTTCTCTGCCCCAAACATATGGCCTTCATCCATTTCCTCATATGCATGATATTTCCACTTCTGGGCCACTGGTTGCATCACAGGGCCTTTGCACATGATTAAAATAGCCTTGGTCGGGGTAGGAGTGCACAGATACACTCAGGATTATTCATTACCAGGAAGGCTATTCAAACAACACATAATGCTGGCACTGGCACACCATTGCACATTATGCACTGTAAGTGAAATGATGTAAAGGAACAGAAAGATAGAAAAACCTGAACAATAACAATCTGAACTCCTTTTGGAGAAAAAGAACTGAAGTCCACTCAGTGAATGTGCAAAATGGCAGCCTCTGCCGTTTGACACCAGGTGCTGCAGCGACTGTGAGCATAAGCCCTGGAGAAATATGGAGCCACTGAGGACTGGGTTATATGTGAAGGCTCCTCATCACTATCATCTTCTAGTTACTTGGTAATACAACACAACCCCACTAGCATCATCCTTAAACACCAAAGGTAAAATGAAAACTAGAGCAAAAGTGAGTTCTATATATGGTGCCTTTATCAGTTCTTAGCTTTGCCACCAAACTAATTCCCAGAACATACCTAAGTTGGAATTTCCTTTAAAAAAGCAAATTTCTGGGGCCTCCCTGGTGGCGCAAGCGGTTAGGTCTCAGCACTATGCTGCTATCCGCAGCCACTGCAGAATGAGTTCAATCCGGGGCCAGGGAGGTTACCCACATGATACAGCAGGATTCTCCTGTCTCACCTGCTGCTCCCCTCAGCAGTGTGTTTCAGCAGATCTGCCTGTTCTGCTCCCCACTGTCACTGGTGAATCCTCTCATCCCCCACACCTCTGGCCTGTACCCCAGTTCTTGTATGCATAAATAAATCTTTTAAAAAATAGCAAATTTCCCAATTATTTTTGTTATATTATTAACTTTGGAGACAGATATATAAGTCAAAATTCTGCTTTGATTTCAGGCCAATACTAAGCGAAAGGAGATACAGACTCAATTACACTGATACATATCAATTACATTATGTCATAATTCTAACAACCTATTATCAATGATATTAAGATGGTATTAAAATGATTAAAATGTCTCTTGAAATTGATGAGTTACACCATGTTTAACATGGAAATACAGATATCTAAACAAGAGCAAAAACATTAGACTTTGTAATATAATCAGAACCATAATTAACTTGCTGTGAACCTCCTTTGCTTTGTGAAGAGCTAAATTTGTGAACTGCTAAATTTGAACTAGAAAGCTAGAATAGAAGCAAACTGAAAGGTCACAAAGCCCTATGACAACTGAAAAATATAAATGTTCCTCTTAAAGAACAGTTTGTTACCAAAAGGACAACAAATTCCATCCAGCAATTAACAGCTACATTCTCTACATGTCTTTGAAGATTCAATGCCTACTTAATTGCAGGATTTACCCCAAATATCTCTAATCAAAGAGGTCTCAGCTCTGACATCTGATGAAGACAAGTCTGCCAAGTACAAATGTTATTCACTAACTATACATGTGGGTAAAGCACTTTTAAAAAACAAGAATTCTGTTTCACAAAAACAGTGTTTCTTCCTTTAACATTTAAGCTAAACTGCCCATAACTGAATGTACTATTTTAAAAGTTAAAGAAAAAAATAATAGTATAATGCATGTTTGGGATTTCAACATACTCATAAATCCTAACATTTCAGATCATTCCTTGAGTAGACATTTAATAAAAGCTGATAGAGGGCCTCCCCAGTGGCGCAGCGGTTGAGTGTTGGGTTGCTGAAGCTGCCCGCAGCGTCTGCAGCCCTGGTTCGATCCCCAGCTGCCGGGTGAGGGTCCCACATGGCCTGCAGACCTCTCCTGCTGCCCGCTGCTCCCCTCTGCAGTGTACTTCATCATTTTGCCTGTTCTGTTCCCCACTCTGGCTCTGGTGAATTCTGTCACCCTCCGGCACTTCTGACTGTACCCAGTGCTTGTATGAATAAATAAATAAATTTTGAAAAAAAAAAAGCCGATAGACTATTACACAAGGATACCGACATGAAACCTGAAAAATATTCAAAAATGTATTTTCAAATATCTCACTAAATTTGCAATTTTATATTTGTTCTCCTATCTTTCATGAAAGGTACTTTTAATACAATGCTAGATAACATAGTTAATGAGACTATTTCAATCACTGAAATATATGCAAAGGATTTAGTAGGTTAAAATTAAACTGACCCATCCTTCACATGCAATGCAGATTTCCCTGGAGACTGGTGTTAACCCCCCACGGCCATTTAGAAGCTTGGTGGGAGGGTACGCCTGTCCTTCATGGGAGGAACACTGGGTAATGACAGAAAAATTTCTGCGGGAGGTATGTCTACCTCCTACATCAACAATGAAAGCGCTGCACTGTGTTATTGGCGGATTTTTGTTTTTAACTCATTTATTGCCTTAACCAGTTTCATAAAAAGCTGAAAGAAAGCAAAGCAAATAAAAAGTTTAATATACAGTACCTAGAGAGCACTCTGAAAATAAGTAATGACAACTTATAAAATCTCACCAAGCAATTCTCTTCACGAGTATAAAGATCATTATTTGGGAGTAGGTTCTACCATTCACTAAAAGTGCTAGCTTGTGGGGAGTAACTTAATCTCTCTAAATATGGGCCTACACATCAAAGATGACAGCTATTAAATATCTCCTTGAAGGACTGTAATGAGGAGCAATGACTTGGCCTACTACTTCAAAGCCCTATACAAATGCAAATTAGTAGTAATATTTATGTTGTGTAGGTAAGTAATATATGATGAATACAATCTTGACCCTCATGAGTTGTTTTTCTGGTGAAAGAATATTCTAGAATTTCAGGTAGACTTAACTCAGATTGCTAAAATTTTTCTTTCCCTAAAAATTTTATATAAAAAAAACTTTTATGGAGGGCTTCCCTGGTGGCACAAGGGGTTAAGACGCCACCTATGAAGCTGTCCGCAGCCACTGCAGCACGAGTTCGATCCCTGGCCAGGGAGTTGACCCACATGGTGCAGCAGACCTCTCCTATCTTGCCCGCTGCTCCCCTCAGCAGTGTATTTCAGTCAATCTGCCTGTTCTGTTCCCCGCTCTGTCTCTGGTGAATCCTCTCACCCCCCACACTTCTGGCCTGTACCCCAGTTCTTGTATGCATAAATAAAAAAAATAAAAAAAACTTTATGAAAGTTCCTAGGTTTCTTTATCATCTATAAAATTCAGTGTTTTATTGTTTTAAAAACCCTAAGTTTAATTTTGTCTTAAAACATACTTATCTGGGGGCCTCCCTGGTGGCACAAAGGGTTAAGCACTGTGGCACTATGAGGCAATCCGCATCCTCTGCAGCACAAGTTCAATCCCCGGCCGGCCAGGGAGAAACCCACATGGCATAGCAGACCTCTCCTGTCTCTCCCTCAGCAGTGTATTTCATTCAGTTTGCCTGTTCTGTTCCCCCACTTTGTCGCTGGGGGAACAGCGTAAAGGCCTGCAGCTATCCCCAAAAGGCCAACTAATAGACTCTTGAGATTGTTCAAAGGTTCCCAATTCAATACAATGTATTTTAAGAATGCCAGGAAAAAAAGGTAGCAAATTGTAAAAGCATGATTTAAAAAATAAAAAAAGACATAATTTAGATATTTGAAAAACCACCTTATCAGAAAAAAGAGGTACCAGAGATTTAAACATTTTTCAATAAATACTTCCCAACTTGGCACCCCTGTCATCCTTTCCTTCTAGGTCTTAGTTTCCTTGCCTGCTGCTTGTTCATTAGGTTATTGGACAAAATCCTTAGCCCAGTGCCTGGCACAAGGTAAGCGCTCAGTAACTCCAAGTGATGACTGTCTTATTCCCTAAACACTGTCTAGTAAGGGTTGGTGGGTTATATATTCCATTTTGAGATTTCTGTCCCACGAGAGAGGGGACTGAGGGCAATGGCATGAATAAAGTGAAAAGGAATTTGTTTTTATTCTTACATTTGAATAAGAAGCTCTGATCTGGAATTCACACAACTCAAAACAAATAAAAAACTACAATTCTCCACAGGATTCCTACACAACCTCATAGCTACTTGTGGCCTCACCAAATGGCCTGGATTCAGCAGGAGGTTCTCCTATACCTTGTTAAGAGTTCTGATTCTAAAACTAAGCCTCTCCACCCCCAATCTTCTTCATCTTCCCTCTTGCCCCCAGGGAGCAAGAATGTGGAAACTCAGGCTACCAGCAGAGGCCCATGTACAACCTGCATTTTCCCTGTGGCTTAAGTCCTAGTTTCTTTCGCTCAAAGGAAAAACCTCCCACAGTAGGAACAGGCAAGACAGGCCAGCTCTAGATAAACGTTCCCCAAAGCATTTCAGTCTCATGACTCCCTGCCTAAGTGACTCTGTCTCAGAGCTCCCCCTCTCCCCCTTCAGAGCAGGTTATCAAGACAGGATCTGACCCCAGTGTCACTGGTCAGAAGCAGGGAGCCGCTCCTCCCCAGGGTAGCTCTGAGGCTAAGGGTACAAAGCCTTAAATTAACCTGTGATTCTCAGGGCTGACTGCACAGTGATATTACCTGGGAATTTTTCAGACTACATCTGAAACTACTGAATAAAAATGTCAGGCAGTGGTCTCCCCAACGAATCCTAACTGCTTCAAAGCTCTGTGGATGTTTGAGACTCACTACACTGAAATCAGTCATGGCCCAAAGGCAGGACAGGCATTTAGGGAAAGCCAAAAGGACTTTCTGGCACCCCTGAATTTCCTCTAGCCTCCTAACTGTTACCAATCATTAAGCCTACTTTCCCACTCTGTCCCTCTTTCCAAGTTAGAGAGGTGGCATGACCCTGCCATACAGCACTAGACCTGGGAAGACCAGCATGCTGGGGACAGTCTGACAGCTGGATTGACCACAAATCTGTGACCTAAGTCACAAATTCAACTCCACTCCCAGAAAGTCAAATCAAAAAAAAAAAAAAAAAAATCAGTGATGATTCACACCATCTATAACCCACAGCCACCTATAGAGGAGTTCTCAAATATTTATTGAATGACTAAAGAACAGAAGCTTAAACTCCTAATCACGCTTCAATGATACAGAGTTAATTGTTTTTTAGAAGACCTTCTGTTGGGAATCAAATTATATAAGTAAATATAGCCAGTAACCAAAGGTCAGCAAGACAACAAAAGTTAACAAAGGGCATTCCCACTAACTCCACCAATTATAGAAATAAAAACTGAAAAGTCTTAGGGAATAGTTGTGTCTTAACATTGCTGACAGACACATGTTAAAAAAAAATGAGCAACAACAAATATTGGTAAGGATGTGGAGAAAAAGGAACTCTCCTGCACAGCTGGTGGGAGTGCAAACTGGTCCAACCACTATGGAGAGCTGTGTGGAGATTCCTCAACCTACTAAAATTGGAGCTTCTGTATGATCCAGCAATTCCACTCCTATGTATTTACCCAAAGGACACAAAAAAACATTAATTCAAAAAGGCAGCTGCACCCCTATGTTTATAGCAGCACTATTTACAATAGCTAAGCTATGGAAACAACCCAAATGCCCAAAAACAGATGACTGGATCAAGAAGATGTGGTACATATACACCATGGAATATTACTCAGCAATCAAAAAAGATAAACACATGCAATTTGCAGCAACATGGATGGCGCTGGAAGGGATCATGCTCAGCGAAATAAGCCAGAAAGAAAGAAAAATACCAGATGGTCTCACTCATAGCAGGAATTTAGAAAACCTAAATAAGGGACCAGGAAAATGAATAACTATAAGAAAGTAAAAATCAAAATCAACAAGCAACTATAAACGAGACACACACTACAGGGGGCAGAGAGGGGGAGAGAAGGGAATAGGATCAAAACAAGGGGGGTGGGAATTGTATGGGGACTATAACCAAGATGAAAATGCATACATTGTGCAAAAATGAAAAATGATGTAAAAAATATATAAAATTAAAAAAAAGAAGAAAAATAAAAAAGAAAATAAGCTAAAAATAAAAAACATTGCTGACAGGTTCTTGGAAAGTGTCAAAACCAATTTTAAGGGAAATAACAAAACCAATTTTTTAACTGTTATAAATAGGAGTTAAGTTCCTACAGCGTATTTCTGTTCCTAAAAACATCACCAAACACCTCAAATAACCATTCAAAAAACTTAATATTAAACAATTGGTATTTGTTCATTTATTTCCCAACCCACTTATTCCACTTCAGGGCCTCAGGTGGCCAGAGTCCATCCCAGCAGCTCAGATGACAGTGCGGAAACCATGCCTGGACAGGAAGCCTTTCCACCACGGGGCCCGTCACCCACACACTCACCGGGACAATTTAGACACACCCATGAACCGAACACTCACGTCTCTAGGCTATGGGGGGAACCGGCGTACCTGGAGAAGCCCACACAGACATGGGACAATGTGCAAAGTCAACAGTGGTCCCTGCCAGGAACCATGTGGTGGTGACTGTTCCTTTCTTATCATGAGACACTTTCAAGGGCCTGCTGTATTCAAATTCTACGGTGGTAAAAGTTGTGGCATGGTAGTAAATATGCATAGAATATGCCTGAAAATCTAGTCTCCCTCTGCTCCTCAGTAACAGAAACTTAGTTTGCTTAAGGTAGCTAAGCAACAGATAAACAACTTTCCCAGGTTTCCACCTTTGGATGGCCGTTTTGATGATCTTTGGCCAACATGATACAAGCAGAAGTCTCATCCAGTGCTCCCTGGAGTCTCAAGGGAAAGAGGCCATTCTTCTTGTGTCCCTGCTGCCCGGAGCCATCCTGAGCCCTGAGTGTGGGCTGGGAACAGAGAACTAGGAGGGCAGCCTACAAAGCTTGGAAGGTCCAACCAGATTTCCCTCATGGATGAGAAAAACATCTGAGTGATCTTTTACATTTCCCAAAACTATAATCCTAACGGATCAATGACCATTAACTGGGAAGTTTAGGGGATCTATTCAAAACAGCTTAAGGTTATAATCCTAAAATACATCTTTATCGATCCAAACGCGGGCACGCCGAGAAGTACACATGATAGTTACTATTTATCAAGCGCTTACTATATACCACTCCATATATTATCTCACTTAATCCTCGAAACATTCCTATGAAGTAGATATTATCACCCTTGAGTTACAGGGGATGTAAAAGAGTTTCTCTTTAATGGTATGCATAGAGCCAAAAAGCTGGTAACAGATGCTAAAATCCAAACCAAATTAGACTCTAAAGCCCATGTTCTTTCCACTGATCATGTTCAATTTACAAGGAAAATATCCAATACATGTAACCTGAACCTAGGTTCTAAAATTAGTAGCAAAGAGCAAACAGTTATGCTCTCACTGATAAGGCAAGTGTTTTTGGCTTTCAACAGTTTTTCCCCCCTTTTTTAAAGTTAAAAGCATTTTGTCAACATTCTATAAATACTATTAATATTAAGCTTTTCAATGAGATTTCAAATGATGTAACTACTCCATTGAATTGCTAGTTTGTTCTCGTTTAAAGCTACACAGGACTTTTCATGAATATGGCACCAAAAGCAAGGATGGAGGCCCCTGCTGCTCCCAAAAGCGAAGCCAAAGCAAAGCTTCGAAGGCCAAGAAAGCAGTGCTGAAAGGCATCCACAGCCACAAGAAAAGGATCCGCACGTCACCTACCTTCCAGAGGCCTAAGACACTGCAACTCTGAAGGCAACCCAAATGTCCTCGCAAGAGCACCCCAGGAGAAACGAGCTTGACCACTATGCCATCATCAAGTTCCCCCGGACCCCGAGTCAGCCATGAAAGAAGACACCACCACACTTGTGTTCATTGTGGATGTCAAGGTCAAAGCACCTGACCACACAGGCTGTGAAGACGCTGTATGCCTTTGATGTGGCCAAGGTCAGCACCCTGCCCAGACCTGATGGAGACAACAAGGCGCATGTTCGACTGGCTCCTGACTATGATGCTTTGGATGTTGCCAACAAATATGGAATCATATAAGCTGAGTGCAGCTGACTAATTCTAAATAGTCTTTTCACCAAAAGTAATATATAGTCAAAGCTACACAGAAAAGAATCATCAAGAAGTAACAAGTAGCAGTTGAGCGCTCGAAAGCTCTTTCGATCACAAACATGGCGTGCAGACCTCAGCAGTGTACAATTCTCTCAACTGTACCCAGTGCATGTATACAAAAAAAAAAAAAAAAAAAAAAAAAAGAAGTAACAAGTCAATTTCGTATTTTAGTCACATAAACACAAAACACACATGGGGCCATGAAGAGATTTTCTCTGCCTTGAAAAGGTGACTGAGTTCATCCAGCACATACCAACATAACATCTTATCCTCCAAATTGGGTACAATTGTTGATCAAGTCCCATAACCTGCAGGTGTAGGAACCAACACATCTCACGTGCCTCAGGTCTATTCCCGGGCAGCACTGTTAGTCCTGTATCCTGGGAACTCCCTCAATCCTGGCAAAATCTGGGGGGGTTGATCACGCAGATTACCAGATAAATGCAGAGTTAATGTCTTCAACGAAACATATTAAAATGTGGGCAATTCATACTAAACTGGATGTGAGCATTATCACAAAGGTGTGGTATCAAGGTATTTGGGTAGCTAAGTCAAAAGAATGATAAAGCACTATATAATACTGGTTACCCAAGAGAAAGTTGCTGAGAATATAAACATATCATTCTTCATGGGATGATATTTCATATGTGCACCAGTATTAACATTCACCCGATTTAAAAATGGGCTCCAAAGAGCACACCTTCACAATGACATTTATCTAATATAAAACTGAGACACTAAATGGGGGAAGAGAAAGCAATCAACACTCATCCAAGATTTTTAGGGTATTTCATCTCTGGGAAACATGGAAAAGGGCTAATTGTGATGTCTCAATTTGGGATAGCTGATAGTGCTAAAAACCTTTTTTAGAGTAGAAACAGGAAATCTCTTAAGTAGTGATAAGAGGGGTAGGACATAGGTACAAATTCTCTATGGTTCCTTTCAACCTGAATAATGTATGATTCAAGTCATCACTGTCTGCCCCCTTTATAGGTGAAGCCAAGTGAGACTAGAGAGTACTGTGACATTCCAAGGCTCCAGCTCTGGCTGGTGATGGAGGCTGGACTATATATTAGCCTTGCTCTCACTTTAATTCTGCCTACCCACTCATAACCTAAAGAACCTTTGGGCAGCATGGGAAGATACATGACATTTCACCTCATGTGGGGTATTTTACTTAGTGAGCTCATAAATAAATTGGCCTCAAGTTTTAAAAAAGGAAATTGAGGGACCTCCCTGGTGGCACAAGGGGCTAAGTCACAGCACTATGAAGCTAGCCGCAGCCACTGCAGCACAAGTTCGATCCCCAGCCAGGGAGGTGACCCACATGGCGCAGCAGACCTCTCCTGTCTCACCCACTGCTCCCCTCAGCAGTGTATTTCAGTCATCCACCTGTTCTATTCCCTAGTCTGTCTCTGATGAATCCTCTCACCCCCTGCACCTTTGGCCTATACCCCAGTTCTTGTATGCATAAATAAATCTTTTAAAAATAAATAAAAAGGAAATTGAGACCAGAAACTCTCTAAGGTATCATTAGGTATTTCAACCATACAATGCATACTAGTCTGAAAATCTATATATATATAGGGGGAGAGAGAGAGAGAGAATTTCTTTGCATGAATTCTATAAACAAGACAAAGGCATGAACAATGTGACTTGAAATGAGAACAAACATCTTCACAGTTTGTAGTTTGAAGAAACCTCAAAATGCAGAAAACAACTTTCAAAAGAAATTATCACTGTTGCCCAGTTGTCCTAAGCGTCAAGGTCTTGTGAACAATACAAACAAGCATCTGACCAATTAAAGAGTGCCCGTAATGATAGGAAGCTTGCTATTTCTTCATTCTGACAACTGTATTTTTGTAACAGAAATTACAAAAGAGCACACGTCTACAGGCATTTATTAGCTGGATCCTTCTAGGTTGTCGTCTTTCAATCATGATTTTCAGTTTATGCTGATCCATCTATATACCAGCCCTGTGCCTCCATCACTAATGGCACTGACCACTTATAGCCAACAGGTTTAAGGGTGCAATCCATGACTCTGATGCTTACCAAAGCTTGCTTATCCATACCCACCCTAGTGTGGCTGCCCTGGTACCCATCTACCAGAGACAGTAGTAATATAATCTGTCACAGGCCAGGGCTGCAGTGCAAGGGAGTTTAGGCAAATCACTAAATCTCCAAGCTTCTTGGTTTCCTGTTTTCCTCAATCTGTGGAATGGGATTAATATTTTTACATATTTCATGTCTATAAAATCAAAACAAATACATTTTAGAAATACTTGAAAAACAAATATATTTTAGAAATACTTTGTAAATACCAAAGTTATATTATTTAAAGCAGCTGAGCTGGCAAAAGGCAATGCTGACTTAACAAAAGTGGCCCCTGGGGTGATGTATGTATGTGTGTGTGTGTATATATATATATATATATATATATATACACACACACACACACATATATACACACATATATACACACACACACACACTATCCCAAAGGTCTGTTAATATTTCAAAACATAATAAATGGTTATTAAATTCAAAAGGCATGTCGAGCAAAACACTACAAATTATAGGTAAGTAGAATTCTTCCCTATTCTAGCAATTAGAATGGTCTATTACTTGAACCTTAAACCAGAAATCTCATGGATGATTTAATGTCAATTTTATACATGCCCTCATTGCTTTCGGGATAAAGGTCCTCATTAACTATTAATTATGTGCAGTTAATTTCCCCAATACTTTAATGAAAACACTGTTTGTATTACTTCAATCTAAAATGCCCAGATACACACAGCAGCCCCCAAAGTAATTATCTTATTTACCAAAAAAACCAAAAAAAGAGCAGAAAAGATTGGAAAACCCATCATTATCCACAGCTAACTACCACTAAAGAGCTGAATGAAACTACAAAATTAAAGGCCAACAGTACTTTTCCAAATTCAGACAAAATGTTTTCTAAAATCCTGTTTCCCAAACTCATAAATACCCAAAGTAATATAATACCCTTCAAAAAATGCACGAGGATGACTGTATTAACTAAAGCAAAACCAAAACCCTATGATGGAAGGCTTATATTGAAATGTGCTTCATGCAGTTATAACAGGACTAATATTAAGTTTAAACATTTTATAATTTGGAATTATGAGGGAAAGTAAAGGTATAAAAATACAGTAACTATTTTCATTTCTCTGAACTTACTGAAATTCTTGCAGCAGGCAAGTCCACAGACTACAAAGAAACAAAATTTTGAAAACTTCGTTTGATTTAAACAATTTTAATTGAAATCAATCTCGTAGATTTTTATTTCAAATATGGCCTGCTATGCCCTAATTTTCTCTAACAGAGCCAATTATTTTCTTGCAACAAAATGACCATTGTACGATATAGGTAATATTTTTAAAGATTACATAACTTCTTTCCAAACGATGTCCAGGTCTGAAGCGAAAACAAAACCACTGTAACTGAAAATATAGAACAACTTGCAGTAAAGGCAAGGATAGGAACCACAGGAGTTTTCAAAGGCTAACTTCTCCAGGTTCAACTGCGGAAGCTTATTTGTCTCAACTCCCAGGACCACCACAGCGATTTTTATCCATGGAGAATAAAATCTGTCTGAACACCGAAACGCCTACACTAAATTCCCATTGAGGAAACAACCAGAGGACAGAAAACTCAAGAAAGCTCCAGCTTCCACCACCCCGGTCCCACCTTGCTCCATTCTTTTCTTCATTTCCATTCAGTGGTTAACTTTCTGATAAAAAGGGAAAAACCTGTTGGATGGAGTTTTTAGAAAATAAATCCTATAGATGAAGCAGAAATAAGTTGCTGTAAGTTGTCCACCCATTCATTTATATACAACCAAAAGAAGAAACACCCACATGTATTCCGATCAGTGAAGATGCACAACCTGGTGGTTTGCAGAGAAGATGGGATCTTAAATCAGACGACTAATCTCCCAAAGGGGAGGGAAAAAAAGAATGGGGCTCTTCACCCCAAAGCTTCAGAGGCGCGGGCTCCTCAGCTCGAGAGGTGCAGACATCCAAGCCAGCACTCCGGTTCCCGGTGCAGCATCTCCAGGCTGAGGCGGGGCTTGGGACCAACAACAACACACTCCCCCCACCCCCCGCCTGCCCCCCCACTCCGCTGCCCCCACCCACCCCCCCACGCAGCCCGCAGCCTCCAGCCGCCCGGGGCAGGAGGGAACTGGCTGCTCCGCCCAGACACGGATGGAGGAGAAGCTCCAGAGCCCCGCGAGGAAGCTGCCCCCTCCCCCCTCGGGAGAGGTCCGGGAGGGGCGCGCCGGCCCCTGAGAGCGGGCCACGGGCTCACCTCTCTTGGGGGGCGGCGGGCGCGCGCCACAGCCGGGGCGCCCGGGGCGCCCGGGCTGCGGTGGGGCGGCGCCCAGGGGGCGGGTTCCTCCACCCCCTGCCCCGCCGCGCCGGCCCCGCGGGGCGCGCCAGGAGCTGCAGGCAGCGCCTCAGCGCCCTCCGCTTCGACATTCTCCGGCCCACAGTCGCCAGGGTCACTCCGCGTTACCGGGTCACTCATTGTGACCTTGGCGTTTGGCCCCCATCCAGGCTTTCCCAAGATGGCCGCCCCCGCGGACCCCGCTGCCGGGGCCATCTTGGTGAAAGAGGCGCCGTGGGCCCGGCCTGCGCCTCGAGCACGCGCTGCTGGAACCCTCGGGACGCTCGTTGGCCTGAAACTGAGGTCGCTGGAGCACTTTCTAGACACTAAAACTGAACGGGAGCCGCGGCCTCTGGCATTCTGAGCGAGTGTGGTAGACAAGCACGCGGGAGCGGCGCCCGGGAGCCAAGAAACACCGCTGTAATTTGAAGGATGTACAGTGGGCATTGGCTATTCATGGTAGCACTGCCTTGTCAGTGTGCTCATTAACTGGAAATGATGTCAGCCTCCAGCACACACAGTTCTCATAAATTTGCTTTTAAAAATCTCAGGATGACAAAGAACTGTGACTGAATCACTTCCAGGATTTTCTTTATAAACTGCAGCATGAAATTAGCTGTTTGAAGAAATATTTTATATATACACAAGTCAAAATAGAAATTCAACACTGGGTGGGTGGGCAAAAAAAGTCCTCTGGGTTGTCCATGAGCCAGAAAGAAAAGCTTTCCTGGGTTGCGGATGGGGGGGGTTGTGCGTGTTGGGGTGTGTGTATAGGGCTGGGGGTGCTTGTTAAATTGGCAAAAAAAGGGGGAAAAGCCACATAGGACCCAAATGCTGATAGGACTGCTGAGAAATGCAAACTATTACAAACTGAAAGTGAAAGTGTTATAGAGCAACCCCGATATTAAACGGGTTCCACTGGAGTTCCCAGTGTCTTTGGCTTTGACCTGGGGTGGGGGTGGAGTCCACAAAGCCTATATGGAATTTGCTTTGGGACATCCTTTTCCCCCTAACAAAAGTGCTGGTGTGATCCTGCAGGAATGTAAAGAACATTGTCAGGTGCAGACCTGAACCCCTCAGGCTAGCTTGCAATTGCTAAATCTTACTGACGTAAATGTGTTTAAAAAACTGCTTGCAGGCCTTCCCGGTGGTGCAAGGGGTTAAGATGCAACCTATGATGCTATCCGCAGCCATTGCAGCATGAGTTCGATCCGAGGCCAGGGAGGTGACCCACCTGGCGCAGCAGACCTCTCCCGACTCGCTGGCTGCTCCCCTCTGCAGTGTATTTCAGTCAGTCTGCCTGTTCTGCTCCCCACTCTCTCTGGTGAATCCTCTCACCCCCCATACCTCTGGTCTGTACCCGAGTTCTTGTATGCATAAAAATAAATTAAAAAAAAAAAAAACACAACTGCTTGCGCCTAGGTGGGACTCTACTGAAAAGGAACCTGGTATGGAACAGAAAAACAAACCAAACAATACAAAAACAGAAAAAGCCCGTAAAAGAAATAGAGCTACAAATCCAAAAGGTGAGTTGAAATTACTGCTTAGAAATTCTTCACAGTGCTCTTGGCTAAGAAGGCATCTTAAGAGAGATGATTTTTTGCTCCCCTAACCAATTCTTTATTATGAATATACAGAAAATAGATATGCCTTTTTGTTAAACTATTTGAATAAGTTGCAGACATCAAAACACTTCATTTCTAAACACTTCAGCCTGCCTCTCCTTACAATGACGATCTCATCAGAATCACAACGCCTTCATCACACTAAGCTGACAACCCCCTGATATCATTTAATATTTAGTCCATATTAAAGTATCTATGATTGTTTCAAGAATGTCTTTTATAGCAGGGTTAGTGGGGGTTACCCCCCACCCCACCCTGAAGGGAAAAAAGCCTAGTATCTAGTGAAGTAGTATCTATGAAGCCTAGTATCTAGGCTCATGTATTTGCTTATTATGATTAAATATAACACAACTTGAAATGTTCACTTGCTATTTCTTCTACACATACAGATATTCCAAAGAAACAAATTTCCACAGGGTGTTTTTCATTGAGAGCTGCACACTAGATAAGCACATCTCAATAGACCAGCACAGGCTAGGAGGAATGAACAGTATTTTAACACAATATTGAGACTACAATTTAAGTTGTGTTAAATTATAATATTGGGCCTCCCTGGTGGCACAAGGGGTTAAGCACAGCACTATGAAGCAATCCGCAGCTTTGGCAGCACAAGTTCCATCCCCCTGCCGACCAGGAAGCATCCCACATGGCATGGCAGACCTCTCCTGTCTCACCTGCTGCTCCGCTCAGCAGTGTATTTTAATCAGTCTGCCTGTTCTGCTCCGCACTCTGTCTCTGGGGAATCCTCTCAACCCCCTGCACCTCTGGCCTATACCCCAGATCTTGTATGCATAAATAAATAAATCTTTTTAAAAATTGTAATATTTATGCTTTCTTAACTCCTGGAATACTATATAAACTTTATGGATTGTGTTTGAACCCCTGTTCAACTGGACCTCCAAAGTTTAATGTTTGGGTTTTCTCTAGACAGTGAAGAATTATAGAGTATGAAATTTTTATCTCACACCAGGCAAAACCTCTCACCTGCCCTGCTTCACAGTACAAAACAAGGTAAACACTGCACTCTCTGCATTTTACCCATGGTTTAATTTTAGATCCTGACCTGTTTCCCTAAAAGTGGCTGGTGGCCCATGTAACTTTTTTTTCTGGAGACTAGTATTAAATATTTTAATACTTTAACAAATTGCAAAATGCTACTTCTGGGAAGTTAAATATAAAGCAATTTCAGCATATTACTAAATCTTAAGTAATTCATCTTGAAAGTGCGTTCTGTAATCAATATTGCCTTTCACCTTCTAGCTCCATGTTGAAAGGCATAGAGGACTAGTTTCTAGATGTCTTTAATTCAGTGCATATTTATAGTGACAGCTGTTGAATTCAGTGTTCACCTCCAATCCAATCAAAGATTGTTTTCTTGATCATAACAATCTATAGATAACTCAAATAGCACTGAGAATGATCTCACTCATGCAGCTAAATTTTAATCTGTGCTCTGTCATTAACTAATTCTTTGACCCTGGTAAATACCCCTGCCTACCTTCCTAGTCCTCTCACACTGTACCTTGCAAAATGACTTAGTTTCTAGGGCCACTTATAGTTGTAACATTCAGTAACCCTATAAAAAAGATTTTATCTGCATTTCTGAGCTGGAGCAGGAAAAGACAAGACACAGTATAAAGTTAAGGACAAGGACTGTGTTCTACCTGAAAGAAAGGGATTTAAGTTCTTGAAACCTTCCCTTATTTTAAATCAGAATTAGTAGCAAAGGAAATTCTTTGAGTCAGGTGATATCACTTTGGAAGCAGGGACTCCCCAAGCAGTTGGCATACACCAACCCAATGGATATGCAAGAAAATATAAATTGTTTTTAATCTCATCTTTCTGAGTTTCATAGTGAGTATATACCAGCACAGCAGCATGTAACAGTTATAAATGAGGAATATTTATATGGCAGTCACAATTTTTTTAAGAATTGGACACCACTATATATCTCCAAACTAGAGGATGGCATTAGTTACTGAAGAGGCAGCTGATGCAAGGAAATCAGTAAAAATTAAGCCCATCTACTTGAGAGAAATTTCATATACTGTAGTTATAAGAACATACTTTGATTTTTATCAGAAGACTGAAGGTATTAGCATCAAAATGTGAAATCTAAGCCCCTGGTAGTTAAACTCAGTGATTAATACTGATTGGTTTGATTTTATAAATAGAAAACGCTTTCTGAAACAGTTAGAATCCCCATGTGGATTAACAGCTGCCAAAATATAGGGGATAATTTCAAAGGTGGAATGATCAGTTGACCATTGTTACTGTCTATTCTACCTGGAAAATTCTGTACCTCCCAGAATAGCACTGAGAAAATACTCATTAGCATGCTGCTTTTTAATTATAAAACTTTAGGCTATGTGTGTGGGGTATGTGTGTGTACGTGCGTGTGTACCCCTATGCATGTGCTAAAGTAACCAGTAATTATTAGACTTCAGTTTTTAATCCAAATGTTAATTAGATTATCACAAGAAATCCATTGAAAAATTAACCTGGACCTGGAAATGGGAAATGCCACTGTGGGAGGAGGGAAAAGCAGGCATCAGAGAAGAGCCTTTACTAGGATTTGTTCAGCTTAGTATTAGCCTGTTAAATAAATTTCATTGAACTCAGGCATAATGACTGGTTGTGTGCTTCCTGGGTCTCATTGGTTAAGGGACTTGCTGTGTCAGAGTTAGATAAAGGAGGTGGCTGGGTGTGGACTCTGAAGTGGTTGGTTTGCATAAAATAGTGTTCCGAAGCAAGGGGTTGACTCTCTATGAAGTCTATCCCTGGACAGGAGTCTCTCTCCAATCACAGGGACCCCAAAGAGGCTCCAAAAAATTCTAGTACACAGAAGATCAAAAATATGCAGTAGTGGGCCTCCCTGGTTGTATAAGGGGTTAAAGTGCAACCTATGAAGCAATCCAAAGCCACTGCAGCACAAGTTCAATCCCCAGCCAGGTAGCAATCTACATGGCACAGCAGACCTCTCCTGACTTGCCTGCCCACTGCTCCCCTCAGCAGTGTACTTCGGTCAGTCTGCCTGTTCTGTTCCCCACTCTGTCTCTGGTGAATCCTCTCACCTCCCCACCCCCCGCACTTTCTGGCCTGTACCCCAGCTCTTGTATGCATAAATAAATCTTTAAAAAAAAAAAACAAAACACAGTAGTTAACATGGACTTCAAACATCAAGATTTCCCTTTGAATGGAAGAAAACAAGGTTGTAGCCAGGAGACACTGATGCTTAAGGTCATCTGCTATTTCTTGATCTGGGAGGTGGGTAACAAAGGGCTCCCAGTTAGTTTTGTTTTTTTTTTTTTTTAAATAGAGGCATTTTTTTTAATTTATTTGTTTGTTTTGTTTACACATGCACTGGGTACAGTCAGAAGCGCGGGAGGGTGAGAGAATTCACCAGAGCCAGAGCGGGGAGCAGAGCAGGCAGAAGGACCGAAGTACACTGCTGAGGGGAGCAGCGGGCGGCAGGAGAGGTCTGCGCGCCATGTGGGACCCTCCTCGGGTGGCCGGGAGCAGCCGGGGAATCGAACGGGCACTGCAGAGGCCGCGGGCAGCTTCGCAACCCAGCGCTCAACCACTGCGCCACCGGGGAGGCCCTCCCAGTTAGTTTTTATCAGTACACACGCACTGTCACATACAAAGTCTTGTGAAGTAGAGCAGCCTAGTTCTAGCAGCCTAGATCCAGGTAGGCCCTAAATGTAATTGCAAGGGTCCTTGTAAGAGGGCGCCAAAAAGGTCAAAGAGAACAAGGTGATGTGACAGTTGCAGCCAACATTGGAATGATATAGCCAAGGAGTGTGGGCAGCTTCTAGAAGGAACCAGTCTTGCCCAATGACTTCATTTTAAGCCGGTGAAACAGATTTTAGCCGGTGGCCCCCAAAATTCTAATAAATGTGTTGGTTTAACCCACCAAGTTTATGGTAATTTGTTACAGCAGCATAGAAAATGAATAGTCTCCTTTAAGCAGTCTGTGACATCTGATGGCAATATATGTATCTGACTAGTTGAATATAATCCTAATGAGTAGACACAGGACTATGGATCTAAACTGCATGCAGTGACTTTGGGTAAGAGGCCCAATTTCCAGGCTTTATAGGAAAAAGTCTCCCTCACTGGTGACTTCAGAGAAAGGAGCAAAGATCTATTGCTAGGAAAGATTCCTTACAGTCCAATGGTAACCACTCAATCTCCCAGTGCCTCTATGAGATTAACCTACCTGATCTCTAAGATCTCTTCCAATTATAATGTTCAAAACTGTAGCAACATATATTTTATCTTTGAATTTCATTCCTGTGTTGCCACTGTCACTATCTCTCTCCAGAGTCCCTGTTCACCATGTGCACATCCACTGCATGCACATCTGAGCCTGTGCACATGTATATTCATCTGCTGCAAGTTTTCCTCCCAACCCTTATTTTCTTAGTACCCAGGCTTGTTTTTCAACACTCAAATCAACAATCATCGCCTTTGAGAAGCTCTCTCACCTTCATAAAACAGAATGCTCATCTCTGCGTTGGTGCTTTCAGAGAGCATTCAAGCAGTTATCAAATTATATAGTCAGCATTTGTTGCCATTTCTGTTTCCCAGACCAGAATATGGGCTACTCTGTCCAAGCCATAGTCATACATCTCGTACCACTTCCGTGTTTGGCACATGGGAGACACTCCTGTTATGTATGGACTGAGTAAGCAGATGAATGATTATTTCCTATCTTCTGAATAGCCCACTGGGGGCCCGGCAGGGGTGGGGAGTGGAGAGGAGGGAGGGTAACGTACAAAAGGACAGGAAATTCATGGTTCTGCAGGACATCTAGAGCCCTGGAGAAAAAGAGAAAGCTGATTTGTGAGATGATTTAATTCAAGGCTCTCCTCAGATACTCATTGTACATGCAATTTAGCAGTTCGCTTGACCTTGCTTCAAAGTCAGTTTCTGAGTGAGTTAACAGTAGGAGCTACCTCGCACAGCAATCTGCTGATTAGAAGCTCTTAACTGGGGCGGATGGCAGGCAGCCACACACGATTTGTCAGCTCTGCATCCTTGCATGCCTCTAGACAGAGGCTACAAATTGAGAATTTTATGGTAGATAGTTAACACTTCTGTCCTTACAGATGATTCTGAGTAACAACTCATAAAACTATATTCGGCTTCCCTTCTTAGGCATAAAAAATACCTCCCCCCTCACTCCTTGAGCACCCCAGATATATCTTCCACTCTCTTCATACAAAGTACAAAGGACAAACCTACTCAGAAGGCCTCTTTTAGGTGGAAATGAGGTTATCATTTCATATGCCCAGAAAACCTATGAAATCAGGCTTTTCACAATACAGACTGATGTTAATTTACAATGTATCTTTGTGCATCATTCTTTATGATGTGGTAATCTTTTTTTTTTTTTTTTTTGCTATTTTATACTATATGCCTACATTGGTTTAGAATTTTACCTTTGAGATTCACCCTTTATTTAAGGTACCACTTATTGTGCATTTTTCTTGTGCTGGAGACAATGCTAAGTGCTGTGCAGTTCTTATTTAATCCTCATAGCAAAAGCAGGCACTAAGCATTATTATGCCCTTTTTACAAAGGAGAAAGCTGAGATTTAGAAAAGGTGATTAACTTTTTGGAGGGCACATCACTAGTGAAAGTAGAGACAAGAGTCAGGCCTGTCAGATGGAGAAATCCAGTAATTAGACCATCCTCCTACTTGCTTATAACAAAGCTGCTGTGATATTCTATCACTTATGAAATACCACTCAGTAAACTAACAATAGCCTATGGGGTGATGAAAAACGAAATCCCTATTTCCAAAATCAAAATTTCCACAATTTCCACTGTGAAGCAAAGGCACCACCATCTGTGCTATGCACTCACCAGCTGGGTGGGTTGAGCTGTGTACTGCCTGTGCTGTTGCCCCAGCCTTACATAAGAGCTGGCGGTTAACCTTCCTGTAAAACTACTCTCTCTTTAAAAAAAAAAAAAAAAAGATGTGTTTATGTATAGAAGAACTGGAGTGTAGGCCAGAGGTGTGGGGGGGTGAGAAGATTCATCAGAGAGAGCAGGGAACAGGCAGATCTACTGAAATACACTGCTGAGGGGAGCAGCAGGTGAGATAGGAGAGGTCTGCTGCTCCATGTGGGTCACCTCCCTGGCTGGGGATCAAACTCAGGCTGCAGCAGTTATAGTGCTCAGACTTAACCACTAGGCCACCAGGGAGGCCATCTCTTAATTCTTGAGGATAGAGAGAGTAAAGCTAAAGCCTGAAGGTCTTCATATATTAATCTGGGCCAAAGGTAAAAGGTTTAACACATGTAAATGTATACTGAAGAAATGAGCAGAAAGAGAATGTTTTGCAGATATTCAAGTTAACCTATGACTTCCATCATGTCCTGTGTCATCCTTAAAGTGAAGCTTTGTGGAGACCTCCCTGGTGGCGCAAGAGGTTAAGATACAACCTATGAAGCTATCGGCAGCCACTGCAGCACAAGTTCCATCCCAGGCCAGGGAGCTGACCCACATGGCACAGCAGACCTCTCCTGTCTCACCCTCTGCTCCCCTCAGCAGCGTATTTCAGTAGATCTGCCTGTTCTGCTCCCCACTCTGTCTCTGGTGAATCCTCTCACCCCTGTACCTCTGGCCTACACCCCAGCTCTTGTATGCATAAATAAAATAAATCTTTAAAAAAATAAAACTTTGTAGATTAATTTATTCTACTTTTTTTTGGTTAATCAAGAACTATATAGTATCTTACAACCTGGATCTTCTGTGGAAGGAAAAGGACTTGGAACAGACTTCCAAACAATCTTAATGAGCTGAGGTTTTACAAAATGTTCCAGTTTTGCAAGGACAGTCTGAGATTCATTCTTGGGTTGATCTTGATCCCTATAAGAAGTTACTCAACTCCCTGAAAACTGGTCCAACCATTATGGAAAGCTGTGTGGAGAATTCCTCAACCTGCTAAAGATGGAGCTTCCATAGGATCCAGCAATTCCACTCCTAGGTATTTACCCAAAGGACACAGAAACAGTAATTCAAAAGGGCACCTGCACCCCTATGTTTATAGCAGTGCTATTTACAATAGCTAAGCTATGGAAACAACCCAAATGCCCAAAACAGATCACTGGATCAAGAAGATGTGGTACATATACACAATGGAATATTACTCAGCTATCAAAAAAGGTAAACTCATGCAATTTGCAGCAACATAGATGGAGCTGGAAGGGATCATGCTCAGTGAAATAAGCCAGAAAGAAAAAGAAAAATATCAGATGGTCTCACTCATAGCAGGAATCTAGAAAACCTAAATAAGGGACCAGGAAAAAGACTAATTATAATAAAGTAAAAATCTAAATCAATAAGCAACTATAAACTGGAGATACTCTACCGGTTGGGGGGGTGGGGTTAGGAGGGATTATGGTCAAAGTAAGGGGGGTGGGAATTGTATGGGGACTATAACCAAGATGAAAAGGCATACACATGCAAAAATGAAAAATGATGTAAAAAATATATAAAATAAAATTTAAAAAAAGGAAGTTACTCAACTCCCAAAGTATAAGAATCATAGACTTCAGTGGTTTCTCAGACCTCTGTAGATAAACCCAGCTACTTGTTTAAAATACAGATAGAGGGCCTCCCCGGTGGCGCAGCGGTTGAGCGCTGGGTTGCGAAGCTGCCTGCAGCCTCTGCAGCGCCGGTTCGATCCCCGGCTGCTCCCCGGCCACCGGAGGAGGGTCCCACATGGCGCGCAGACCTCTCCTGCCGCACGCTGCTCCCCTCAGCAGTGTACTTCGGTCCTTCTGCCTGCTCTGCTCCCCGCTCTGGCTCTGGTGAATTCTCTCACCCTCCCGCGCTTCTGACTGTACCCAGTGCTTGTATAAATAAATAAATAAATAAATAAATAAATAAATCTTAAAAAAAAAAAAATAAAATAAAATAAAATAAAATACAGATAGATGGGCATCACCCAGGAGAAGTCTCAATAATAACAGCAACAATACTTACATAGAATATATACTATGTTCCAGGCATGGTAGTAAGTACTTTATATTTACTCATAACCCTTTCAGTAAACATTATTTACCACCATCTAGCTATGATGAAAGTGAGGCACAGAGAGATCAAGGACCTCGCCCAAGGTGACAGACAATAGCCTGGATTCAGAGTTTGTACTTTTAACCCCTTTACTATGTTCCCTACAATTTGTATTTTAACATATTTTCCAGGTGGTTCTGGTATGCAGCAAGGCTTGCAATCCCAGATCACCCTCCGCAGATACATAAATATTTCTTTCTTACAGCAGTCTCTGGGTTGGGAACCAATCACCTGAGGACAGCATATGTTTCATTTTCCTGTCAATACATACTGCAGTGTCTGCTCCATGGATACTAAATAAGATCCTAGGAAGAAACATATCAGAGGAAAGGAAGCAGACTAAGGAGTCAATAAGGTATTAAGCTGGGTTGGTTCATATGACTTGGAAGAGCGGTTTGTGTGCTTCTCTTCCCAAACCTGTGTTTAATGATGTTGGTAGCTTGAAATCTACCTTGATGGGTGAATTTATGCTGCAGAATCCACACATCAGCAAACGCTACCAATCAGGACTTCTTTCCCCCAGAGAACCAGTAGTTAAACATTGACCAGGCACACCACTAGATTTATGGCATAATTTGCAGCTCAACCTCCTATTGACTACTCCATCTCAAGTTACTCTTTAAACTCTGCAAGCCTGTTTGTCATTTATAAAAACTGGAAGGAATGACAATTGTGGAAATCAAATGAGATAAGAAATGTGGAAGCATCTGGTGCAGTGTTGAAGAAATGAATAAAGAATAGGCACTTTATAAATAATGTTCTCTTTTTTTTTTTCTCCATTTCCCAGTGCACCAGACCATTAAAGACATCAATCATATTTCTCCTTGCCTTTTTTTCCCCAAGCTAAAACTCCTTTCAATCATCACTCATTTGTTGGTGTTTTCAAACTGTTTTTCCTGTTTTGAGATATGTCACACACACACCACAAATTAAGTTCCCTTGGGGAGTATTTCCATTGAGCTCCAAGGCCCCAGTGTGCCTCACCTGTGCCGGCAGTGCGTCAGCTGCACAGCCCGCAGCTCTCTCCTTTCACCACCTCTGGTCTGCCTCCAGCCCTGGGCCTACAGACACCCCCTCATTACTGGGTCAGAGCCCAAGTGCAGTCTTTGCTCTACAGCAAAGCAGCAAGACCACTCCCATCACGAATGATTATCTTCCACAAGAACCACAAACGGTTACGTAGACCACAGAGGCCATGTAGTCCTCGAGAATTTTGGTGAAATTGCCATTTAGTTGTTTTACTCCCACTCCATCAGACTCGGGTATTAATTTGCAGGAGAGGGTTTTCCTGAAACAGGAAATCAAACGACAAATGTGACTTTTGCCCAGATCTCTCCTTCCTTCAACACTAAGGCTTTGTTACCAGGCTCAGATTAGCTGCCATGCTCTTCCTTTTCTACTGATAAAAACTTTATGACCTTAACATTCAGCAGAGGTTGTTTATGTGCTGCTGCTCCTAAGAGCAAATAAATTGAAGCCAACTGTGCTATCTGGTAAAGAATAAATGTGCCCGTGGAGTACAAGAAGGATTGCTGGCTAGGGGTCAGGCTGACCTCAACTTATCTCCGACTTTATTTCATCATTTATAAAACAGATCTTTACCCATCTTGTTTTGAAGCTAGTGACAGTGTGTAAATTTCTAGCTCATTGTCTGACACATATTAGGTGCTCAGTTCAGACATTGCTTTTTTATTAATATCCAGTTCTAGCTAGTCCCCAACTACTTCATTCGTCCTTTCATTTGTTCGCTAGCACCAGGCACCCACTCCCCACTGGGCAGCATTCAGGCCTCTCTTGACCGCAGGTCACTGCACCCCAGATGCTGGTTTTCCTGCCCTCTTGCTTCTGCTTTGGCGTCTGGGCCTCTGTCCTGTCCCATGGGCCTAAGTCTTGGGGCTCTTGCCAGCACCAAGTCCCTCTCTTTGGAAGCTTCTTGTTAAACCTCCCAATTTCCTCCCACCTACAGGCCTTCCTCCACAAGGACAACTAAGGACAACATCCCTACTCCTGAGATGAGTGCAATCATGCGGCCTACCACCAGCCAACAAGCCTCTCTAATTCCACTGGCTGGTTTCCAAGTATCACCTGGCCTTTCAGGACTTGTCCTTCACAGGTTGGGATATTCCAGTTACTTGGAGCTACATGTCCTATCATCTGGCTTGAGAAGTTCATGCTATCTCTGAACTGCTCCTCTCTCTTTTTTTTTTTTTTTAAAGATTTATTTTTTATAGAAGAATCAGGGTACAGGTCAGATGTGTGGGAGGATGAGAGGATTCACTGGAGACAGAGCAGGGAACAGAACAGGCAGAATGAAGAAATACACTGCTGAGGGGAACACCAGGCGAGACAGGAGAGGTCTGCTTTGTCATGTAGGATTCTCACCGGCCAGCCGGGATCGAACCCGCACTGCAGAGGCTGCGGACAGCTTCACAGTGCGGCGCTCAACAGCCTGTGCCACCAGGGAGGCCCCTTTCTCTCTCTTTTTAATTAATTTTTTAAATTGAGGTAGTGTTGGTTTACAATGTGTTTGTATTTTGGGAGTAGGGGACTTCCAGGTTCATGTGCTATTACCATAGTACACACTGCATCAAAGCACCTTCATTCACTGCCATAGTGCACTGTGCTTCCATTCACATAGTACCTATTCTCTAAATACCCCAACCTAGTTTTTTTTTTTAATATTTATTTGTGCATACAAGAACTGGGGTACAGGCCAGAGATGCAGGGGGTGAGAGGATTCACCAGAGTGGGGAACAGAACAGGCAGATCGACTGAAATACACTGCTGAGGGGAGCAGTGGGCAAGGCAGGAGAGGTCTGCCTCGCCATGTGGGTAGCTCCCTGGATGGCTAGAGATTGAACTCATGCTGCAGAGGCTGCAGATTGCTTCGTAGTATGGTGCTTAACCCCATGCGCCACCAGGGAGGCCCACCCAACCTAGTTTTGATGTCTGATTGATGAGTGTTATTATTCCTCCAGCCTATTTATTATTGGTAGACTCATCAGGATAGTAAAGCTGCTGTACTGAATTCTTAACAGAGTCATATTGAGGTATGTAAGATTAGCTTAGCCTTTGACCTTTTAATCAAACCCACAAATCATGTATAAAGTTTTCTAGGGATTTAGGTGATCAGTTTTTCCATGCAGCTTTAAATTAATGTGAAAAATTAATGTGGCACAGGGGCTAAAGTCTCAGTGCTATCAAGCTTTCACCAGCCACTGCAATGTAAGTTCGATCCCTGCCAGGGAGCTAACTCACATGGCTCAGCAGACCTCTCCTGTCTTCGCCTGCTGCTCTGCTCAGCAGTGTATTTCAGTAGATTTGGTCTGCTCCCCACTCTAACTCTGGTGCACCCCCTGCACCTCTGGCCTACACCCCAGTTCTTGTATGCATAAATAAATAAAGAGCTGGGAATAAATAAAGAGCATTAATGATTCACTGAAGACAGGTCAGTGGTAGATTAATGTGGTATCGCTAATTTTTATAAACACAGCTGTCTGTTGTTGGTTCTATCTGGGAGTAAAAAATAAGCAGTGTGGATAGCTGGTACTGTTTTGTCAACATTAACCTGGAGGTGATACCAAACTTATACTCTGGAAATCATTGGGCTTGGTCACTCTTTCCTCCTGATAAGGCATGTGGGGAAATTTTGATCACTTTGTTGCTATAAAGAGTTGCTCTTCTGACTCTTCTACCTCCCTATTGTCAATGACCTAAATTGAAAAAAGACAACTAAGGACATTTTATATGATACAATGATACATATTCACTCTAGAAACTTCAGTAAACTATAAAGAAGCAGATAAAAATCACCATCCAGCCTATCATCTAGAAATAAGCACTGCTAACATTTTGTGCTCATCATACTTATTTAAAAATAACTTTACATAGGCGGGTTCAATATGGTGGCATAGGAAGAAGCTACTCACCTCCTTCCCCTGACAACACATCACAACTACATATAGATGAATCTACCCAGCAGCAGACCTAAAATCTTGGCAAACAGAGCTTCTACAACAAAGGCAGAACTTCTAAAAAGGCAGAACTGGATGGATAGGAGAAAGATATGCACATGCCAAGGAAGAAACCCCACTTCAAGGGCAGTGAGGTGCAATGGAGCAGAGAACTGAGGGGCAGAACCTTCCCCTGGAAAGGGGGGAAGGGTTGTGTCCATCATCTGGCACCCCAACCCTATGATCCAGCAGAGCTGAGACCCTGGAACCCTTGCACAGAGGGAAATAAGCACCGAAAAAAAAAAAAAATCAAAAAGAGCAGACTAAGAACTAACTTAGGTGATTATGGAAGTTCATTGGCCCTGGGGCCCAACACAATAACACCAATCTGAATAGTGCCCGACCCATAGCTGAAGGAATCCCAAGTACCATCCTACAGCACCTACTCAAGGAGTAGGAAACTTCTGGGATTACCCTTGGGTAAGAATCACCTTGCTAATGCCAGTGTTGGTAGGTGCCACCTTGTAACTCATTCTTCATACTTTTATACCCTGAGGGTGGATCCCTGATGAGAATTGCAGTCACCCCTGGAAGTAGCAGAGCTAGTTGAGAGCTAAGACACAGCAATCAAGAAGGTCTACCCTTAGCAAACAAACAGACTCACTCAGACCTTGCCAGCCCCCAAGCAGGTCGCACTACTATAGCCAGCAGCTGCCCCATGTACCTCCTGCAACTTGGCCAGGTAGCAAATTGGCCACACCTCCAGCAGCCTAGTCAGCCTGGCACCAGGCACCATATTTCCAGACTTCAAACTATACCACAAATCGGGCCTCCCCGGTGGTACAGCGGTTGAGCGCTGGAATGCGAAGCTGCCTGCAGCCTCTGTAGCGCCGGTTTGATTCCTGGCTGCTCCCCGGCCACCAGAGGAGGGTCCCACATGCCGCCCGCTGCTCCCCTCAGCAGTGTACTTCGGTCCTTCTGCCTGCTCTGCTCCCCGCTCTGGCTCTGGTGAATTCTCTCACCCTCCCGTGCTTCTGACTGTGGGACCTAGTGCTTGTATAAATAAATAAATAAATAAATCTCTTAAAAATAAATAAAATAAAAAATAAAAAACTATACCACAAATCTATAATCATAGAAATAGTATGGTATTGGAACAAAAATAGACACAGAGACCAATGGGATAGAATTGAGAGCCTAGAAATAAACCCGCACTTATATGGACAGTTAATCTATAACAAAAGAGTCAAGAGTATACTTTAGAAAAATGAAATTCTCTTCAACAACTGGTGCTGGGAAAAGTGGCCAGCCACATGCAGAAAAATAAAACCAGACCACTTATGTCAGACACAAAAATTAACTCAACAGTGGATTAAAGACTTGTATGCAATACCAGAAACTAAAATAGGGCCTCCCTGGTGGTGCAGGGATTAAAGACACAGTGCTGTCAAGCTATTGCCAGCTATTGCAGCATAAGTTCGATCCCTGGCCATTGAGCTGACCCACATGGCACAGAAGAACTCTCCTGTCTCTCCTGTTGCTCTCCTCAGCAGTGTATTTCAGTCAATCCGCCTCTTCTCTCCCCACTCTGTCTCTGGTGAATCCTCTAACCCTCTACCTCCCCACACCTCTGGCCTGTACCCCAGCTCTTGTATGCATAAATAAAAACTGTAAAAAAAAATATATACACACACACACACACACAGAAAAAAGCACAGGGAAACGCTTCACAACATTGACTTCAGTGATTTCTTTGGGGGCTTTTCTCTAGTGGCAAGGGAAACAAAAGCAAAAATAAACAAATGTTACTACATCAAACTAAAAAGTTCATACACAGTGAAAGAAACTCATTAAAGTGAGAAGACACGCTACCAAAAGGGAGAAAATACTTGCACAGCATACATTTTACAAGGGCTTAATATCCAAGATCTACAAATATATAACTCAAGCAAAAGAAAACAAAGAACTCAATCAAAAAAGTCAGAAAAGCTAAATAGATGTTTCTCCAAAGACAATATACAGATGGTCAATAGGCACATGAAAAAATGCAAAACAGGGCCTCCCCTGGAGGCGCAGGCGGTTGAGCGCCACGATGTGAAGCTGCCCACAGCCTCTGCAGCGCTGGTTAACTGTTACGGAGCAGCCCCGATATATAACGGGTTGCCTGGCTGTGGGTCCTCACCCGCGCGCTTAAAAGGAACTTATTAATACTACACTACAGGCACACACAAAAGGTTAATAAAAGGTTTATTTACAAGGGAAGGAGAAATGAGGAAATGTACAACTCAGGGAGAAAATAGGGAAATAAAGTCTTTAATGCGTCCTACCCAATCCGCCGACCTGGAAACCCAAAGGCACTCCGAGAGCTGGCTGAGCCTGCGAGCTGGTGGAGAGCCAAAAAGGGGACCCCCACCCCCTAAAGCCCACATGTCTGGTTTTTATACCCCACCTGGCTGCTTAACTCCACCATCAGGTCCCAGCCACCTTCCCTTTGGTGGTGACGGGATTTGTCTTTCCCAATGTCCTGATGGCTTTGGTCTGGAGTGGGGGTGGAATCCACAAAGCCTGTATGGGATTAGCTTTAGGACATCCTTTTCCCCTAACAATTCCCCCCTTTCACTTTTTGGTACCATTTCCATGGTGATGAAGATCGAATATATGGATGTTGGGATGCAGTCTCGATCCCGGCACGGCAGACCTCTCCTGTCTCATCCGCTGCTCCCCTCAGCAGTGTTTTGTCAGTCTGCCTGTTCTGTTTCCCACTCTGTCTCTGAATCCTCTCACCCTCCCGCGCATCTGGTCTGTACCCCGGTTCTTGTATAAATAAATAAATCTTTTTTAAAAATGCAAATCAGAATGCATCCCAGAAATACAAATCAAAACCACAATGAGATACCACCTTACTCCTATGAGAATGGCCAATTAAAAAAAAACAACCCACCCACAATTGTTGATGAGGGTGAGGTGAAAAAGGAATCCGCACACACAGTTGATGGGAATGGCCAGCCCCTACAGAAAACATTGTGAAGGTGTCTCGAAATATAAAACATAGATACATGATCCAGCAATTCCACTCCTAGGTATCTTCACAAAGAATGCTAAAACACTGCTTGGAAGGGATTTATGCACTCCTATGCTCACTGCAGCATTATTTACAATAGCCAAGTTATAGAAACAATTTAAATGCCCAATGACAGATGCATAGATTAAGATGTGAGCTACATACGTATAAATGCAATATTCTCATGTGATTAAAGACATTACACTTTTTCAACATCAATATTTTACTGAGAATAGACTTAAATTGTAAGATTTGATATAAGTTGCAAGAAAATTTTATTTTTTTTTTTAAAGATTTATTTATGCATACAAGAACTGGGGGGTGAGCGGAATCACTAGAGAGAGTGGGGAACAGAAGAGGCAGATCGACTGAAATACACTGCTGAGGGGAGCAGCGGGCGAGGCAGAAGAAGTCAGCTGTGTCAAGGGGTTGTTCCCTGGCCTGAGATCGAACTCATGCTACAGTGGCTGCAAATAGCTTCATAGTGTTTCGGCAACCCCTTGTGCCACCAGGGAGGCCCCTGAATACTGGCTTCAAAGTAATGTCTCTACTGGGTTATAGATGAGGAAGCATCTATTTTCCCAGAGGAATTTCCTTATGGGCTGCAAATAAATGAACCATTTGTCATTCCCCTTATCCCTCTATTCTTATTGTGGGGAAAGGATTTCATGTATCATTCAAACTTTTTGTGCCTGAGAGAGGTCCTACTAGAAGAAGCTGGCTGATGTGAGACAAAGTGACAGCCCTACTTTTTGTGTGTATTTTTCAATTCATGGGAGCTAACATTTAGAAGCTGGGTGTCTAGACATTGCAGCCTGATGTGGCCTGAAGGAAAATCCTAAACATGTATTTCAAAAGAATGAGCTTTGTTATTGAGCAACATTGCAATCTGCAGTTATTACTATGTTTTACTTTAACCAATGTTCCTTATCACTCAAAAGTACAAAGAATAAATCTCAATGCACTGAAGACTTCAGGTTTTTGCTCAGCAATCCATGGTGGGGGAAAAAAAAATCCTATTTTCAACTTAATTGGTTGAAGGGTAACCTATAGATATAAAAAAATGCAATTCACAGCCCACAAATGAACAGTTATTCAAGAAACGCACACACTGAAAACGCTATTTATATATGTCATAAGGAACATACAAAGCCGAATACTGATTCACTCACATAAAGTATATCTGGTCTTATTTGCTTGCTGTTTTTTCAGCTTCTATCTGCTGCTTCAACGGGTAAAAAGAACACATAGGCAGAAGCCATACTCTTTAAACACTTTGACTTTTTATTAAACTTTCCAGGCTGAATCACAAATGCTGGTGCTAAGTAATCAGAGTAGAACAAGGGAGATTTTAAAGTGCTCTGTCTTTTAAACACTTCTTTATTAAGATTTGGGGGATCAATTATGATTTGATAGTCTCTATTGCCAGATTTTGTTATATTTTGGAAAACACTCTATTGAGGGTTACAATGGTTGGATCTCGAGTTCAGAAGGGACCCTTTATCAGGAGAGGCCCAGATGGAAAACAAAATTCCATGTAAAGGATTTAAGTGACGATAATCTGATGGCAAGACGATTTACAGGGGCTTTAGGACTCCAATAGGGACGAGGAAGCCCCAAGACTAACAGTAGGCTGCCCCTTCCCTGGCTCTGAAGGGTTAGCACAGGAAATGGAGTGGAGAGTGATGAGGGCTGGAGTTTAGAGTCTCACCAAGTCAATGACGCACCCACATGTGGTATGTCAGTGCCCTATGACTCACTGAGCCAAGAAGCGGCACCTGTGTCTCCTGCTCTCCATCCCTTGTCAGTCCCTTCCCCTAGGTGAATCCCCAGGGAAGCCAGAGGCAAGCTGCCTGGATGCTGCTGTTGGGAAGGAAGGCCCAGCTCCCACAAGGGTACACATCAGAATGGGGGGGGGGGCAGGCAAACAGAGTAACACAACAGACCCTCGAATGCCTACAGATCCAGTGGTTCACACACAGGTGGCAAACCACATAAAGATAAGCTTATTCCTTGTACAACAACTTCAGTCTAACCAGCTTGAACTGCAGCTCACCACATACCAGGCCCTGCTAAAAGCAGGAAATTTGGAGATGCAGAAAGCATCATTCCATCTCAGAGTAACCTATGGTTTAAGCCAGGACACAGGACCAGTTAGGAGATCATTTAATATAAGGTGGCATGCACATTCTGATGCACATTTGTAGATATGTGCTGTAGCATTGTTTATAATAGCAAGAAATTAGAAATAAGGGGCTTCCCTGGTGGCACAAGGGGTTAAGTCTCAGCACTATGAAGCTACCAGCAGCCACTGCGGCACAGGTTAGATCCTGGGCCAGGGAGCTGACCCTCATGGTGCAGCAGACCTCTCTTGCCTCGCCCGCTGCTCCCCTCAGCAGTATATTTCAGTAGATCTGCCTATTCTTTCTGTTCCCCACTCTGGTGAGTCTTCTCACCCCCATACCTCTGGCCTACACCCCATCTCTTATATGTATAAATAAATCTTTAAAAAAAGAAATTAGAAATAATTAGAAATAATTAAATAATTAGAAATAACCATCAGTTAGGGATGGTCAACTAATAGGATGTCAATTCAGTGGAATTCTGTACAGTTGCAAATGCAGTGCTATAGAAGGATATCAGCGATGTATTGCTTTTTAAAAGGGAGTCATTAGGGCCTCCCCAGTGGCGCAGCGGTTGAGCGCTGGGTTGCAAAGCTGCCCGCGGCCTCTGCGGTGCCGGTTCGATCCCTGGCTGCTCCCCAGCCACCGGAGGAGGATCCCGCATGGTGCGCAGACCTCTCCTGCCACCCGCTGCTCCCCTCAGCAGTGTACTTCGGTCCTTCTGCCTGTTCTGCTCCCTGCTCTGGCTCTGGTGAATTCTCTCACCCTCCCGCGCTTCTGACTGTACCCAGTGCATGTATAAACAAAACAAACAAACAAATAAATAAATAAATAAAACATGCCTCTATTAAAAAAAAAAAAAAAAGTTAAAAAAAAAAAAGAAGTATAAAGAGGGTTTTTAAAAAAAAAAATAAAAGGGAGTCATTAAATACAAAATACTACTAATTGTGGAAAAGAAGGAAAGAGAAGGAAGGGACAAAGCAGAAAAGACAGAGTATGTAAACATTCACTTTCATATCCTGGTTAGTATCTACATGGACTCATAAGAAGTGGTGATGGATGATGCTGTCTCTGTGGAGGAGAAACGGGTGGCCAGGGCACAAGTTAAAAAGGAGAATGTTTACATCCTTGAGCCTTCTGAATTTTGTACCATGAGTTTTTTTTTTTCCCCACGAGTTTCATGAAAATAGGGATTTTTGCCTGTTGTTCGGGTCTATATCCCAGCAACTAAACATTGCCTATGCTTATTAGAAGCTAAAATATACCTGGACATAATGAGCAAAGACCTAAAAGGGCCCACATTAGTTAAAAAAAAAAAAAAAATCTCTGCAGATCAGCCACATCATCTTTATTGGGAATATAAACAGCACTATCATTAGTGCAGAGAATATTTCTCGCTTTCTGGGAGAAGAAACGCATAGGTTGGGGCAATAGTTGGAGGCAGTCAGATAATGTTGTTAGACTAAATTTCAGCTATCCCCTCCCCCACCCCCAAGAGCTCCAAGTCATAGTCTCAGAGCATTATTCCACTGCCAGCTATACTTATCTTGAAGAAAGATACCAAGGCCAACAAAAGGTCAAAAAAAGCCAAAGCTGATCATACCATAGAGCAAAGGAGGAGAGGAGGGCAAGACAGGGAAGGGAATAACACAAGGGAATATGGTGATGGTTCATGGGTGATTTTAGGGCAGGTTTTCTAGAAGCAGAGCCTGTAGTGAAGGTGCTGGTACAAGTGTTTCTTTGAGGGAGTGCGCTCAGTAAACTCTTGGAAGGGACCGAGGGTAGCAGGATAAGGCAGGGGAAGAATCTGGGCAAAGACCAGCTTTCAAGAAAACTCTAGCCTCACCCTGATTCCACCGGGAATTCTGAAACTGGAATTGGAGGACCAAGTTTATCTCACTCTGAGATAAAAGGGCTGAACTGTTTTACCCGGTATCAATTGATAATAAGTTACGGTTGCCCACTAGGGGCAGAATAATCTCCCAGGCACATTTCAGCAGCTCCCATGAGTCAAAGGCAACGCTGTGGAGAAAGGTGCAGGTGTAATTGGTTAGCAGGAGCCACAATTGTGGTCGCTGAGGGGAGAATGACATCAGATGTGGGCTACATGGAGCATCACTGGCATCTGCTAGAGTGTCAGGGAAGCCTTCCTTGAGGAAGCTGTTTTTTTTTCAATTTTTAATTTTTCTTTACATTGTTGTTCATATTTTTACAGTATTTGACCTCTCCCTTCTGGCATAGTTCCCGTAAATATTCCACCCCACACCACCTGTGAACCATCACCATAGTCCCTTGTGCTCTTCCCACCCCTGTTTTGATCCATTTTCCTCCCCTGCTTTAAGCCTCACCTCTAGAGTTGTGAAGAAGTAACTTTTGAGCAAAGACAAAGGTTATGTAAGAATTAGCCAAGAAGGGTATGCCCTGCTCAGGAACAACATGTGTTAGAGTCCTGAGGTGAAGAAAAAACAGAAAGAAGATGAGCAGACTGGAAGATTGTGAACTGGAGGCAAAGCGGCTAGAGATTATTTGAGGGGAGAATGCAGCTCATTTTGGATTTTCTAACAATGGGGAAATTTTGAAGAGCTTAAGCAAGGAAGTGACGTAATCCCCAATATTTTAATATCACTGAACTGGTCAAGTAGGAGTTAGAAAAGGGAAAGAAAAAACACTGGGAAACCAGATAGGAGGCCTGTTTGTACATGTTCTGGTTGCAGATAATAGTGGTTTATACTCTAGTGGAAAGGGGCTGGGAAAAAAAAAATGGGTGCCGGGTATATTTTGGAGGTAGAATCAACAGCACTCAGTCCGTGCTGGGGAACGTTTTGTATTTTGATGGGAAAGCAAGAGGAGAACTTACAGTTAGCCAAATCCCCTCTTTTGGTCTATTACATGGGAAAGACGGGCTTAGGAAGCTTGCTGTTAAGGGATTTTTCCCCTTGTCTAGTCCTGTTCGTCATTAGGACGTACTTAAAGAGATGAGCAATAAAGCAAAGTAACAAAACAGTCATCTCACAACTGGCAGCCAGATCTCTGGAGATTCAACTGCACATTTTTCTTTTCACCACGGCCTACCCAAACAAGACACACTTGGCACCTTCCCGCGACATACGTGTATCTCCGTTTCTGTGGATTAGGAGTCTGGGCATGACTTACCTGCATCCTCCCCGCAGGGTCACACGAGACTGCAGTCACGGTGTCAGGCGGCGCCGGGGCCCCGTCTGAGACTTGGGGTCCTCTTCCAAGTTGACAGGGCTGTTGGAAGCAGCCCAGAAGCCGTCTCCTTGTGGCTGGAAAATTCGCGGGGACGGGCGTCTCTGAGACTAGACTGGTGGGAGGAGCACTAAATCCTTTTAAAGGGATTCACCTGGTTAAGTAAAACCCACCCAGAGGTATTTGATTAACTTCAATCACCTCATTAGGTACACTGATTCCACCTGATTCCTTCACCTTTCCGAAAGATGTGACCTAACACAGGAATGAGCCTGGGGGAAGTGGAGTACTCGCGGGTGCTGGTCCTGGCAAGGTCACCCTAGAATTCTGCCTGCTAAACCGAAGTCAACTGAGATAAGTAGGGACGTTTCATGCCAGCTTATTGACATAGTTGGAGATTTTACAAGTTTTTCTTATCACCAAATTTCTACTTCAGAATTAGAGATCTTTAGCCAAATTTGGTGAAGTCAGGGCTAAGAAGGGAGGGATGCACACAGGTGACCCAGGAGAACAGATAATCATTGGCTCGATGAGCTTTTCATCCTGGAAAATCATCTTCCCTATGGTTTCTGAATTCTTTTTCTTACATACCAGAAACCTGAGCAAATGTTGAAGATAGGTTTACTCTACCTGTAGAAGAATCTTATGCCCATGTTTGAAGAATAGTATTTTGAGATCCAGGTGAGTTCATTGGTTGATAGTCTTGCAGGAATGTTTTGAGATATTTATTAAGTTTTTTTCCCCTCACATTTCATTAGAATCTAGAATCTTCTTCCACGCTCCACTAATCTCCTTGGGGTACTTTTTTTTTCTTTGGGGGGGGGGTGTTAGTGTGTGCATGTGTGTGTGGGGAGGTTTAGCAAGTTTAAGTTTATGCTAGAGGAAACACTGCAGATCTCTAAAGCAGAACACTTGGCTGAAGGTCTCCAGGTAGGCTTGTGGAGTGAACTATAAAGCAGGGGCAGAAACTTCAGTACATACCAACTTGGTATAAATTAAGGAGCTCTCACTGAATGAACAATGGAGAAGAACCAAATAAAGAATTCATGATTTAAACATCCCAGAAAGACCACTGGGTGCAGAATGATCCTCTCAATTTGGATGTAAGACCAGGAGAAAATGAATGTGAAGATTTTTTTAACATCATAAATGCTGGGCTTAGTTTTCTGTGGAAAAGATATGGTGGCCTGCATGGGGGTAAGTGAGATCTCAAATTTTCCAGAAATTGCTTTTCTCCTATTATACTTGGTCATTAATAAGCACGAACGAAAGGATTGAAAGGGGTGAAGTTGCTTGCATAAGCGCCCTACTTTTTTAACTGCCAGGGACAAATCCGTCAACCTATAAGCATATATACACACACTCCAACTCAGAAATATTCAGAACATAGAAATGTGCACAAGAAGGATATTAACAATAGAAGGATATTAACAATAGGCCATGAGCCACATTCCCAGGGATTGACTGGGGCTTCAGTTCCCAGGGTGATTATGTAATCAACTCAGAGGCTACTTGCCACTCCATTAAGACAAAAAGGAATAAAGTTGAGGCCCTTCAATGAATCCAAACTGTGCACAAAGGCTGCCAGCACCACAGCCAGACTCAGGCAGCTGCTCAAACTGTCACATTACACATCTCATAGCACACTAATGGCTCCCTCATCTCCAGGGAGCCATTGTAGAAAAGGCTGTATCAGGAAAGCTTTATGAAACTTGCAAAGATTTTTTTTTTTTGCTCCAATTCATTTGCAGTTCCCTTTATTACCTTATTAGTATGGCCAGATGAACAATTCTGAATTTCTCTCCCCATTTCAATTTGTATAAGGACCTCTGTGGTTGGTGTGTGTGTGTGTGTGTGTGTGTGTGTGTGTTTGAATGCATAATTGTGATACATGGGGCCAATAATTAGAGAACAGTACTTTTCCCACAGTGTTCGCTCTCATTTAAAAAAAAATATTTTTGGAAATGTAAACTTTTTTCAAAAAATTCAACTTTTATTTTGAGATAATTGTAGATTCCCATGAAGCTGTAAGAAATAATTCAGAAAGATTTCATTTGCCCTTCATCTATTTTGTCCCAATGGTAACATATTAATGCCATATTACAACAAGGAAGTGGGCTTTGATGTAATCCACTGCCCTTCATATTTCTCTAGTTTTACATGTTATATGTGTGGATTCATGTAGCCCTTACAGTATTCAAGTCAGAGAATTGTTCCAAGGATTTCTCATGCTAACTTTTGTAGTCATACTTACCTCCCTGCAGCTCCTGTCCTTCTTCCTACCCAATTTAACCTCTGCCAATCACCAATCTAGGGAAGGGGGAGGGGGCCTTATCACTCAGATTACCTCATTCTTTTTGCTTAGGAGTGAATAGCATTCATTCCCGAATAATATTCTGCTTTCTGGATATACCATATTTTACTTACTTGTGCATAAGTTGATGAACATATAGGTTGCTTCCACTTCTTGGCTATTTTGAATTATATTATCAATATTGGCATAAAAATGGATAAATGCTTTCATTTCTCTCAGGCATATACTTAAGAGCGGGATGGCTGGTGTTAAAAAGTAGAAAGAACAGGTTCTATGGAGTCCTTCATGCTGGCGCCCAACCACACTCAGACCTAATCTCATTGCAGTTTCAACTTCTCCCTAAAGTGTAATCCTGGGTCTCCCTGGTGCAGGGGTTAAGTCTCAGCACTATGAAGTTACTGCCAGCCATTGTGGCCTGAGTTCAATCCCCAGGCAGGGAGCTAACTCACAAGGTGCAGCAGATCTCTCCTGTCTCCCTCCTGCTCCCCTCAGCAGTCTATTTCAATGGATCTGCCTGTTCTGCTCCCCACTCTGTCTCTGGTGAGTCCTCTTACTTCCTGCACCTCTGGCCTGCACCTCAGTTCTTGTATGCATAAATAAATAAACTCTTAAAAAAAAAAAGTGTAATCCTGGGCCTTGCTGGTGGCACAAGGGGTTAAGATGCAACCTATGAAGCTATCTGCAGCCTCTGCAGAATGAGTTGGTTCCCCGGCAGGCCAGGGAGCAACCCACATGACGCAGCAGACTTCTCCTGACTCCCCAGCTGCTCCCCTCAGCAGTGTACTTCCATCAATCTGCCTGTTCTGCTCCCCACTCTGTCTCTGGTGAATCCTCTCACCCCCCCACACCTCTGACCTGTACCCCAGCTCTTGTATACATAAATCTTTTTTTTTTTAAAAAAGTGTAATCCTAAAGTAACCAGTTTCCTAAATACTCTTGTTCTGCCCTCTTTATGTCTACAAATACCTTGCAATTTGTCTGCCCCTTGCATTATTTAAGTGAGATGTGCCCAATTCATAGATCATTTAACAAACCCAATTAGATCTCTAAATTTGTGGATTTTGCCTTTGACCACTGAAGTAAATGGTAACAACGATTAACTTTTTGAGTAACCCCCAGATTGTTTTCCAAAGGCTGCAACATTTTACATACCTACCAGCAGAAGCAAGCTCCAATTTTGCAATCCTCATTAACACTTACTACATGTCTCCTTTTTTACACATTAAAAATAAATTCAGTTTTTTAAATTAAAACATATTAAGTTCACACGTAGTCTAAATAAAGCATTCAAAATTCAGTGTGATCCCTGTTGAAAACATAGTGTACAGGCATTCAAGAAGCAACCTTGTTCATTTGATTTAAAAATCTAAGAGTTGTCCATCCCATAGTTTTCAAGAATGAACCTAATTACTTAGTAAATGTATATATACCACCATTTTATGACCCTCAGTAGTGAACTATATTTTTTCATATATTTATGAAGATTTATTTATTTCAACCACCTCAATTATTTTGATTTCTACCTATTTGCATTATGAAGATATATAGGGATTTTCATAAACTACCAGTTTTTGTCCCTTAGCGAATAATTGATAACACTATTTAAAATTCATTAATTACCGTGAGTTGGGATTGTAGTCTAACTTTTTGCAATCAATTGCAGTCACCAATGGCATAATATATTGCACCAGGTTACTTTCAACTCTCCACATTTGTGTCTCGCACATTGTAGATCGGAAAAAAGTAGCTGCTAATGTAACAGGGTGGTCCCCGGGAAAGGGGGAGGTTCCCTGCCCCACCCAAGGGAGGGTGGAGCTGAGCAGGGAGAGGAGAAGCTGCAGGAGAGACTGAGGAAGGAAGCAGGATGGAGCCAGAAGGAGGAGGTACATGGAGCCTAGAGACACGTGAAGAAACTGCGCTTGTCTTTTGGTCGTGGACTGGGTGACACAGATGTGGGTGAGACCCGTGGGGAGGTGACAATGGCCGCTTTTATCTTGATTTTTCTCTTTTCCTTCCGGGCTTGTCTGGTTGTTTCTGACCCTTTGCTGTGGGTCCCCACTGGAAGATGCTTCAGACCTGTGGCAGGCTTTGAGGTCTTGCTCTGGGCCAATCCTGCTTGGGTGGACTTTTACCCACGAGGAGACGGGTAACTTTGGGTGCCTGATTTAGAAACTAGATTCTTTGCCTTTCCTGTATTGTTTCCTAATTCTATTAAAGTTCCTTCCCATTAAAGTCTCAAGTTTTATGTTAATGTGGCGGATGGCAGAACCCATTTAGAATAGGCAGGTTTGCAGGGTTTGGGCTGCCCCTCTCCCTGCCCTGTAGCACTAATACAGGGTCTCTCAGCACCACGCCCAGGTCAGTCCCTCCCAGGAGCTAGCTGCCCGTCCTTTGAGGACTGTCATTCCCATCGCGACCACAAGGTGGGGCCCGCCCTTCTCTCCGGGCCCTCAGGTCAGGGACCCGGAAGCACATCCTCCCCTCACGCCCGAGCGGGGATGGCGGCCGTGGCGGCTGCAGCCAGAGCCCTTCTGTTGCCGGCGGCGCGGCGGCGCCAGCTCTGGGGTATCCCCGAGAGGCTTCTGGCCCGAGGCGCGGCCGGGCGGGTGAGTTTCCCTTCACTTGGCTGGGCCCGGGCCGGGCTTTTCCCCGCGGGACCTCGCGCCTCGGCCCTGAGTCACGGGCCCGGGCGGCCTGGGCCGGCGGCGGCCGACAACCCCGCGCGACCTGCGGCGGACGCACGGGATGGCCCCGGGCACTGGCCTCGCCCCCGCAGCACCGAGGAGTCGGTGTTGATCAAGTCTGCGTGCTCAGCGCAGTTGCAAGTTGGGGGCCATTAAGAAGTGAACTGGTTGGGCCTCCCCTGGTGGCGCAGCGGTTGAGCGCTGGGCTGCGAAGCTGCCCGTGGCCTCTGCAGCATCGGTTCGATCCCCGGCCACCAGGCGAGGTCCCCACATGGCACGGCAGACCTCTGCAGCCGCGCCCGCTGCTCCCCTCAGCAGTGTACTTCGGTCCTTCTGCCTCTTGTGCTCTCTGCTCTGGCTCCGGTGAGTTCTCTCACCCTCCTGCGCTTCTGACTGTACCCAGTGCTTGTATAAATAAATAAATAAACTAAAAAAAAAAAAAAGTGAAATGGTTGCGGGTTCTGCTTTGCCTGAGACTGGGTGTCTTTATTCTCGGCTGGGCATTTCGCGAAATCCTGGGGCACCCAAAGGAAAATTTTGTCTGTGCCGTTTTTCTCACGAGCGAGCCTCTAACCTTCCCCAAGCCCTGGGACTTGGCCGGCTGTAGGAGAGGCGAGAAGCTGCGGAAACGCACGCCAGAGTGTGTCGTCGGCAACTCTGCCGGCCTTCTGAGCGTCCAGGTCCAAACTTGTTGCTTTTCTTGAAGCAGCTAAAGCATAAAAGTCATTTCTATGTTGTGTATAGATATTCTTACGTACTTTCTCAGCCCTCCCCCCTTGCTTCCCCATAATGAATATTAAGATTTCGAGGAGATTGAACTACCACCTCTAGATAGTAACTTCATTTTCCCCAAGGGCAGGGCGTGTTTTGGGCTTCAGCAGGTGGTTAGGGAAGCTCCGTGGGCCAGGCCAGGGGCTCCTAATGGAACAGAAGTTGAGGGAGGAGTATTTGATAGTCTTTTTGAGATAGATTTTGTTTTTTAATCAACGTTTAATGTCAGAATAGTGATGTGTTTTGCTTCTTCTCTTCCACCCTTCTATTCCTGGCTAGTCATTACATCTTGGGCGGAACAGATTGAGAAGTACACAGGCTGCTACAGAAGTTGTTCTGAACGTTCCAGAAACACGAGTAACTTGCTTGGAGAATGGGCTCAGAGTGGCCTCTGAAGACTCTGGGCTCTCAACATGCACGGTAGGTGATTCAGTTGTTGATTTTCAGGCTCAGCTTTTAAGTTGGCTGGTGGTTGAAAAATAGGGGCTGTTATTTTGCCTTATCAGGTGACTCAGTTGTGACCCTTCTTCCAGTGAGTCTTCCTTGCCAGTTGCAGGTGCTCCCTGTGTGTCTACATCTGGTTCTTGTTACCTGTTATTAGTTGATGATAATGAAAGGGGTATATTTGCTGGGCTACTCAGCAGGATGTTTTTATATCTCATTTGATCTTTAAAATAGTTCTTTGTAGTACACACATCAGACCAATTTTACAGTTGAGAAACAGGTTCAGAGAAGTTAAAAGATTTTATCCAGGGTGAGGTAGCTTATACATGAAGAACCAGGATCTGAACCTACATTTTTCTGGCAATATCTGGTATTCTTTTTGCTATAGTTGTTAATTTATTATAGTAACAAGTTGCGCTAAGATTCTGAGTCCTCAGGGAAGCTGGAAAGTAGATAGTACCACTTGGCAGTACCCTGATGACAAAAATTTCAAAGGAATATGTCGTTAATCCACTCAGTCAAAAAAAACTTTACTGTTAAAACTGGAAAGCATTTGTCAGAAAAAGGGAGGAAATTATCCTTTTCTCTCTTTCCACTGCCAAAAAAGAAAACGATTGTTCCTTGATTGCTTTAAGGTTGGACTTTGGATTGATGCTGGAAGTCGCTATGAAAATGAGAAGAATAATGGAACAGCTCACTTTCTGGAGCACATGGCTTTCAAGGCAAGTTTTAAGATTTATTTTTTTTTTCAGCTATTTTAAGCATTTTATTGAAATTTCAACATTAGTAAATCTGAAAGGCGAACAGAAGCTCCAATATGTCCAGTCCCCAGCTTCATCAGTTATTAACATTCTGCCAATGACATCAACTCATTTTAACAATAGAAAGCAAATCTTGAATATAGTCACAATTTTTTTGTTTTGTGATTTCTGAATGCATTTTTTTTTTTAAGATTTATTTATTTATGCATACAAGAGCTGGGTTATAGGCCAGTGGTGTGGGGGATGAAATGACCCATCAGAGACAGAGTGGGGAACAGAACAGGCAGATTGACTGAAGTACACTGCTGAGGGGAGCAGTGGGCAAAGCAGGAGAGGTCTGCTGTGCCATGTGGGTTTCTCCCTGGCCGGCTGGGGATCGAACTCGTGCTGCAGAGGCTGTGGATTGCTTCATATTGCGGTGCTTAACCCCTTGCACCACCAGGGAGCCCTCTGAATGCATTTTGATTTAAACATATTGACTTTAAATCAGTTATTTTACTGCTAGTCATTATGAAATTATACAAATGTTCAGTGTTTCCAGGATTAGAATTTCTGTTCTCAGATTTAGTAAATCTATGCCTATGTATTTCCTGGCTACCTATATAGCCCAGGTTTGTAAGTATTTTACAATTCAGATTACTCAAAATCTGTTCCAGGAAAACAAAATGTTACCATCCAATGTTCAGAACTATGCTGTAAAATTAAGTTTGAAAATATGTAATAGTTTATACAATCCAACTGCATATTGTAATGATGTTGAGCTTAAAATACAGATATATACAGTATATACAATGACATTTTTTCCCCCTTCCACCAAGCCATGCATGGCCATACCCTATCTGCCCCCCTCCTTCATTCCATCTACCCATCTCCCTATGCCCTCTGGTAACCATTTTCTTTTTTTCAGAGTTCAAGTTTCATTTCTTCTATTGTATTTGTAATGCTTTTTGGGTGTTTATATTTTGCAGGTAAGTAAAACCATCTGAAATCTATCACTTTTTGACTGATTTCACTCAGCATAATCACCTTAGGGTTCATCCATTTTGTCCTGAATGCCACAGGTTCATCCTTTTTCACAGCTGCATAATATTCCATTGAGGATATATGCTCCAAAGTTTCTCTATCCATTCACCTGTTGAAGAGTACTTGGTTTGGTTCTGTGAACTGGCAATTGTGAACAGCGCTACTATGTACATAGTGTAGATAAATCTTTTTGTATTAGAGTTTTCATGTTATTTGTATAACGAATAAAGGTATTGCTGGGTCATATGGAATTTCCATTTTTATTTTCTTGAGAAATCTCCATACAGTTTTCCACTGGTACCAGTTTGCATTCCTACCAACAGTGGATGAGTTTCTTTTTCACCACCACCTTACCAACATACATTTTATTGGTCAGCTTTCTAGTTTTGACTTTCTCTTGACCTTTTGTTTGTTTTTTCTATAGTCCACATATAAGTGAGACCATCCGATATTTATCTTTTTCCTTCTAACTTATTTAGGCTAGCAAAATCTCTTCCACCTCCATCCATGTTACCACAGATGGCATAATGTCTTTTTTTCATCACTGAGTAATATTCCATGGTGTAGATACACCACAGCTTTTTGATCCATTTGTCTACTTTGGGGTACTTGGAATGTTTCTATCTCTTACTGTAAATAGTGCTGCAATAAACATAGGAGTGCAGGTTTCCTTTCAAATGAGTGGTTTTTGGTCCTTTGGGTAGATTCCTAGGTATGGAATCGCTGGATAATTTCTTAGATCCATAAAATGCAATTTCTTTAAGAGGTGGTAGCACAAAATTTCAGTGTAAGGCAAGGAGAACTACTTAAATTTATAGCATGGTTTATTTTTATTTTTTATTTTTTTTAATCCAGGATTATCTGAAAAATTGATAATAGCTCTATGAAGGTGAAACAAAGCTTTTCTATTGTGATATCAGCGTCATCTGGATGTATATCACTATTTCTGAAGCCTGATGTACTTTAGAAACCTGATTTGACTCCTTGCATGGAACTGATATAAGCTTATATTCTCTTGGTTCTTTGTCTGAAATGTTTACAATAGATAAGATGTAAAGGAAAAGTGTAACACTTTTTATCATCTCTTATTTCAGGGCACCAAAAAGAGATCCCAGTTAGATCTGGAACTTGAGATTGAAAACATGGGTGCTCATCTCAATGCCTATACTTCCAGAGAGCAGACTGTATATTATGCCAAAGCATTCTCTAAAGATTTGCCGAGAGGTACTGTTATTATTTATACCACAGATACGTAATTTTCATGAGGATTCAGAAGTAATTTAGTACTGTTTTATGTTGTGAAGAGTAACCCCTAGAAATGTGAAAAAGGAAACAATCTCTGGTTGAGGGAGCATCTTACTGTTTCCTTAAATACAACAAATGCTATCAAATGTTTCTAGGCCTAAGACACATGCAAATCAAGGACTCAGCACTTGATTTGAATGTACTACTTCCAGAGCCATACCTATGTAGTGAAACATTTTAATTGTTGTTATTCCATGTTTGATACAAACCTCTTGGTACTAAGCAAAATAAACAAATGTTCGCTTACAAGGTTGTTGATGATTTTATTTATTTATTTATTTAAGATTTATTTATTTATACAAGCACTGGGTACAGTCCGAAGCGTGGGAGGGTGAGAGAATTCACCAGAGCCAGAGCAGGGAGCAGAACAGGCAGAAGGACCGAAGTACACTGCTGAGGGGAGCAGCGGGCTGCAGGAGAGGTCTGCGCACCATGTGGGACCCTCACCTGGTGGCCAGGGATCGAACCGGCGCTGCAGAGGCTACTGGCAGCTTTGCAACCCAGCGCTCAACCGCTGCGCCACGGGGGAGGCCCTAATGATTCTTTTTATAGCAGTAAAATTAGGTCTTTGAGGGTTTCATCAGTTTTTCCCAAGGGTCATTTTAAATCCCTTTCATGGTTATATGTATCTCTTTTGGGGGTGCCTATTCTTTAGTTACTAACTACTCCAGTTCTGTTAGATCATTATTTATCAGAGACTTTGCTAATGATAAGAATCTAGCCAACAATGACCAAAAGGGAGGGGGAATAAGCACTGGGATTAAATTAAGTGGGGAAGTATATTTGAGAGAACACATTCTATTATAAGTTCACTGGGATTCACTGGGGGCATATGTAGGTTTCGATGATTCTGGCTTCTTTATGTAGCAGCATCACTGCAATGGGAACTTGTTTAGTAAATACTTGAGCATTGTAGACTCTTACCCAAACCTAGTTGTTCTAATGTTTTCTAAATGTCATACAGAACAGTGCATTCATATGTAGATTTCTGTGGCTTTTTTTTTTGGGGGGTGGGGGTGGTGGAGATAGTCTTATAAGGCAAATTTAGAAATTTTCCCCCAAGCCCTTCCATACCACAGGGGTTCACATTTTACATTTTTTATTTTAATATTGTCCTTTTAGGTATGTTGAATGTATAGAAAATTTGTTTCTTCTCAGTTTAATCATTTAGTCAATATTGAATCATGGTCAGTATCGTGGTTTTTTAATGCTTGTTTGACATATCTCAATGGTGAAAATTAAGTCTTACTGTTTCTTCTCGTGTTTTATTTTCAAAAGCTGTAGAAATTCTTGCTGATATAATACAGAACAGCACATTGGGAGAGGCAGAGATTGAACGTGAACGTGGAGTAATCCTTAGAGAGATGCAGGAAGTTGAAACCAATTTACAAGAAGTTGTTTTTGATTATCTTCATGCAACAGCTTATCAAAATACTGCACTTGGACGGACAATTTTGGGACCAACTGAAAATATCAAGTAAGTATTATATAATCTGATTTTTGGGGAAAAAATTTGTGAGTTATAAAAACACATTCAAAAAGGGCCTCCCCTGGTGGCACAGCGGTTGAGCGCTGGGTTGCAAAGCTGCCTGCAGCCTCTGCAGTCCCAGTTCAATCCCCGGCCACCAGCGAGGGTCCCACAAGGCTTGCAGGCCTCTCCTGCCGCCTGCTGCTCCCCTTAGCAGTGTACTTCGGTCCTTCTACCTGTTCTGCTCCCCGCTCTGGCTCTGGTGAATTCTCTCACCCTCCTGCGCTTCTGACTGTACCCAGTGCTTGTATAAATAAATAAATAAATAAATAAATAAATAAATAAATCTTAAAAAAAAAAAAAAAACACATTCAAAAAGTGTGTTTCAGGAAGTATTCCTCTTCCTCTGATATTCCTCTTCCTCTGATAACCTGAACTTATAGTTACATTTTAACCACAGGTATCTGGACTTACAACTACTACTGGATGGCATCAAAATTTTTTTCTTGATAGATATAAAAAAGATGACTTGATACTTGTTTATATCCCATTTCTGATTGCATATAACATTAGAATACCTTTAAGATCCAATTTAATTTCAGATGTGTGTTTGTATACATTTTTTTTGTTTTGCCTCAAAAAGTAACATTTTCAAAGAAAAAAAGTGACAAGGTGTCCATTCCTTCGCTCCCTTTGATTTCAGGTATATTATGTGAAGAACTAGGCTTTATTTCCTTTTAATACTGCTTTTCTCTATTTACAGGTCAATAAATCGTAAGGACTTAGTGGACTATATAACCACACATTATAAGGGACCAAGAATAGTGCTTGCTGCTGCTGGAGGTTAGTTCTTTCCTACAGCTATTTTAGACAATTAGAGTGATGGCCTTATTGGTTTGGTCCTGTTGGGAGATGTCCTATGATTTTCATCAACAGAGAAAATTGTAAGGTAAATGCCATGTAAGGGGAATGTGGTGCACTGGAACTAGATTTTTCCTTTTCTCTTTGTAGATTTTTTCAAATAAACTTCTCTATTTGAAAAACTTAAGAACTTTCCAATACGTAAGAGTACATCTTAGTGGAATTACAAGAAAAGGACCACTGACTCAAGTGGAAGATAGTGACTCTTGGAAGATAGTATTTACAGTTTGGGGATAAACTCTTGAGACTTTAAATTATTTCTTGAGAACCAGTGTCATCTTTTGTCCAGTATGGCTATGTCAAAGTTCATTCTTCTTTCATTCACTCAGTAGATAAAATAATTACAGAGAGGGAAAAATACATAGGAGTCAGGAGAATGTTTAGTGGGAATCTTAATGTGCAAGTAGCATAAGGTAAGATGCTGTTGTTTACAAGGCACATCATCATTCATGTACCAATAGTACCAAATGTTCGTCTAAGGCCATTAAGTGGTGTATGAAACCAGTTATCAAAGAAAGTTCCATCAGATTCTGCTGGCTATCCAGATTCTGAATTTAGGCAAACAGTACATTTTATTGGTTTCACTTTGGTTTATCTTTCTCTTTTTAGAGTAAAGTGAGTGTTCTTTTCTGTAGATTTAATTTTTCTTCACTTAGAAAGGACAATAAATTAAAATGCTAGTTGTCTTTGATAAACTGCTAATTACCTGGAAGTAACAATGAAAATGAGACTTAAGTATCTCAAGTATTGTATATTACATAATAAACATTTATTGTAGGTCAAGCTAAATTGTTACCTTTGTATGGCAGGCAGTGCAGTCTGAAATTCTCTTGAGTAATTGATGTGGCTAGTGCTGACTCGGGATTCAGTATTTGAAATTGCCTTGGAAATGAGAAGACTTGGTTAGAGGGTGCATCAACAACCAAGCTGTCTGGGACAGCTTTGCCATTGTTGGATGGCATGTGGAAACATAGGTTGTACTGTATTTTTCCTGAATTCATTTTGACATTGCTGAAGTTGGGATAGCTTAGTTAATAGCCTTAGATGAACATTTTGTTACTATTGGTACATAAATGATGATGTGCCTTCTAAACAACAGCATCTTAAAAATTCAGTGAAATAGGCCAGACCTAACTTTATTTATTTATATTTTTTTAAAGGCAGATTCCTCCTGCCTTTGGATAGGGTTAAGTAGAGGTGGTATTAAGAGCAAAAACTGAGTATCTGGAATATCTAGCCAGGACTATAGGTAAAGATAATAAAAGCAGGAGCAGTTGTCAGGTGCTAAGAACTATGTGCACGTTCATGGTTTTTTACTCTGTTTATCATCTTTGTATCACCAAAACTACTGTTTTGTTGCCCTTGGATTGCTTTCCAAGGTGGCTCTCTTTCTTAGTGATTCTGAAAACAATGTACAGTCATTCACTGGCTTGTTTGATAGCATAGATTTGTTTTAGAAAATACTGGTGTATATTGTGTTTATTGTGAAAATACTAGTGGAATATTTCATTTAAAGGAATCTGTGGCCATATTTTTGAAAGCACTTGCACTGCCTACATTTGTTTTTTAAGTTTATACTTAAGAATTCTTTACTGATTAAATCTGCTTGGTTCTTGTATTTGCATAGTAAGGGGTATATAATGCCTACGTTTTGGATGACAAATAGTGATGGATTTCTTCAGAAATTTAGATTATTTTGTTTCTAAGTTCTGATAGCACGCTAAATAAATTTATATAAGTATAAATTTCCAGTTTTCTTTAAATGAGATGGAGAACATTCATATTCTTTTCTACTTAAAAAGTAACATTAAAAAAATGGACCTTTTTTTGCTAGTTTGCATTCTAGGATTTTTGTAACTTAATTTTTTGTATGGAAGGTGGCATTTTTAAAGCTGTCTTACTATCATTAGCTGTGAACGCAATTTGTTGACAAAACTGAAGATTCGCTCTACATGAGAAAGCTTTGCTACCAAAAGCCTTTTAACACCAAGAAAATAAGTCGTGTGAGCTTACCCTTAAAATAGTTCTAGTGAGTGCAAATTATGTCATTTACATCACATATATATATACACCACCTGGAACTTACTGTGAATAAAGTATTTGCCTATTTTAGATTGTACTACTGTTACTAGATAAATACGAAAATATTTTCCTTCATTTTAGGAGTTTCCCATGATGAACTGCTTGAATTAGCAAAGTTTCATTTTGGTGACACTTTGTCCGCACAAAAAGGAGAAATACCAGCTCTGCCTCCCTGCAAATTCACAGGAAGTGAGGTAGAGCAAGCCACCTAAGCTAGAAATAGTCCTTTGGGTTTCTTATATTTATGGTTTATACAAAATGTACATGTCTAACAAGGGTAAACTGGAAGAAATTAAAACAGAAACTTGGGAAAGGATGGACTTGTTTCTTAACATTCTTTCCTATTCCAGATTAGTTGACCACCTATTTTTCTTAAGGAAGCAAGATTTTAAGAGCATTGTTATAATTTGGTCTTTCTGTGCTTTTTCTTTGGCACTCTGCCCATCTCATGCTGTAAGTTATAAAAGTAATTTCATTTCAAAAATCCCAAATTTTGATTTTTGACTTCCAGTTTACTCTTGGCTGAGTTTGGCCCACAGTGCATTTCTGGGGAATACCTGTTAGAGGAAGATCTTGAAGACAGTCTGCTACCTCAGTAGCTTTAAGCCTTATGTGGGCGGATGGTCTCCTTAGGGATGATGCTCAAAGTAGTATCTGCAAAGAGGTCTAATGTTGGCGGTTGCATAGAACTGTAATATTGGCAGTATTGAAATAAGCCTATTGTGTCAATATTAGCTTAAATTAAGATAGAAAAATTCAGGTTGATAAACACAAAAGATATATTTCTACCAGTGAAATAATGTAAAACCTTTTGGACCAGTAACTGTCTAGTGGCTATGACTATAGTATTCCATTGGAGATCTTTCAGTGAAATTTTTCTAGATTAGATTGTGCAACATAATGAGACCTGCTAAGTTTAAAACCAGTCATGGTGAACATTTTATCTTTGCAATTAATAGGATTGATGAATTTGTTTCTTATTAAACATGTTATATAGCGATCATCTTTACTGGGGTTTTGTTCTTTTTATCTTACTAGATTCGATTGCGGGATGACAAGATGCCTTTGTCTCACATTGCAATAGCTGTTGAAGCTGTTGGTTGGGCACATCCAGATACTATCTGCCTTATGGTTGCAAACACACTGATTGGCAACTGGGATCGTTCTTTTGGGGGAGGAATGGTAAGTGATGTTAAATATAATGGAAATCTAACTTTGATTTTTAAAATATAAACTGATTTTGGGTTGCTTCCTGAGCCAAAGAAAAGTAATTTCCTTTGCCATGAAGTTTGTTAGTGGATTAATAGGAATGATAAAATTAGTTAATAGTAGTATATCACTACCAGTATACTAATTTTAATAATTGTACTGAGGTTAATATCCTTGTTTTTCAGAAGTACACACTAAAAAGTACAGAACATCAAAAAATATACTTAAAAAGAATGATATAGCAAATATGGTAAAATAACAGGGATTTTTGGATAATGTGAATTTATCCAAAGGAACTTTTTTTGTACTATTTTTGTAATTTCTGTTAGTCTGAATTCTTTTCAAACAGTTTGAAAGGACAATGTACTTTGTACTTAGTACATTGACAAAATACATTTCTTATAAGTATGTTAGGATTCACATGCAATATAATTTCAAACTTTTAAGTGTACACAGCCAAGAGCCCTACACATTGGATTGATTATAGAAATGTAATTGTTTTAAAAGTAGGTGCAGTGACTGTGTTAATTACAGATTATTTTTACATCATGCATTTCTTTGGCGATGCATTGGCCAGTGAGATAAAGGTAAAATTCATTGAGTCTAAGAATTTCACTTAATATTGAGATGTGACTGGAGAAAACTCAGGACATTAACTTTTTGCCAGTTGTCTCATTTTGCTTACTGATAATTGAGCATGCATGCCTACATTTCTCTAAGACAGTCTTTTTTCTTACAGAGTTTATCTAGCAAGCTGGCTCAGTTCACCTGTCATGGCAACCTCTGCCACAGCTTCCAGTCTTTTAATACTTCCTACACTGATACAGGATTATGGGGGATCTATATGGTTTGTGAACCAGCCACTATTGCAGACATGGTACATATTGTTCAAAAAGAATGGTAAGAAAATATCTTAAATCTTGTATACAATTCATATTTCAGACTAGTTTCCTCTTTACACTGATGGTATTAGCATTTAGTTGAGAACTAGACTAAGTAGTAGCAGTGGTTGACATTTTTAAAGATCATATACTTTAAGTGGATTACCTCGAAAGATCCTAAAGTTTAAAATATTTAAATGTCAACTAGAAGCTTAGAAAAAAATCTCAGCTGTCTGGCTTGGAAAGAACAGTGTTAACGAAAAATGTGATGTTGCCATTGTTAAAGAAAAATATGTTCTAATCAACTAGTATTTTAAGGCAGAAAGGCACACAGCTTCTTAAAACACTATTAAGCTCTGTCTAGTTCCATACCACCACCATTCTTAAATAGTGTCTTCTAAATCAGTTCACAGGGGGATATAATTTAATTAGGTTTAAGTTAGAATCAACTGGATTCTTTTGAAAAGCTCACTATGACCCACGGACCTGTCCCCACAGACAGGCATTTATGAAGTCTCAAAATGACCATTTCACAAAACATGGTCACCTTATGTTTATATTGAACCTCTGTTTCTAATTACTTCATTTTTGAAAAATTGACAGCACCAGGAAAGTAATCAGTAATATGTTAGTTGTGTTTAGTTCTTGAAATCATTAGTAATTCCAGCTTTTTACTAAGCGAAAACCATACTCATGTGTATGTTGTGGCATAATATATATCGTGTCATAACTGATAAACACCTGACTTTTTCATCTTTCCAAATGGCTTTTTAGGATGCGACTTTGTACAAGTGTCACTGAAAGTGAAGTTGCACGAGCCAAAAATCTTCTGAAAACAAACATGTTGTTGCAACTTGATGGTAAGAATAAATAGTTCTATTGTCATATATAGTTAACCCTTGAACAATACTGGAGTTAACAATACTGTGCAGTAGAAAATCCTTGTGCAACTTAGGACTCCATAAAAACCACTGTTGTTCCTTAGCATGGGGGTGGGGAAGGTTGGTTTCAGGACTGCTCCCCTTCACCACCAAAATTTAAGAGTACTCAAGTCCCTTAAAGCAGCACTCTGTACCTGCAGGTTCCGCATTTGAGGATTCAATTGATATCCAGTTGGTTGAAACTCAGAATGTGGAACCTGCGGATAGAAAGAAATCCACAAGTGGACCAGTGCTGTTCAAACTCATGTTCAAGTGTCAACTGTATTTGATTTATATTCTGATACTTAATTTTTCCTTCTCTTTACATAGGTTCAACTCCAATATGTGAAGATATTGGTAGGCAAATGTTATGTTATAATAGAAGAATTCCCATCCCTGAGCTTGAAGCAAGAATTGATGTAAGTAGTACTTAAATTTGTTAGATCCTGTGTAAAATGGTCCTTAAAACAAAAGCAGAAAATACAGGTAGTAAATCCTGCTTTAGCTCTAAAAAAAAGTTGCAGTTATAGAATTAGCCTTTACAACAAAACTCTATTTGCTAGTTTCCTCTCCATTTCAGGCTGTAAATGCTGAGACAATTCAAGAAGTGTGTACCAAATATATTTATGATAAGAGTCCAGCTATTGCTGCTGTTGGTAAGCTTGGCTCTTTTTCTGTTATGCAGTAAGTTGGCTAAGTACTTTAAATTCCATTTTAACTTTTCTTCCTCTTAAATCCTTAGGTCCCATTGAACGGCTACCAGATTTTAACCAGATTTGCAGTAACATGCGCTGGCTTCGTGATTAAAAATGATCCTAATTAAAATATTTTGAACATATAACAGAGACTTTAAAAATTAATTTGAATCAAGTACTGTCAAACTTTCAAAGGATTAAGACTATACCACAGTGAATAGCACACTTTCAAATTACCACCATAAGTATAATTTTAAGAATGAAAATTGTACAGTATTTTCAGTTTTATTATAAAAATGCACACACAACAAAGATTGTCATAAGTCATTTCTTGGCTCTACTTGCATTTAGCACTTGCTCTTGAGCAGCTTTCTTTGCTTTTACCATCTCCACAAGTTCCTAGGAAAGAAGGTTTTAAGAAACTCAGAATTTGCATACAAAACATACACCTTTATGCCAAATGCTAGCAATATAACAGTTCAAATTGGATAAAAGACAAGGGAAGAGGTAAATTTCATTGCCAGAGCTAAAAAAGCGCTAAAGTTAGTCATTTCTTTGTAATATTGCCCACACAACTATTGTATTGAAATAAGCTCAAAAGTGTAATGTAGATATGGAATCTATACCATAAAAATAATGTAAAAATGTAAAACCTTATAGCGCTTCATGCAGTCCTTCTTTGTCCTGCCAGGCACTGCTTCTGCTATTTTTTCCCATCTTTCCGGTGTATTTACTGGGTATGTTTTCAAGGCTTGTTCCAAAAGCTTCTGTTCTTCTGTTGTCCAAGGGGTGAAATCTGTGCATGGACCTGTAAGAAAAATTCTAATTTGAAAAATATCCTAATTGATAGAAAATTTTCATTGAGTACCATCTTACTAGAAGATCTCTCGGTGTGCAGATATCTTGATAAAATTCAAATCTGTGATGTGTCACTTTAAACAAACTTTTAGAGATGAGACACATAAACCTATTAAATAGTGAGAAAATTTAAGCACAATAATATACTTGACTTTATTATTGGTCTCTTACAACCTAACATTGTATTCACTAGCCTTCAAGAAAAAAATCAGATTTGAATTTATTAAAATTGTACCATTAGGTTAAAAAATACAATCACAAGTCATTAAAAACTTCTGACTTTAGAAAACGTGCATCTGGATTAGACCCTGGAAACATTCTTGTTTTACTGGAGAAAATAATGTAGCAAAATTAAGCCAAGTGCCCAAGGTTTCAGTGCTGGAGGCATTTTTACCACATCCTGTAAAATTGTGACATTTCATACATGTCTCACAAAACATTTCCCACTTTGTGGGAAAATGAAAATATTAAATGGCTAAAAAACTGACGTATGTATGGATGATGGGCAGTTCAGTAGAACTTACCTGATACAAAGTGAAGTCTAGAAACCTAAGTTATTTCCTAATTAGAAACACAGTGAAAAGTTACAAACAAACCTACTCAAAATAAGGCAGAGAACTTACATTTGAAAGCAGATTAGAAGCATTTTTGAAGTCCGCTTTTAAGATTCCAGCAAGCACTTGAAAGTCCCTTTTAACACCATAGTTTGGATTCATTTCTTGTTTCAATACCAAAGTTAGTGAAATATGTAAATTCCTATGTGAAATTACATTTCAAAGCAAATGGTGTAATCTTGCTGTTTACGGTGCAGCTGGAGAGGGGCCTGCCCATTATACCCATAATGGGGACAAAGGCATCATGGCCACATTCCATGCTGCCGTCACTCCTGCCCTCACAGGGACGCCATTTCTCCTCAAAAACTGGCCACCTGCACAACCATCAGTGTCTGCCTCCAACGTACAAACAGGTCCCAAAGAAGGGCCCAGAACAGTGTGTGAATACCTGAATGTTGTATTTTTTATGGTAGGGTGTAAGGGAGCAAAAAGAGAATAAACAAATCCCTGTAGCACCCTCTGCAGGGTGTTCTGAAACTGCCACAATCATCTGGTTAAGAAAATAAAGCTCAGCCTGGAAAAAAAAAGTCACCCTTGATATTTGCAACCACAGAGTGATTTCCTCTCTCTAGAATATTATGTCTCTCCTAATCTTTAAACTGAAAATCGCAACTAGAAAGAAACAATGTCACATGCTAAAAATGCACACATGAACAAAAATTTAAACTATACCCATCTACATAGTACGTGTGTGTACTTGATCCACTGAATGGATTTCATGTCCCACTCATGGGTAATGATATGCAGTTTGGAAAACATTGATCTAGAGTAATCAAGACAATGTTAGCATCCTAACATTTTTTAATTTCAGAAGAATATTCCTCTATGTTCAAATCTGTTTATGTACTATCCAGATTCCTCAAATGTGAACATTCTACCATATTTGGCTTCTTCTTTTTCTATACATGCAGATATACTTTGTTCTGAATCATGTAATGTACACATGATGATGCCCCTTTACTCTGAAATGCTTTTCCTTAAATAGCACATTTTCTTACATAATTATCTTTTTCAAAATCAGGAAATTAACCTTGATAAAATGTTATTACCTAGACTACAGACCTTACTTGAATCACATTAAGTCCCAATATCCATTAACTGCTTTGTAGACTGGTACACAGCCCCTCTGTAATTGCATCTGAAATGTAAGAACTACAATTCTCAGTGGTGTCAGCTGAAGTAAATTGATGAATTTCCTGAAAACACACCCTTTACATCCATTCATCCTCAACATAACCTTAGCCTTAGGGCTTACATATCTTTACACATGTGGATACACAGCATTTTTTACTTTAGAAAAAACAAAATTTATATTACCTTCAAATCGTTCTGAAGGTGTTGCATTGTCTGCTTGAGGTACCACTCCGTGTTCTTTTTTAAATTTATCAAAAGCCTTTTTGTTTATGTCATCTTTTTGATGAGGGTCTAAGAAATTAAAAAATTTTAATTTATTACAGATCAGTTCACTCATTTATTAAATTGCATAATTATTTTTAAAATAGGTATTTAGAGTAACAACAAAGCTATTTTGCAAAACTCACCAAGTTTTTGAAGACTCTTGGCTTTGCCAATAACATCTTTGGCAGTTCTCTTAACTCCAGAAGAAGAATGTATGTTCATGTAATTAGCAATAACTTCCCATCTAGAGCAATCAATAGAATAAATTGAGGGGAAAAAAGCCCAAACAAAACCCAGAATGACCCTTACATTTTTACTGCAGAAAGATTAGTTTTTCTCCAGAATCAGTTTTAAATTGGTGTCTAATTCTTAATATTGCCTAGACTATAGCTTTTGCTTTTCATACATTTTAATCAACAATTTATAATCAGAATAAATTTGTATAAAATCTTAGAGGTTGTGCATGCAAATCAAATCACACAGTTGTGTGTAATGCCATGTGGACACACTTATGGAGATAAACTCTAAATTGTTCTCTATAAAATAGCGGGGATTGATCTCTGGCTTCTTTGAGTTCTAAACTAGCAGTAAGTTAAGGTTTGAGTTGGGAAGCAACAAAGGAGGACTGGATTGTGAAAGAGAAACCGGAACACAAAACCTAGTCCTAAGGACAACTGGTGATGGAATGAGACAACATGATGGTGAAGATTTATGTCATGATCTTAAATTTCCTTAGGCACCAATGAAGTACTTTGCTGTGTGTATGTGTTGGTGTAAATGGTAAGACTAGCGGGTTCAAAATGACCTTGCTTTTCAACATTCCCCACAGAGGTTAATGAAAGGCAGTCTGTCTAGACTCATCTCTGAAAGTTTGTGCTATAACCAGTTTTACTATTTGGATGCATGTCTGCATTATCCCCAGGCTCTAGGAAGTGTCAAAGAGAAGTTTCATTAAAACCATTACCTTGAATTTGTTCCAGCAGGGAAGAGGTTCACAGCTTTAATTAGTAATTGCAGATCATCTTCTGACCAATTTTTACTGCCGTTTCCACCTCCACCAGTTGATTTCTCTGCATTCTTAGATGCTTGTCGCATACGTGCCTCAGCTTCCTCTTTCTCTTTTCTAATTTGTTCATTTATTTCTTCTATCTACAAATATCATAGATAAGTCAGGGACTTAAAGCATCTTGCTACTCTGCACTTCCTGTCTGCCTGGGGCTCTGTACTCACTACCATCCTGACAATGACCCTATACTCCTCCAAGGCCAACCCCTACACCAGCTCTTCCTCTTGCTATTTCTTCATTGGCTTCCAGGCTGCATAGCTTAGCTTGAGGAACCAAAAACCATCCAGTCTGCATTCCTGTCATGTTATATCTATTTGCCTTGGACACTATCTTGGAAGTCTGTAATTACTGGCTAATTCACCTATTAGGCCATTTCAAATCTAAGTTCATATCTGCCCTTTTAGCAGATAATCCCATTTATTCTGTTACAAAAACAAACAAAAAAACAGGTAAAGGCATAACAAAGTGGCCTCTGCTTTAAGTTCCACCCTTTACATCCTCCCTTCCAGTCACCTTCAAACATGCTCAAGTATAAAAATGAAAACCTTTTTACGTGACCTTATTGCTTCTGTCAGCTGCTCTCATTTGAAGTCACCTTTGACTCATTCATTTCTGCACTTCAATCTTTAGAACTAGACACCAAGTCCCAGAGATTCCAATAATACCCATCATTACTCTTATAGTCCAAATCCTTCCAGTGAAATTCTTATATCTAGTCACACCTATTTGAATGTCTCCTGCCCACAAGTGCCAGGTTAACAGACAATGGTACTAAAATATCTGTAGTAATAGAAACCAGCCTCTGCGATTTTAAACACAACAAAAATTGCTTAATTTGGTCCACTTTTCCTAACTAACTTCATCTCCCACATTTTTTCTCCAAAACTTTCTTCTACTACCTGTATTTTATAGTTTATGCTGTTCATTCTGACTCAAACTCTTCACTGTGCTTTTTTCCTGATAACTTAGACCTTGAATGGGCACATCCTGTCTAACCTACATTGTTTACTGTGTGCCCCCCACCTTTTGACCCTTAGGCCTTTTCTATTCAGCACTTCTGCGGTAGCAACAGCATTTCTCCAAACCACTTAGTTATAATGCCAGATACAGCAGTTACAAACAGGTGTTGCACTGAACTGAGTTTCGGGGCCTATTCCTCATCTGTAAAATAAAAGGTGTAGGCTAGACAGAACAAAGATGATACTTGGTTCTAAATGTTATTAGCCTTCAAAAATGTTCAAGGAGTGAAAGAAACTTTCTAATAATGATTTTGAAAACATGATTAATGTGCTAAACACCACAAATCAAACACTATATATGGTAGCAACCATTTTTTAAATATAAAACTAAGCAAAGGGGCCTGCCTTTTGGTGGCGTAGGGGGTTAAGACGCAACCTATAAAGCTATCCACAGCCACTGCAGCACAAGTTCGATTCCCGGCCAGGGAGCTACCCACATGGCGCAGCAGACCTCTCCTGACTTTCTTGCTGCTCCCCTCAGCAGTGTATTTCAGTCCATCTGCCTGTTTTGTTCCCCACTCTGTCTCTGGTGAATCCTCTCACCCCAGCCCCCACCACCACCTCTGGCCAGTATCCAGTTCTTGTATGTATAAATAAATAAATCTTTAAAATAAAAAAAAGCAAAGCACACTGGCAGATGCAAAGGGAAATAAGACACTCATTGCCCTTAGCATCTATCAGGCAAGGAAATACTGAGGTAAAAGTGATAAAAAGCAGAATTAAATGGCAGAGAGAGGGCCTCCCTGGTGGCGCAGGTGGTTGAGCGCAGTGCTGTGAAGCTGTCCGCAGCCTCTGCAGTGCCAGTTTGATCCCTGCCGGCTGCGGAGCAACCCACATGGCGGGGCAGACCTCTCCTCTCTCGCCCACTGCTCCCCTCAGCAGTGTATTTCAGTCAGTCTGCCTATTCTGTTCCCCGCTCTATCTCTGGTGAATCTTCTCACCCTCCACACATCTGGCCTGTACCCCGGTTCTTGTATTAAAAAATCTTAAAATAAATAAATAAATGGCAGAGAGAGAGAGAGAGAGAGAGAGGTAGATGTGACGTGTTCTTCCATTACCTGTTTTTCCAGAGCAGCTTTTCCTACTTCTTTTGTAGATGATGTGAGCGTTTCATTCAAGCACTGTAAGCTAATGGGAAAAAAAGGATGAAACTTTACCTAAAATCTAAGAGAAGACTTTAATCACAGTTGTATAGATATACCTTGCTAGTTCAAGCCGATCACAAAGTTTTTCCACTTCTTCCATCATTTTAACCCGTTCCGCCTCATTGTCAGAAAAGTGATTCCAAGTCTAGAAGCACAAACAAACATTTTCATCTATCTACTGATACTCAAGAAAAATACATCCATGAACATGATTACAATGCATGAATTTCTCAAGAGGTTCCTGAAGTGAACATGTGGCCTTACAATCAACACAACTGTACTGAGCACCCCCTACGAAGCTCTCTCAGCAGCTGGCAATAAAAAGGCACTATCAAGAGGGTAGGGAAGAAAGGTGCAAGTATGGAACACCTTGGATATTATAAGTCAGAATGATTCCTCAGAAAAGCACTTAAAGAGTCAAGAAATTCTGTATGATAAAATGTGTTAGACTATTCTTTCTAGTATATAATGAATCATACAATTTACTGGAATTTTTAAATGTGAAAGTAAAGTGTTCAGGAATAGAGGTATTAGCAAAATTCTGATGAATTCAACATCATGTTCAGAATGGAATATCATGATATATCTGTATGTCTAAGAACTGGAAAGTATTTCCCATGCTTCTTTGAACTGCTGTTGACACTCATGTCTCATGTTCCTCACTTCTTTCTTAAACCATGTAACCTGGCTCTAACTAAGGTTCCAATGCTTTTTTTTACTGCTGACACATTCGTATGCTTTCAAAAACTACTGATTTTCTACCTACCTGTCTGGGTCATTCCTTCTGAGGCTCCCCTTTTCCATCAGTACCTTGTAAGTATTGGTGTTTGACAGAGTCTTGTCCTCCGCCCTCCTCAATCTATGCCCTCTCCTTAGTGCACTCATTTACTCGCATGGTCTCCAGTGCCATTGAGTTGACTGTGGCATGACCATGATGATCTTGCTCTTGAACTCTAGACCCACATATCCAATCACCTACTGAGTATCTTTATTTAAGTAATGCAGGCACAACATGGCCTGAACTGACATGCTCAATCTCTTCCTCCTCCTTTGGTTTCTATTTTCTTTAATAATTCATGTCATCCACCCAGTATTTCCCCTATCTCTACTTTGGCTCAACCATAATACTTTTTCACCTGGGTTATAGCAAAAGACTCCTTACTGGTCTTGCTGGGTCTAGTCTTCTCAACAGCTTGACCAAAATCTCAAGATGAGATTTAAACTACCACAACACACAGTATCATACGAGATCTGGCTCTTCACTTCTTTAGCTGTTTCTGGCTCGTTAAACCTCAATTCTCTGGATCTTTAATGCCATACACATATTGCTTCACCTGGCTAAATCCCACTAGATCCAGAAAGCTGTCTCGGCTACCATCTCATACCAGGACTCAAAAGTATTTGAACTACCTGTTTGTCATTCTAATCATTAATCAGATTTCTGGAAAGCAAGGAATGTGTCATCATTACAGCCACAGCAATCATAACTGCTTGGCATATAGTTAAGTGCTAATCAGGTACACAGGAATAAATGAACTCACATATGAAGGAAGCAATAAAACAAACTTGCCAAATGCTAGAAATTTTACTGTCATTTATGCATCATCTCTAAGAACCTCCAAGCTTTCTATTTTCTAACTTGCTTTTTAAAGTGCTTTATTGAGAAGCTTGACCACCACCTCACACCATACACAAATCAACTCAAAATGGATTAAGAACTAGACATAAGACCTGAAACCATAAAATATATAGAAGGAAATATAGGCGAAACACTACGTGATTTGCACATCAAAGACATCTTTACAGACACATCACCAAAGCAGTGATAGTGAAGGCAAAGATAAACAGCTGGACTATATCAAATTAAAGAGCTTTTGCACAGCAAAAGAGACAATAACAAAAACAAAGAGAAACCCCACCAACTGGGAACATTTTTGCACCAACACTAATGATAAAGGACTGATCACAAAAATCTGCAAGAGCTGATGAGACTCAAAACAACAAAGAAAATAATCCAGTCAAAAAATGGGCAGAAGAGCTTAAAAGAAACTTCTCTGAGAGGAAATGCAACATGGCCAACAGGCTATGAAAAAATGTTCAACATCACTTGTCATCAGGGAAATGATGCAAATCAAAACTACCATGAGATACCATCTTACACCAGTGAGAATGGCACATATTAAAAAAACTAGCAACAACAAATGTTGGCGAGGGTGTGGAGAAAAAGGAACTCTTCTGCACTGTTGGTGGGAGTGCAAACTGGTCCAACCACTGTGGAAGCTGTATGGAGATTTCTGGACCTACTAAACATAGAGCTTCCATATGATCCAGCAATTCCACTCCTAGGTATTTACCAAAGGACACAGAAACATCAATTCCAAAGAACACCTGCACCCTATGTTTATAGCAGCACTGTTTACAATAGCTAAGCTTTGGAAACAACCCAAATGCCCAAAATAGATGACTGGATCAAGAAGATGTGGTACATATATCCATGGAATATTACTCAGCATTCAAAAAAGATAAACACATGCAATTTGCTGCAAATGGATGGCGCTGGAAGGGATCATGCTCAGCGAAATAAGCCAAAAGAAAAAGAAAATACCGGATGGTCTCACTCATAGCAGGAATCTAGAAAACTTAATAATGGACCAGGAAAATAAAAACTATAAGAAAGTGAAAATCAAATCACAAAAAACTATGAACCAGAGACACTTTTAGGGGGGCGGGGGCGGGAGGGGAGGGATTGGGGTCAGAATGGGGGGCGGCAAATTGTATGGGAATATAACAATAAAATTTATAAAAAAAAAAAAAAAAAAAAAAATAAAGTGCTTTATTGAATTTTCATTATATGCCAAATGTGCCAAATGCTACAGGTGAATGATTTCATTTTATCTTTACAACTCTATTAGTAGGTATTATTTCAGTTATTGTATAGGCAATGAAATTGAGGCACAAAGGGGTTAAGGTGAGTGTCTGAGGGCATCAGCTGCTAAGTGATAAGTGGAAAATGACTTCACACCCAGGCAGCTTGCCCTGAGGCCATGTTCACTTTGATATACTGGATCCTTCTCAAAACTGTGAGGTAAATTTAGGAAAAGCTTTCATTTTTTTCTATTTAGATTTTCCTTTTACCAGAAGCCTGAAAAGACAATGTGTACTAGTATTTTATTAAACTGCTTTCAAAGTCTGATTTAGGGCAGGTTATTTTTAATTATTAACTGAAAATTTTATTTTAACCAAATTTTAGGTTAAAATTTAGGATGGCCTGGGCCTCCCCAGTGGTGCAGTGGTTGAGTGCTGGGCTGCGAATCCGCAGTGACGGTTAGATCCTAGGCCGCCGGGCGAGGGTCCCACATGGCATGCAGACCTCTCCTGCTGCCTGCTGCTCCCCTCAGCAGTGTACTTCGTCAGTCTGCCTGTTCTGTTCCCCGCTCTAGCTCTGGTAAATTCTCTCGCCCTCCCGCGCTTCTGACTGTACCCAGTGCTTGTATAATTAAATAAATAAATCTTAAAAAAAAAAAAATATTTAGGATGGCCTGTAGTAGAATATGATGCCAGTGTCTAGTGTCTGGACATTAAGATGACAGATAATTTTTGTACGCAGTGTAAGCATGTACACACTTACTGAATCTCACTACCACAGCATAGTACAAAAGACTGTGGCAATCTCTACTATAGCCTAGAATTTTATTCACTCAATGCTATTTGATAAAAAACAATACTGGTCTTGACTTTACCAGTTTAAAATTACATTTTAAAACTCCTGGGCCTCCCCGGTGGTGCAGCGGTTGAGCGCTGGGTTGCGAAGCTCTCTGCAGCCTCTGCAGCGCCGGTTCGATCCCCGGCTGCTCTCCAGCCACCGGAGGAGGGTCCCATATGGCGCGCAGACCTCTCCTGCCGCCCGCTGCTCCCTCAGCAGTGTACTTGGTCCTTCTGCCTGCTCTGCTCTGCTCTGGTTCTGGTGAATTCTCTCACCCTCCCGCCCTACTGACTTACCCAGTGCTTGCATAAATAAATAAATAAATAAATAAATAATAAATAAATAAATAAATAATAAATAAATATTTTTTTTTTTAAATAAATAAATAAAAAAAAAACCTCCTGGGCAAAACTATATTTGAAAATTTTAGGGTTTCTGAGTTAATAATTTCTGGTCAGAATGATTTGAATGCACATTACCAATATTAAATGATAGGCCTTTATTTAGATAAAAATGGAAGTTTTTAGTTTCTTAAAAACCACCCAAATTTAACTTTGAAAAGAATTTGTTCTAAGATAAACGTTAACTTTACGCCATTAAAGAAGCAACCAGACAAAACCCAATTGTGACATTTTCTTAACAAATGATCCAGTTTTTCCAACAAATCAAGGACAACAGGGTGGGAGGAGATGGTGTGGTAGATGTTCTGTCACAAATACAATTAGGAGATACAACAATTGAAGCCACTGTATTGATCTTATTTAAGTCCTAATTTGAATAAATCAATTGTGGCTTGGAAATGTCAAAACCTATCAGTTGCATGCTGAAATACACATCTGTGAAAGTGTTGTGGGCCCAGCATGCTTCTAACACACTACTGTATGTGTCAACTTTTTAAAAAGTGAATTTAAGGGCTCCCCGGTGGCGCAGCGGTTGAGCACTGGGTTGCGAAGCTGCCCCCAGCTCTGCAGCGCCAGTTCGATCCCAGCTGCTCCGGCCACCGGAGGAGGTCTGCATGGCGCGCAGACCTCTCCTGCCGCCCGCTGCTCCTCAGCAGTGTGCTTCGGTCCTTCTGCCTGCTCTGCTCCGCTCTGGCTCTGGTAATTCTCTCACCCTCCCGTGCTTCTGACTGTACCCAGTGCTTGTATAAATAAATGAATAATAAATAAATAAATCTTTAAAAAAAAAAAAAAAGTGAATTTAAAAACATTTACACTTTGAGATAAAATGTATCCAAACAAGTTTAATTATACTTGCATAATATAAAAAGATATTTTTAGGCTTAATCAGCAGCTTGATTTATTTATCAAGTGTTTATTCAATCATAATCCAACATACCTTGCAGGAGTTTCGAAGTTTTTGTCTTTCTTTTTTAATGGCTTTTTTCTGAATATCTTTTTCCTTCTTTGCCAATAACGCCTGTTGTCTAACTTCCTCCTCTTCTTTTTCCTTTGCTAACCGAGCAGCTTCTAATTCAGCTTGTCTTTGCTTTAACAATGGTGAGTAAAATCATTCAGTAAGAAAAGTAGAATTTTTAAATTTGTCAGCTTATTCAAAAAAACCAACTATTTTAATATATTAAATTAGAAAAATAGGTGTTACATCAACCTACTTTAGACAAGATTAAGCTGAGAAAAGCAGCTGGGAAAATACTATATACATTTACTAGTAAAACAGACATATTGGAAACAAGCATAGTATTAAAGGAACGTAATATGAAGTCATGTTTTTGCTCAAGAATTTGCTGGTAAAGAAGACTCCTCTAACAATTGAAACAACCAGTCAGTATTCATTCATAGTAGCACCTGCTTCTATTTCCAGATAATAGTTTTTAAACTAAAAAGTTTTTTTTTTTTGCATAAAACCAGCATGTGCTTTTTAATAATTTTTCTTAAAAACTCCAGTTCCTGTTCTCCAAGGATATCCACTTCTTTACTTTAAAATTAAAGATTTAATGGACATTTAAAATCGAACTCCTACAAATGTCATCTTACTTTTTCTTTAGCTTCTTGTTCCTTCCGTTTTGCTTCTGCTTTTGCTTTCTTTTCTGCTTCTTTCTTGGCTTTTTCTTCTTCCTTAAATTTTTTTATCCTTGGATCACAGCTATATGCATTGTCTATCAGAAGAAAAGTTAATCTTTTGAATCTCTCACTTTTAAAGAACTTTCACAAAAACATCAATTATACTTACCAACTAAAGTTCTTATTCTGTTCATTTCTTCTTTTTTTCTCTGTGCTCTTGTTGCTCTGTTCTGTTTTTCAATCCATCTCCTCTCATCACGACTATAAAACAAAATATTGGAAAGCAAACTACTGCTTATAGATGATATGGCTAGAAAAAGCAATGATTTTTAACATTACATGTAAACAATAGAAGGCTAAAATGTTATTCCAATTCTAACATAAGTTAATGGATAATTCTAGTTAATATCAACTTTGGTTACTTTTTTTGGACATTCATGTCAAAAGAATTTTTCTCTAAATTTGATGCATAAGAAAAACTAAAGTAAATTTACGTTAAATAACCAGAAGAAAAATAATTTACTGAATTGAGCTTTTTGACAATTATAATCTTTGGCAATTTCTTAAGCATATCCCAACCAACTACTGATTTAGTGTAACTTTTCAGATGGGATCTCAAAATACTAAACAACTCATTTACCAAGGATACACAAAGAGAAAATATGAAAATACATGTAGTATATTTGTATATCATCAGTACCAAAGAACCAAATAAATACCTTTTTTTAATGAGTTACATACATACCATTCTGCTTTTTCTTTTTCTTCTTCATCTAAATAAGAAAATTCTCTCCAAGAATCAAAATTATACCTAATATAGACAGAAATAAAGCCAAAACAAATGAATGAAATTTCCTTTTGCTATCAATTTAGATGCATACATTTTTAAGAAATATTACTGGAAAGTGGATAAGTTTATTTTAATACATTCCTCCCTTTTTGGTACTAAATTAACACTAAGCTCATTTATTTTTTTTAAAGATTTACTTATTATTTATGCATACAAGAACTGGGGTGTAGGCCAGAGGTGTGTGTGGGCGGTAGGGGTAAGAGGATTCACCAGAGACAATGTGGGAGCAGAACAGGCAGATCTACTCAAATACACTGTTGAGGGGAGCAGTGGGCGAGACAGGAGAGGTCTGATGCATCATGTGTGTTATCTCCCTGGCGGGGGATCAAACTCATGGCTCAATGGCTGTGGCTAGCTTGATAGTGCTGTGTCTTCAACCCCTGCGCCACCATGCAGGCCCTCAAGTCATTTCTTTCTTCGTCTTTTAATAATACTTTATTTGGTTAAAATACACTTACTACTCCTAAATCAAACCCATTCACTTCCACTATCTCTTTCAGGTTTCTTTCTTGCCTGGGACTTAAGTTTTCCCAGCTTTTGCTTTCACTAATCTGTCACAGTTGGTAACCCTATTAGTTATTCTTTTATCCTGAGTTTGTATTCTCTGAAAATAAAATGAACTACAACTGACAAACTAAATCTTGTTATTTTATTTTCATATTTACCAGCTAATTAATGAGAAAATACAGCACATGCAACATAAAATGGCGATTGAATATTTGCTTATTTTAATGAGTTATTGAAACACAACACTTGAATTCCTCCTTATGGACTCAAGAGAGAACACTAAATAAAATACATTTATTTTTACTGAATTCAAATGATCCCTCAAGTTTCATTTTTACTGCTAAAGCATACTTGATCATAGAAAAGACTGGGGAAAAAATCAGAAAAACTAAATATCATATAGGAGATAATATAGCATTATGGGGAAAATCTTTATTAATTTCTCAATAGTGCTTTTGTTCAGTGAAGTTGCTAGATTCTCCCATCCCTCAATTGTTAATCAAATATTAAATATGTGTCCTTTTAAAAAATGACATCACAAAGTGTATTCACTTACCAGAAGGAATAAAATACATCTACATCTTCAAATGATGAATTCATATCACCAAGTTTAGGGACATTTTTCTTATTCGACCATCTGAAATATTAAAAGGAAAAATTCAATCAAAAATATTTATAAAAACAGACAAGCTCATTTATTAAAAGATAAGGTTTGACTAATTCCTTCCAATCACCCTTTCCTATATCATCTATGACTAAGAGATGGCGCTGGAAGGTCAGTAGAAGTATGGACAATGAAGGTGCAATAAATAGAGAGCAAGGGTGGAGAGGGTGAGGGGAGTAAACAATGGAACAGTATTCTAGCCACCAGGTTATCGTCAGTTCTTTTAAATTACAGAGTTGTAGCAGCTGCCAGGCTGGTTAAGAAAAATAGCCTATAGCCTCTTTTCCTAAAAGCCTTTCCTAAATAGCCTCTTTTCCTAAACTCATTTACTCCTGCCCCTAAACAGGTAGCATACAAGAAATCTATAGGCCTACCTTTAAATTGTTAATACGGGGGAAGATTTCTACCCCTTCATTGCCACCACCTTCCCTAAGAGTCAGGCTTCTAGGTTAATCACCTTATCGTCTTTGAAAGGATCCTGAGGCAGTTACTAATGTACATTTTCCACTCTATGAAAAAATAGTATATACTTTTTTTTTTTAAGATTTATTTATTTATACAGGTACTGGATACAGTCAGAAGCGCGGGAGGGTGAGAGAATTCACCAGAGCCAGAGCGGAGAGCAGAATGACCAAGTACACTGCTGAGGGGAGCAGCGGGTGGCAGGAGAGGTCTGTGCGCCATGTGGGACCCTCACCCGGAGGCCTGGGATCGAACCGGCGCTGCAGAAGCTGACGGGCAACTTTGCAACCCAGCACTCAATCACTGCGCCACCGGGGAGGCCCATAGTATATACTTTTTAAAACCACCTTTAGCACTGTTGTAAAGGGAGGAGGAGAGGAAGGAAATACTAGGCTGCACCAAATAGCGAAACAAAAGTGGTTTTCAAAGACATCACTATCAACTGGGAGCACAAAAAAACTCCAAACCAATCAACTATCTTCCCTGGTGGAACTGAGTTTTTAAAAGCTCTCTGGGAGATTCCAATGTGTAGTGAAACTGAGCTCTAAGGAAACATCCCAGTGCAGATGGAACCAAAAAATGTGGAATATTGGTATAAACTGTTTAAAAACTAACTTCATGAAATGTTGCATATGATTTAATATTAAATATAAATCATTCTTCATTACAAAACATTATCATAATTAGACAAAAAATAGAAAAGATTTTCTCAAATGATAATGGATCAAATAGATTACCTATTAATAATAAAGAGGACACAACAGAAATGGAAATTACGGTCACCCAAGTGTCAATATCACATGAAGTTCTACTTGCATTAAGTACATAGTCATATTTTTCTTTCCCCAAAAGTAAATTTAAAAGGAAATTATCTCAGGAGGTATGAAAGAATTTCACTGTGGAGACGGAGAATTTCTGTTTAGAGAATAAAATAAATGATAGCAGTACATTCACCAGAGGGCTTAAATATTGTGGAAGAGGAAGAGAACATAACTATTATCAGAAGAAAAAGGCAGAAATTTGGAGGCCTACAAGCATGCCAACAGAGAATTATGATCAGAGGGAGGGATGCCTTAACTCACCTGGAATTTCTTTCAAACACCGGTGAAAACACTTCAAAGAAATTGTCCTTTGCTTCACTTTTCGAAGGAACTGAGTTATCAAAAGTAGGATCTACACTGTTAAATGCTCGTCTTTTCACAGGATCCGATAACATTTCATAAGCTGAGGAAAAATGATATAGTCACATCACAAGGGCTTTATATTTGTTTGTTTTCTGTAAGAAAAAAAATTCCCTTCCTTAAAGAAAAAATTATCACTTTTTATTTAAAAATTTGTGATCTTGTGGGGAGGGGAGAAATTAAATCCAATGACAGCTCCAGCACTATTTGATTTAACTGGACTTCTTACTGCTTCTGGAAGGCAAATGACAAAACTTTAAATACTCATCCTTTAAGAAGGCATAATTTTTGGGAAAAAGAAATGCCTAGAAAATTAGCTTTTAGATCCCAAGGTTATAAAACATCGAAGGGCTTTGGGCTTCAATGCTGTGTAAGAGTGGGACAGCAAGAATAGATTTGAAAGGTGTGTATATATGCAATGTTTTAGAAATTAGCGTCAAAATATAAAATAACATTTAAGGAAACATTTAGATCTGGTAGATACCTATATTATTTTGCTTAATGAGGATAAGGGTATGTGAATAGCAATAAGCAGCTGTGGATCACATTATAGACTATAACCAACTTCTTGATTTTAAATTAGCAAAACATCCGAACAATAGTTTAGTTCTACAAAGTATTCAAAATGAAGATTAAACCCAATCCCAGTTAATTACATAATCATCACTATCTGAAATTTCTAACTCTAAGTTTTATTTTTTTTACCTTTTGTTATGCAAGTGAAATAGTCATTATCTCCTTCTTTTATTGGCTCACCAGCTGCTTTCCGTTTGTCTGGGTGATGTTTTAAAACCATTGCTTTATCTACAAAATAAGTCAGATTTAATGTCATTTTAGGCATCAAAACTTAAAAATAAAAAAAAACTAAATAGAGCCTTTTTAAAAATCAAAATGCTAATTTAAAAATATTATCTCCTATAGTAAAATATATGCTTATTAATGTGGAAATGACAAACCAAAAGAACTATTTTAAGAATTGGCCAAAGTTCCAGTCCCATTACTGGTAACATTTTGGTGTATTTCCACATAACTTTGTTTCTTCCTTAAGCATATGCTTGAAAACATTTAGGTATAATCATATAGCAATTTTTCCTACATTACAGCATTTGCATTTTCTGTGTTGTCAACTCCTCAAATTCTTTTAATGACTGCTTAGTGCACAGTATTTCAAGTAGATTTATCATAGCTTAACTATCTTCCTACTGCTGGGTATTGAGACAATTTCCAATTTTTCAAGTGTTGATAACTATCTTAATAATTTTATAGTGGAAGCATTTTTTCATATTTAGCAGTGGCTGCAGATAGCTTCAAAGTGCTAAGACTTAACCCCTTTGTGCTACCAGGGAGGCCTTCAACAATGTTTTATGTGTATTTCTAGCTTTCATTTTTTTATATATAGATGAAGGAGAGGTTGTCTTAGTTTTACTTCTTGGTTTGTGTGAGTCACTTACAATGAATACTGGCTACCTATTCTACTAAACATTTAATAGGTGCCAGTCACTATCAATTACTCTTCTCAATAATGCTATGAAGAAAGTACTATTATTGTCTAAATTTTATAGACCAGGTTAATGATGCACAATGAGGCAATGACCACTGCAACCTGCCCAAAGCTCAGACTAAGCTGTGTTTCAATTCAGGCAGACTCACTCCTCAATCTGTTTGTATGCTGCCTTTTCTATGTACAGAGATTTCCTAAATACCCTTTGCCCCTGTGCATGCATAGCTTTGTCCACTCATCACCATCACCCAACAGAGTGCTCCATGATCCCCCCACTGCTGGTCATTACAGAAACTAAGCACAGACTACTTTCACTGCCATTGAATCAGGGGAAAAACCACAAGATTCTCTTTAAGGTACTCTTCCACTCCTGCTGGCAAAAATGGATTATGTCCAGCCCAGCCTAAGTCATATAGTTCTCCTTTGAAATTCAAGTGTGTGCTGAGTAGTGAAACCTGTCACATGCCTACAAACATGCTCAATCTCAAGACACCTTTCTAATTCCACATTTTGCCCTCATGCTTTGGTTTACAGGCAAGTCTACCTATTTCTCTCTAGTTTCTTTCGGCAATGCCTACATCGTCCCCCAATGCAGTTTCTTCGTATTTCACTGAAACGTCAAGGCTTTCCTTTCAACCTTTTAAGTCTGAGAGAGGTGATATCATTGTTTCACTGTTTGCTCTTTTCCCACTGATTATTCTTCCTAATCACTCTTCAGTCATTCATGTATATTATGGGGGAAGGGAATGTCTAAGATTGTTTCATACTCTGTCCCTGGGCAGTTTGGTGGCGGAGGCAAAATATGTTACCCAACATTAAAAACAAGGCAAAAGAGGGCCTCCCCGGTGGCGCAGCGGTTGATGGCTGGGTTGCGAAGCTGCCCGCAGCCTCTGCAGCGCCAGTTCGATCCCCGATCCCCTGCTGCTCCCCGGCCACCGGAGGAGGGTCCCACATGGCGCGCAGACCTCTCCTGCTGCCTGTTGCTCCCCTCAGCAGTGTACTTCGGTCCTTCTGCCTGCTCTGCTCCCCGCTTTGGCTCTGGTGAATTCTCTCACCCTCCCGTGCTTCTGACTGTACCCACTGCTTGTATAAATAAATAAATGAATAAATAAATAAATAAAAATAAAAATCTTTAAAAAAAAAAAAGGCAAAGGATGTTAAAGAACACTATCAGTTTAAAAAAGAAAGGTAATCTGGGAGATTAAAAAAACAAGTTTCCTTCTGAATACTGAGAATATTCAATAAGGGAATGAATTTTAATTCCAAATATGTTAATAATGTGTGCACTGTGTAAAATTTTTGGCTAGAGAATATTCAAATTTTTCTATTATGCCAATAAAAAGAACTGACTCAATATAGGTGAATGGATTTTTTTCCACAACTGTGCATTTTTTATCTTTAGAGAGATAATTCCGTCACCTTAAAATACCAACAATTTTCATAGTTTCTTTTACAAATTTATATACATCAAGACAAATTTAGCAAATATTTGGTATTTGCATACTATTCTTCTATTTAGTAAAACTCTACACATACTTTACCATGGCAAATGAATTTTCCTGGTATTTATGTATAATTAAAATACTATTCAAATGCACTGACATTTGTTTATTCTAAAATCACGCCAGCTTTTAAAGGACTCCAGTAATAGTTCTGAAATAATCTGATAAACTCCTTCACCTTATTGAAACACATTTCCTGTGATTTTTCTTAATATAAGCATTAATGGGAAAAATTCTGAGGTTATTTACTATATTTTGTCTCAACTAGTACTTTTCAACATGTGACAGGTCTCTTAGCCATCTTTCTCTAAGTGTAATACTCTCTCTTCTTGACTTGCCTTGACTCCCTACTCTTTTGACTACAATCTCACCTCCTCTGACCTCAATATCCATTCGCTAGAGGGCAGAATATACTCCTGAGATAAAGCACAGAAAACTAATCACCTTTACGGTTTCCTTACACTTTATTAATCAGGTGAACCAAATGACGTGCAGGGAACCACATCCACAAGAAAATAAAAGGATAGGGCACAGAGGAGCATTAAAGGGATGACGTTTTATAAGGCATATGAAGACTGGGTTCCCTACGTTTCCATTACCAACTTTTGACCTTGCCAATGAAAACAATGAAGCATCAGAAAACTCTCACATCAACTAAGGAGTGACCTAAGACCACAAAAATAACATCAAAAAACCCAAGTAACAAGGCAGCTTCCACTGAACACTACAGGCGATACTTCCAAAGGAAGGTGAAATAAGATGTTTTAAAAAGTTGTCAGTGCGGGGCCTCCTTGGTGGTGCAAGGGGTTAAGTCACAGCATTATGAAGCTATCTGCAGCCAATGAAGGATGAGCTCCATCCCCAGCCAGGGAGCTAACCCACATGGCACAGCAGACCTCTCTTGTCTCGCTTCTACTCCCCTCAGCAGTGTATTTCAGTCAATCTGCCTATTCTGTTCCCTATTCTGTCTCTGGTGAATCCTCTCACACCCTGAAACTCTGGACTGTACCCCAGTTCTTATATGCATAAATAAAATAAATCTTAAAAAAAGTTGTCAATGGAAGAATGTTCTTTATTGGGATAAACACAATCTCTTGCCTTCCCATCCCCCCTTATTTCTTATCACTAATGAGAAAGTCCACACACAAGATTGATTGCTTTGAAGGTAAAAGAGACTGTGGCTGTACATTATGCTGATGAAGTAGCACATGCTATTAAGTCTTGAACTGTGGCTATAGACTATGATCATGTATATCTTTTCAAAAGGATAACATTTCCCTTTACCCAACAGTGATTATTTCAAAATAACTTAGTACTTACGAGCTGCTTTGATCTGTCTCTGTGTAGCTTTGTATCTTACATGACCAAGCCCAAGTACTGCATAATGATCTTGGTTCTAATAAAGACACAAAAGGAAAACAAGTTTGTAACAGAGCAATATATCCTATCCCTTACATAGACGCTATAAAACAGTGTCTTCCAAAGTGACATTCCCATAGCATGAGCCCTATGAGAAGTTCCGCATAAAATGGATGGGTAGTCATGTAAGTTTTATGAAGCTATCCACAGCCTCTGCAGTGTGAGTTCGATCCCCAGGCAGGGAGCTACCCACATGGCATAGCAGACTGATCCTGTCTCGCCCGCTGCTCCCCCGAGCAGTGTACTTCAGTCAATCTGCCTGTTCTGTTCCCCATTCTGTCTCTGGTGAATCCTCTCACCCTCCATACCTCTGGCCTGTACCCCAGGTCTTGTATGCATAAATAAATAAATCTTTAAAAAAAAAAAGTTTTACATGGATTACTGTATAGCCTTCTTGATGACTTGTATGTACACAAAATAATAAAGGTTCTGAGAAGCTCTGCAATTAAAAAAAAAAAGGCTAAGAGAAACCCATAAAACCCAGCATTTTCTAACCTTACTTGACAAAGATCCCTTTATCTCTTAACATCTGTAAATATTCTGTGGCCATCCTTAAATCAAGGTATGGCAGGAAGATTTCAGAACTAAGGGGAAAATTACAAGAGCCTGAATAGGTTGGGCCAGTGTTAATGACAGGACCAGGAGCCATGTGGAGCAAAGAAGGTAAGTTTGGATGGGAATTTTGAGAAACTAAGGGATGAACTTTCTTGGAATAGAAGCACGAGATTCATTTCTGCTTTAGTATCCGAGCTAATTTACAAGTTGAGGAAGGCACCTTATAGAACTCAAAGGGTGTATCTAGAATTGGAGAATGAGTGGGGAAAAAGTAGTGTTAAGCAAACTTCTCATGGATGCACTTTTTTTCTTTTAAAGATTTATTTGTTTATGCATACAAGAACTGGGGTACAGGCTAGAGATGCAGGGGGTGAGAGGATTCACCAGAGAGAGTGGGAAGCAGAATAGGCAGATGTACTGAAATAAACTGCTGAGGGAAGCAGCGGGCGAGACAGGAGAGGTCTGCTGTGCCATGTGGGTAGCTCCCTGGTTGGTTGGGGACTCCTGCAGAGGCTACGGATAACTTTACAGTGCTGTGCTTAACCCCTTGCGCCACCAGGGAGGCCCATGCACTTCTTTATTAAGCCTGTCAACTGTACTTTATTCCAGTTGGTTCTCTTTTCCACTCCCTCAGATGACTATTTCATACCTTCTGTCCTTGAGTGTCTCATCAAACCTCACAGTCCTTCTCAACCCTCTCATTAATAGACTTGCCTCCTGCTTAACAAAAAATTTTAAATTATCTATTCAAATGCCACCACCTTTTTACCATCCCATCTATACCCAGACATCTCCCTTCCCCTCTCCTCCCAACTAAGGAAGCCTGTTCTATCAAGATTACACCATCCTTCCTGCTTTGAGTATCACCTTCTCTGAGTCTCCTTAAATACTAGCATCTTTCTATTAGCACCTTAAATTTCAACTGGGTTATTTTAATTAGTATAAAAAGATGCTTTGTTATCTATCATTTTTTATGGCCTCCTTTCTAGTTATGACCCCATTTCTAAAATCTGCTGCCCATCAAAGTTAAACTTCTTGAAAAAGCTGCCCACTATTTTTAGCCCCTTTAGCATTCATTCTCATATTACTCCAATCTGGTTTTGCAGTGTCCACCCCCACAGGGGCTATTCTCTTCAGTATCTACTTCCAGGTGCTAAATTCAAGATTACTCATCTGCCCTCGCGTCACTGGAACTGCCAGCAGCAACACAGTCAACTTCCTTCTTGAAATGTTATCTTCCTTCAGTTTCTATAATTCCATTTTCCTCCTACCACCCAGTAGCTTTTGTCAGCCACTTTAAGACTGGCTTCTCAGAGACCTGCAAAACTTAGTACCGAGGTTCTTTTGGTCTCTCTATACATTGGTCCTAGGTGAGCTTATACCCACTGCTGGAGCTATAAGAACACTAGTCCCCTGTACATACTGAGGACTCCCCAGCTCACTTGACAGTGATATTCTCCTCTTCTGAGCTCCACATATGCAGAGCAGCTCCATCTCTATGCTCCTGTCCTGTCATTCACTACCTTGGTCAACTATTTCCAAATACAAGACTAGCATTTCAGTTCACTGAAGATGCCCAGCTCTTCCCCACATGAGGGCCGCCATTCTTCCCGCCGTGCACATTCTTCTCTCCATGTGGCTGTTGTCTTCTCATCCTTTGGTATCAGTTTAAATGTCATCACTTTATATAACATAGAGAAACTTCTCTCTCCATTTCCACTCCTTTTTTGCTCCCTCCAAAGTACCAAAACATTGTCAGCCTTGAATTCTCCAATGGCTTTCAGTGACTACTCTTTACCTTCTAACCCGCCCTCATTCACTCTGCTCCAGTCACCTGTCTTCTTTCAGCTCTTGGGACATTCCAAACTTCCTAACTCTGCACAAGCCTCTGCCTGGAATGTCACTCTCCCACATCTTCACACACCATTCATATTTTATCTTAATGTCAACACTACAGGTCTTCCCTACCTACTCAATCACTCCAACACAGTCATCAGGACACTACCATACCACTGAGTTCCTGATTACGAGTCTGCCTCCTCACTGGCATATAAGCTGTGTTGGAGCAGTGATACTCTCCCATTTAGCACACTATCCTCAGCATCTAGAACAGTGTCTGACATGCAGCAAATGTTTGATCCTAATTTGCTGAATGAAAAACTAAACAAATATGAACCCTGCTATCTTGCTCTGATGTCACCTATTCTTTTCTATACCACAGAACTTCTCCATTTCTCTTCCTTTTTCCTCTTGGAGATGTCAATATTCCCCTTTCTACCTTCTGACCCTGTCTTCCCCTCAAGTCACTATTTTCTCTATTACCCTGTTTGAAAGACAGTATTTTCCACTTACTTCATCAGCTCCTAACCACTTCTCAACACACTGCAGTCTTCTGCCATTCCGACTATTTTATTGGAACTGCTTTCCATCAGCTCACCTAAACTTTGTTTGCCAAGTCCAGGGGCTTTCTGTCATTTTACATGTTAAATGATTGACCTCCACATAGCAGTGACACTGGTAACTGTTTTTCCTTCTTGAGACTTTCTCCTTCCTTAGTTTCTCAAAGGCTATAGTGCTCAATAAATCTTTGTTGCACTACAGATGTCTGGGGCTGGGGGGTGGGGGGGAATGTTCTTTCTATTTCATTCTTTTTAGTAAACTATGCTATTTCTCCTCCTCTGTCCACCCCTTAAATATCCAAGCTCCTCAATGTCCAATCCTTGCCTTTTAAAATTGATGAAAGGACAATCAACACTCTGAGTGCTTATACATACACACGCGTTACCTCACTGATCCTCACAACAACCTATGAGATAAGAAGTATTATTACCTACTATTTGTTTTGCATTTATCATGTGCCAGCACAAGGCTAAATGCTTTGTATGTCTCATTTGATTAATCCTTACTATAATCTTCTGTACTGTTAGCAACCCCATTGTACCAAAAAGGAAAATGAGGTGCTGAGGTGTCAGGTAGACTTCTTCAAGTTCATAGCACACTAAATGAACAGAACCAGATTTGAATTTGTGTACTTTAGTTCCACAGTGTATACATTTGAGATTTATACTAGTTCTTACTTAAGCAATAGAATACTTAGTTGCTTATATTCTTTTTGGCTGATGTCACTCAATTCCCCTCAGCCTCAACTACCACCTATGTGCCAGTGACTTGCAAATATTTTGGTTCTAACCTCTTTTCACAGATCAATTTCTAACTATCTACAAGACTTCACCCGTATGTTATTACCATCTCAATTTTGACATAGCAAATTTGAATATAAACACCACCTTTCCACAAATTTATTTCTGCATCTCAGAGTTGGCTACTGACATCAAACCTAGCAGCTCCTATAGCTGGAATACTCAGAGGTCTTCCAAATATGTTCATCATCTTGTACCACACAGCCAAGGTCACCAAGGATAGTCAAGTCTGGCACACACAAAAAAGCAAATCGGTCGCTTCTTCCTTAACACATGGCCACAAATTTAGTTCAAGCTTTCACTGGCAAGTCTGGATGACTGGACTAGTCCTGCAACAGCAAACTACTCACTTTCCTTCCAATCCTGCCCTTCCTTTTCAAGCAATTTTTCTGTAATGCCAGAATTAGTTTTCTAAAATTAGCTTTAAAAATTTTAATGATTTCCCATTGCCCTGAAAATAAAATCTGAATTTCTTCCTCAGCCTGGCATTAAAAAGACACTACAGAATTTGGTCCAGAGTCTATTTCAGACCTAATTTCTCACCACCATCCCCTAAGTACCCTGCTGTACTCTTCATTAGTCCCTATAGAAGTGATACATATTCTTTTAGTCCTTTACACTTCTGCAATTTATTCCTTTGTCCCAGGATGCACTTTCTCCCCTCTCTGCTTCAGAAATTGCCACTCATCCTTTTAAGACCAGTTCAAACATTCTTTTCTGTGTAACCTTCCTGGATTTTTCCAGCAGAGAGTAGCCAATGATTGTTGTTACCCCATTTAAGGTTTAACAATAAACAGGTGCTCAACTATGGTTCTCTTGTTGAAGCACCTTAAAACATAGTTTAGTGGGCTTCTCTGGTGGTTTAGCGGTTTAGTCATAGCACTGTCATACTATCACCTTTGTGGCCTGAGATCGATACCCCTGCCATGGAGCTAGCCCACATATGGTGCAGCAGACCTCTCCTGTCTTCCCTGCTGCTCCTCTTAGCAGTGTATTTCAGTAGATCTGCCTGTTTTGCTCCCCACTCTGTCTCTGGTGAATCCTCTTACCCCCTGCACCTCTGGCCTGGACCCCAGTTTTTGTATGCATAAATGAAAAAATAAAAAAATATGGTTTAGGAATGGGAAACACCTCGGGAAATCTTGCCTATACTTACTGAAGCATTTGAATGAACAAAAGACTGAGAAATACCTTCCAGTCTTTGGGATCAAGTGTTTTCAGCATGGGAAACTCTTCCAACTGCAATTCTTCATCTTCAGATTCCTCTGATAACTCTTTTTTATCCTCCAGCTCCTGAAAAGAGGCAGAAGCATTTCTGTTTCTCCTCTTAACAAAAGCTTCAAACCATCTTCCCACAGGTTCAACTTGACAGAGTGTTGAGGCTGTGATTGAAAGTGTTAAGAGAGACTTCAATATATTGAAGAATAAATCTGTTTCAAAGCAATACATTTTCTCAGGAAGTAAAACCAAAACATGACAGCACCGGAATATAATTTTAAAACCATCAACTAGGGATCTCCCTGGTGGCCTAGGGGTTGAGTCTCAGCGCTATCACCTCTACCGCCTGAGTTCCATCCCTAGCCAGGGTGCTAACCCACATGGCACAGCAGACCTCTCCTGTCTTGCCTGTGTATTTCAGTAGATCCACTTGTTCTACTCCCAGCTCTGTTCCTGGTAAATCCTCTTACCCTCTGCACTTCTAGCCTACACCCCAGTTCTAATAAAAATAAACATTAAAAACAAACAAGCTACCAATCAACAAAAAGATTGCAGTAATCCATCTGACATGTGGTTAGTAAAGAATAATCATTTCTGAGTATTAGCAGAGTATTCACGCAAACTTTTCTAGTTATCTGACAAAACCTTCAGCAATGTCACCAGGATTTCCATGTTTTTCTGGGGATTTAATAGGGAGATGAGGAAAAGGGAGAAATGTGGTAAATTACATTACTTTTAGACCAATTTTTGTAATAAAGCAACAAATAATGATTAGCTGTAATAAAGAAGTAGTCTCATAAAAAAATCATCTAAACAACTCAAAATTATCTTATTTAAAACCCTTGAAATCAGAGAGCCTTAAAATTTTTTTAAGAATTCATTAGCACTGATGTGTTCTGAAGGACAATCTTCCAAGCAGCTAATGGGGATTGACCAATGCACCTGTGCTACAATGGCACACCCTCTGGGTCTGAAATCAGAAACGGAATTTTAGTCTAGGTCTAACTATTAGTGGCTACGTAAAGTAAGTCACAGATGTCTTCAACTGTAAAAAACAATATCTGACACAGTTTTGAAAGACTGAATAACCTGTAAGCACATTTGAAAATCACAAACATTTAAAAGGTTTTATCATTACTCTTGTAATGGGGGAAATCACTGAACATTTGCATATTAATAATTCAAAAAGATAACTAGGCTCAGGTAAAGCGCGCACACCTGAATTCTAACTCCTTATTCCATATGTAGTAAAAAGCTTCTCTCTGCCCAGTAATAAGTAACTCAGATCTAAGGTTTTCCTCCAAATAAGAGCCACAATTTTCTAAAAACAACTGACTTTTCACGTCTTCATTGCTTTAGGAAATGAAGTTTTCGTCCACCATATACAGGAGAGGATTCCAGCACTACGTCCAAGAAGTACTAACTGTAGTGTGGGTGTGGCTTTAAAGACTTTTCAAACCTTTCCTTCTAGTTCTAAAATTAAACAGACAGAAACTTCCATAAATACAAATGAAACATGTGCCATAAGATACGTTCAAAATCACATTCAAGTACATTACGGTAATTAATGTAGAGCACTGAAACTGGACACTAAGTATACAAGACCCGCGACAGCCCCGAGCTGTGTACTTAACACCCTACAGCAGCAGGACAAGTTTCACTCCGAATGACTGACTGTCTTTAAAAGTGTCTACACCGGACCTTAGCAGCAGCACAGGTAAACAATCTTTCCATACCGAGTATGAGGAACATTGAGTTCTGACGTTTAAAAAAACAAAGCCGGAGCAAATGTAGAGAGGTAGTAAGGTGTTTAATAAAGCACTAGCTGCTAGGCTTTGTACGACCAGAGACACGTGGGGTGCTCGCTGCGGGCAACCTCTTGCCGTACACAAGAGGATGCTTTATGAGAACCTTTTTAGGGTACTGGAGGGTTCGGTTCCGAACTGTTCAGCCCGATCCATGAGTCAGCAGTCACGACAGAAGGGAGAAACCGCAGGGGCAGAAGGCAGACGCCCCCCTCCTTCCTTCCTTCCAGTCTGGACGGAGATTTTGTATAACAAGGAGCAAAAAGGCACGTCACGGCCCCACATGTCTAGGGGCTAGCCGCCAGGAGCAAGGACAGAGAGAACTCGGGGTCTCCAAGGTGGAGGACTGAGACAGGGGCTGCTGAGGCGAGACGCGTTCGGGGTTGAGTGGGCACGTACCAGAGGTCAGAGCGTGGGTGATGGCGGTGCCCTGGCCGTCCGCAGCGCTCGGCAGGAGTAGCATGATGGCGCCGCGGCCAGCCCAGCCGGCACAGCGGCTCGCGTCCCGGGCGGAGAGCGCCGAGCTTGCCCTCTAGCTCTACCTTCGCCTCTGAGCCTCGCGCCTTGGCTCTACGGTGCCCAGGAACCGGCGCATGGAGACGACCAATAACTACTTCCGTAATGGGTCTTTCGCGGTGCGGAGGCCAATTCCACCCGCACCCACCCCCGCCAACGTGTGCAGCAGCCTAGCCCTCCGCTGACTCAGATCCGGCCGGGAACCTGGACTTACGAAAGAAAGGTTCCCAGACGCACCAGTTCCGAGTGTAAAAAAATACCTGTCATCGTCCAGACACCCTACATACAACATAATTTTCTAAAGTAGCGCTTGCTGTAGCCCTTTGAAGTTCCTACTACTTTATATGTTAATTTGAACCTAACCACTGATTTTCAGAAACTCTACTATAAACGAAAAATGAGGAACCATGTAATAATCAGTAGTGAGAGTGACTACGAAAATCTACAGGCACAACCACGGAGAATTCCGCTTATATACCTGTAAAGTACTTGTGTTTGCCAAAATAACAACAGGTAACATTTTGTTGTGCCATTACGAAGTAACTTACCTACATTATCTCACTTAATCCCCAAAACATTTAGAAAAGAAACCCCTCTTTAGTTTCTGTTCCATGGCCAACATTTTTACCCCGCCATGACAACCTGAAGATTTCCTTTAAGATAGACCCAATTATAGGACTCTGGAACTTACTTATAATAATATAAATTGTCCTCTCCTTCTGTATGCTTCGTTCTAAGCTTGAGGGCAAAAGCAAGAACTAGCAAAAGGAAACCAGTGGGTAAACTCATTCCGTAACAGCAGTAGCTGGGAAAAGTTAGGCAAAATAGAAGAGTCGATATCTCAGTCTTTAGTAAAGAGCAACAGAAATTAGCCATTATTCTTTATGAATTATATTTTCACTGTTAAACACGTTGAGCTGTCTTGTATTTCTGTCACATGCCAAAATTGTCATTTCAAAAACCAAACTAATCATCTCCCAACTCATTTCTTTATTAGCAATCACTATTAAAACAGACTCTAAAGTGCAAAGTAGCCTGAGTCCACTTTCTTAATATTAATGATTTTTTTTAATCTCACCTCCACCATTCATGCCATCATCATCTCGAAGGTCATAAAGGTGCTGATTTTTTTCTTTAAAGATTTATTTATTTATTACAAGCACTGGGTACAGGCAGAAGTGTGGGAGGGTGAAAGAATTCACCAGAGCCAGAGCGGGGACCAGAACAGGCAGAATGACGAAATACACTGCTGAGGGGAGCAGCGGGCGGCAGGAGAGGTCTGCGCGCCATGTGGGACCCTCGCCAGGGGCCGGGGATCGAACCGGGGCTGCAGAGTCTGCGGGCAGCTTTGTAACCCAGCGCTCAACCGCTGCGCCACCGGGGAAGCCCGATGCTGATTTTTTAATTGCAGTAAAATACACATAAAATTAAATAATCACCTTAATCATTTTTAAATGTATAATGCAGAAGTGTTAAGTACATTCACTGGGGGGTGGGGTGGGGTGGGGCAAAAAGTCTCCAGAACACTTTTTATCTTGCAAAATTGAAACTTTTTAACCATTAAATAACTCCCCATTTGTATATTCTCCTACCCTGTGCACTACCATTTACTTTCTGTTTCTATGAACTTGACAACTCTACATATCTCATGTAAGTGGAATCACACAGTTGATTATTTTTTTTTAAACTGGCTAATTAATTTGGCATAACATCCTCAAACTTTAGTATGTATTAGAATTTCTTTACTTTTAAAGACAGATTATTATTCCATCATATGTATATTTTGCTTATTCATTCATGTGTCTATGGGTTGCTTCCACAATTTCATTATTGTGATTAACACTGCTATGGATGTGGATGTACAAGTATCTCTTTGAGGCCCTTATTCCAATTCTTTTGGGTATATACCCAGAAGTGGATTTGCTAAATCATGTGTTGATTCAATTTTTAATTTCTTGAGGAACTGTCATACTATTTATTCTCCATAGTGGTTACATCATTTTCTAGTACCACCACCATGCACAAGATTTCCACTTTTCCACATCCTCAATGGCATTTGTTTCTCTCTTTTTTTAAATCACTTTTTAAAAAAGATTTATTTTTATTTATGATTACAACAACTGGGGTACAGGCCAGAGGTGTGGGATATGAAAGGATTCACCAGAAACAGAGCAGGGAACAGAACAGGAAGATAGACCAAAGCACGCTGCTGAGGGGAGCAGCGGGCGAGTCAGGAGAGGTCTGCTGCGTCACGTGGTTAATTCCCTAGCCAGGGATCGAACTCGCACTGCAGAGGTTGCAGACAGTTTCACAGCGCTGTGCTCAACCCCTTGTGCCACCAGAGGAGGCCCTCTTTTTTTCTTTTTAATAGTAACCATCCCAACTGGTTTTATTTGTATTTTTCTAATAACTAGGGATGCTTAACATTTTTCATGTGCTTGTTGGCCATTTGCATGCCCTCTGTGGAGCACTGTTCTTTCCTCTATTTACCACCCCTCAATCCCCGTTTTTCAAATTGTGTTTCCTTATTGTTGAGGTGTATATTTAGGATGTCACCTCCTTATTCGATATAACTCACAATATTTTCTTCTGTAAATTCCTTATTCCCGTTAACCTCAGACTGACCTTCACTCTATTTTTAAGTCTAGCCTTTACTTGTTCCATCTCTAATATGCTAGATACTTGACACTCTCAACCCCTCCACAACCCAGCGACGAAAAGGGGAGAGAGTAAAGCAATAAACTAGTTACTAAGAGTGTATAGTCAACAAATTGTAACAGGGTGGTCCCCAGGAAAGGGGGAGGTTCCCTCTCCCTGTCCTATAACAAAATGACTAAACGGGGATTTAAATCCAACGGTCGAGCCAGGAATGGTCTGGAAAATTGTTATGGTAAAGGGCCAGGGCACTGACAGGACCTTCTCACAGGAATTCTTCCCACTCTCCACCCAGCGCTCTCTGCCGCCCCTAGCGGCGTAACGGAACCCACGGAACCCGGCTCTGCTTCCGGTGGGGAGGCAGAAGGCCCCGGACCACCGGAACCCGGGAAGGTGCTGTGTAATCACTAAGGTGCCGGAGCTCTTGGTCGGCCAAAATGCCGGATTACCTCGGTGCGGATCAGCGGAAAACCAAAGAAGATGAAAAAGACGACAAGCCCATCCGAGGTCAGTTGCCATAGGCAGGATTTCGGGCCCGCGGCAGGACTACACTTGGTCCTGGAAGGGGAGGCTTGATTCGTGTCCCAAGCAGGGCGCTGAGGCCCTTTTATGCCCCTAGTGATTTATAGTCTGGGATTATAGCCGTGGTAGCCTACGTGCCTTCTTTGCCTACCTCATCCTACTCCAAGTCCTCTATTCATCCCCCTCGGATCGAAATTTTTACTGATAGTTAGCACTGAGACGTCACGCACCCTGCTTGGCCTTTCAGGCCTCGAAAACTTTCTGTATGGCGGTACTCGGTCACCTGGGTCTTCTTTTCTCTTCTCCTCCCTCTGAAGTGTGACAGGTTGGAGCTATCTCTGTGTTGGCCAGATCCTGAGACACGGTTTTTTAAAAAACAACATTTCTTTGATTAGATAATGCATTCTCATGATTCAAAACTAAAAAGCGAGAGAAAAACAGATTGATTAGTGTCTTATTGATCTAAGTGACCCATTTATCTGCGGAGGCAGCTAATGTCGACATTTTGCGTTTTCTATTTTCTATGTATATACAAGCAATTTTGCTTATACAGTTTCCTTTTTACATAAATGTAGCATGCTGCACATTTTTTTTTTCAATCTTAATGTATTTTAGGGAAAAGTTCATAGTCTATAGCTCACACATGCGTAGTATCCTACTTTCTTGGGTGTACAATAATGTAAGTAATAATCATTATTGATGGACATTTAGATTTCTTCCAGCCTGTTGAATGTTAGAGAGCAACAAATGCTGTTGTTCATATACCTTTTATCACATGCACAAACAAGCAGCAGGTAAATTTTAGAAATGGGGCCACAATTTTGGTAGTGCCAAATTATTCTCTGTAGAGCCAACACTTGACACCTTTACCCACAGTGCGTGAGTTATGCATGCCATTTACATACATTGCTTCTTACATTAGCCCCCTTTGTAGTCTCATCTCTATGCTGTTTCCTTTTTTTTCTATTCTAGGGTATTTAAAAACATTCTTGTTCCCAGCCCCCCCATCTTTTCTCTTATTCTTACCTTCCTAAACAATTTCAACCACTCTTTCTCTTCCATTTCCCCCAAAGAAAGAACATTTTTCTCTTTACTTTCACCCTGTTCTCTCTCTTGAAAGTTTTTTTAAGACACTGCAAACCTCAGTTATTCAGACACCTAGTGGAAAATTTAGTCACAGGAATTTAATATTTGCTCTGTGTATTTCTCTGGGTATGTTATTTTTGGAATGTATTCATAAATGTTTCTTTTGAAAAAGTTATGACTAATGTGTATAGAATTTTATGTGCTTTAATCCATATCCTGTTTGATCTTTACAGCAACAAGGAGGGTATATTTAGTACCATTTGTATTTTTCAGATGAGAAAATTGATACTCAGAGAGATTAAATGGTTTCTGCAAGATTACTTAGAAAATGCTAGGATGAGCTTGCTAGGATTAGTGTGCAGGTGGTTTTGGTTCTAAATCTGTTGATTCAGGTCCCTCTTTTTGTTGTGTTACATCACTTCGATACTCTTCAACTGTGGTGCTTTTTTAATCCATCTTCACCCGATTAAAGGCTTCTGAGTCCAGGGATTATTTGATATTTATATTACATCATTACAGCTTTTTTACAATTTTTCTCACTTGATGAATGTAATTTGAATTAAACAGAAAATACTTGTTGGCTCTAGGTTTTTTTTTTTTTTTGTTCTCATCTGTAATCTCTTTTTTTTTTTAGCCCTGGATGAGGGGGATATTGCCTTGCTGAAAACTTATGTAAGTAATTTTAATGTCTACAAAATATTGGTGTTTTTTTTATTTGAAATAACTGTTGGTATTTTCCTTCCAAAATAAGTAGAGAATGTCTAGCAGTTTATAGTAATCTTCATTGAAAAAAAAAGACCTATCTAAAGTTTTTATCTAGACTAGATCAGAGAATAAATATTAAATGTGTTTTAATATTTAAATATTAAATATATTAAATATCAAATAATAAATATTTTATTAAATATTAAATTACAAAAGCTACAAAAGTACTATATAAACTTCTAGGTTTTTTGTAGTATTTGTAATCAAAGTGTGGTATTATAGTGAAAGATAGTTGAAATAATTTATAGAAATATTATATTTAAAATGTATGTAACTGAATTAAGTCTGAAATGGAAAATTTCAGTGCATAGAAATGGGCTGGAGTTTTGGATAATCCACTCATGATTTTCATTCATTTTTTTTTAAAAGATTTATTTATTTATACAAGAACTGGGGTACAGGCCAGATGTGCAGGAGGGTGAGCAGATTCACCAGAGACAGAGCGGGGAACAGAACAGGCAGACTGATGAAATACACTGCTGAGGGGAGCAGCGGGCGAGACAGGGAAGGTCTGCTGCGCCATGTGGGTTTCTCCCTGGCTGGCCAGGATTGAACCAGTGCTGCAGAGGCTGCAGATAGCTTCATAGTGCAGCAGTCAACTGCCTGTGCCACCAGGGAGGCCCTTTCATTCATTATTTTATATAAAGGTGCATTGTCTGTCTTGGGGGAATATTGGTTCAGGAATACTTCTGAAAATGATAGTCTTTCACTTTACAAGTTTTGGGACAATAATAGCTATTACGGTTGTAATTTAAGATTTTACCTGTGTTTAATAAATTGTTGCTATCCTGCTGTTTAATTAAACTGATTTTTATCTTCTAGGGTCAGAGTACTTACTCTAGGCAGATCAAGCAGGTTGAAGATGACATTCAACAACTTCTCAAGAAAATTAATGAACTCACCGGTACATATCTTTTTATTCCTGTTCTGTCTCTTTAATGTATCTGTTAATTTTACATCAATGAGTTTAAATACAAAAACTTTTTCATGGACTATAGATTTAAAAAATTCATTATTCTTATCTGTTAAGAAATTTACTCTCATTTAACAATCTCTTTCACTACCTTTTACAACTAAGTTTAATGCCTATGCAATTAAGAAACATCATCATCTAAGTAAGTAGTGTTTCTATTAGTCAAAACCTAGTTTGGTGAACTCTAAAATGCAAGTCAAAATTTCTTATTAAATAAAGATATGATCTCACGGGTACTGCTTGCAGTAAGTTGGCTATTGCTTAATAATTGGACACTTTTCTTCTTGGGAACTTTCGAGTGGTGAAGCAGTATAATATTTGACCTGCACGAAAAATGTAAAATATAGTGTTAAATTTTGGGTTTGTGCTTTAGGGCAGTTGTTCTCTATCAGGGTGATTTTACTTTATACCCTAACCCTGCAGGTGTTATTTGGCAGCCTTGATTTTCATAACTTGAGGGAGAGGTGGTGCTAGTAGCATCGAGTAGCTGGAGGCTAGAGGTGTTGCTTGCCATCCTGTAATACACGATAAATTATTTAGTCTAAAATGTAAGTAGTACTGAGGCTGTAGGGTAATGCATTACATTTCAGTGAATTTTGTAATCTTTATGCAGGTATTAAAGAGTCTGACACTGGCCTGGCCCCACCTGCACTCTGGGATTTGGCTGCAGATAAGCAAACACTCCAGAGTGAACAGCCTTTGCAGGTTGCAAGGTATGCATAGTGTTCAGTGGAAATTTATTTTTACCTGTATGCTCAGGAACTTTTTAGTCTTGGGGATAATACAATAGTTCATAAACAATTTCCACTCATTCCAAGAAAATACACTACAAAGGTATTGGGATTAAACTATATGTCTTATACAGTTATTCAAGAAATAAGTGAAGATTTAGTCATAAAAGATCCAAATAACATAGAAAGATGCACAAATATGAAAACCTTCCTTCTTCGGACGTAACTACTGAAAATGCTTTGGGCTTCTTTTTTTTTTTTTAAAGATTATTTGTTTGTTTGTTTGTTTGTTTATTTATTTATACAAGCACTGGGCACAGTCAGAAGCATGGGAGGGTGAGAGAATTCACCAGAGCGAGAGCGGGGAGCAGAGCAGGCAAAAGGACTGAAGCACACTGCTGAGGGGAGCAGCAGGCGACAGGAGAGGTCTGCGCGCCATGTGGGACCCTCCTTCGGTGGCTGGGGAGCAGCTGGGGATCGAACTGGCGCTGCAGAGGCTGCAGGCAGCTTCACAACCCAGCACTCAACTGCTGCGCCACCGGGGAGGCCTGCTTTGGTCTTCTTAATTCTCCTGTATACTTCCATATATATTTCCATGCAAAGAAACATATCCTGATTTGTTTGATAGAAATAACTACATGTTTTGGGCCTCCCTGGTGGCGCAAGGGGTTATAAGCACAGCACTTTGAAGCAGTCTGCAGCCTCTGCAGCATGAGTTCAGTCCCTGGCACATGGCTCAGCAGACCTCTCCTGTCTCTCCTGCTGCTCCCCTCAGCAGTGTATTTCAGTCAGTCTGCCTGTTCTGTTCCCCACTCTGGTACTAGTGAATCCTCCCTCTATCCGCATCTCTGACCTGTACTCCAGCTCTTGTATGCATAAATAAATAAGTCTTTTTAAAAAAATCACAAGAAATAACTACATGTTTTAAAGATCTTTCATTATCTTTGATATACATACCTCTTTATTTCTTGTTTTCTCTTATTTTTAAAAAATTACGTAATTTTCCACAACTGTTGGACCTCTTGCAATTTCAGTTAGTATATGCAGTGCTACACACCATTCACATTAAATATTTCTTTGTATTTGCATACTTTTCTATAGTATAGCTCACTAGAAATAGTATTATGGAGTCAAAAGCATGTATTGTTTTGAAAATCTATTAAAAAAAAGTGGTTTGATCAGTTTATAAGAGGTTTGAAGGGAAATACCTGTTTGATCAATAGAAGATAATGTAATGACTGTTTTCATACTTTCATCATTTGGGTAAAAATTTTTCATTTTAATTTGCATTGTGCTACCATTATGATATCTGCTTTTTTTTTTTTTTTTTTTTAAAGATTTATTTAAGCACTGGGTACAGTCAGAAGCGCGGGAGGGTGAGAGAATTCACCAGAGCCAGAGCGGGGAGCAGAGCAGGCAGAGGGACTGAGGTACACTGCTGAGGGGAGCAGCGGGCAGCAGGAGAGGTCTGCGCGCTATGTGGGATCCTTCTCCGGTGGCTGGGGAGCAGCCGGGGATCGAACCGGCGCTGCAGAGGCTGTGGGCAGCTTCGCAACCCAGCGCTCAACCGCTGCGCCACCTGGGAGGCCCCCTATGATATCTACTTATATTTATTATGCATTTGTATTTCTGTGTCATACTGTGTTCTATTGGGTTGTTTCTTGATAACTTTTAGGAGCACTTCATAAATTGTTCATATCAATCTTTTCTTAAATATGCTACAGATATTTTCCCCAGTCTTTTTAACTTCTGGGTATCTTTTGTTGTACTAATGTTTTAAATTTTAGGTGGTGAATAAAATATACCTTTTGGTTTCAATATTGCTTAAAAGACTTAAAAGATTACAAACATATTCTTACATGTTCTAGTCTAATCCTTAAAAATTTTGTTTTAATTTTACCTTTTTAATACAGATAAAGGGCATTTTTCTTTCTGCTTATCCTTCTTTTTCTCCTTTTTTCTATTTTTCCTTTCTTTACTAGTTTTTTAGTTTTATCATAGTCTTAGTGCATTAGTTCTATAACAGCTGTCTTTCCTAACTCCTTTTCCTCAGAGACACCATTTTTAAATTTTTTAGCTGATTATTTTGGTTTCTACATTCACATTTCTAATGGATAGTGCTGTCTTATAGATTGCTTCTCAATCTTACTTAGTTTTAGGTATTACCTATTGAGTTAACCACCATGAAAAATGACGACTGTTTTCTTTCTCTGCCTCCACCCCAAAGACTTACCCTTTGTTTTGTTTTTAGCTCTGTCTAGATGAACACTTCAGAGACTAATTTGTATCTCTTTATATTTGTTGCTACAGCTTATGCAGCAGCTTTCTAACATGACTTCTGTTTTTTGTTTTTGTTTTTCATTAGAGGACAGATAGTAGAGAAGAGGAAAGACAGTAGACTGTTTTCTACTCTGTGTACATGGCATACAAATTTGAGTTCATGTCACACAGAAAATGAATACATTTAAGTTAAAAATCAAGAGACATTTTCATCTCTTAGGTAGAGTGAAAACCTGGTGTCACATACAGTGATGTGGGTGACTGTAAAAATAGCAACATTAAAAATGGATTTGAAGTGCAAACTCTGCAAAGAATGAAAGTATTTATTTACTTGATGTAAGACAAGATACTGTCTTACAGGGAAGATCAAAAGGAGAGTAACCTGAGATATAGAAGTGTATCACTAGAAAAGGAATCTAATTATGAAAATCAAAAATTAGAGAACTTCTTAGTGTTAAATTCTTTGGGTTTCCTTTTCTTGCATACTGTATCTTAAAAACTTCATGGCTTTGCTAAAGTTGAGTGGACCCTTGGGATTGAACATATTCTGTTAGAAAGGGATCTTTAACAGTGACCCAGTTTGAGTGTTCTAGTTTACACCCGCTCAAGACTATATTGCAGCCCAGGAGAGAATCTAGTTACTTGAATTCATTATTAGTGGGTTAGGTTCCTTACTCTAATCAAGCCTTTTGCTTTGTTAGGTGTACAAAGATAATCAATGCTGATTCAGAAGATCCGAAGTACATTATCAACGTGAAACAGTTTGCCAAGTTTGTGGTAGACCTCAGTGATCAGGTAGCACCTACTGACATTGAAGAAGGGATGAGAGTTGGGTAAGTTTTCTATTTACAATATATACTCTTCTTTCATTAAAGATACCATGTCACATTCATGGCCTTGACTTTCTTTTGAATGAATAAACTGAGTGCCATGAATACCAAGGGATAATAAGCTAGTAGAGTATGACAGCTGACCGTCCTTTCTTCTGCATCTGTTTCCTGACCTTCCACTGGCCTCTTTTTCCCATCCGCTAGTATAGCTTTTTATGAATGTCTTTGGATATCATAATCAAAGTTCATTGCAGAACTTTAGAGTTGTGTTTGCGAGTCGATTTAAGGTAACATGGTGTAGAGGAAGGAAGCATTTGCTCTAGTTATGAGAATATAGTTAATGGATAGAGAATACATAATAATTCACTCAGTAAATTTTTTAATTCCTCTCCTCTCTGCAAGGTCAGTGGTTTCTTGCATAGCTTCTTTGCCAGTGGAGGCTGGTGGGTTAGTGTCCTGAGTTTAAAGCTCTCTTTGTATTTCTTTCTATAATTGTAAGGGACTCTGTACCTGTTGCTTGTTTAAAGTATATTTTTGAAAATAAAACACTAACAAACATTTTGAACACTTAAGGAATGTGTTAGTGAGTATCTTTTTTACTTCCTTAGTGTGGACAGAAATAAGTATCAAATTCACATTCCACTGCCTCCTAAGATTGATCCAACAGTTACCATGATGCAGGTAAGAAACTATGGGAGAGAAAGGAATAGCTTAACTGTTAATTGCATCTTCTAAAAAAGTTTTAAAACTTTTAGCTAGTAAATGTTAATTATGAGCATGTTGCCAAAATTTTGTAAACAATTTTTCTGATGAGAATTTATCAGTCTTCTATTTTACTAATCTATCTGTCATAACAAGTAATATAGCAAATAGTCCTAGGACACTGGTCAATATATGTCACTTATATTAAAATTCTTACTTGCTACAAGTCTGGTTTTTCTTTTAGGGTATAGGGTCTCTACTGGAGAGATCATTTGGACTATAATTGAAAATCCTATGGTTGTATGTGATATATTTTCATCCCTGTCTTAGGTGGAAGAAAAACCTGATGTCACATATAGTGATGTGGGTGGTTGTAAGGAACAGATTGAGAAACTTCGAGAAGTAGTTGAAACCCCACTACTTCATGTAAGTGGTTGAGCCTGTTGCATTTGAAATTTCTTTGTATAAATCTGTGTCTTTTGTGTACTGAACACTGAATTTGTTGACATAATATAAAGCTTTTAAATTTTTATATTTTTCTTAAATTTTTCAGGGGTAGAGGTATGGAGAGTTGATTAGTTATAGAGAGAAAGCCAAAGGACCGAGTGGTCTAGCCTGTTAATAAAAGAACTCTGTTTTTTAGAGGGATAAAGGAGGTTTAAGTGTTAGAAGTATGTTAAAATATGCTAGAGGTTATTATAGAAGAAATGTGTTTTAATGCTATCATGAAGAGATGAGTTTAGATTCCTACTAATCTTGGGAAGATAATGGATACTGGAAGATTAACTGTCAGATAATACTTTTTTTTTAAACACTAATTTTTAAACTTTGTTTAAAGTTTTAATTTTGGGCGGTAGAAATAGAAATCTTTCAAAGCCAGTTAGTCTTTATTGACTGACTGTATATTGCTAACTCTAGTTTAGATCTTATGTCTTAGAGTAAAATTCTTATTTGGATAAAATACATATTGTGGAACTAATAATTTCAAATATATTGATATCGAAGTATTTTTATTATATAGAAGTACTAAGTGTAAAATTTTATGTCTCCACAGCCAGAGAGGTTTGTTAACCTTGGCATTGAGCCCCCCAAGGGTGTGCTGCTGTTTGGTCCACCAGGCACAGGCAAAACACTCTGTGCTCGGGCAGTTGCTAATAGGACGGATGCTTGCTTCATTCGAGTTATTGGATCTGAACTTGTACAGAAATACGTTGGTGAGGTAAAGTAAATTGGTCACAGAGAAGATGTAACTCTCCCCATGCTGCATTGTTTCATCTAACTCCCCTACTAAGCTCCTGGGGTAAAGGAAGAACCTGATTATATGTCTTTTTCTACCACATGGCAGAAATGAGACCTAAGGGTCCTCCACTTGTGTATGTTAGTTATTTTACAAGCAGTTAGGGCTAATTGGACAGATTTGAGAAGATTGTTAATTATTTTTTCAATAAAAATTTTTTTTAAGAAAACAAACTATGTAGCTCTATGAAAAATTTATAAAACATGGGTGACATTAAAATGACCATTCTGCATTGAAAGATTAAGACTTGAATTTTAATGGTTGAGAGGCATGTTGAAAAGTTTGAAGCATAAATCTGTATTTAAAAAATTTTAAACCAATTCTGAATTAACAAATTGTATTTCTCATTAGGGGGCTCGTATGGTTCGTGAGCTCTTTGAAATGGCCAGAACAAAAAAAGCCTGCCTTATCTTCTTTGATGAAATTGATGCTATTGGAGGTATGAATGATATTCTAGAGAACTACATTAAGATTGGGTTTCATCAGAGTTCTAAAGTGTTATATGTAGAGTTCCCTTGATACATTAATCTTGAACAAAATTTTAATGTCAGCTCTATCCTGAGCCTAATAACTGTAGGGATGTGTCATAAAGAGAGAAAGAAAACTTCATTGCAGTTTCTGAAAATCTTTACCTATGTACTTACCTAATTTCATTCACAAGACACATTTTTACACTTTAACAACTCCTCAATTAGGATGTAGCTTCAGATAATATAAGAAAGCACTGGAACATAGTTTGTGGTTTTTTTATAAAGTGTACATAAAATTAATATTTGGCTTCATAGATTTGGTGAAATACACTATTATTACCTGTGTGATGTAAGTAAGTTATTTTAACTAACCCTGAACTTACAAAGGAAAGAACTCCTGTCTTGTTTTTCTTGGGTTTTGAGGTCAGACTAACATGTTAATAAATGTTTAGTATATGTGCTGCCGAAGCGAGCACATGTTAATAAATGTTATAGACCTTGAAAACTCTAAAATTGTCCAGTAGTCCCAGACTGGTGGTGTAGTGAGTAATAATGTAATAGTAATAATCCTTAGTAGCTGAAGAAATGTCATGATGAGGCAGTTATTTAATTAACTTTGTGACAAAAATGACTTGAAAACATAGCAGACCCTGATAGACTGGAGACGGTTAGGTTACCTTGTCTTGCTTTTAGACTGGATGAGTAATGTTGGGTTTGTTAATGTTTTCAAGGCCACAGTATATTGTTGCAATGTGACAAATTATTTTTATGGTGTTGTTAGAATAGGCCTTATGATATCATGATGCTCTGAAGCTGTGGTTTCCAAAGTAGATTGTGTATAAAACAGATTGATTTTCTTTGTATTTAATCACATTTAAAAAATTTCTTGTTGTGTGTTTTAAAATACACTCAGTACACTAATGCAATATTATGTATTTATATGATTTAAAAAATGAAAATGTGTATTTGGAGGGTGTTTTTGCCTTTTCGGTTGCAGTGAGAGGCTAACATGAACCTAGAATACTCTTAATATGTAAAAATCAATATAGTAAGCTGTTGTAGTTTTAGTACATTATTAATATAGTCATAATTTTACAGTTTTGAGAAATTCTGAATAATAGTGTCTTGCATGCAAACACCATGATGGAGCTCAAGTTTGCATGTGTTTTATTGCCTACTCAGGTATATATTGTGTGAAGCAAAATGTATTTTTTGCTTCACAAAATTAATTTTCAAAGCAAAAAATCTTAGAGAATTTAAAAAAGGAGCCTATAGTAAATAAACCTATGATGAATCCTTTTGAAAGCAGAAAATCATTTTCTACTTAGATTTTTGTAAAGTAGTTTGTTCTCTTAGAATTTGCCTAAAAGTGAGACATTTTCTTGTGCTGCATGCAGGACATGATCTGAGATGAGATGTACAGTACTTTCAATTATGCTTAGTGCTACTTTACACACAAGAGTTTATTTTTTCCTTTTGCGTTCTTAGGGGCTCGTTTTGATGATGGTGCTGGAGGTGACAATGAAGTACAGAGAACTATGTTGGAACTGATCAATCAATTAGATGGTTTTGATCCTCGAGGCAACATTAAAGTGCTAATGGCCACGAACAGACCCGATACTTTGGATCCAGCACTAATGAGGCCAGGGAGATTGGATAGAAAGATTGAATTTAGCTTACCTGATCTAGAGGTGAGAAAATCATTCATTTAAGAAAAGGAATTCTTGAATTTTTTTCCTCCTGTGTTGTTTTTCCATTTTTAACACGTCAATTCCCCTATTTTAGGGTCGGACTCACATTTTTAAGATACATGCTCGTTCAATGAGTGTTGAAAGAGATATCAGATTTGAGTTGTTAGCACGACTGTGTCCAAATAGCACTGGTAAGTTGAAAGGTCTTGCTTAAATTTGCTGGTTTTTCTGGTCAGGCTGCTTTAATTAAGCCTATTAATTTTCTTTTTGTTTGAAAGGTGCTGAGATTAGAAGTGTCTGCACAGAAGCTGGTATGTTTGCCATCAGAGCACGGCGAAAAATTGCTACTGAGAAGGATTTCTTAGAAGCTGTAAATAAGGTTATTAAGTCCTATGCCAAATTCAGTGCTACTCCCCGATACATGACATACAACTAAACCCTGAAGGCTTCATGAAAACACACTTCCTTTAATTGGAATCCAAACCTTATATAGGCTTGTTAATAACCATTTACCATTTCACACAAAAAATAAATGGTTTCAAAATTGTATGCTTTTCAGATGTCTTTTTCTCTATACTACAATAAAAGCTGATGATATCTATATCATAAAGTGCTTGCTTAAACCATGTATTTCTAGGCATATGCTGGCTGTATGCTGTACATATTTTTCTTTTATCTTTTCTGCAAGATTGGAGCTAATAGATTTTGACTTTATAGATGCAAAAACGTACTTACCTAATTTACTTACAAGAGAACTGGGGCTCAAGTGCATCACCTGTACTCCTAACTTTATGTTCTTTTGCCCCCTATCAAAATAGCCTATTTAGGCCCCTGACATAGGTGTTTATGTTCTTTTTTCCCCATCATGTTGAATAATAAAATTTTGTTCATATTCTTTTAAAATAGAAGTAACTGATGTATTATTTTTTGCTTTTGCATTTGACTTGATTGCAAATTAATCAGGATTACTAATTTTAATGACCAATGAAGTAGTAAAGCAAAAATAAGTACATATACACATAATAATCTAATTTGTAAAATCCAGAATTGGCTTTATACAGATACTTATTTTCATTTCATAAATAAGTAATTTATAACTCCTGTTAAGACTTATGGTCTACAATGAAGTATTTCTAAATTAAATAAGAATCCTCAACAGATCTCTTTAAATTAATTTCTCATGCGGCCATCAAATCTCTACCCCTGCCCCATACACAATTACCTTTCTCCCTCCTACAAATATTAAGACCCAAGCACAATAAAGAATCTTTTTATTATAGTTCAACATTCATAAGTAATATAAATAGCAAGAGCTGGATAAATTTTTAATTCACAAAAGAAAATGCTGACAAGATAGAAAATACTGTGTCATATTAAAACACAGTATTTTAATACATTTAAAATACGATTGTTTTCAAGCAGATAATCCATCCATAAAATCCAACCTAATACTCATCCTTTCCTGATTTTTCATTTTTATGAAATTGATCAGAAAAAATTTTTTTCTAGTCTAGTCTTTCTTGATAGTGCAAACATTTCCAGGTTATGCTTCTAATTAAAGTACACAATTGTTACAGGCTCTGACATTTGTTAGTTACATGACAAAAATCTAACTGCCACAAATCAAATATACAATGAATTAATTGAAAATTTTTGGTGTTTCCAGGCATGTGTTTGAATAACATCAACACTAGATTAGCATGTTTGTGCTTTTTAAAAAAATTTAAATTCACTGATAATTCTACCTAAAATCTATGGGTATTGATGCATATATATGTTTACACATATATCAGGGCACTGATAAATAAGAATACAGAGATTACAATGCTGTTACAGTGAAAAACTTGGTAAACCTTTCTCAAAGGCAAGATGGATTTTTGAGACTCTTAAACTTGATTAAATCCAAGTAAGCAGGCCAGTTACCTTGTACAAAGTCAGCTTTTGAACATTTTCACTGATGTCTGAGCAGTTTCAAAATACCACATGCATTACAGTTGGCTATAAATTTGGAGAATTAGAAAATACTTTTATCAGGTCCCCAACCGTATTATCAAGGATCTAAACATACCAAATCCTCAAGGCATTCCTGAAACATATACTAAAAAGGAAAACAGCACTTTTGTACTCACTAAAGTATACAGGCTCACACCAAGAAGTTCTGTTTGATTTTAGAATTAATTTACTATCTTTAAAGGGGCTGAATAATTAAGATGTAAATGCATACCCTCTCCTTCCTTTCCCTCCCTTACCTCCCACACAAGGGCACACCCCACACCTTCCCAAACAAACATCTACCCACTGCAGGGCAGTCTCTGGGTTTGCTGCCCTCTCCATGCATACATAAGGGCAGACTCGTTCTCTCAAAAGGTACCTGTGGAGGCAGGCACTTGCACTTTTCTGTTACAAAGGATACAGGATACATACAGGATCAAACCATATGGAGTGGACATTTTAAAGGTTACCTGAAAACCATAAAATTAGCTGCTTCCAGGACTTACAAAGGTGTTTCTCTGGGTCCTACTACAGACAAGATGGAGAAACGTGATCCTACTATCAGCTGCCTTTTGATTATAAAGGGTCAAGATCTATGATATGAATCAGGCTTTTCCCGGGCCCTGGTTTCCAATTGTTTTCAAATTTCATCCATTTGAGAAAGACAAAGGACTTCTGTATGTGGAACCTTCCAGAAAACAGTTTTCGTTTATATGTTGTAAGGTTAGTCCAGTCCCTAAATCTAACTGTGGATCATACCCATTTTGACTTGTAAAACTTGACCAAGTGTCAGGAAAATTTCCACTATATGAAGTAATTCTAAGTAAAACATTCCAGCATTCTTACACATAGAATGTTTTGAAATGCACTCATTCTTAGAGGCATACTAAAACAAAAACAGTTTTCCCTTCAGTGAGATTTAAATGCTTATTTCGTACATAGTAGAATTCTATTAAAAATAGTTTAATTAAAGAACAGAAAAGTTAAATACAGATTACTAAGATTTAGACAATTTTTTTTTAATATATTACTTTCAACCTATCAACAATTAAGACTTGTGTATCTTCTGGGTAAAGCACTTGTTGAAGACTTGTTGCAATGAAGTATAACATTGTTTACAATCCTTAAATTCTACATTAATGGCTGAGATGTATGGGCCCTTTTTATAAAAGTCTAATATAAGCTGAGGTTCTACAAATACATGCTCTTTCAGAAGGCAGTCTATCAGAATGCAGATGTATCTGATCTTGTGTGTGATGATTGCAAAGAAAATAACTGGAATGCATACCTAATTTCATTCTAGATCTAAATAAAGTATTGCTTAGAAAGGAAGGGTCTCATTGAATTAAATTAGTAAAGTCATAGAGAATCCTGGCAGGAGTTAAAGGAAACAAACTATAGAGTTTGGTTTTAAGTAGACCCATGGTTGCTGAGATCTGACCACTTTTTCTCCTGGTAGTAATTTGTTCATGAAAACTAAAACAAGAAGTCAAAGAAAACATAACAGAAACAAACTACTAGCAGGAAATCTTAGCAGCAAAGGCTTTAGATGGGTTAGTAAATACTTGTACTTTGATTTAGAATTGGGAATTAGAGCTACAGACTAAGAACCCTCTATAACCAATTAATTGGTCTAAAGGTCCCCCTTCCTTTTGAACATTTCATGTTTCTATATCAACTATCAAGAGTGATTAAAATATGCATTTTACTCATAAGCTTAAAATTGGGTTTGATGAAGATAACACGGATTTCTAAGGAAGGTATTATCAATATATCTAGGAGTTAGCTTTCCTAAGAACATGGTCTTTAATACTACTTCATTATTAGCAACAACAACACTTCTAGGGCCTCCTAGTGGCCACGTTGAAACAATTTGAGCACCAAAAGAACTATGATAGACTGAAATACACCAAAGCTATAAAATTCATGAGCCTGTAAGTAAACCAAAAAGGGAAATATAAAAGAATATAATTTGTCACCATCTATTAGATGAACTGCTTATTTTGAAGTTGATAATTAAGTAATAAAATAGTCTACCTGCTTTTCCAGTAAAAACTATTTAAGGATGACCTAATCGCTCAATTTTATTAAGTAATAAAATAGTCTACCTGCTTTTCCAGTAAAAACTATTTAAGGATGACCTAATCGCTCAAGTTGAGGAGGGAAAGCCATAGTTTACATTGAAACGTCAACAATAAATGCAGAAGAAATAAGAGAATTAGAAAAAAATCACAAACCTTAATAAAATTACTGATTTATGTAAGGACTACTGATTCAATGTTTAAACTCTTTGGTGAATGACTAATGGGGAACTGAACATTCATTTAATGCCAAAGGGACATCATACAGGTAACTCACAAAGGAGAAAATGTAATGGGCGGGGGTGGGTAGGCAATCATGTTAAGCCAGTGATCTATCATAGCATGGTTAATGGAGGTCAACTAAATATCATGTGATTTCTGATGTGATTGCAATTTGAAACGTGCCTCATTTATGATATATTCTAGCAAAAAAAAAGTACTCAAATCCATAAAGTCTTTAGATAGAACTAGGAATGAGTTTTATTTATTTAAATAATTTATTTAAATAAATAAAGAACTGGGGTATAGGCCAGAGGTGTGGGCATGGGGGCTGAGAGGATTCACCATAGACAGAGTGGGCAGCAGAACAGGCAGATCTACTGAAATACACTGCTGGGGGGAGCAGCAGGCAAGACAGGAGAGATCTGCTGCACCATGTGTGTCAGCTTCCTGGCCAGGGGTTGAACTCATGCTGCAGTGGCTGTGGATAGCTTCAGTGGTGAGAGTTAACCCTTTGTACCACCAGGGAGGCCCTGCCCCAGCCCCTTTAACAAGTCAATGTAATTAAAAAGAGGGACTGTGCTAAATTAAAATAAACTTAAATGACCTAAAGTGACATGATCAGCGCTCAATCATAAAAAGGTTACCAGATTGGATAAATCTATAACAAATTTGGGGACAACTTGGAAAACTTTAATATGGTTTAAGGTAAAAAGGTTCTGAAATGGAGATCGTCAACTGGAAAAAAAAATAGGTTATGAGACACTAGACACTATGTAGGATGTGATCTTATCATGGTTAAAAATGTAAATACAAATGCATAGAAAAACATCTGAAAGGATATGCATTAAAGTTTTAACAGTAATCTGTGAATGGTGGCAATATGATCTTATTTATTTTTGCTTGCCTACTTTTTCTAGTTTTCTGCAATATACTTAAAGTGCTTCCATGATAATAAAGAGGTTATTTCAAAAGAAGCACTTCTAGAAAATTGTGGGTTTGTCCCCTCTGTTAGATAATTCTGATTATAGAAACTGTGTAGATCAGTAAGTATAAAAACAGGGTAGGTAGGTAGGCAAAATACCTAAAGGCAATAAATTCTCAAGTATTTGACTTAGAGATATAATGTTTAAAAGCAACAGAAATATCACCTTATGATAATTTCAGGCAAGAGATCAATTTATCTTTGAAATATTAAAAAAAATCCACAAGTAAGATACATCTGGCTATGTGTCATTCACCCTCCAAATCAAGCCTTGACTACTATAATACTGGCTACTTGACTACTGGTATAGTGTAGTATTTACTCCGAGGGAAAAAAAAAATCTAGGGTCTAGTATTTAAAATGTGTAAATGAGTAGTCACGAGAGGCTCATACCCCATCCCAAGCTGAGTTGCTCATCTAAGCCTCAGCAGTGTCATTGGGCTCCAAGTCCTCCTGGGGAGGGGGAGCCAAGGCTTCTTGTTCAGCAAGTGCCTCTCGAAGTTGGCTGCCTAAAACTGCATCATGAATGCTGTAGAACAGAAGCTCCATTAAGGCAGGATTTTCAAAAAATCGATTTCGAGTGAGGTCATTCACAACTTGTGCTACAAGAAAAGAAAAGAAAATTAGTTCACACTGAGTATCAATCTTAAACAAAAAAGTAATACTTTCATATAGATTAACTATTTCAAATGATATAGTAAAAAGTCTTACTCCAACAACATCCCCCATAACACCACATTCTGAGTCACAAAAAGCTCCTTTTATTATTTTTCTTGTGTATTATTCTTTATACAAATAAAAGCAAATATAGAAATACATTTTTATTTTCCCCCTTTTTAATGCCCAAAAGATAGCATGCTATAATAAGATTCTGGATTTTTTTTATATAATGGTTAAATTTTTTACCACTACGTGATAGTCAACTCTGTGGATATACTCTGGTTTATTTAACTGGTGCCTTTTGTTTGACACTTGTGTTGTTTTATTTTATAGATATTACTGTGATGATGAACCACACACGTGTCATTTTGCATATGTGCAAGTAGATAGCTGGATCTGCTGGGTTAAAAGACATTTGTAATTTTGAAGCCAATGCCCTTCCTAGGGGCTGTTCCATTTTGCACTCCCACCAGCATTGTCTCATGTCTGTTCTACAGTCTGCCTAAAAAGCATGTCAAATATTTTTGATTTTTGCCATTCTGCTAGGCAAAAACTGATGTCTTTATGTACACTTTATTTCAAGTAGTGTTTTAGCCAAAATTTAATATAAAACAAAAATAGCAGAAATTGTGTCACAAAATTGATAAATGATATTAGGTAACTGTGTTTATAGCTGTAATAAAATAGTTACTAAAAAATAAACCTGGCCAGAAGATAGTTTTATTAGCTCCTTTCCTGAAATTGCAGTTTCAGAAGCCCACCACAAGTACCCTAGTAAGATAAATGCTTGTAAGTGGTTAATTACAGAGTTAGCTTTTATTTTTTATTTTTTAAAAAAGATTTATTTATTTACTTACTTATTTATACAAGCACTGGGTACAGTCAGAAGCACAGGAGGGTGAGAGAATTCATCAGAGCCAGAGTGGGGAACAGAACAGGCAGACTGACGAAATACACTGCTGAGGGGAGCAGCGGGCATGGCAGGAGAGGTCTGCGCACCATGTGGGACCCTCACCTAACCGGTGGCCGGGGATCTAACCAGCGCTGTAGAGGCTGCGGGCAGCTTCGCAGCCCAGCGCTCAACCGTTGCACCATGAGGGAGGCCCCAGAGCTAGCTTTTAGAGTGATTTTCAGAATAATTTCATTTACACCAAAAACTAAAATTAAGGAAAATATTTCTAAATGCAATTACTAAAAGGGAGAAGCGAAACCAAAATGTTAAAACTTCTCCCCATTCTGGAAGTATACTCACCACTGCATCCTGCTAAATACACATAAATGCCGACATCTCCATATTCTTTTACCATCTGTAATGTTGAAATAAATTTAGTTTGTCTTGATTTTGTGCTAGAAGCAAGTCTCTTTTTACCAATATGTATTCAGTGATTTAGGATATTCTAGCTCATTCACTTGAGTTACTCTGCTTCAATAATTATGCGTTTTGAGTTAATCATTTAAAGATAATTTTGTATTTTTTATTATATGGACAGTAGTAATTAGATGTATCAAATGATTACTATTAAATTTTACTTAGGTGTTACATAGGTATTACAGTAATGATTTGAAAAAGGAATCTTCTTATAGGGCTATATAAGCTGAAACATTTACAGATGATATAATGACTGATATGTGCTTCAAAATAAGAGAAAGGGAAAGTGAGTAAGAGGACCGTAAATGGATAATTGTTGAAGCTGAGTTACAGCTACATAGGGTTGATGCTATGTTCTTTAATGTTATGTATTTTTTTAAATTTCCAAAGTCAAAAGTTGAAAAAAAAAAAACAAAGAATTTTAAGAATTAAAGGGACTCTTGTTGAACTCTCATTTTACCAGTCATGAAACTGGACATAGAGATATAAAATGCCTTGTTTATGATGATGCTTACCCCTGCTATAGTTTTTACACCAACAGAATCAATAAAATTGACTTGCGTAAAATCCAGAATGATAGTGTGCACATTTTCCCCTGGGGGCAGGAATCGTTGCATTTCTTCAGGAAATGTGCTCTTGGTAACAATTGGGGGGTATTTTACTTCATCGTCTTCTTCAGGCTTGGTGCCACCTTCTCCATCTACTTCTGCATCCTATATAAAAAATAAAATCAAACCAGAGTGCTATGAATGATATATAATATTCAGTTGTCTCAGTTTCTTCTCTTGCTTTTTTTTTTTTAAAGATTTATTTATTTATCCATACAAGAACTGGGGTACAGCCCAGAGGTGTGAAGGGTGAGAGGATTTACAAGAGACAGAGTGGGGAACGGAACAGGCAGATTAACTGAAATACACTGCTGAGGGGAGCAGTGGGCGAGTCAGGAAAGGTCTGCTGTGCCATGTGAGTAGCTCCCTGGCTGGGGATCGAACTCACGCTGCAATGGCTGTGGATAGCTTCACAGCTTGCGTCTTAACCGCTTGCACTACCAGGGAGGCCCTCTTCTCTTCCTTTATATTGCATGTGTGTTAAACGAAATCTACTTTTTAGTATTTTAATCATTTCCCCCTAACTTTTATTTTTTATTTTTTAAAATTTATTTATTTATACAAGAACGGGGTATAGGCCAGATGCGTGGGAGTGTGAGAGGATTCACCAGAGACAGAGCGGGGAATAGCACAGGCAGACTGACGAAATACACCGCTGAAGGGAGCAGCGGGCGAGACAGGAGAGGTCTGCCGTGCCATGTGGGACCCTCGTGGGCCAACCGGGAACGAATCAGTGCTGTAGAGGCTGCGGACAGCTTGACAGCATGGTGCTTAACTGCCTGCGCCACAAGGGGAGGCCCCCACCCCCCGCCCCTAACTTTTAAAACAGTTCCAATTACTTCAGTATGACAGGCCATAAATCACCATAAACCTGAATGGCAAACTCCAGCCCTTTAACATTTTTACTTCTGAAATAAGTAACCACTGAATTCATTCAGTTGAATGAATCCAGGACAAAGTACTAATGGTGACATTTATGAAGATATAGTAAGTCCTCTCAACATCATTGTTAGGTTCTTAAAAACAAACTTAAAGCAAAATGATTTTTTTTTGACAATTTTACTGTAGGGTAATTGACATACATTAGAGTTTAGTTCCTATAGCAAATATCTAGTGACAAGAACATGACCAAAACTCTAAGTGAAGAAACAAAACACTTCTAATATTAAACAATAATTTGTATTTATTTATTTGTTTGCTTATTTATTTATTTATTTATTCACTCACTTTCCAACTGGCTTAGTCCAGTTTTGGGTGGCAAGTGACCAGCACCTACCCTAGCAGCTTAGAGCACAAGGTGGGAACTAACCATGGATAAGGCACCTTTCATTGCAGGGTACATCAAACACACATCACACTCACTCATACTGGGACAATTTAAACCCACCAATGAAGCTAATGTGCACTTCTTTGGGATGTGGAGGGAAACCTGAGTACCTGGGAGAAAACATGCACAGACATAGGGAGAACATGAGAACTCCACACAGCTGGGAATCTAATTTTTTCTTATTAACATTATAACGAAATGATGTTGAAGAAAGGATGTTATTTGAGGACCTGATGTACTGTGTGATTTCACTTTTTTCTTTTAAAGATTTATTTATTTATTTATACAAGAACTGGGGTACAGGCCAGAGGTGTAGGAGGGTAAGAGGATTCACCAGAGACAGAGTAGGGAGCAGAACAGGCAGAGAGACCAAAGACACTGGGGAGGGGAGCAGTGGGCAAGGCAGGAGAGGTCTGCCGCACCATGTAGGTATCTCCCTGGCCGGCCGGGAATCGAACCTGTGCTGCAGAGGCTGTGGAAAGCTTCACAGTGCTGCACTCAACCCGCTGTGCCACCAGGAGGCCCGAGATTTTTACTTTTTAAAACAATGTTTTCTTGGGCTCATTTCACTACTTATTTCAGAAGCATTCTCATAACTGACCTTATTCCAAACCTTAGATTCTTTCTAAGCTTTCCTATTTTAGGAACTTCATGCTATGTGAAAATTCTGATCCTGAATAAAGGTTGGCAGGGGCACTGCAGATCAACAGAGAAGGGAAAATTACAACAAAGTCACCACTTACCGCTTTGACAATGGTTGCATTGGCCATATTTGCATTTCCCACTTCCTTAGCATACTTCCTCATGGCCTTTCTTCTTGCTCCCATTATGAGTGCTGGGTTCACGCCAGTCTTCACAGAAAAGCAATACAAGCAAAATCACTTCATGGCTCCCAGGGACACACTCAAAAGCAAATGATCTTCAATCTCCCCATATGACCATTTTCTATGTCAAATTATCATCCAGCCCTGCTCTACCTTTCCCTCATTAGTAATCTTTCTTATGCTTGGCTTCATTCAAGACAACCAGAAGCTAAAATATTAAAGAAAACATTTAAGTGGGTTTTTTTTTTTTTAACTTTCTCTTTCAGATTCAATATTTAAGAGCCTCTGGGTTGATTGGGAAGTTTTTCTAAGTACAAGACAATGTATGGTTGAGTTCTAATCATGATCCAAGGAACCCACATGGTCCCAAAAGAAACCAAAAATTATTCTATTCATAAATATTTTTGGAAAAGGTAACACTTCACATACAAAAGGGAGATTGGTATTAGTTACAAAACAGCAAGAATATACCAAATACCATTCATTGAATTGGACCTTTGAAAATGGTTAAGCAAGACATTCAAGTGACCCTCACATCCCGCCCCCTCCTTAGAAATAACCACTCTGAATCTCTTGAGACTCACTCACCTTTCTTTTCAGTGCATTGCTATACAAGTCACTATTTGCATAATAAATAGGAGCATTTATTTGGAATATTTTTATTCCAGGAATTTCTCTGACCTGCGAAATAAAATATCAGTGATTTTAACACATGAAAATGTTTCAGAATCTTAATAGAATAACAACACATCAAACAAGGAAAGAGAAAAATTTAGTTCAACTCATAGTAATAAAGTGAGTATCAAACAAAATGAAGAAACAGAGGGATATATCCCAAATGCTAGAATGAAACAAAGCCCCAGGGAAAAATCTTAATGCACAGAATTAGAAAAATGACCAGAAGAAGAGTTAAAACTAGTAGATCTAATCATGCACACTAAAGTTAGGAGAATAATCAGTGAACAAAATGAGAACTATGACAAGAAAAGAGAAAATTTCAAATAGAAATAACAGGCCTAAAGAATATAATAACGGATTCCAAACAGTAAATTGAAGTTTGGGCTTTTTACTTTAGCCACTATCTTTCATTCCCATTATTGTCCTTGGTAAAAATAATATTTAGTTAGCCAAGCACATCATATGCTTACATGATTTAAAATGATTAAAAAAAAACAACTTACCTCCTCAAATGCATCTATATCAATATATACATCAGTATCAGGAAGCTGTCCAAGGACTTTGTAGCTGGGACTAAAGATAGAGAATGTGTTAAAATATTATTGTGTTGAGGTGCAGTATGTGATTAACATGAGATTTTGTGCATTTACATGTCATATATGGCATTACTAGTGAATTCAGGAATACTTCTTCTTTATATAGTTCCTTTGCAGAAGGGGCCCATGTATATCACATACTCTATGCCATTCCAAGTCAAACACACACCCACACACTCCCCACTGCCCCCTCCTCATAAAACACATGCACAATAATATACTTCATACCATACGGACTACACACAGTCACACCATACACAACATACTTTTCACATACACAGTATGCTCATACCATACATACCACACCATACTACCTACAAACCACACAATCATTTGGATCAGGACAAAGGCTTAAGCATTTAAAAATGGATAGAAAACTGTATTGAATTCAAGTCATTCCAGGCATACATGGAACTCAAGTTCTCATACCATTCAATAGATAGTGTTCCTTTGTGTTTCTAATAAGCCTCTGACACATGTGGGCTGGGGTCAACTGAGGACATGGGGAGAAAATAAAAATCTAAAATTTATATTGTTTTCCTAAATTTGATTTGAATAGATTTTAAACATTTTTGAGAACCCTGATTCCTCTTATTAGGACAATCTGATTCAAATTAGACTCCCACATGTAATTAAGGGTGACAAACATTATTGCGACAAAAAACATTAACATTTGCAACATTTTTTATGAGGAAAATGCTCACTTTACTCTGGAAAATGGGGTACATTTCATCATGCTGCAGGTAAATATCAACATCCCCATTAAGTAGCTTACAACATACCACAGTCAAAATTTTAAGAATCATCATGTGATTTGCAATTACAGCAAAACCAGACTAATATCATTTTCTTATTGGGTGAATAGTGTGGGCGGGACACAGTACAAGGCTCTTTGCAAAAATTATTCTCATTTGGACCTTACTGCAACTCATTGAGGTAGCAAGTATTAGTCCCATTATGTAAATGCAGAGAATGAGGCTCTGAGAGACTAGTCAGTTTATAAGGGCTGCAGCCAGACTTGAGCCCAGAGGTGCTGACTCTAAAGTTAGGCAATTTCTATATAAACACAATGTTTCTTTTTTTATGGTGATTATCATGAATGTCTTTTTTTAATGGTAATTTCTTAATTTATCATGAATGCAGTATTTTTTAAAAAGTTACTCTATACCTTCCTCAGTTTCCTACTAGGGAGAAGAGATGATAAGCAGTAATGTTTAAATGACATGTATGATAACATGGCATCAGAGTCATCAAAACCCATATTGACACCCAGCACCAAAGCAAGTTGCAAGAACATACTGTTCATTTAGAAAAGCCTAAGTAAGTCTATGTACCACTGGATCCCAAATGGCAAGAACAATGAAGGAAATTAGGCTCTTTTAAACAAAGTCATTGGTGGAAGTATAATACTGTGACATAATAGAGCATCTGGCAAGGTTTTACTGAATTTTTTATTTGGCATTTGTTTAGTTAACAGGACACATGAGTCTTCAGTTCCCTTTCAGTTGATTAGAAATAACCAAAGGGCTCCACCTTTGCCACTTCAAGCTTCGGCCTGTATTTAAAGTCCACATTGTAATCTCAGGTGAGATCCTCACACCCAACCCAATCTGTGCGCTTACCTCTGTGTCCTGTAAATCACAGTCAACAGTGCAATGATCACAGCTGTAATCAAACCATAGTCCAATCCCAGGAACAAAGAGGAAACAAAAGTAGTCAGCCAGATGGTCTAAGCAAAAGACAGAAAGCTTCATGGAGAATCCTGTTAAAAATTGCCTAAGAGTTAAACTCACATGCACAAAGCTACGTTTACATGTCTAATTGGATACTGCATATGATAACTAACCACTAACTCATCTTTCTCATATATTTATCAGCAGAAATCAATGTGTTGCTATGACATATTCACCTAACAATCACCTTTTTTACTTACTAGCTCTATTTTGCTGGTTCTCCAGAAAAAGGGGAGATCAGAGAATTGCATGAACATTCCTTTCAGGTTGACGATCACAATGGCCGACAGCACAGCCTGAAACACAGAACATCCGTACATGCCCCTCCTCTTGTGTCCAAAGAGCCCCATTTGCTGGCTCCTCACTGTTTCCTGCTCCCCTCCCCATGCCTCTCCATTCTCACTTCCTGTGTGGTAATGATGGTACATTAGGAGCCATGAACACCTGGATTTTCAGGACTTGGTTAGCTAAAATGGGCCTTGGAAAACCAAACTTATATCCTAGTAGCAAACCTGCATGGTGGTCAAGCAGTTCAGAATTAAACTTGGTACTCAGGAATTACTTCATCTTCCTACATTATGATTGTCTCTATCCTAAATTGTTTCTGATATGTACTATAATAAATATGTCAATAAGCAAATGTCTTATGTATGTAGGTCATCTCAGATTTTTTAATGGAAGTATAAAGTCATAGCAGATCAAAGAGAGAAGAGGCCTTGGAGATCAGCTAGTTCAAACCCCCACTTTACAAATAAAGAAACAGACCCAGGGATGTTGAGATGGCTTTCCCAAGGCCCTTTTGGGGCAGCTGCTGGTAGACTGTGGAGCAGGATGTGGTCCTAGCCTTGGCCCTTTCTTATACCACCCTACTAGTATTACATGAAAAAATCATGAGATAGCCACAAAAACATAAACAAAATCTCTATACATGGAAAAACCTCTTATCAAGTCCAAGCTACACACCTGGGGTAATGATTCAAAAAGGAATCCGGTGGCTAATATGACCAGCAGAATCATTAACGAGGCCAAACATCCTGCAAGCTGAATGAGAAAAGACACATGGAAGGGGCTTTAAAAGACTTGATTAATTGGAGGAGCATAACTGGGTATTCTGATTATCACTGTGGGAAGATCAAGAAACTATGGATTCCGAGCTTCCCTGGTGGCACAGGGGTTAAAGTCTCAGTGCTATCAAGCTATCACCAGCCACTATGGCATGAATTTGATCCTCATGGGTTTGATCCCCAACCAGGGAGCTAACCCACATGGTGCAGCAGACCTCTCCTGACTCGCCTGCTGCTCCCCTCAGCAGTGTCTTTAGTTCGTCTGCCTGTTTTGCTCCCTGCTCTGTCTCTGGTGAATTCTCTCACCTCCCCCCCATACCTCTGGTGTATACCCCAGTTCTTGTATGCATAAATAAAATAAACCTTTAAAAAAAAGAAAGAAAATATGGATTCCAATAGTCACCCAAATCTTTACATAAGCCTCTACGACTTTCCGCACCCTTTCTGAAGTTTTGTTTCCTCTTAAAAGTTTTTATTTTTTTTATTTATTTATTTTTTTCTTTTATAGAGGCATGTTTTATTTATTTATTTGTTTGTTTGTTCGTTTGTTTCGTTTTTTTTATACATGCACTGGGTACAGTCAGAAGCGCGGGAGGGTGAGAGAATTCACCAGAGCCAGAGCGGAGAGCAGAGCAGGCAGAAGGACCGAGGTACACTGCTGAGGGGAGCAGCGGGCGGCAGGAGAGGTCTGCGCGCCATGTGGGACCCTCCTCCGGTGGCTGGGGAGCAGCCGGGGATCGAACCGGCGCCGCAGAGGCTGCGGGCAGCTTCGCAACCCAGCGCTCAACCGCTGCGCCACCGGGGAGGCCCCCTTCTTAAAAGTTTTTAAACAAAAGTTGAAACACTTCAATATCCTGACTGAAATGCCTTGGCTGCAGGTATGGAAGAGAGATGTTTAGTGCTGACCTGAAACCCTCAAGAGTCAGAAAAGTTCAGATAAGACTGCTGTCCAGTGTGGTAGCCACTGGCCACATGAAGCTATATTTTTTAAAAATTAAAGTTATTTTATTTTGTATATTTGTTTGCACTAGCCACATTTCGCAAGCCTAAGAGCCCTATGCTGCTAGTGGCTACCATATTGGATGGTGTAAATATTGAATATTTTCCTCATTGCAGAAAGTTCTATTCGATAGTGCTGGCATCCTGGCCATACCCAGTCTCAGGTTTTCATGACAATATCCTATGATGAACTTTGAAGTTTACTGGTCACAGGGAGTGTTGTATAATTCCCCAATATAATTGGAGGATATGCCTCTTTCATACAGTTTCAGTTCCTTGCAATTCACTTCAACCAATCATGCCTTTCTCTGATTTACCACATGGCTCACTGGAGCATGGATCTTCAGGCAGTGCAGATTTCAGCATTAAGAATGGAATAAAGGGATTAAAGTTTAATTCCCCAAGTCTCTACTCCTTACAGACCAGTTGTATACATACCTGAGTCTTCCCTCCAGTTCCCTCCTGAACAAGGCTTCGAGACAAGGAACATGAAATTGAAAAAGTCTGGAAGAGTGAGCCAATAGAATTGCACAGTCCTAGAGCAATGAGTTCCTTTCCCATATGGAAACAAAGCACAAAAGAGATCAGTTATTCCTCAGGAAGCAAAGAGACAATGGCTCATTGAATACACTTTTCCAGTTGTATAGATTGTCACTATTCTCTTTTCAAATATAGGAATTTGTTTGGCATGAATAAAAAACAGGAATTATTGTATAATTTAAGGTGGAGAAAAAACAGTTTGAATCTTCATTGTTGTAGATAAATGCTGCATTTACCACTCAGCTCTCTGCTTCCCACAATCTTTACACAAATAATGCCCTTAAAAAAGAAAAAGGGGCCTCGCCAGTGGCACAGTGGGTTGAGTGCCACTCTGTGCTGTGAAGCTGTCTGCAGCCTCTGCAGTGTGGGTTCAATTCCCGGCTGGCCAGGAGAATCCCATATGGCGCGGCAGACCTCTCCTACCTCACCCGCTGCTCCCCTCAGCAGTGTCTTTGGTTCGTCTGCCTGTCCTGCTCCCCACTCTGTCTCTGGTGAATTCTCTCACCCTCCCATGCCTCTGATCTGTACCCCAGTTCTTGTATAAATAAATAAATCTTAAAAAAATAAAGAAAAATAAAAGAAAAAGAAATCTGCAGCAAAAGGGACAAAACATTTTTTCTGTTTAAGGGGAAGTTATTGGTGGACTATTGGCACCTTTCAAATGCCAGGGGTCTTGGTCACCAATGAGTACATGCCAGTGCCCTCCTGGGACAGTGAGTGAGCCCTGCTCTCAGGCTACTCCAAGTCTTCCTAGTTGTATCAGAGTGTCTTTTATGAATGTAGAACATCTAGTCTCCTCTAACAAATATAAAGCATGTTTTGATATTGTCTTGCCAAAATTATAGCTCACGGTAATTGCATTAAACACCCTATCTATCGGTTATAAAAAAGGGTAGCAAAGAGAATATTGTGGTTTGAATGATACACTAAAAGCTCAATGAACAAAGAAAAGACTTCCTGTAGAGAAAAAATGGTTCTGGAAAGACATTTTATTCTCAGTCTGTGAGCATTAAAAACGGGGATAGCAAGTAAAGGAGTCTGGCAAACTTCAAGCCTCAGATTGTAGATTTCACCTTTCTAGCTGGAGTCCTGTCCATGAGGTAGTTCAGAATCCTGAACTTCAGGATTCTGATTTCATGCACATAAATCTTAAAAACTTACAATGTTGAATAAATATAGGCTTCAACACATCCATCCTAAAACTAAAAGTTTTCGACTAAGACCATGAGATCTAGTTCATTTGTCTTCCAAAACAGAGCATGAAGACTGTATTACTAAGAAATATCTCCAGGAAACTGATTTTTACCTGATTGCCATCAACCTGGTAGCCATGTTTAGTTGCCAAGGTCTTGGCCATTGAGATGGTCACGGAAAACCCAACGATGGCTATAGCAATGGCATCCACATACACAAGGTGGAAGAGGCTGGTGTCTGGATTGGCTGGAGGCAGCAGCCTGGAAGGTCAACTTGACTTTAGTCTGATGGTGTGACCACTGGGAAAAAAATGCAACTAGAGGAAGCACTTTAGAGGGGTGTTATATGCAAATGAGCCAACAACATTGGATGCTTGTTTGCTTTGGTTTGTCAAACAGGAAGGCTCTCCTTCATCCAGAGGTTTTTTCCATGCTCCTCCTTCAGAGTGCTGGTTTTCTAACAATTGTGTTATCAAGCAGGGGTTAGATGCCATTTTGTTTAGAAAATGAGTAACCTCATACCTTATTCATCATACCTAACGGCACCCCAAATGGTAGGTGTAACTAAGACAGGACAGGAAGAAGAGAGGGTCAGCGAAGTGCCCAGGTGCCATGAGACATTTGAACCGGGCCTCCCCTGGGGGAGCAGCGGTTGAGCGCTGGGCTGCGAAGCTGCCCGCAGCCTCTGCAGCGCCAGTTCAATCCCTGGCCACCAGCAAGGGTCCCATATGGTGCGCAGACCTCTCCTGGCACGCCCGCTGCTCCCTTCAGCAGTGTACTTCGTCAGTCTGCCTGCTCTGCTCCCCGTTCTGGCTCTGGTGAATTCTCTCACCTTTCCGTGCTTCTGACTGTACACAGTGCTTGTATAAATAAATAAATTAATTAAAAAAAAATTTGAACCAAAGACTATGGGCAAAGAGAGTGTTGACAAGGGCTACCTTACCAGAGAATTAGTGTATGAGCAACAGTAGGTACTCACTGCTCTCCCCTGTAGTTTCAGGTAGGGTTCAGTTCTTTAATTCTTCCTGTGATCCCTTGAGTTTCTAATATGGGAAGGAGCAGCAGAAGATTTTATTGCTTGGGTCTTACCTGAGAATCCTGGGAACCCGAAGGGGCCAGAAGTGTGATTCCTGGAGTCTCACAATGGGAAACTCAGTTTTTTGGGTTCCTTCTATGGTTTGAAACTTTTTCCCTAAAGGAACAGAAGAGAGGGTCCCTAGAGTGGTATGGGGAAAGGACCAACAGAGGTTTTCAAATATGCTCCAATCTGCATTATACATTGGGCATAATAATAATAACACCAATTAGTTAATGCACAGTATTAATTATCATTACAGTAATGATTGTTTATTGTGCCCCTTCTGTGCCAAGTGATGTGACTGTTTATCTCCAATAGCCCTGTGAGGTAGGCATCATTATCATCCCCATATTACAGATGAGGAAACTAAGGCATAGTAAGGTTAAACAACTTGTCCAAAATCAAACAGCTCATCTACTATGTATACAATAAGGACCACAAAGAACTCACCTCCCTGTGCCTATTTCTCTTACTATGTCATAGCATGATGACAAAGTGATGCTCAAATTCTGGGCTAAGGGAAGGGGAGGGGAGAAAGGAAAGGAAGTTAACAGATATACTAAGCTTAGTTTATGAGCTACATGCTTGAATATGGTATTTCATTTGTCCTCACAACAATCCCATTAGACAGGTGCCATATATAACAACATATAGATGGAAAGTAGATGCCCACAGACATTAAGTGATCTATACAAGCTGAAACAGGGAATCAAACCAGAAATTCTGACTATAAAACTTATCGTTACCTTGTACTTTGCTGTCTAAGCATTTAACTGAGAGGAAAGGTCCAGCATCAGGTTGGGGTCTGAGGAATATGAGAAAAGGGTGCATTTTGATTGAGTTAAGGAAATCAAACCAAGAAATAAGAAACAGGATATACTACTACAACCTGGATCTTTAACAGTCAACTGTCACTTTCTGGACACTGTCTAGTATCTGTATCTACAAGTGTGGCAGTCTGCCTTCAAACAGGACCACCAACCATCCCCCCCACTCTTCTGCTGTTCCTATTTTCCTTCCTGTTGAATCTGGGCTGATCTTTGATTTTCTTTAACCAACAGATGGGGTAGAAGTGAAGTTGTACGAATGCCTCAAAAGGCCCGGCTGCTTCTGCTTTCCTTTCTTGTCCTGAGGACAACCAGTAAAGAGGGCTGGCTGTCCTACAGTCAGCTCTCAGCTGCTCCAGTCCTCAAGCTGAGATGTCAGACAATTGAGTGATGCCCACTTGGATCTTGCAGGACCACTCACAGTTTCAGACATCTTTACTGCATGAGACACTCTGATGAAACCAGCAGAATCACCACCTGGGTAAGTCCAACTATTTACTTGTGAGCAAATAAACGTATGTCATTTGAAGCCACTATTTTGCAGCAGTTTGTTATTCAGTAATACAGAGATAGTAGGTAAGCATTACTTGTTATCTGCTTTGTTTTGGCAAAGTTCCAGAAATAGTGTTTCTGGATAGCCAAATTCCAGAAAGGTAAAATGTTTTTAATTAAAAGAAATGTTCACCTCGCACATATAGAGGGAAAGCATCACCTCTGAGTGTAATGAAGTAAGGAAAGGAAGGTATTAGGCAGAAATGCGAATTTTTAAAAGGAGAAATCTATTTTTGATTAGTTATTGAACAGGGTTATCCATCAGATCCAGTCAAGGACATGTTTATCAAATGACTGATCATGTTAGAAACCCAAGTTGAGGTAATAGAAAGAGCACACAACCGAGTATCAGAAGACTGAGTTTTGGGTCCAGGCTGGGAATAGCTGGTGAATCACTAACCTCACTTACACCTCTCAAATGTCACCTTCTCTGATACTTTCTGCCTACAACAGCAACTCCAGCCCCTGCTGTCCCTTACCTGGCTTCCTTTTATAGCACCTGTATTTGCTTACTGGTGTACTGACTGACTGTCTTCTCATAGAATATAAGCTCCATAACAGCAAAGACTTTTTCTACTTGTATGACTAACTGCTGTGTACCTGGCATATAACGGCTATTTAATAAACACATGCTGAATAAATGAGACTAAATGAACTTTCTCATCTGTAAAATGGGGCAACATATACCTCAATAGTGTTATTCTGAGTATCAACTGAGATGATGAGTATAAAACTATCTCATAAATTTTAAGTCTGAATAGAAAGGCAAGTGATGTTACCTGTTATATATACTTTCCATGGAATCATTATAAAAATTTATTGTTTTGAAGTAGAAGGCCAGATTACTCCTTCAACATTCCTCCATAGGTGAATATGGCTCAAAGAGCAAGCAATGATCCCTCTGCTCTCCAGAAGATTTTTAGATGGGAATAGAGGCAAGGCTTGATGGAACATGCCAAGGTCTGTTAATATTCAACATCTGGGCAAATGGCTGACTCCATTCTTTGGGTAATAGAGAAAAGGGTGTTGAATGAAAGATAAGAGATATTACATGACATAGAAAGACAGAAACACCCAGCGAGAGATAGAGTGACAGCCAGAGAGTGTCACAGAGGGACATAAGAAGACCAGGAGAAACTGTAGTCACTCTTGCTCTTTCAAATATTAAAAAAAAAAATTAAAAAGTAGAGCTAGATGATATAGATGAAGATTATATATGGTTTGAAACTAGAAAACTGACTGAAATAATGAGCCACAGAACTTTCCGTGAACATGGATAACTGCTTACCTGTTAGTCGGGAACTACTGGAGCTGCATTATTTCCTGCAGCTCTCACAACCACCATGAGGTAGGTATTAATTACCAAGCTTACCTGGCAGGAGAGGGAACTGAGGCTTTTAGTAGTAAGTGACTCACTTAACGTCACATAGCTAGTAAGTGGTGGGCTAGATTCAGGGTTCTTTGCTCATAACTCTTATGCTACCCAAGGAGAGATTTTTAAAAAATCTGTACCACCCAAACAACAGGAAACTAAACCACATGCCACTGTCTGCAAGATTGTAAAATGGTGCAGCCACTATGGAAAACAATATGGAAATTTCTCAAAAAATTAAAAATAGAAATGCCATATGTTCTAGCATCCCACCTCTGGGTAATTATCTAAAAGAACTGAATGTAGAGCCCAGAGAGATAGGCACATATCCACATTCATAACAGCACTAGTCACAATAGTTAAGAGGTTAAGAGCAACCCAATGTCTACTGGTGGATAAATGGATAAACAAATTTTGATATATACATACAGTGGAATTTGATTCAGCTTTAAAAAGGAAGGAAATTTCTGTCATATGCTACATATAACATGGATCAACCTTAGGGATATTATATTCAGTGAAATAACCCAATCACAGAAAGACAAATATTGTAAATGATTCCAGTTAACAAGGCTACTTAGTCAAACTGAAAGAGACAAAAAGCAGAATGGTGGTCACCAGAGACTGGGTGAGGGGAGAATGGGGAGTTGTTTAATGGGCATAGTTTTCATTTTGCTACACAAAGAAGTTCTTAAGATCTGTTTCATAACAACGAAAATACACTTAACACAAAGTGTGCACTTCCAAAGAACAATATGGTAAATGTTATGTTACATATATATATTTTACCACAATAAAAAAACCCACACATGCCAGAAAAAAATACCCTGAATTTTCAACTATTTCATAGAGGAAAAAAAAGGTTACTTTTCATTGCAGAAATCAGAAACAATAATAGATACACTGATTATTCAAGTCACACTATTATTTAAAATAAAACTATTTTCCTACCCCAGAGGAAGTGTGCCAACGACATCCACACTGTATGATTCTTTCAAGTTAAAGCCAGCTGAAATGCTAGTTCCCATCACCACCTGAAACAGACACAAATCCAAATGTACCTTTGTAAATGAAAATTCAAACACCATAAAAATGAGCTTCAAAGAATGTTAGCCAAACCAAGTCTATTCTCCCTGTTAACATTCAGTATTAGAACAGAAAAACTGTAGTTAGCTTCCAGCAACTCTAGCTTCTTTTAAATGTCTCTACCCCACAAAATGTAAATGGTCTCTACAGTTTCCCTTGTGGCCTGGAATTCTTTACTCCTTGCTTTCTTGTGTTCCATGCTGAGGTGTTCAGTTAGTTGACTGCAACAGAAGGAGTCCATTCGACCTTTCAGGGGTTGGCTTTGCATTTGGGGCAGATGAAATAGTTTCTGGCCAAGATGGTGTGAGCAAAGGATACTGAAATGTGGATTGTGTGCTGGTATAATGACAATGTATCATTATGAAATACGTTTGGATTCACAGTCTTCCTATTGACCCTGTTTTCAGGACAGCAGCACCCAGTGTGGTTACAGATCTCTCCACTCCACAACAGGTACAGGGTCAGGGTGAAACTGTACGTAAGGTCAGAATGTCACTATACATAAGGCTACCTGGGTTTTTAGGGCATAGGTTTAGCTGGTGTATTAAGTGCAGTCCTTACTGAATTATAAGAAGAGAAAAATAACAGGAGAGGCAGCAGTTCTTTTCATCCCAAGAACTATTACTATAGAACTTTCTTGAGTGACTTATTTACAAGAGAAGAAATTAGGGCTTGCCAGGAAAGGGAGCCAGGCTTTCAGTAGCAGCTGTGGCAGGGAACCGATAATAAGGTGAGCTTATTATCAGAAATCAAGAGCATGGTTGCTTCTGGCTCTTTTGATGAAATGCCCTATTTTTGTTGGTCACAATTACATTTGTCACCTTTAATTGCATTTATTGTACAAATCAAACTGGGGGAATGCCCAGAACATTCACACCCACAGGATAAATATGGCTTAATTTTCTGGGGCATCTGCTTTATGCAGTGGTAAATAATTTAAACTGTTGTTTGCCTACCAACACAAACAGATGAGATAGGCTTTAAACTCAAAAATATTTATTATAAATAAGAAATTTTATGTTTAAAGGTAGTCATAAAGACTCTGTTCCAAACTTCCCAGTATGAGTTCTCTCTCTCTCTTGCTCTGAGGAGCACTGTTATCATACTTTCCAGGATGAAACCTGGAGAGCCATCCTCCTGGGAAACATGAAGGGCTATGTAAAGGGAATCTGGAAAATGGACAGTACCAGTAACACAGCCAGGAAAGGCAAACTTCACCATTTACTTCATATTTAGGGTTAGCTTTGCATGCATGGCAAAGAAGCTGGGAGCCTCTTGTTGTTCTCCAAGAGGAAACAGGAACCCAGTGAGACAGCAGGTTTTGAAACTGCTAGAGATAGTCCTGTTGGGATGCAGACAACACCAAAGCAAGGAAAAAGATCAAAGGGACTGTCTTCACCATGATCTATACCAGCTGGTTATTTTTTAAAATTAATTTATTTACATATATTTTACATCATTGTTCATTTTAAAACAATGTTTACTTTTTTCCCCACCAGCTGGTTATTTTTATGGCAGAAAATTTTTGCCACATGTGGATCAGACAGATCTCTATACTCTGGTTTCCAAATTATGCAGCCCAGGGAAACTTACCAGGATACTGGGCTATAACTTTCAAGGGAGATAGTGACATCTGTCATATTCTGCAAACTTCTAGTTGGAGGTAGTTCACAGTTTCAACATCAGTTCCTACTATCTTATTTTCCATCATACCATATCTTTGCAAAATGGGTGTTCAGTGGCTATGGTGGATAAAAAGCAGGTACCAGGGCCTCCCTGGTGGTGCAAGGGTTAAGACGCAACCTATGAAGCAATCCGCAGCCACTGTAGCACAAGTTCAATCCCCAGCCAGGGAGGTAACCCACATGGCGCAGCACACCTCTCCTGACTCACCCGCTGCTCCCCTCAGCAGTGTATTTTAGTCAATCTGCCAGTTCTGTTCCCCACTCTGTCTCTGGTGAATCCTCTCACTCCACGCACCTATGGCCTATACCCCAGTTCTTGTATGCATAAATAAATCTTTAAAAAATAAAAAGCAGTTGCTTACCTTAATTTCTGAAACTGCAGTTGAAGAAATTCTAGCAACCAATATATACTTGTCAATCAGCAACTTTCAGTATTCAGTGCAGTTACTAAATAGTCATGTACACTTTGAAAGTCTACATTAATGTTCACCAATCATGAAATATAAAAAATAACCTAGCCCTATGCTTTAATCGCTTAGAGATAATTTCAATGTTTTTATGGACCACCTTCACCTATATTTTAAAAATAATCCATGTCTATTTTTTAACAATTTTGGGTTTTGTCAGTGTATTTGTGAAAGTCCCCCTTGACAAATTCTAACCTCCTCTTGGCCGAATGAGAGCATAAAAGGTCTAGTTCCCTGTGCCTCCCCTGTCCACTTTTGAACCCCTGACAGAAATAGCCAAGTCAAAAGCTGACTTACCGCAAAGAACTCTAAAGGAATGGGTGCCGGCAATTTTTCTTTAAATCTCTCGTTAAACTCCTTGCCACCCAATAGCAAACCAAAAACCATCAGCCCGACGCCTAGGGAACACACGTTGAGGTTTTTAACATTCTGCAACACAGCAACTGTACTCTGTAACACAGTGAATACTGGATGTTACATCAAGAAATAGCCCCCAAAGTAGACAAAGTCACTCCAGTGCACTGATTCACACCAGCCATCCTGTTATTGGACATTTCTAGTAAAAAGTTCTCAGGCTGAAATCTCTTTGTAGCCTCTACCAATAAGGAGGCAGTTTAGCTCAGTCACATAACTTTATTGTTGTAATTTTCACCCAAAGTCTTGCAGTGTTTTTGTTAATGTCCCAATGGAGTATTATAAAATTCAGAGCAGTAAACTTTAGGCTGAGTACTGAGCAGGAGCAATGGATGAGGAGGTGATATCAGCAAAAATAATCCAAAGGAAAGACAGAAAAGTTTTTGGGTGCTAAAAGAGAGAGAAATCACTGTTAACAGATGGAAAAAGAATTGGGTAGGCTCTGAAGACAAGAGAGGCTCAAGTTTAGAAAGAAGCCCTGGAAGTTCGAGAAGAAAGTAACTTAATTTTATCCTAGAGTTGCAGTCATAGCACCCCAAATACAGTCAGTACACATCTAGACCCTAAGAAAGTAGTTTGCCACTAAGCCCAGGCCACATACCTTTCCTATCAGTGCCCGGAGCATGCTTAGGTGTGCTTATTTTTTCTATTTCCTTTACAACAAGGCATTTAGGGAAATTTCACAGTAAGAAGCATGTTACCAGCAATAATGGGAAATGAAGAATTTAGTTATTTAGGGAATGCTCCTAGAGTCTAATTTCATTCTAATTAATGAAGTACTTGATTCAAATGTTACTTCATCAAAATGACCTTCATGGACCTCTAAACTAAAGGTTTTCAACTTTCACAGCAGCCTGTACCTTTTCTTCATAGCACTAAATGTAATTTAGAGATAAACACATATTTATACAGTTAACAGTTTACTGTCTGTCTGTCTTCCCACCAGACTATAAAATCCAAGAGGGCAAGGGCCATATCTGTTTATTTTTATTTATTTTTTTAAAGATTTATTTATTTTTATACAAGAGCTGGGGAACAGGCCAGATGCATGGGAGGGTGAGAGGATTCACCAGAGACAGAGTGGGGAACACAACAGGCAGACGACCGAAATACACTGCTGAGGGGAGCAGCGAGCAAGACAGGAGAGGTCTGGCGCGCCATGTGGGAATCTCCCTGACCGGCCAAGAATTGAATCCACGCTGCAGAGCCTGTGAACAGCTTCACAGTGCTGCGCTTAACCCACTGCGCCACCAGCGAGGCCCCATATCTGTTTATTCATTGCTATGCCGAGCACAGTGTCTGGCACACAAATCTGCAAAGGTCTTTTTTCCCCAAGAATAGCTTTAGTAACATCTCAGAAGTTTTGATACGTAATCTGTTAACTATCATTTGATTCTAATTACTTTAAAATTTCTGCTTTATCCATTGGTTATTTAGAGGTATGTTTTTGGTTCCAAATGAATGGAATTTTGGAACTATATTTATTTATTGATTGCTAATTCTATAGCACTATGTGAAAAAATATTGAACTCAAAATTTCATTTTCAACATGATCAATTATTACTATAGTCCCCTATGTGCTTGCAAATAATTTATATTTTCTTTGAACTGGGTACAAATAGCCTACACTTTTAGTAGGTTAAATTAGTTGATTGTGTTAATTAACACAATTACTTACTTTTTTTGTTTTGGTCTACTTGAGTAAGCAGTTTTTGAGAGAGATGTCTTGAAATTATTTGTTAGTTCCCAAAGAGAGTGATTTTGTCTTAAGAAAAATCTCCCTCTTCAGCTAATCAGGGTAAAGATACAGTAGTGAAGTAAAGACCTAACAAAAAATTCATTGGGAGGAAGGCAGTATCACATATTACTAAAATGGGACTTTATGGTTTAATTCCTCTTATAGAGGTCTTCTTGGAAAAACCTTAGAATAACTGAATCTTTTCTGTATTATTGAAAATCTTGGTAAAATGAAAAGTAAACCTTGAAGGCAAAAGGGATACAGAAGGGGGAGGAAGGGAGAAAAAAAGGAAAAACAGAACCAGTAAGTCAGGAAGTTGTTTACTTACATACACCACTGAAAAGATCCCACTGTACCGCTTTGTTTTAACTCCAAACAGGTATCTTAACATGGAGGTGAAGACATGCACAGCTGCTGCGGTGGTAAACCCACGGACCAGGGGCTCAGTGAGATATATGGCCACAAATCCAAACCTACAGACACCTAGGCAAAACTATTTTTTTTAATGACAAAGAAACAAATAAATCACATGATAGATCAGGAAGTTGTAACCAACAGAAAACATACAATTTTTTTTCTGGACCAATTTCTAACACTACAAACTTGTATGTGCAACAGGTAAGTAGTTAACAAATCAATCACTGGTGATACAGAGAACAACTGGAAGTTTGGAGTAGTTTGTCCCAGAGACTACTGGCCATGCAAGGACCTTCCCTGTCCTGAGGAACTGAGGGCACATTTAGTCACATCACTGCTTGTTTCTACCAAGTAGAAGATGCTTTTTCCCATTACTAACCAATTCTGTTTTGAGTTTTTCTTGCTTTTGGGATCTCTAAAGTACCCAAATAAAACAAGTTACTAATAAATATCAGTTTATTATTATTATTTAAAAAAAATCAATTTAAATAAGGCATGCAGTCTTCCTGAATGCTCCTAAATGGTGTTCTTGAAAGCTGGTCTTTCTGAATGCTCCTAAGTGCTATGAACACTGACTCTGGATTTTTGCTGGCTGACTCTGCCCACTATGTAGTAGACCAGCCAAGAAAGAGGACACAACAGATATTTGTTAAATAAATAATCATGAGCTCACTACCCATCTGTGAGTTTTACCTGAATGATTCCTGAAAGTAAGGTTACAGACATGGCGACTTTCACTCTCAAGGCATCTCTTGCTTCTGTACCATTAGTTGTGTTTACTCCTCCCGGAATGACTATATCATCTGGTACTAATCGCACAGCCACAGCACCAATCATGAGACTAATAACTGCAAATGGACCTGCAACAATGAAGCACTAATCAAGGAAACCATTTTTAGTGTATCTGATGTTGTTGCTAGTACAGCAAGAGACACAGCTGAAGTCAATAAATCACTATCCAGCTAAAATAGCAGTGCTCTCCTTAAGCATTCTGCTCCTGGCTTACAAGCTGTGTGTGCATTTACAAGCTTTGCAAGCTGTGTGTGCACTGACTGTTCTCCAAAAATGACCATGATGATATCTTCCATCCCACATATTCTTCTAGAATCTTGACATTTCCTCCTTAGGAGATAGTCTAATTCCTCAGGGTGGACTTGTGACTGACTAGTAGACAATGACTAGAATGACTGACTAGACTAGAATGTAACAGACTTGTGACTGACTAGAATGTAACAGAAGAAAGTGTGTGACTTCTGGGGCTAGGCAACAAAGGTGGTGCAGCTTCTAGTTGAGAGATAGAGCCCCCGTATGGGAGAGAGCCCCAGTTAGGACCACCTGGGGAACTCCTGGGACCATGTGGAGAGAGGGCAGGAGGAAGAAGAAATGGAGGGGAGAGGAGCAAGGAGATGGAGGAAAATGGAAGGGAAGAAGAGCAGTGGGAGAGGAGGGTGAGGAAAAGAGAGAAAAAGGGAAAGGGAGAGAGAGATTTAGCTTTCTTCTAACTGCTCCAGCACCAGCCCCTGGTTCTCCACTGCTTGAACCAAGCTCACTTAGAGGAATGACCCATAGGAACGATGAGAGATAATGAAATGATTGTTGTTTAAGATTCAAATTTTGGGAATATTTGTTACCAGCAATTGGTTAACTGATAGCAGCCTTGTGCAGCACCAACATCATTATGAAATCCGTATAAACCTGATCCTAAACAACCATGTACAATTCAGAGCCTAAAATAGGATGAAAATGCAATACATGCTTAGTAATTAGGAACTTGCAGTACCACTTTATAACATAGAAAAAAGAAAGATCAGATGGGGAAGAATTGTATTAAGAACTGAAATATGTATTTCCCAGATTTTAACAATTGCTGTTTTACACAAGTGTAAATTTTCACTATCCCAAAAACTATAAGAATGCTGTGAGTTCCAGAAATCCTGGGGGCAGAATATGTTTCTAAAGCACCCATTAGCATATAATAACAAAAGTTATCACTAAACAGATGTTGTAATAACAACCATGTGTTTTCTTTGGCACAATGCAAAGCTTGGAAGGAAACATACTAAAAGATTGAGTATAAGCCTTTACCTATGGATATATGTCTGGAGGTTCCCAAAAAACAATACATGATAACAGGATAAAATGAAGAGTATAGGCCAAACACTGGAGGTACAGCTGCCAACATTGCAAAGGCTAAACCTGTGGGATTAAAAACGAAAGAGAAAAGGGCAGATCATTAGAAAACAGATGGTTATATATGTGTTTTTCTGTTGGTACTTTATCTCTGATGAACAAGAAAAAGCCATTTTAATTTAAGCTGATTTGTCTAAATCTGCCTGCCCTTCCACCCCAATCCTACATGTAATCCTACATTTGTGCTTGGAGAGTCCAGTGGGAGACAGTTTTTCTTGTCATCTTTCCTTTGCCAGGGCATGCAGTTTTTTCCTGCTATCTTCTTCCACAATTTAGATGAGGGCACGTGACTGGTGCAATTTTAATCTGCTGTTGATGCCCAATTGCTGGCTGTTATTCTAATGGAGTGTTTTTGTGGGTTGTTTAGAAGCCCCCTTTTAAGGAGGAACTCCCACTGTACCAGTCTCAGTCAGTGTAATGCCCCTTACAAGTTCCAGGTCCTCACACCTCTTGCAGGTTCCTTGTAGGGGCATACACTCATCTGTAGGCAGACTCCTTGGGCAGGTACATTTCAAATGGGCCAACTCTGGTTACCTGTGCCCACTGGAAACTCTTGTCATTATGCTGCCATGGGCAGTTCACAACACAATCTTTTACATGTCTATTTTTCCTCCTCTTGCAAGAATTAGGCAACAGTGTCCACAAACTCCAGGGGATACAAGTCCAGTGTTCTGAGAGGTTCCTTTGGAGTCCTTCCTTACTTTAAGTTTAGGATGACAGAAATTTCCTCTCTAGAAAATTCTTTTTCCAAATCTTATATCAACCTTCTTGCCTCCTTACACATCCTGAAGTGATGCACTAGAGTTTGGTGTCATTCACTAATAGCTTTTATAGATGGCATGGCATCCTTCTTCAGAATGTGGAGGCAATAAGCACCTTTCATTCTTTTCTTGGGTCTCAAACAAATTTCTGGGACAACCAGAAAGATCAATGAATGTGTTATGTTGTGAAGAAAAAAAATTTAGCAAAAGAAAAGGTAGGAAAGCATCCCTATTTCATATGTAAATTATAGTAAATTAATGAGTATTTTCCTAAGTTCATATATCACATATAAAAATCACACAAATGCAAGGAATTCAGTATGTAATGGTCATTGTAATCAGAATATCAACTAATAAGTCAAGAACCTTCACAATGACACTGCCTCAGCAACATGTTCACTGAATGACTGTGTAACTTAGCAAGATGTAAAGCAATGTCCATTTAGTTTCTAAAATGTAACTGCAAAATAGTATCACCACATTTTATTACCAATATTTCCAGGGCTTCTAAAGGGATGAGCGTTTATGAAGAATTCCTTTACACAGGCAAAACGTACTAGAATGATATAAAATCTGATTTTGCCACCAGGATTAAATTGAACGGAAAAAAAACAAGATGGTGGTAAGGAAACAAAAGGAACACATTCTACTGACCTTGAGGAAGCTGAAGCACACCTGTGCTTATGCCAGAGACCAAGTCACCCAACACATATTCCTTGAACTTGTATGCTGGCAACCACTTCGTTATGGGTAGGAACATATAAACGATACTTCTTATTTTCTTAGGAGTACATCTAAGGAGACAAAGAAGGAGATAAAATGAGGCATATTTCTATAAAATTCACAGCAACACATTGCCCCTTCTCATATCCTGAGTAATAATGAAAAATTAAACAATTAATGTTGAAGATGAACTTTCCACTCTGCAGAGATCAGAGACTAGAAGAGTTGCTTCTTGCAGTAATATTTTAATGGGAACATCTGAACTGGCTCCATAATAATCCTTTACAACTGACCATGACAAAAAATTATCTTCAAAATAATTGAAATACATTAGAAGTTACTATTTTAACAAATGAAATCCTTAATGTACTTTCTGGGCTAATGTAAAAGTGAGCAAGGTAGTTATTTACTGATTAGGTTAAGTTTTGAATGTGGAACCACTGACTAGCATCTGCCCATTTAGTTTTCCCCTTCCTTTTCAAAATGGAGGGATATATATTATGAGCTTTATGAACACATGTTCAATGCTTTAGGGTCTTTAATTAGGTAAACTCAAAACACCATTTGTCACTGAAGTGTAATAGCTAAGTTTACTTCTGGTTGTCTTGCTTAGGTGGGATTCTAGGCTGATAAAACCACAGTCTTGCATTTAATCCCTTGTATGGCTCAATTAGCTCTGAAACATAGACTATGTTCTGGGCCTTGGTCAGCCCTCTTGCCTGACTATGCCAATAATCTAAGACATCACTGAATAAGAGAATGAACAGATTAATTCATGAGTCTCTTTTGATGGTCATACCTAGTGCATAGGGCCACTGAGAAGTAAACACAGGGCACAGAAGGTATGGTCCAAAAGGCACAGGAAGCAGCATACATCAGATGGTTTGGTTATGAAGTATGGTAACTATCAACAGCACACATGAATCAACATTCCCAAGCATGCATAAAATGAAGACTCACAGGACACTAAGGGTCTTGACAACTTAGGTTGGGGACTTAGATTCAGGGTGTTGCCAAACCTGAAGTTAGGTGGAGTTGTTGGAACATTCCTGAGAGACAAACTGAAGAGGCAGGTATTTTGAAAATAGGTGGAACATTTGGAAGTAGGTTGTTTATATAAACTTTATGTAGATGTAAGACATAGTGGAAACTTAATAAGTTGGTGAAATATATCATGAAGCTCATGGTGAGACCAACACAGACCACTAATTGTGTGGATCGCTCTGAAAGTCATAAGTGCACACTATTTGGTTTTTTCTCCACTTCACTAGATTTTTCTCTATGCATCAGACTTTGCTTCTCTCATACCTGAATGATAGAATAAAGGAAATAAGTTAAAATACAACATACGTGAATGCCTGTTTCAGCTTATCCCCAATGGAATCAGAAACCTTGTCTTTCTTGTGCAGTCTTTCCTGGAGCACCGGATGACTAAAGATGGGCCTTTCCACATAGTACTTCTGGGTTGCTGCAAGGATTTCATTTTCTTCAGCATGATCCATAGTACTCTGAAATTATTCATCAATAGCAGGAGACAAGCATTTCCTCAGTGTCACTAAGGGAGAAAATAAAAACTCTATTTCAGATGCTGAAGCCCTACTGCTGATTGTCCCAAAGCATCTTTTCCTTGTAGTATTTATTTTAACTTATTTATTCTATGTCTCTCTAAGGACTTCTTCATCATTGGACCTAACAGTGTTCTATGTATAACAGGCACTAATAAACAAAATGAAATCAAAATCAATAAAAAAGAATGTGACTTATTGCCTCCAAAGGTAATAAATGGGTGATGTGTACACTTCTAACAAAAGGTTATAGTAAATTCAGAGGCTAAATACTGCAGTCGGTTGGCCCTAAGTTCATATTAGGTGAATTGTAAACCAGGTCAACTCTGACCATTTACATATCAAGGAAACAGAAAAAGAAGTAAGATCAGTCCTTAAATTGACACAGACTCTTGAAGGTATATTAGCCTCCTTTCCAATTCAATTACTCCTTATTCACAATTGAGAGTTGAGATATCCCTAATGACTTTTGTGAGATGATACCATTTAAAAACATCAATGCAATTTTGTCTTAAAATTGACTATGTTGTCATATCTAAGACTGTTAGGAATTTTTTAAAATTTTATTTTTTGCTATCTAGTGACTACTACTTATATGTGTTAAAGAAATGACTAAGAAATAAAAATCAAATATATTTGTGCATTGGAAATATGTATGAGAATGTTCACTGCAGTTTTATAATAGTGAAGAACTGGTAAAACCCCAAATGTTCTACCTGTATGCAATATAAAGTAACATTTGGTAGAGTCATAAATTGAATGCGATATTGTAGTCTAAAAAAGTGAACTAAACTTATATATCATCAATAAATCTCAAAACTTAATATTCAATAAATATACAAGGCATAGATGGATGCTTCAAGGGTGTAATTATTTAAACAAAATTGAAAAACTTATAAGCAATAATACATTGTTTATGGGCACCTGTAGTAAACATACGAAAACATATATAATAATACTGAACACTGAGATGGGGATGGCGACACCTCTGCAGAGAAGGGGAATGAGACTTGGAGAGAGAAGGAGTATCAACTAACTATATCTCCAACATTTTCTCTTGTAAAAAAGAATAAGCACAAATAAGCAAAATGTCAAGATTTGATTAAGCTGTGTAATCAAACTGGTGTTTGTTAGGTAATTCTTTGTGCATTTGAATGAGATACTTATAATAAAAAAATTAATTGCACAGCAACAACTAAAGCTAGTGATTCCAAGTGAAGGAAGTTAATAAGTGGCACAGATCTGGGGGCATAGCATGAATCAACAGTTTGTTGAATTGCTGATGTTGGTCAAGACAATTCTCTCACGCTGAAAAGCCTTTTTACCAAACTGAAATTGCATTATATTCAAATTGAAATCTCTTGTGTGATCAACCACAAACCATTAAATAAAGAAATACCTATGGCCAAGGAAGTTGAAAATTCAAGTGCTTGTAATAAAAGGCAATTCTATCTGTTAACAGCAAATGCAACCAAATACCAATAGGGATGACAGGACAGATAAAATCCTCTGGAGAAAGAGGATTTTGCAGTAGAATCTGACAAGATTGTATGTCTGACTTTTTAGGGTTAGTAAGGCTGACTGGCCACCTCTCATCTCACTTCTCATGGTCACTCTAGGAACTATCATAGTAGCCAGGGATGTCTGATGTTGATGGATGTCAGTGGAGTTTGACACACAGCAATGCCACCACTTTGCCTTTCCCCTACTCCCAACTCCTCCAGAACATTATTGACAGCATTATAGAACCATTTGTAATTCAAACAAAATACCATGCTGCTTTAAGGCATTTCTTTCTCTTTACTCTCCTTCCATTTTCCCACACCTTAACCATTGGATCTTTCAAAGCCCAATTTTGTCCTTTGCTTCCTGAAGTCTCCCCTCATCCCTCTGTGCAGTCACACTCCAAACTTTGTATAATTTTCCATTTTTCTCCCACTTTATTATTGGTCTCCTCTTATAGATTATAAATTCCTGGAGGCAATACCATACCCTGAATTCCTAGGACATAGCTCAGTCCTTATCTCTTAGCAGGTGATGAGTAACTGATAAGTGAATGAAATTCTTTGGATTGGAACAACATAAATGTTGATAATGTATGCTGTGCTTCCTCTGTTATTTAACATTACAGAAGATTAAGTCTAATATAAAATTTTATTAATTTTTTCTAACACCTCTTCTTGGGTCTCCTGTCCTAGTTCAGAAAGATAACTCCTTCCTTCATAGCCACTTAAGAGGATAAGACCAGGGAGATCTGAGGGAGGTCTAATAAGAATTGGGCTCTATCCCCCTCACCCTCCTCCCCATTGCAAAAACCCAGTTTTACCACTGATTTTGCTGTCACCCTGCACGAATTTGCTCAGTTGTCAATGGGATGAATTGTGATGTGCATTGTCTACTCTAGGCAGTGGAGGCCAAACCTGACCAATCACCACAATGGGCTGGGGAAGGCTGTGAAATACAGACTCTGAACCTCCTGAGTTAGCATTTTCAAGGGTGGGGCTGGACAAAGGACAATGGAGAATTCACTCTGTGTGGATGTGGGCATGTGTCCCTGTACCCATGTGGGGTGGCCTTCTCTAAAGATTTCAGAGCAACAGAATAGATTTACATGGAAGTGTAGCAAAGAAAATAAAACATTGCTAAATTAGACATTCTTATCCTATTCCCCAAGGTCCTCCGGCTATGCCTGACAGAAATTCCTCCTTTACATTACTCCAAAGGCCATCTGGCACCCTCTCATTTCTCCTCCTAGAAGCTCACAATTCCTTCTACTTCATTAACCAGGACAATTGTGTTTTCAAGTTTCCCAGGAGATTGAAATGATCAGCTAGGTGGGTATTTGGCATTTTAAAAATACTGGCTTTTAATTCTAGTTAAACCTGGAATGCCCTCAGGTGCTTTTAGAAAACAGTAATGCCTGGGCTCCAAAGCAGACCAATTAGTGCAAAGCCTTTAGGTGATAGGGGCCAGGAATTTTTTCCAAAGCATCCTGAGATGATTCTAATGAGCAGAGTTAGGAATCACTGATTTATAACCTAACAGAGAAATACATATTAAAAAAAAGCCACAAAGAAATATTTGAAAATAAAAACCAATTATAAGTTTTTAGATAATTAATGAGTCAGTTACATGATTAAAAGCTAAAAGAGATCTTTTTAAAAGTAAACTTTAGAACATATACTAGAACATAAAACAATAGAACATAATAAATATAATATAATGTACCTGTTGAAAAGTACATGAAATAATCTTTAAAGAGGAAAGAATTAGAAAAATGACATGATTTAGCAGTAAAAAATGGTTCTTTGAATTTGACATTTTCATCCAGGGCTTTGATTCTCAGCCCTGGCTACACAGTGGGATTACCTGGGCAGCTTGAAATACCACCGATGCCTGACTGTATTGTCAGAGATTCTGATTTAATTGCTCTGGGAAGCAGGCAGGGATTCAGCCTTTATAAAGTTCACCAGGTTGATTCTTACGCACAGCCAAGGTTCAAAACCACTGACTTAGGGGATGACATTACAAACACTTAAACCCATCTACCCAGCCAAAGGAAAAGAAAAAAAAAAAAAACAACAACTGAATAGCATGTAAACTGTGTGCAATGCATTTAATTATTGGATTTACTTATGTGTCTTTGAAATATTTAATAAAACCACAGAAGAGAAATATCTAGCTTAGGCTTTTCAAGCAAATTCTTGCTTTTTATTCTTACAATCTCATAACAAAAAGTAGCTCTGTGTAGGTGGGCCCAGCCACATTCACTATGCAATGTGTTACAAACATTTCACTCAGGTTTGAATTAAGAGCAAATCTTTAAAAAATATGAAATTCTCAAAACATTAAACAGACTTAGGAAAGCATTAGGGTAAGTAGTCTCTGTAGAGTTGCCAAATAAAATGTGTGATGTCCAGTTAAATTTGAATGTCAGATAAGCAACAAATAATTCTTTGTTATAAATATGTTCCAAATGTTGCACAAGGCATTTTTTTTTAAAAAAGATTTATTTATTTATGAATACAAGTGCTGGGGTACAGGCCAGAGGTGAGAAGGGTGAGAGGATTCACCAGAGACAGAGTGGGGAACAGATCAGGCAGATTGACTGAAATACACTGCTGAGGGCAGCAGTGGGCAAGACAGGAGAGGTCTGCTGCACCATGTGGGTAGCTCCCTGGCCAGGGATTGAGCTCATGCTGCTGGAACTGCGTATTGCTTCATAGTGCTGAGATATAACCCCTTGCGCCACAAGGGAGGCCCCTGCACAGAGTATTCTTATATTAAAATTTTATTCTTTAACTGGGTATCTTAAACTTTTTATTTGCTAAATCTGGCAACTGTAGGTTAGGAAGAGTTAGAGAAGAGAAGATTCCCAAATATGTTTGAGGTACTATAATCTATGTCCTCCTTGATGTATCTGGCAATTTAGAAATGTCTCAACCTGGAACAGAAAGAGTTGGGGGAAGAAGTGAAAATCAAAATCAACAAAAAACTATGAACCAGAGACACTCTATGGGGGGTAGGGGGCAGGAGGGGAGGGATTGGGGTCAAAATAAGGGGGTTGCAATTGTATGGGGAATATAAAAATAAAATTTATTATAAAAAAAAGAAAGAAAGAGTTGGGGGAAGGATAGAATCTGCAAAGGTGATGAGGATGTTATAATGAAAGACTGCCCTTTTGGGGAACTTTTTATGCTTAAACATGATTAAATAATTAAAGACTTGAAAGCTATCAATGAACACCTTATCAGAAAGAGAGGCAAAGAAACCAATGGACCAACACTCAAGATCAAATGACTAGATTGTTATCGGACAGATAAGCTTCCAGTATGCTGACTGAAATTATAAATCCCCAAGTTGTAAAACTAACTACACAAGCCTTCATATGAGGAAAGTTATCTCTAAGAAGGCCTATAGGGACAACACTTCTGGTGGATCCTCCAACAAACATACTAAAGGTGGAAAAGCAACGTGACTTACAGGTGCAGTTCCATTTTCCACAGCTGTGAAAGAAGGAATTTAAAAATAGTTTAGGGGCCTCCCCGGTGGCGCAGTGGTTGAGCGCTGGGTTGCGAAGCTGCCCGCAGCCTCTGCAGCGCCAGTTCGATCCCCGGCTGCTCCCCGGCCACTGGAGGAGGGTCCCACATGGCGCGCAGACCTCTCCTGCCGCCCGCTGCTCCCCTCAGCAGTGTACTTCGGTCCTTCTGCCTGCTCTGCTCCCCGCTCTGGCTCTGGTGAATTCTCTTACCCTCCCGCGCTTCTGACTGTACCCAGTGCTTGTATAAATAAATAAATAAATCTTAAAAAAAAAATAAAAATAGTTTAGAACATCTTTCATCTCAGATTTATCTGAAAGTAGTCTTGGAGATCTACGAATTTAACTCCCTCACTTAATAGGTGAGAAAATGGACTCATCTGTACTCACTCAGAGAAGTGACTATCCAAAAACACTCTCAAATGTAAACTCTTTCCTATTCAAAGTAGTCCTCACAATGAAAAGGCACAGCTACTTTTGAGTAAAAATTACAGTAACACAATAGCCACATTTTTAGCCTCAAACTAAGCAGGAATTAATTGCTTGCCAGTAGTGGGGATTCACCATGATTTTGTAGAAGATACTCTAAACTGGAGGTCAGGTCAGGGAGGGGACAGCCTCAGTTGTGCATTTCAAGTATCTGAGCTCTTCTGTACTGTTAAGATAAATAGACCAGGGGTTTCCATAGTTGGAAGCATGTCAGAATCACATGGGGGAGCTTAAACTACAGATTTCCAGGTACTTTAGGGCTTCTAATTTAGTAACTCTTGAATCTGTATTTCTTTAAGTTCATGGAATGAGGTAATAGTCCAGAAAAAGTTACTTAGGACTATCAACCCTTTCCTGAGGCAGTTTAAAAATCTGTTTTCTCTTCTCTACACTTCTGGGTCTCATAGCATAACCAAGATACATTATTACCTTCTTTTCCTTACTAACAATCACTGAATAATTGCAATGGTCCAATGTATAGGGAAAAGACAAAGGTCCCCAAAGCTATGCAAGCTAGTCTTGAATGTAGACTGTAAGCTGTTAGGGCAGGACTATTGTCTCTGAATACCTAGCACACAGTCCACAAGTACCAGGCTCCCAGGCATTTGTTGATTCAAATACATCACAAGTGTATTTGAGTGATGGGGGCCAAGATAGTGCTGGTGTAGTGAGCTGGGGCACTGCCCAGTCTTATTTGCTTTCATTTTACCCTCTCCCTCTAACTTCCTCTACCAAAGGACTCTTAGATTAGTATCTGTATGGTAGGCTTTGGATTCAGAGGGGCTGTGTGGAGGCTAGAACAAGCAGTTAATAGTTGTGTGTTTTGGGTTTCCCTGGTGGCGCAGTGGCCAGCCAGGGAGATCCCACATGGCGTGGCAGACCTCTCCTGTCTCACCCGCTGGTCCCCCCAGCAGTGTGTTTCATCAGTCTGCCTGTTCTGCTCCCTGCTCTGTGTCTGGTGAATCCTCTCACCCTCCCGCGCCTCTGGCCTGTACCCCAGCTCTTGTATAAAAATAAATAAATCTTAAAAAAAAAAAGTTGTGTGTTTTTTGCAAGGTGCATACGCTTTTTTTATCTCTTCATTTCCTTATTTGTTTATGGCAGTTAGCAATGTAGGCTGTGGAGTCACATAGACCTCAATTCCAGTCCTGGTTCTGCCTTTATGATAGCATACTTAGTAAGATATTAATCTGTCTAAGAAGGGTAAACACAAGTCCTGACTTATCCTTGCTATCCCAGAGTAATTATTACTTCCAAAAATATTCTGGATTAGGTAATAAATTATATGTTCCCTTTAGATTCTTAAGTTGTAACACTGAGGTAAAAATAAAGTCTCATAACAGGACTGTGAGGAATAAATTAGAAATTATTTCTAATGTACTTATAGTGGGGATTGGCACACAGTAAGTATTTAATAAACATGACTATTTCTACTACTATTTATTTTTATTACAGTGGGCAGGATAACTAATTTCATTCGCAAATGGGAGTAATGATTTTGCTTTGTTTTTATTTAATTGCCTTTTTGAATCACTAATACATTCCACGGTGCAAAATTTATGTGTAAAAAAAAGTAAAGTCTCACTTTACTCATTCCAAGATTGGGAGGGAATTATGGCAAAAGTTTCCCATGTGTCTTTCCAGAGATGTTCCATACACAAGCAGATGTGAATACATGCTTCCTTCCCTTCTTAACACTGTTCGCATCTTGCTTTTTTCATTTAACAATATATGTTGGTGATCTTCCAAGTCAGTACCAAGGAACATACTCATTTTTTTTGTATTTTAAACAGCTGCATAGTGTGCTGCTACATGGATTCCCCCTAATTTATCTAGACAGTCCTAACAATGCAGCATTGAGGATTAATATAAGAATTATAAAACACTTAAAACACTCAATATTTATTACTTATGTTTATTATTACCTTTTAAATAAATCTCATACTTATTTCTTTTTACCTGCTCTATTTCTCAAGACCTTGGGTCTCCACTTATTCATTCATTCAGTGTAAATCTATGGAGTGCCTGGCTTGGCACTTAGTGCTTGGCTATAATGTTAAAGCTGGCTATGCTTAGAGATCAATATGCTATGATGTAAACCTTCAGAAAAATTTTATCTAATGTCTTTTAAGCAATCTACAGCCTTTTAAGAATTTCTTACAGTTGAGTAGAGGCATTAAGAAATGACAGAGCATATAGGAGAATATAGCAAGTTAGGGGGTATGAGAACAAGAGATTGTTAGCAAGGAAATATCAACATTTAGGAAATGAGATCAAAGGCCACTGCTATAAATCATGTTACTTTTTTCTTATTAATGTGAAAGTAATATATCACCCTGTAGAAATTTGGAAAGTTTTCCTTCTCATGCATAAATGATATTAAATATATATTGTAAATACATACATTTACACTACATATTTATATAGCTGAAATATGTCTTAATAGTTTTGCATTAATTTCCCAAATTTTCAGTTTGGAAATTTTATTTTGTTTGTAAGTGTATATGTATGAAGACATGCAAGCAATGTTATACTCATTTTAGGTATTAGATAATACAAAGTGAGTATATAAAAACCTACAATGAATGGCAAATATTTATGTAAACTTCTTATTTACACACAATGATTGTTAAAAATACTAGTAGTGGCTAACATTTATTGGGATTGTGCAATTAAAGAATCAGAGCATCCATGTAAGGGAAGAATTATCCACATTTTCCAGATAAAGTCTCTGATGGTCTCTTGGAGCAGTAACAGTGGGGACTGGAAATGAGGTCCACTTATTTCAGAAAGCACCCTGTTATGCTGTGCTATACCTCATTAAATGTGTATCATATTAAACCATATGTTCATCTAATTTTAAATTACATTAATTATATATTTGTATTCCCACTTGCCATGATTTGTTGTTTATGAAACGTGATGATCTTAGCAAAGTTTAGAAATAACACTAAAGGTCAAGGAAGGCTTCAGAGAGGATACTGAAGTAGCTCTCAAATAGTAGGTAGAAGGCAAAGTGAGGGCATGTGATTCTGCAGAGAAACGATGGTAAGAATTAACAGGACACGCTCATAGAATCCTGAAAGCATTGGTAGAAATTTGGGTGGTTATAGAAAATGAAACTGTGTTGTGGAATAGGATCAGTTCTTGTAGGAGTACAAAGGCTGCAGGTTCCAATTTGAAGTCACAGGCTCTAATATTTGATTATATTCCAATTCTCTTTTGTCCTATACAGAACTACTGATTTAAACTATACTATGGGAAACTTACTCAATTCCATGATAAAACCTGAATTCCTTCCAGCACTAATTTTCTGTGACTTCATAAGTTGATAAATTGCAAGATTTATTTTCCAACTAAGAACACTTAGATCACTAAGCTCACCAGAAAATGCCTTTAGAATCTTCTCATGGGTAAAATGCTCAGTAGTTCAAGTTGGTGCTTAAGTTTGAATAAAAGGTATTCTAGAATTTATCTACTTCAAGTGAAAAGGGAAAAGAAAACTACAGTTTTATTAGTCATTTATTTTCCTAAAATAATAACTCTCAGTCAACATAATACAGACACAATAAAATTGCAAGTATGATGGGGGGGGCTAATGAAGAAAAGCAAGTTTCCCAACCCTCTTCTCCTCAACTCCAGCTCTATCCACTGGAGTCACTTGCTCCACTATCAAGTCTATACATATTTCCCAGATGCAATCCTTTCCTGAGCGAAATGGTAGTTATGAGGTTTTGGTCTGGCTGGACTCTTGCTTGATTTTCGGAAAGGGGGCAAGAGCTGGCCTTCAGGTGAGGACCTACCCTCTTTCCAGATGCCAGAAAGAAAAAGAATCTATAGTGCCAAATTCACAGTAGAAGAACTAGTTCACCTTAATTAATACATAAAAACGTTTCATTAATCTCTCTGCTTTCAGGCCCCCTGGCTCAAGCCAACTCTGTCCTTGCTGGCTCCATGTTCAGAGTTTCTAGAAGGTCACTCTCATTCCCATGTGGTTCATTTTATACTAATTCTTGGTTCTGTTTCAATAGTAATTTGCCTGCAGACACTTTCCTGTCAATTCTTTTCATAGTTCTCCTTCCTTTGTATAATTTTACAGTCATTTACAGAGTTGTTTGATAGAGGAGGTGAATGCTTATATCTAGTGTGTCATCCTTAATCTTTGCATCGTTGTTATTTTCCATTTTGATAGTGGGCAGTTGTGTGCTAAATTTTATGAATTGAATTGAACACATTTTAAATATAAAATATGTAGGTGTGAAAATATATAGATGTGTGAACATTTAATGTGAAATGTGAAAACATTTAATACAAAATGGCAAACAGAGGTTATATCTGGATGGCAGAATTGTGGGCAATTTTATTCCTTTATCTATATTTTCTAGGATTTCCACAGCAGACACTATCACTTCTGTAATGAACTTAATACAATTAAGTTTCAAGTGCTGCTAGTAGCAATGACAGGTACTTTTTGTTATTTTTCTCAGAGGAATCTGTAAATACCTCAGAACCTGAGCACCTGAGAAGAAAAATGAGAGTTGTGTTCGAGATCTCTGAGAATCCTAGAGTGGAAAAATACCAAGAATTTAGAGTGAAATGCAGGTTAGTTGCTTGATAAGGTTTGTTTTTGTTACGAGCTTCACTATTTTCTTCACTTCAGATTTGCTCCTTATTGATGGCTGAAACCAAATCCACTGAGAATTTGCTATAGGAATCACACAACAATACCACCAAGAAGGGGCCACAAAAGTAATGACAAAGGTTGAAGTGCACCAAGTGAGTCTCTGGCAATCTGGAGAACACGTGACAAACCCAAAGTAATCAGCTATTATTCGGCTTACATTGAGTGTTGGCTTCCATTTTTAAGTTTTCTTTATATTGAGGTTTAATCTACATACAGTGAACTGCATGAGTGTTACTCTGCATTTCAGAATAGATTACTCTAAGTGGAATGTTTTCATTCTCCATAAATTTCCATTATGCCCCTACCCAGTCAATCCTTGCCACACCCCTGTACCAAGCAACCTCAGTTCTGGCCTCTATTAACAAAGCTCATTTTGCCTATTCCAGAACTGCATATAAAAAGAACCTCCAATTTTTAAAGAGAATTTGAAACTGCATTTTAACAAAAACTTTCTCAATTGTTAAATGTTGGAAACCAACACAAATTTTCATTTGTGCAGGCTCAATGAAATCCACAGAGTAATTCAGCTCACCAGCAACACAACCACCTTGTTATCTGGACAAGCAAGAATGCATTTTGTATAAACTTACTAATTTCTCTTATGATAGTTGATTTTTGTACTACCTGAGCTTTTATTCTTTAGTGACTAGTAGCAAATTCTTTAAAAAGGAAGGGCAAGCCTTATTTTCAGGGACTCAAGTAAGACAAGGAGAATGAGAGACTGAATCCCATGTCATTTCTAGGCTTGGGAAAAAGGGAATGATGAGGAAAAGAACAGAAAGAGGTTGACTTGGGGAGCAAGCTGGGGAACATAAAGAGTATGCAACAAAGAAGAAACAGGGACTAGAGGGCTATTGTTATTTTGATTAAAGAGTTAAGAAATGGCATTTCTATATTACCTTACAAATCCCACTGAAAAGGGCCCAAAAGGCCCCTTGTGATCTTTACTACCCTCCCAAACTCTTGTCCTACATCTGCCCCTCTCTGCTGATTTCAATTTTTTCCTGCTTCCCACCCTGGCATTTTGCTCCAGTTACTTGGATCTCCTTGATGTTTTGTGAATGTGCCAAGAACACACCTGCCTCAGGGCCTTTGTGTTGGCTAGGGCCCTATCTTGCCAGGTGCTATTGTAACTTTGATTTTCATTACCTTCAGGTCTACAATCGATACTACTTTCTCATGAACAGCTTTTCCTGACCACTTTTTTTTTTTTTTAAATTTTATATATTTTTAACATCATTCTTCATTTTTATACAATGTATGCCTTATCATCTCAGGTATAGTCCCCATGAAATTCCCACCACCAATTCACCTGTGTACCATCACCATAGTCCCTTGTGCTGACCACTCTATTTTTTAAAATTGCCCAACTAACTCCTCCACTGCTTTCTTGCCCTAGCATTCCTTTTCTCCATAGCATTCATCACCATCTACCCCACACCGTATTCTACTTTATTTTCCGCCTTCTCCTCTCCCTTCACAAGAATAAGAGCTACACCAGGACAGGCACTTAGTAGGAATTCACTAACATTTGAGTAAATGAATGAATCAGGAAGAAAGAAAGGAAGATAGAAACCGCCCCCCTGCTAGCTTTTGAGAGTATTGTTAAAAGTACTAAGTAAAACAGGCACTAGTTAGGAAAATTTATCATTTCTAATTATTTGGCAGCATTTCATAGTTTGGGGGAAGTAAAAATTTTAAAAGCAAACTAATGATAATCCTAAGAACCAGAACAGCCTCTACTACAATTTTTATCTTTAGAAATTAGATTTGCGGTAAAAAAAAATTACGTTATGAACATGTAACTAGGTGTTTGCATTTAATAATATCGTTTCATTCGATTTAAAGTTATGATGACAAAAACCTCTCTTTCACAGTCCATTTTATTTCTATCTTACTTCATTTGAAGAAGTATGTACAGAATTATGAAATAGAAAAACAGCATGTGTCTAATATTATGAAATGTTTAGGAACGATGATCAATAGTAAACACATAAAATGAATCTAGTCCCAGGACTTCTTTTTTTTTTATTTTATTTTATTTTTTTTTTAATTTTCTAGAGGCATGTCTTATTTATCTATTTGTTTGTTTGTTTGTTTGGTTTATACATGCACTGGGTACAGTCAGAAGCCGGGAGGGCGAGAGAATTCACCAGAGCCAGAGCAGGGAGCAGAGCAGGCAGAAGGACCGAAGTACACTGCTGAGGGGAGCAGCGGGCGGCAGGAGAGGTCTGCGCGCCATGTGGGACCCTCCTCCGGTGGCCGGGGAGCAGCCAGGGATCGAACCGGCGCCGCAGAGGCCGCGGGCAGCTTCGCAACCCAGCGCTCAACCGCTGCGCCACCTGGGAGGCCCCCCAGGACTTCTTTTTTAATGGCAATAAGTTGCAACCAGGTCTAGGCAGAGGTAGCAGTGGGGGCTGAGCTGCTTCTGTAGGTCTGCAACAGATTTTTGACACCAGGTGAGGGCAGCTCCTCTGTGACACAAAGGTAAAAAGCCCTGCAGCCTGCAGCTTTCCATGCCAGGAAAACCTAACAAATAGATATCTTTTTTAAATTAAGCCAGTCCCTGAGATAGGTCAATGCTGGGTTAGACAACATATTTCTAGGCTGCAAATTCACCCAGAGACACCACTCCATACACTGTGTATGGGAGAAGGCAGGAATAATGGGCCATAAGCCTGTATTTACCAACACATAACGGGGGAGGGGTACAATGATATACCAAAATTTTAGAAAACTTCAACATAAAGATGTAGAAGTTAAGAAGACCAAAAGCAGAGAGAAAAGAAATTAAATGTAGCTCCTTGCAATCCTTGTCTTCTATCCTTGTTCTATGTTTTCTCGTTAATGTCTTTCCATTTTTTAATAACTCATGTTCATTTCTCTTTTACTGATCTGACAGTTATATATTGTTTTACTTTCTTCTTCAAGGTGTTTTAGGATACAAAAGGAAGCAGGAGGAAAAAAGTAGGATAAACAGAAATAAATTTCATGGATTACAATTTAATGTTTTATCTTTAAGAATAATTTTTAAAATGTGATCATCTATAGAATTCACAATGTAATGGCAAAAAAGTTTGGTTTCAACAAATGATTAAGGTGAATGTGCTCTTTTTTTCCTATCCAGGTTCTGGTAACTCAATAGTCTACAATTACTTGAGAAGGTGTGAGGATCATTTTTTATCTCAGTTTGGACACAGAAGCTCACATTTCAGCAACAATCAAGGTGATCATCCTTACCCCTTGCTGATGCCCTTCTCCCCCACCTCAAGTCACAGATCACCCGTAGGAGAAAATTTCAACAGGCTATTAAACACTGGCATGGATACTGAGAGGAGAGAGATAACTGTCTCTGAGGACCTTTAGGAACAGTTAATCATCTTGGACAGGCAGGGTTACACACTAAGTACTAAGAACTTGGTAAAACATTGTGAGAATAGGGCCTCCCCTGGTGGTACAGTGGTTGAGCACTGGGTTGTGAAGCTGCCTGCAGCCTCTGCAGCGCCGGTTTGATCCCCGGCCTACGGGTGAGGGTCCCACATGGTGCGCAGACCTCTCCTGCCGCCCGCTGCTCCCCTCAGCAGTGTACTTCGGTCCTTCTGCCTGCTCTGCTCTCCTCTCTGACTCTGGTGAATTCTCTCACCCTCCCACGCTTCTGACTGTACCCAGTGCTTGTATAAATGAATAAATAAATAAATCTTAAAAAAAAAAACCAACATTGTGAGAATACTAAAATGGTGAGAAGGAGTAGCACTTGCTCTGAATAAGCTGACAGTGCTTGATTTGGACTGTTTCTTAGGTATGCTTAACTTGGTTACTATCGGGTATATGTAATCCTGAGTCAGGCTGTGTATGAACGGGATGTTTGGATCTGTCGTCTATCTTTAGGTGATACAATCTTAGAGTTCTCAGTGATTAATTAACCCACTGATTTTCAAATTTGGCTGGACATTAATGTTTGTAGGGTGTACATGGGCAGGCTTTCAAAAATTAGAAGATGCTTGCCTGCCCCAGTCTGATTAATGAAAATCTCTGACCCAGTGTTATGTTTTGTCTTTTAAATGCTCTTCGGGTGAGTGAAATGCATGGAACTACAAGAAGTTAAGAATCACTGATCCCATATGACATCCTCATTGTATACATAGAAAAATTAAGGTCCAAAGAACTTAACTAGTTTGTTTCTTGTCCAATATCATATACCTAGTTAATGGCAGTGCTGAGGTCAAAACTACCATCTCTGTTAATTTATTCACCCAATAATATCTACCAGTGACACACTAGGGTTGTGACCACACACCTAGTTGTGACTCAGTAATAAGGTAAGTCAAAGTTGGCTCACATCTAAAGATCAGGCAGGGTGGTCTTGCTCCAAGTTAAAAGAAAGAAGTAAGCTGTGACGGTTCTAGCATCTTACTCTTCCAAATAGTGGTATGTGATTTATGCATCTGGAAATGTTAAGGAATCCAGTGGTCCAAATGTAATCCATCACTACCTATGACCCATCTTACTAGTTCCAGGGGCCCCTCTACTTACCCAGATTCAACTTGCAGCACACCCAGCAAGGGATGGGTCCCCTGCTAGTGCAGATCAGTGAAACTTTGATCAGAGGGGCTGAGAGATAGAGAAGGGAGAGCTCACTCCTCAGCCCTAAAAACAGAAGAAAGGGAAGTTAATTTGGCAGTTGCTGGTTTGTTATTTGAAAGAAATTATGTCCAAAATACTTTAATGCTGACTATTCATTCCTCTCCCAAGACACAATTACAACTATCACAGTGGTTTACATGGAGTATGTACATTACCTAATATAAATTGTAAATAAATACATATCTCCTCCCCAAAGGTGAACTCCTAGTGTGTGTAAGAGGGACATAGAGTGGGCAAGTTCAAATTTTAAGCTTAACTTATCCCTACATTTAGCATGGCTACAAAAATTGGTGTGTGTGTGAAATTCCTGAAAACTTAGAAAAGCAGCATTCAGGGAAGACACTCAAATACTTGCTGGATTGAGTCAATTCTTTTGGTATCAGTCATAAATTAATGAGGAACTTGTAACTCTGTCTAGTTTCACAGTAGTTAAAGGGAGGAAAAAAAGAAACGCTATGTAATTGGGGCTTCAGGTGTTACCTAATAGACTAGAAAGCTTTCCAACAGTGCACTTAAGATATCAACCATAGCAACCTTTCCTAGAATTTTCACCCTAAGTTTCTTTCAAATGCAAATTAGTTTGGATTTCTTTCTCCAGCCTTCCCTTGCTTGAAAGTCTTCTGATGTAAAGAAATACTACAGTAATTAGGACGGCCTGGTAAAAATGATTATGTAATTTCGAAAAGGTTTACTCTTTTGCGTGTTTCAAAGCTCCCTCCATTTCCAAGTTTACCTTAGCTTATGCATATATATCTAATGCATATTGAGCCTAAATTTCAGATATAAAGCTGAATCTCAGTCCCTCTCTGCCCTCCCTCCACTGCCATTTTGTTGTGATAAGGATTTCCATTCATGTTTCAAAAATTCTAGACTCAATGCTCACCCCAGTCTGGAAAAGACTCCCGCGCCTCGCGGCCCACCAATCTCCTCCACGGCTAGCAGACCCTTGCAGTTTTTTCCACGTTGGTGGGCTTGATCGTCAGTAAGAAAAACTAGCAAGCTTCCTCTGCCAGGCCTGGCCAGAGAGTGCACTCAGCAAGGGACAGTCAATACAAGAACATAGACTTCCTGAGCAATTAAATGAACTAGACCTATTACCAAATAAACACGCATCCAGAAGCTTTTAGAAGCATCCGACTCTCAGAATCGCTACTATGGTAGAGGGCCCGCCAACGTGAGGAGGAAAGAAAGGGGTAAAGTTTAGACAGAAGGTCACAGACCAAGCATTGGGGCAGGAAGGCTCTTCACAACCGCTCTTCAACACACAAGCCCGAGACGCCAGGACCAAGACTGGCTGGGTGCTGAGGTGCGCGGCCCCCTCCCGACCCCTACCCGGGGAACCCGGGGTGGATAAGACCACCGGGGCAGAAATGCGGGCCGCTCCTGCTCTCCCGGGAGACGACAAAGGAAATAGAGGTGTATTTTTTTTTTTTTTAAACCAACATACCCTCTAGTGGGATACAAACAGGCCTGTGCTAAGGCGTCTTGCTACCGGCCCAAGGGGGCTAGGTCGGGAGTCCTTTGGGTGCCCCAGAAGGTATGAACACGGGGTTGTAAACGGAAAAGGGTGGGTGAGCACCCAGGGGAGACGAACGTCCAGTACAGAACAAACGTCGAGTAAATCCGGAGCTATGGCGCCAGAGGGTGCAGGATTCCGAGTAAATCCGGTGCTGTGGCGCCAGAGGGTGCAGGATTCCGCGGAAGTTTGCTAAGAAAACACTTTGTGAGGCTTTTTCCTGTCAGGGTTTAGAGACGGGCGAGGTGTGGGTCCAGTTTGTTACGTCAGTTTCAGGAAAGTAGAGGCCGCGCCCGCGCGCACAGCCGAGCAGGAGCGCCCGGAGAGGCGGCGACAGCCGGAGCCCCAGACCGCGTTCCCGGACCCCGCGCCCCGGGGGCCTCCTCAGCGCCGGACCCCGCGGCCGCCCGCCCGCCCGCACTCACCCGCCCGCACTCACCCGCCGCGCTGCCGGGGCTGCCCTGGGCGGAGCAGCCGCCCCGCCGCGCTCTCGAGCCGCTGCCGCCTGCACGCCGCGCCGCTGGCTGCCCGCGCGCTCTCCCGGGAGGCGCCGTCGAGGGCCCGCGCCGCTCGCGTTACAGCCCCGCCCGCCCCCGCCCGACCGCGCCCCCCGCCCCTCCCGGCCCGGCCGCCCCCTCCCGGCCGCGCTGCGCCGCCTCCGGCCCGACACCTGCTCCGCCGGCCCTCAGAGGGGCGGGAACGCGGCCGCTTTCATCCCCCACCGCCCGTGCGCGCCTCCAGGCCAGGTTCGGGTATCGTCGAGGAAGGAAACAGCGCGCAAGCTGCAGCAGCAGCTGCAGCAGAAAACGCGGCTTGTTATTATTATATAAATGAAAGCAGCCTGACACCTGGGGTCCCTAATCGTTGTGATCACCTGTGACCATCCCTTCATCATCATGGGGACACAGAGGGGCCCAGAAACTTTGAAATTCTGAGTTTCAGCGTGGGATTTACAAAAAAAGCGTTGACGCGTTCCCTTCAATTAATACACAACTTATAAATACTATTTATTGTCCCAAAAGATGGTGTCGGATAGATTCTTCTCCGGGCGCATTCGACTTAGAATGTACAAAAAACTAAAAAAACAAAAACAAAAACAAAAACAAACCCACCTCGGGCCTCCCCTGGTGGCGCAGGCGGTTGAGCGCCACGCTGTGAAGCTGCCCGCAGCCTCTGCAACGCAGGTTCGATCCCGGCCGCCTGCGAGGGTCCCTTATGGTGCGACAGACCTCTCCTGCCGCCCGCTGCTCCCCTCAGCAGTGTATTTCAGTCAGTCTGCCGGTTCTGTTCCCCGCTCTGTCTGGTGAATTCTCTCAACCCCCCCCCCACATCTCTGACTGTACCCCGGTTCTTGTATAAATAAATAAATAAATAAATCTTTAAAAAAAGCATCATAATATGCTAATTTAGGAGAAAGAAATATAAATGGAGGGAAAACGGAGAACAGAAAGAATACGAAAGAACCTGTTTTTTTTTTTTTTTCTCACAAGTTGGATGCATAGAAGCGTCCCGATCTAAGGTGAGGGACAGAAAGGTTTTCAATGCAAGCTTTCAATATCAAAACCTTTTTCTAGCTTTATGTCTTAGCAAGGGTATAGGTGGTTCACCAGGGACATTTTTTTTTACCGTTGAGCTGTCTGCGCGTGTCCCCTGCGTGACACAGGGCATCAGCTACCCAGCCGACGGCCGGTCTTCGCGCTCCGGGGGACACTAGTGGCTTCAGATGAGGAGACGCCACCTCGGAAAAGGTAGCCCTCCTGAGAAGAGGCGTCGGCAGAAGAACGCAGGTGCTGGAGAGAGAATTGGACATTTCCTCTCTACTCCACACGGGGGCACTCTCTTCAAGGGCGCCAGACCACTCCAGCCCAGTGCTGACCATTTGCTAATAATATTCGGGCATATTTGTAAAACCAACCTAGCTTTTCGTCAGGCTTTGAACACCTCTGCATGAATCCTAACAGAGTGACACTTGGCCTTTGTCATTTTAGGGGATTTGCTTGTCATATACAGGTCCTGTAGTCCTTTACTTAAACCAGTAATGTACATTGAATCACCTGGGGGTCTTGTTCAAAGGCTTGAGTAGGTCTGTGGTGGGACTTGAAGTTGAGTATCTTTTCATAAGTTTAAAGACCACTTTTTACGTTTATCTGAATTATCTAGTCATACGTTTTGGTATTTTTTTGTGTTATTTTCCCCACTTTAATTTCAAAAGATCTTCGTATATTTGGTATATTCATTCTTTACACGTGAATTATGTTTCCAATATAGCCTCTCATTTTCTCTTGTGTATTTTGACTTGAAACTGTTATTTTTGTTGATAGAAAAAAACTGTGGTCACATATATATCTAATTCTTACAATCGTTCCATAAGTAGATATTATCTCTTTCCTATTACAGGTGAACAAGCAAATTAATATGAAGTGACTTGCTCAAGCACATAAATATAATAAATGTATATAGTTTTTTCAAAGTATTATACATTCATTTATTTTAAAACTGTCATATTTTCAAACCCTATTGCAGACAATGAGAATACAATGGTAAATTGGTCTCAGAGGGAGAGAGGGAGGAGCACAGGGGGCTGTGGTGATGGTGCACGGGTGCATTGGTGAAGGAAACTCTATGGGGACTACACCTGAGGGGTTGGGGAAGCAAACATTGTTTAAAAATGAACAATGGTATAAAAATATATAAAAAAATAAATAATAAATAAAGGTAAATTGGTCTAATGGAATTAACACACTAGTAGGGGAGGAGAGTTTGGTCAGATAATCATGTTATAAAAGTATATCTTCAAACGTGGGTAAATATTCTAAAGGCAGCATGGAGCTATAAAGGACTGGAGACAAACTGACATCCAAAGAATAAGCTGGTTTTCTATTGTGTGGGCATTTGGGTTAGGTTCTGGATGTGCCGGGTGTGTCTTAGGGAGAGAGGTCCAAAGGCAGTTTTCCTCCTGCACTGTTTTACCAAGCTCCTAATGCTAGAATGTAAATATTCTGACACGGGAAACGTAGAGGTATACCAAAGAATCAGCTTCAAATCACCTAAAATATGATGTGAAAGAAATTGCATTAAAATAAGAATGGCAGGGGTTTCTTCTTTAGTTGGGAGTCCTTTAGTTTGTGTTAAGGTGATTGTACAGGTGTCTAAAAGTATCTAACTTATCACAGTATGTCTGCTTTCCATGGATAGTGACATCAAGGAATTCTTGTAATAACTTTGGTATGTTTACTGTCTCTAGATTTACTGACACAATGTTTCTTATCCACATTTCTGTGCCTTTTTAATTACATATATTATTCTACCAGTATTCTCACCACAAAAACTTCTATTTTCTAGACTTAACTTTTCTTTTTCTGCTGTATTGGCATGATTTCTGAACGGTGGCTCCAGACACTGGAATAATGTAATAAGACCCTTGGAGAGGGTAGACTTTCCCACTATCATTGCATGGTCTTCTTTATCTATGAAAACAGCATCAATTTCCACCCATGTCGGATTAAAAAACAGTAAAAATTCATTTATAATAAGTACCCAAAGGATTCAAAGGATTCAATGCAGTAATAATGACAATACCCTCTTATTTCTGAGATAGAATTTCTTCAATAAGAGCAGATTTTTCCCCTGCACAATAAATAAATAAATAAATATGTAATTATCTTTGGCATTTGCTACTGTATTTTGTAGCAAATTTAAAATTTGTAGCAGATAATTTAAAATTATTCCTCAGCTGTTGTCCCACATCTACCTAATACTCTCCCCACTTGGCCAGAATGGACTTACCCCAAGGTCATCTGCTTAAAGCCCTCCAACAACTCCTCAATGTCCCCTCATTAAAATCGAATTTTGTTAATATGAGAAATTCTTCACTCCTCACTCTCCAGCAATACTGCCTCCTGCCTGTTTCTCCAGGTTGATTCCACTCAACCCCTCCTCAAATTCAAATCATATGCAAATCCCCTACGGAGCCAAGCTAGTCTCTGCTTTTGTGCTTAGCACTTGTTGCTCTATTCCTAGAATATATTCCCTACTGATTTTCCTGACAAATTCCATTTATTCTTTTTCTTTTTTTGATTGTAGTATTTAGATCTTCAAAAGAGGATTCAGCAAACACTTAGATGCACACAAATCTTTCAAACATTAGCATTTTACTGTGTTTTGTTCTTTTTAAAAATGAAATAAAACATTTTAGATAGGATTAATGTTTTCCATAAGCCCCTCTGATCTTATGCCTCTGCTTGAGCAACAAGCATCATGAATTTGTATTTACAATTCTTACATGATTTCATTTTTTTGCTACATATTGTTAAATTGGAACAAAATCTTTTGATAGTTAAATTTATTAAATAAAGTGGAGATTCAAACCAGGAGAGAGACTGTCCTAGTCAGCTGCTGCTCCACTAACCCCTCCCTCTGCCCCCCTCCAGGTGGGATTTGGTTTATAAAGGGTTGAGGTAGGTAGGGTTTTCTCGGAAAAAGGAGGAGTTACTCACAAGGTAAGTGTACAGTGGAAACAATTTGCAGGCTTCAAATATCTTTTTTTTTTTTAAGCAGGCTAATCTTAAACTCTGGTAGGCAAGTTGTATGTGAGAAGGGCAAGAATTTAGGTGATAAAAGGTTTTACCTTGAGGAAATGCCTGTTTGGCAGGATGTCTGTGGGTCACTCAAAGCGGGAGGGCTCCAGAGTGTCCAGGTTATTTCTGCTGTTCTACATCAATGGGCAGGGCTTTCACAGTGGTACTCATAAATCTACTGACTTTTTGCCTCTGCAAGTCTTTTTCTTTGCCTAAAGCTTCAAAATTTGATAAGTGACATCATACCATAATTATAATTTTGCAACTTGTTTTGCTGTTATTAGTAATAGCTATGTTGTTAGCAATAGCTAAGGTTATGCATTTTAACTGTCATATATAGTATTCTGTTATACAAATAAACCACTATTTGTCCAGTCTTATGTTGATGCTCATTTAGATCATTTCTGATTATATGCAATACAACAGTGCTGCCATGAACATTCCTGCATGCATTTCTGTGTATATGTGTGAGAGTTTCTGTATGATAAATGTCTGGAAGTCACTAAGTCATATGTAGACATGGTATCTGCATATTAACAGTACTGCTATTGTAACACTCAATATTACTAACTCATAATACTATATTGGTCTCTAAAAAGATTCGTATTAACTAAATTTTCTGTATTCTTGACATCCTGACATCTGGGGTCTCTAATTGGGGAGACGCTCCCTCCTAGAGTTAGCCAATCCCTATTAGAGATAGCAAACCTCCTCCCAGGATTGTGACTTCATACAAAAACTAAACACTTCTACACTGAGCCACTTCTATCTGGCTCTGTCATTCCAGGAGGCAATATTCCAGCCCTAATCATCCCAGGGTCATCTACTTGTATACCAGACAAGTAGAAGAAGTCCCTATGGCCAAGAGCCTGCAGGAATTATTCAAACTAGCCAGTTCTAAACCTGGCTACTCTGTCTTGTTTCCCTTTTCAGTGGAGACTATAATAAAGGCTCATGCCCACACTCACTTGCCTCCTCACTGATGCTGGTGCTTCCTGTGTGACCTCTGTGTGATGAGACATGGCAGGCCCCTCTCCTTTTAGGAACCACAACATAACTATCTTTTCAATGGCAATTCTCTTCTGATCTGTTGGACTCCTCAGACCTGAAGAATAATAAAACCTACATTTAAAAACAAGGTTGTATCAATATATACCAACACTGTATGAGAGTTCCTATTCTCATTTGAAATTCCTCTTTCCGAAACCAGTGTGTTTTGTCACCTTGGTTAGTTATGAAATCATTGTATTTTCAATAATGTTTCCATGATTACTAGTGAGATTGAGTGTCTTTAAATATTTTGTTATTTCAGTTTTCCTTCTGTGAATTTCCATTCCTATTATCTGCCCATTGAAAAAAATTGTTTTTATTTGTTGTGTATTTCCATGAGTTCCATATATATTCCAGTCTTCTCCTTTAATGGTTATATATTATGATTTTTTTCTTCTCTCATTCAGTGATGTCTTTTTCTTTTTTTTGACTTCGTGGTCTCCTGTTATGCAGATGTTTTACCAACTAATTACAGACCAATAATACTAAGTCTTTTCCATATGGTATAGGGTCTTATGTCATGCTTAAGAATAGATATTCAGCATAGTTTACATAAAGTATACAGTGAATAAGTGAAAAAAGTGCAGAAATCATGGGAATTGGCCATACAAGTATTTATCTCTGTATTACTATACTTTGTCTTCTATAGCATGATAAATCATTTGAGCCAACAGTACTTGAAGTTCCACTCAAATTGCCTATATTTTCAAAGCAAATAAACATCTAATTATTTAAGTCCCCACTTATGCTATTATGGCATATTGCAGACACACAGCAGATATATGAATGCTTGAGTGCTTATTATGAGACAGACATTGTGTTAGCAGCTAATAAAATTCTCAGGAGCTGAATAATTTTCAAAATTCTCCTTGACTTTTCTTAGTGAAATGATAGAGTGATTAACAGAAAAAGCTGAGTAAGAGAAAAATGATTGAATTGAATGTGTGACTTCATATTGCAATTATGAAAGATGAAACAAAAACTGACCTTGTCTTTTCCAAACTTGAGGGGGGTTACAAATCCAACACAAAATTAATTAAAAATGAATAAAGACAACTGAACTTCAAATGGCTTTTGGACATAATTTTTATTTAAGCATGGGCTTTTAGCTTGGTTCACCCTACAGTGCAACCTTTTAGTTATGTTAATAGAGACTTCAGGGCTACAGGGCCATTATAATGTTGCTGGTGTTAGTACAACTTCATCAGAAGGTATGAATATGACCCGCCAAAAAAACAACCACAAAGAGAACACAATGAAAACATCCACTGTTTTACAAATCACTCTGTTACCACAGACACAAAATGGCAGTTACTGTTAGTAAATCAGCCACAGAACACTTTTAAAAAATCTTTAGACAAGGAAATGGGAACTCCTTTGTGGGAGACAGGGCCTTCATCCACAAATTTTAAGTAGAAAATATTTCAACGTCAAGCATTTTTCTTATCCACAAAACAACGCTAAACCAACATACATTTTAAGGAGCATATTAAAGGAGATACAATATCTTTACAACTATTTCTTGAATAGGTATTTCAAAGAATTTTCTGTAGGATATAAGTAGCCAGAAATTCAGCAGCAAAATATTGCAACATAAGAAGTAAATACAGTGTCAATGTGTTATATTGTAGAAGAGAATACATAAAAAGACAAACAATGATAATTTAATCATATAAAACATAGCTGAAATACAGTCCACTTAAATAGCTTTGTGACCAAGAATGTTAAATACTGTACTAAATGCCATTTTTTAAACATAACATCTCTTAAATTTTTGTGCTTAAACTTTTTTTTTCTGTTAAACTATTTCTTATTTTCAATACTGCCACTGTAACTGATATTACAACAGATCACAACTTTCACAGACACATCAACATGAAGACATTTACTTATGAGAAAATAAGTCACTTGTCCTTAGTTCACAGTGTGGGGAAGTGGTGTACACTTGGTCTTGAGAAGGGCTTTCAGTTAATCGTCAAGTCCTTCACAGATATTTCCTGATATCAGATGCAGTGCGAGATTTAAAATAATGGAAAGCAACACATCACATGTTGGAAGGAAAAATAAGCTTTTTGATTCTTCATGGGAATCGTCTAAGTGACCTTCGTCTTCTGTTGTAGAAGTGCCTGAGCCCATGTTGTCGTGAAAAATTCATCATGTAATTTTGTTTGCGAGTGCTGTTAAAATCAAGAAGGATAGAGGCAGGGAGGGAAAGGAGAAAGAATATGTAAGTCCCATCATTGAAAGCACAATCTAGACTAGGTCCTTCCTAAGTTACCCTGTTATTTATTTGAAAATGTTCAGGGTTAATAGGTCATGCTGACATCACCACCCTGGGACAGAATAAAGGCTGACACCTTTGTTCACTGCCTCTGTCTCGAAATTTCTTGCTTTTCATGAGTGAGCTCTAGAACAGAAAAAAAATTCTCTTGATTTATAGTAAGTGTGGACTGAAACTGCTTTTGGATTAATTTTATTCTTGAGTTCTTCCTGAAAATATTTACTTGAATGGATTTAATTTGAGAGAAAACATGTGTTGAACCCAATACCTATTTAAATACATCTTTAACAAGTAGGAAATTTTATTCCTTTAGCAAACATTCTCATGTACATCTTAAAAAACAAGATAATCAAGAAAAAGACAACTTGCTAGCTGAATCAGCTTGACCTTATTTTAGGCAGTCTTGGGGACAAAATGAAACAAGTTTTTCTTAGAATGTTGGATTTTATTGTCTTCCTCAATAATAAGCAGCTGGGGTCATATTCTATAAGCATATATTCTATAACCTTATGAAAGACACTCCACTGAAAAAAAGATCACAAAATACTAAGAAAGTTAATTGTATCTATAATTATATGCACGTGTATATATTTCTCCCAAGTAGGTACATATACACATTCATATATAAATGCTATATGAAGCTGAGAAAAATATTGAAAATTGATTTTAGGAATCTGTAGGAAATTGTGCAATACTATTAGAGATAGTTGAAGTTATGTTTTTTTTTTAAGATTTATTTTTATTTATTTATGCATAGAAGCTAGGGTGAAAGCCAGAGGTGTAGGGGGATGAGAGGATTCACCAGAGACAGAGTGGGGAGCAGAACAGGTGGATCTCCTGAAATACACTGCTGAGGGGAGCAGTGGGCGAGTCAGGACAGGTCTGCTGTGCCATGTGGTTGCTGCCTGGCTGGGGATTGAATTCGTACTGCAGTGGCTGGCGAGAGCTTGATAGTGCTGCGATTTCAACCCCTGAGCCACCAGGGATGCCTAGTTGCTGAAGTTTTTAAATGGAAAACATACTTTAAAAAGGATCACTATCTAACATCACTGAAAAGAATCATACTCCTTTCACACACTGGATATATCCAAATGAGGCATTAAAGTGTTGATTTAAGTGTGAGCCTATCGATATTTTCCAAATTCACTTTTTTTGAATACTCTTTAGTCCCCAAATCTTTTCCTTTATTTTCATGGAAACATAAAATGCATCTGGAATAGGATAATGTCATGTGATGAGATTCCATAATGAAGGTCAACATGCCATGAACTTGAGTTAGGGTAAAGAGGAGAGAAAGGGGAATTTTGCATTGAGCTCTGTATTATTTTGGGTTATTAATAATCAATATGCAAAGATGTAAAATGATACCATTTTACATCTAGTATATTAATTATCATACTTAGGTATATTATACTAGCACCTTTGAGATAAAATAAGCTTTAAAATGATTTTATATTTAAGTTTAATCATTAGAAGAGAAAATTTATAAAATCTCACACAAGAGAATATAAAAAGTGAGTTTTATCAGATATGTTTAGTCAAACAATAGTATCTGTAGTGAAAACCTGATAAAGAGATAGATATAACATTGACACATATTTTATGGAATAAGGTGAAGTGCTAATAATTTTCCACCCTGGATTTCTAAATTATTAAAATGCAAGAAATTATAGAATGGAAAGAAAAAATATACTCTGAAGATACTGCAGAGAAAGGGATAACAATATGTCTGTCTTCAGGTAGCTTTGCTTCTCCTCTCTCCCCTAATTGACAATATTATGTTTATCAACTAAGTTCATGAGTTTCCATATCATGGTTGAAGGATGAAATGAGTTTATTCATTATTTATTGTCTGCTATGAGTACCAACTGTTGCCTATGCAAAGTCCAGTTATTAAAAAAAAAAGCACAATGACCTAAAAGTATTGAACTAATGAAGTGTTGGGAGAAAGGGTCTTGTTATGTCTTAATTCACAAAACACTAGAATTAACATTCACTCTCATCCTGTGAGTGGCCCTCTAAACTCGCCTTTTCATTCTCTTCCCTTATGGAAAAAAACCACCAAAAAGAAACCTTGAAATACAGAGGAAGTATTACTGAATGCAGAGTTGTGTGTGTGTGTGTGTGTGTGTGTGTGTGTTTGTGTGTATCTTCCCATACAGGCATACAGTTGATTTCACACCAGTTTTAGTAAACTTTTCCTCAAATAAAGGCTTTATCTTGCTGAAAATAAATTCATAATCCTTTTATCTGTGGAGCGACATCTATTGTAGCTAGATATTTCAAGTCCTTTGCATGTTTACTCCTGTTTCTCAAGTCTTTTTCCCCACTATGTCCTATACAGATTGCTTTACTCAAACTCACCTTGACCTTTTTTGTCTGCCTCATTTACCTGCCTCATTGACCCATCTTCAATATCACTTCCTAAATTTCTACTTAATTTTCAAGTGTCACATTTCCTTTATTGCCCGTTCCCTGTTCCCTCCAGATATGATTTCCACCCCCCACCCCCATCCTGAATGCTCACAGTGCTCATTTTCTGCTCTGAATAGATTTGAGTTCATATCTTGGCTCCCCATGACTAAACTTCTGTTGGTGTATCAGCCTGTCCCCCAACCCTCCCCACCCCCCATACCACAGCACTGAGCCTCTTGCCTCACCCATGGGGGGGTTGAGGCATATTTGTTGACCTTTGATGACTTACTGATTGGATTCCTGTTGTAAATCATTACTCTTTAACTATAAGGAATAATTGCAAAGTTAAAGCAATGAAAATTATTTTGTTGAATACACGTTTAAAGTTATGTTACTGAAAGAGAATTTAAAATATTTTACATAAAAAAAGATAAACTCAGAAAACTTAAGATATTTAGTTATTTCAATGCAAACTAGACTGACATGAAAGTAATTTCAATATATGGGAACAAAGGAACATTTAATTATAACAAAAATTGATGTATGTCCTTAGTAACTTTAAAGCAAATCTCCATGTAACTATTTACTTATTATGGAATTGATTTAAATTCTCCATTTTTATGTATGAGAAAATAAATATAAATGGTTGCAGATCTCTCATATCTTAATCAGTTCAGTGTGGAAGCTTACATCTAATTTAGGGGACATTTGATTTATTGAATACCCTTTAATAAATTTATGTATTGGTAGCAAATCTTTGCATCTCTGAGAATGTTAATATGCACACACAGCATTTACTACATTTATCTAGTTTTTATATCATCACATTAAAAGTGGTGATATTTTCAAGGCATGCTCGCAATTAGCTGGTAATTTGGTATGTAAAACATAAGTGCCTCTGCTGTTTGGAATCTAATGAAGCAGATTTTCACAATTTCTGAGCTTTTTTTAGGATCAAACAGCATGGGAAGCTATACCAAAATTCTGTCTGACACTATGATCATAATAATAAACTGACATGATTATTAAATAATTATTGTGGCTTCTATGTTTAACTTATATGATTGGGTATTAGGAGAATCTGAAATAAGTTTAAGGATCGCATATTTACTCTTTTTTTATGTGTGGAGCAGAGCTGTGAAACTATTTTTTGTTTTTGATGAAACATATAGCTATCTATATGTAGATGAATATAGAAACCTTTAACCATAATAATAATAGGTACAATGGAATTTTAAAGATTTATTTCTTCATTGTAATTACAGGAGAGAAAGTAATTTTTATTGTAAGTTTAATGAAAGCAGGTAATATTCATCCCAAGGCATATAAATTACATTGCTTGACATATCCATTTCATTTGGCTGTGGATAGAATGAGGTCCATTTTTAATGCTCCTGTTTTTAGTAAGTCATTGAAAGAAGGGAAAATGAACATCAATGGCTTCTTGGAAATGCTGACAAAAGTTTTTAAAGGAATTCAGGCATTTAGGTACTATATGGAATTATAAAATACTTTGTTCTTTTTGTGTAGGAAATTTAGATAGTGCAAGATCTTTGAAGAACCAGTGACTTTGTGTTCTTTTGAGATTTTACTCTTTATATAAGATAGTGGCTCAGGGAAGATGGATACTTGGTAGAAGTAATTTGAGCTCATAGAAATTGAGGTATTTTTATAGATCAGCAATTAATTTTTATCAAAACATGATATAACAAATAATACTTTATATCAATATAGAAGGAAGAACTCATACATGTTTGAGATTTAACGTTTTTTTCTTTGCCAAATGGAGATGAGAACATTCGATAAAGTTTAGCTTAGAAAGTTGGAAGGATTAGATTAAAACTTCTAGTACAATATGCAGTTCAACAAGTAATGACCATTTTACCTTCTTAAGTTTTAAAGCACCTCCATTGGAGGAAACATGTAAATATATATTTAAGAAGGTCAACCTTACTTAAGGATAGTATCTAGAACTCACAGTATTATGAATAAATCCACTCCTGTCCATTCATTTATAAATTTAGCATTGAGACTTCAAGGCACTTCACGTATCTCCAGCACAATGCTCTTTTGAAAGCATTACATTTAATCAGAGCCTCTAGGTCTTTTGCCCACATTTCTATTTTCACTTTCCCCTCAGAACAAATTTACAAACTGTGAGCACTTCACGCACCTTATACAATGCCCGGCATAGAGAAAGACCTACCTAAATCATATTTGTGACCCAGTGATGCAATTATGTGCTGTTGTGCCACTATTTTATACATTAGAGATTTATTGCAATTTTGCTGAACTCTGAGTTTACATGATCTAGTTTTCAAATGTTCCAGTATATCTCCATATCAAATATAAATTTGTTTTCAAGATTTTATTTGGATTGCAAAGTTGTTCTATAAAACCTCTCGATTAACATAGGTGACACGGATGAAACTATTAGTAAACAATTCCCCAGATTTAGCAAGAGGACTTACCTTACTCTAGTGGAAAACCAATGACAGCAAATAATGAAATATAACACAAGTTAAAAAGTGCCTTTCAATGCATGCAGCACTGTGATTAGTCATAAAAGTCTGATCAGGTTTAGACGCAATATAGGATTTTTCATCTCTTTTGAAAATAGAAATTAAGAAGTTATTCTTCTATACCCAATACATACATATATTTAATTTTCTATGTAATGCAACATGCAATATTTGCTCATAACCATATGTCAAGGTACATGTGACTATAATACTACATTTGGCATAAATGTTGCATATAAAATATAAATATTAAGATAATAAATCAATAACTATTAATTTTATTATCTGATTTTTAAATTATTTACATTTTAGAAAACATTTATTCCTGAATATATTAAAGAAAGGGCTTTTAAAAATACAGAAGTCCTCTATATCAGATAACACAGTCAAATTTAATAAAGGATAAATATGCTTTGCAACAAATGTAATATGTTCATCTCCATAAATCATTTGTGCCAAAAATGTGACATTATCTTGATAATGAATAGCATGAAAGGATGGTCATGATGGGACCCATATTATTAAAATCTGATAAATGCATTTAAGACCATAGTTAGCAAACTATTGGTTTTCAATTTCAGTGAATGTGGTAATAATTCACTTTTTAGTAAATAAATTCATTAAGGCTCTCTTTACTGAGCAATTTGCTTTCAAGGTACACATGCAAAAATTGGCCCACTTCATTATACACATGACAGGTTGTGACTTAGACACGTACACAGGAAATGTGATGTGTGAATGAAATGCATAGTTGGGTGAGGGAGATTCTTAGGATACAAGTATGAGTGTCCAGCAAAAAAGGTTAAGACAAAGAGTTCTCTTTTATCCTAAGAAGAACCCCACCAGCATGGATCTTGTGAGGGATCTGCCCAAATGTATTCACAAACATTTACTGGAAAACATTCTACACTAGCGAACGATTTGAGAGAAATTGGTTTTCTGACACTCAATCATCAATGATTGTGTTATGTTACATCATTCTGACTTTATGGAATGAGGACTTTTCATAAGCTTGTGAGGCTGGAAAAATGTGATTTGTCAATTCGGTTCATCTTTTCTAAGGCAGATTAGCAGGAACTAATCATGAAGTCCTTTTAATGTTCAGGCTTTACTGAAAAATATCATCAGAATGGGAAGATCACACTCTTAAGCATAAGGCATAAGTGACAATGCTTGTTAAATATGAAAACTGGTTTTATTCTTGATGGTATGGGACTGTCATTCTGTATATCCATATTTATGAAACTCAAATCCTTCCACATGGAGTATTTTAGAATTAAACTATTAAATTAAAAATATATTATGTGTCCTGTTCATTTAAGGAGCACCCATAAACCTTGAAATATTTTAAAAAGTATTAAATTTATTCTCATCAACCTCATGTCTTCTTGGTTAATATGGGCAGCACTGAGGTTAAACTCAAGATACCATGCGTGACCACATTTTTTTCTTTCTAGGGGTTTTTAGCATGTGTCCTTAGTGCACACGCACAAAAGCAAGACTATGGCATTAGAGATAGAATAAGGCCAATCTTTACTCAGAAAAGAAAGTACATTCTAAAAATGTACACCCCAACCATTAGTTGCAAAAACATATTATTAGTGCTATTTGTGGTGTTCAGTTAGATAGAGTTCATATGTTTAGATATACACCTTGATCTGTTCTCCCCTTCATACTTGAGGAGTTAACATTGTCACTTTATATAACTGTTATTATAGTATAGTTAATTAAGAGAATATTTTGAATTAATAATGACTTTATTCAATAGGATCTATTTCAAAATATGCATCTGCTGTAGCAAAGTCATAATTAGTAATATTTGTGAATTGTGAGGTGAACTCTGGTTAGCTCTTTGTGTTTCAGTGGTTGAAAGACACTCTGGGAAATTGTTACATTTTATTTTTCTGAATTCTCTGGGACTTTCCTTTTCAATTTTAAGCTCATCAAATGAAAGAGTTAAAGTAACTATTTTGTGGTACTACAATGGCATATTAAAACTTTTTATGACTCTTAGGAGAAGAAGTACTTTGAAAGGGTAGAGTGAAATAGAAATAGTAAGAGCAAAACATCTAAAACATAATTCCCAAAAAAAAATTTCTTATTTTATTTTTTAAACAACTCAACTTCATGCAGTACTTTGAAAGGGTCGGGTGGAAAAGAATGAAAAAAAAGAATGAAAATAAATTAAGTCCTTTAATTCTAATAAATGCTTGAAATGTCATTGTAGATATAGGATTTGATTTTAAAGTTATATGTGTATGACTTTATGTAAAATACATAAAATATATGTAATACATGAAATTATATGATGGTATGTATGAGGTTGTAATTTTTAAATTATTCACTGAAAGATAAAGAATAATACTCAAATGATACAACTTTGTGCCTATATGCAATGCTCTTTTTTCATAAGAAATATTGGGTTGTCGGAAAAGTCATAATGTATTTTTTTTGAAAAACATAGAAAAAATGCATCAATATTATATTGCCCTGTGAATTTTGGACAATAAAGCAGTGTCAGAGCAGATAGGTACCTGGTAAGTAATAGATTCTTCAAAGTCTTAAATTTCTAGAGATGGAATAAAAGTGAAGTCTTTACAAATACAGGTTATTAATCTAGGAAATAGAAGTAATAACAGGTTTCTGGTATTTCAATTATTGTAATATTAATAATATCATGATATTGGTAGCTGCTTATAAAAATAATACCAACACCAGATATTCCAGAAGGTTCCACTGGGGGTTATGTGGAAAGACTTCCTAGGGACTCCCAGAGTTTCTGAGGATGCAGGTTAACAGGGAGCAGAGAAGAGTTCTGCTTTCAAGACTAGGGGGATATTTCAGACTAGGGGGATATATTTGCATTTCTGTCCCAACCTGCTCTTTAATTTTAGTTAAAGGGGGAATTTTAGTGATGAAATGCCTCTGAAATCTAAAACAGATATTTGTAATTGCTTGGCTGGGTGGGAGAAGAAATATCTACTCCATTGCATGATATGTTAAGATCCTGTCTTCTTTTGAGAGCTGTCAAGTTTTGAAGTTTCTATAGGAGTTTTGGTGATGCATCATCAGGCACAGAAGCCCCATTAATGTAAATTGTCTTGGCAAGAGATTTGAGAGATAAAAAATGGTCATTGATTCTAAATTTGATTTTTAATCAGTTTATTAGAATCACCTGAGGTGCGTTTAAAAAGGCTGATGCTCAGGATTCACTACAGATCAATTTAAATAAAATTATCTGTAGGAATGGGCCTGGGCATTGGGACATTTATTGATGTATCAAAAAAACTCTCAATTGATTCTTATGTTCAAATTGAGAAGCACTGCTCTGAAAGGAAAGTAGTCAGGAACAAATGACTGGAGGGTTGATTTTATACTATTTGGATTCTCTCTCCGACCTGACATAGTTGTACTCATTTTGAAGCTCAGGCTATTCTCCTCTCCTGGAATAATGTGGTCTGAGGACATCAATACCTAAGCAAAACATCAGCCTCATATATAGATTCAAATGAGTCTGGACTGTTACTTCACATTTCAACTTTGTCTTGTGGAGGCAGAGCCCAGCAAGTTGTCCAAAGCAGCAGAGCGCATAGTGCGGGCTTGTGTAGGGTCTGGGTAGCTCTTGGATTTGGGGGTTGATATGGATGCCATGCAAGCAGGTGCCTCAGTGAAAACTAAGACGAGGTCTAACTCAAGACTGAAAAATTCAGATTATGGCTATGATTGAGAGAAAACAAATCTGGTAGTTTTCCTACCAATTAATCACTTTAATTTGCTTTCAAAATGACTGAAATCAGCCAAGGGACTGATTTCATTTTTGATTTGGTAAACAAAATGAACATTTGAACCTATCTACCGAGAAGATTCGCCTCTCCTTGCCAACCACTTGGAGCCATCAGTCCGAACCCGTCGAGACATAAGCATTCCCCTTCTACAGGAACTAGATTGTTAGAGAAAAAGCAAGTCATCCTTCCGTGGAACAGTCAACCCAGCTAGGTGAGAGCAGTCACAACCTTATTATATGGGAGAAATCATAAGGGGGAACACCCTTAACTTATGAAAAACTGGGATTGGTCAGGAGAACACTCAAATCACAAATTCTTTGTTCTAGTTGCAACCATATCATTCAGTGGGAGAATGCCTCAAGCAACTGTGGGTAAGACAGGTGTTTGAAATTAGGCATACTTTCTAGTGATAATCTGTACATCATCTAGCACAGTCTTTTCATTCCATTTTATAAGGCAACCCAGATCTGGTAAAGACCTTGTTCCCCATTAACCTGGAGGCTTCATTTGATCCAATTTGACTAATATTGTCAGATCCTTAAAATCCTAAAAAGTAACATTTTGCTTACTGAATTTTTCTAAGGCACATTCAATCACATTTGGGGCTTTGTTATTTCATGTCGACTTGAGCTATAGTTCGCAGTTGCTGAAGAATATAAACCAAAATCCTGGGGAGGGGGTTTCTCATCAGGAACACTTCTGACTGATTTAAGGAGCATGCCATATCAAAGGAATTTCAAACCTTGCTGAAACGACACAAGATGCTGTATATGTCAGATACTCACAGGACGACCTCCACATGGTCCAAAGCCCATTGATCATGACCTGTTCCATTGTGGCGTGGCTGCCACCAGCGCAAAAGAACTCCTTTCATCCGTGCCTCCCTGGGTCACAGAAGGACAAAAAGATTAGACACTAGAAAAGAGACAGCCTTCTGGAAAGTGAAACCCAGACTTCAAATATAATGGATAATCTCAATCAGCAAAAACTTTGGGTATGGAATTTAGAGTTGCATAGGTCATAGTACTCTTCTGAGAAATGTTAAATTTTATTGCCACTGGACTTGCAATACTTTTACATTTATCTTTTTTCTCCCCCTTGCTCCACTAGTACCTGGAAGAGCAAAACATTTGGTTGACAAAAATGTCTTCTGTGTGAAAGGAACGGTGCTAGAAGCTATGCAAAGCTGACATGGTTGCCTGGACTCAGAAAGTTTTCAAACTAGTGTACCCAGCAGAAAATTTAGAACATTGTTCTCTAAAGAACTAGAAATACTGGTTAGAGGAAGGGAACTATGCAAGAAGTGCCTGTGCATTTTGTGTTTTCTATTTCCTCCTGCTCTTGTTCCTGGCTTCCCTTTTTGTGTGTTGTTCTAATAGAAAGCAGTAACCCAACTTTGGAGATCTGGTAAGTCTTGTTTGTCACCACCTACTTTTGCAGTGTTGGTTCAGTAACTTCACTGAACTCCTAACTCAAACTCTGGTTCACAGAAATCAAGCACAAGACCAGGACTTTCCATGCAGGCCACTTACAGGGGGACATTGTAAGACACTCTCTGAGCCTGTGTGAAGTCCTTGGGCTGGTGCTGCGCAATGACGTGCCAGGTGATCCCGTTGTTGACACTGTACTGCAGCAGCACGGCCTTGTCCACGGCGTGGGGGCCACTCAGGTCACTGTTGCAGCTGTCTGTCTGGGCCGCGCTCCCAATTTGTAAAACAAACATGATTTTGCTGAAAAACAAAAACAAAAATCAGAAATACAGGGGAGGGGAGAGCTCAAGGGAATATGCTGATGGATCATAGGTACTATGGTGGTGGGAGAACTATGGGACTACACCTGAGGAGAAAAATCAAACACTGTACAAAATGAACAATGATTTAAGAAAATATATAAATTTAATAAATAAAATTATTTCTGTAATTAAACAAAGTATTAAAGGAGTTATACTTCATTTTTTTTAATCTTTCTGTTCCACAGGCTATAATTTCTGAGTTTATAATATAGGTAAAATAAAAGCATTCCGTTTCATGACTCTGTCACACTAACAATAAACTTTATATTTTTTTATTTATATTATCTTTCATACATCTCATGCATGTGAAGAATAACCTCAGAAGAATGGTTTTCTACATAAAAAAAACAATTGTGACTTTCAAAAATCTTTTCTCTTTTCATGATGTTAGAAATCTTGTTAGAGGATTTTACCTGAAACATCTTCTATTTTCTGAAAATGCTATGGACCAAATAGACAGTTGAGGACATAGAGAGGACAAGGAATAAAGCCACAGTATTTAGGCTGCATGATTTTTTTTACAAATAGCTTTAAGCTGCAGGCATCTGGACAAAGATAAATCATCATGTCTATTTTAGGAAAGGATGTCGAGATCAGAGCTGAGGGAAAAGTGAGGCAGACACGCAGGCTCTGCACCGTGTCTGCTGTTCTATTTGACATGTCCTTTTGCTTTCTCATAGGCATCTTTGTCCTTACAAGATAGAATTTTTAAAAATAGGAAATCTATCATCCTGAGATTCCTAAGGATTAATTGAGCAGTTCTATTTAGTGTAGGTGGTCAAATGAAGAATTTAACCTAGAACTGCAAACTAATTTAAAACAAAATTACTTTATAACATGGTCAGCAACTGTTAATTCAGCAGTTAGTTGTTACTGTTTATGGAAAGTACCAGGTTGTCTCTAGATTAAGTGTGTCTTTTTAAAAAATGGAGATGGGTGGTCACAATTACTTTTGGCATCTTCATGGTTATTATACAGGAATTAATTTTCTTACATTTTCATTGTTTATCCTATTGAAGGCCCCGAAACCTACCTTTCTGTTTCACAAAACACATTAATATTTTCCAAAGTGAAAAGTTTCAAGTAAACATCTATATCCTCATTAACCAAACATCTAATTCTCAAATATCTGCATAGTTTCTGAACCGTTTCAGCGTTTAGTGAGTATAATCTAATACTCTGCAATCTTCACAAAGCCTTGGAATCTTTTTACAAGTTACAGTGAAAAAAAGCTGTCCTTGTTCTGGTGAAGACGGTGGGGCTGAGAAGGGCAGGAGGGGATTCAACTCTCCTGGAATCTCTTTTTCTCTGTTACCTCCATTGTTGATTTGCACAATCTCTGTTCAGAGATTGCAGCTCCTGTAGCATGTAAAATTTTATTTATTTATTTATTTATTTATTTATTTATATTTATTTATTTATGCATACAAGAGCTGGGGTACAGGCCAGAGATGAAGGGGGTGAGAGGATTCATCAGAGACAGAGTAGGGAACAGAAAAGGCAGACTGACTGAAGTACACTGCTGAGAGAAGCAGTGGGCGAGACAGGATCCGTCTGCCTCACCATGTGGGTAGCTCCCTGGCTGGCCAGGGATCGAACTCATGCTGCAGAAGCTGTGGATTGCTTCATAGTGTGGTGCCTAACCCCTTGTGCCACCAGGGAGGCCCCAGCATGTAAAATTTTAAAGGTCCATTCCATCAATCCTTTATTTCTTTTTTTTTTTTATTTGTATCTACATATGCTAAATATAGGTATATTACAAATCTACTTCACATGCACATTTATATTTACACGCTTGCAATTAGTCAACATTAAATTATCCATATAGCTTATCCAGAGTCAACTTGAAATATTTTACAACTTTATTTAGATATAATTGACATATAACGTTATAAGTTTAAGGTGAACAATGTGTTGATTTAACACACACCAATTTTTTATATTTGACCTTTCTCTAGGCTTATGCCTACATCATCACCACTAAGTATGAGCGAAGAAATACAAGGTAATTACAATAAATTTAAGCAAAACATTGCTCTATTTATTTTTAATTTTTTAAGCAAAGTGTAATTATGAGATGCAAAATATATAAATGCTTTCTCATACCAAATTTAAACGATATTTAAGTTTCCACTGCTTAGTGACATTGTGCCAGGAGTTCATGATCATACCTAATAGGCAGTGGACAACGACAGGCTTGCAAGTAATTCTTTGTCTGCACAACAGAAGTTTTTTTTTTACCTTGCTCGAGTGAGATCCAAAGGTTTGGTGGCAGCTTGCCTTATCTGACAGCCATTGAAATAGAGCGAGTCTCCATGGGCGTAGGGGGCCAACTGCCCACAGCCACTTCCTATCACTCCACCTTGAATGGTCTCCCAGTTAGCTTCAGTGACTCTTGCTGACTCAAAATTATCTTTAATATAACTGGGGAGATCATGGCTGAAAACAGAACAATCATCACCTGGAGGGAAATGAACAACCACCAAAATTACTTGGAACAAGTAGAATCATCAAAGATTAAGAACAAGTATTCAATTTCAGATTTAATCCATTCTTGTTACTGTAAGAACAAAACACCAAGCAGATACAGACTCCCAGAAATTAGTATTTCTTTTTTATTTTAGCAATTATTGACTTATCTTGTTGGAAAAAAAAACATTATTTTTGGGTCACTGTTTACTAAACTATGTAGGGGCTAATGTACTTACTACTTGTATAAGTTTGTTTTTTAAAAAACACAGCATCTGTCTGTTTACCCTATTTGGTCTCAGGAGGGAACGTTCACCCTGGCAGGAGAAGCCAACCTAATTTTTCTCCACCCCTTTGTGGAGGACTCTATACATGATGATTTTTGAGAGCAGAGTTTGTATTTTATTCATTGTTGGATTCAGGCACCTAGCACAGTAATTAGCAACACAAGATATTCAATAATGAAGTTGGGACAAATAAATGAATAATGAATAAACTGGAAGTGTCTCTCAGATCACTGAGCTGAATACTGGCCTTTAAGTGAGATAGATGTGGGTGCTTGCATTTCCCTTTGATTTGAAATAATGCTTTTATAAATGTTTACAAAGATTCAAATTCAAAAGATCATCGTTTTTGGGATTAGGGGAAAGGGAAAATTCCAAACACTTAGGACTCCTTGTGAGACATGATATTTGTTCATTTGTCTAAAGTTTAAATTCATCAGTCTAGATTCAGACCTTGGAAACTTTCATCGCAGATGCAAACAGCACCGGTAGTGCAGTATCCATGCCCACTGCAGAGTTTGGGGCAAGCCTCTCCGATGTATACATGGTCAATCGCCCAGCTTTGCTTCTCAGTTTCTTCCCCCTTCTGGATCCAGCGGAACTGTGTTGCACTGAAAATCCCACAAAAAGCAGAAGGGATTCAGTGTGCTGTTACTTTCCATGGCTATGCCCAGCTTCTAGCTTCTGTGAATGGGGACTATTTGTGAAAAAAAAAAAAAGGGCTCCCCAAACTTCTCCTTGATGCACCTGACTGAAAAAGGTGAGTCCCCTTAGATTCAGAATATTCCTTAAAATTCCAGTTCTGGAAGCTTGTGCATTTTCTGAAAATTTCCTTTTCCAAACCACAGTAAATCTGAGAGTACTTTTTCTATAGTAGTATATCATTTTCCAATCTTGGGGTAAAAGGAATGCTAATTCTAGGATGACTACACTCCATTATGTTTATCCTTTGGCTTTGTATAACCCAGCCAGAAGTGCACACCCCAGAGGAAATATGTATCTGAGATGAGATGTGCAGCTTCTGGGGAACACAGGACATTGGGGCTGATACGGTGCCAACTATAGGTCTTTGGTCATCTGTGATTTTGGGGCCCAAGACAGAGTTTGGCATGTGCTGTGGTATTTAGTATAAAGAAAATCTGAGATGTACAAATCACTTATAAATAAGATCCCATGTCTTCCTGTTTATTTTTGGGACACACAGTTTTTTTGGGGCATCAGTTGGTGAGAGGTGGGAAGAGAGTACTAGAGTTGCAGCTAACACTCGGGCCTCATTTTATCAGTTGTTCTCAGGTCACTATTGCCAGATAATTTCACAGTTTACCACTGTATGCAGCCTACCTGGAGGAGACATGGTCAGGCAGCTGAATGGTGATCCTTTTCCAGCTTGAGCTATTGACGGCATTGTAGATGGTGGCTTCATGAAACTGGAAAGGGGAACAGCCGATGCTGTTTGAAGAGGAAGGTAGGCATTGGGTGTGAACGAGCTGCCAGGAATCAGACCTGAAGAAACCAAAGAGTTTGTGTTAGAAAATTCTTTAAAAAAAATGTTGATCTTCTCTAATGGCAGGGTAATATTTTGGGGTTAGGTTAAATAGAGATATTTTTATGTCAATTTCTGATATATTTTTAGAAGTACAGACAATGAAAAGAAAAATGGAAAATTGTTTCATATAACCTTTACAAGCACACTAATATATTCACAGATAATAGGAAAAAATAATAGCATGCATGGTGGTGCATTCTAATGGCTCCTTCTCACTGATATTATTACCAGAAATGTGTCTGGAGTCCACTGATCAAATTCTGTCTACCTTAACTTTACTCACTATAATTCATTTTTAAAATTGGTGTAGGAGACTGGGTTTTCAATACTTTCATAAGGTGACTGCACTATGTGAGACTTTTTTCAGCATTGCTCTTATGCTTCAGGGGATAATAACTTTGGCTGAACAATATTCAGATTTTTATTGATTTAATTTTTTTTTGAAGTTTGGTTGAAAATGAGCAACAGGAATAAAAGACAGTTTTTACTTTGAAGACAAATCTAGTGTCTTGCCTATTTTACTTTTTTTTTTTTAATATTTATTTATTTATACAAGCACTGGGTACAGTCAGAAGTGCAGGAGGGTGAAAGAATTCACCAGAGCCAGAGTGGGGAACAGAACAGGCAGAAGGACCGAGGTACACTGCTGAGGGGATCAGTGGGCGGCGGGAGAGGTCTGCGCGCCATGTGGGAACTTGCCGGCGGCTGGGGATCGAACCAGTGCTGCAGAGGCTGCGGGCATCTTTGCAGCCCAGCGCTCAACTGCTGTGCCACCAGGGGAGGCCTGCCTATTTTACTTTTTACTGAGGAAACACTGATTTGGAACATGGTGTATGACTTAGAGGCATATGTTACCACACCACAGCCAACATCAAAGCACCCACAACCCTCCACCATTGTCCATTGTGCTCCATATTTTAAAACATAAAGTTTGTCAGATACAGCCTAATATGAAATTGATTTTTCTTGATTGAAGGAAAATCTGAAAATAAGAGATATGTGTGAATTTTATATGAATGAAATCTATACATGTGAAATACACATAAACTGTCACTTTTAACACATAAGATTGTTCCTCTGTAAGCAGTTACCTTAAAAATAGAGTATTTGAATAACAGTACAAAAAACAACAAAGCAAAAACAGACAATTATAAATCAGAGACATACTGCAGGGGAAGAAGAGGGAGGGGGTGAGAGGGTGGGAGGAAGGAGCACAGGGGACTGTGGTGATGGCGCACAGGTGCCTTGGAGAAGGAGATTCTATAGGAACTTAATCTGAGGGGGTGAGGGGAAGCAAATATTGTCAAAAAATGTGAAAAATGATAAATGTTAAAATAAAAAATTTTAAAAATAGAGTATTTGAGCTGCATATTCAAGTTTAGAAGAAATGTAAAAAAATTATTCACCAACCTTGCATCCTTAGTGTACTCCAGCATTACGGAATGAAGGTCACCACAAGAAGTGGCTTCACAACCCACAACAATCTAAAAGAAACACAAATCATTAATGCATATCAGACAAGACTGAACGATACCTATTATCAATCAGAGATCCTATTTTTTTGCATTATAATTCTGAACCAAGAAATATTCAGAGAAAATTTTACAAAATAGCCTACCAGAACACCAAGAATACATTCTTTTTGAGTTCTAAAAAAAAGACATAATATTTTCTGTGGAGATGAGAGTTGAAGTTTAAAAAATGCTATTTCTATTTTCTTAATAGTATGACATAGTAATCATAAATTGGGGAACTATAAATTGACCATAGGAAAGTAATATGGAGAATTTATGGAAAGAAAAAAATACCACTGGTTCAAGACATTTTCATTGGTATTCTAACTTCTCCAACGTTACTATTAAATTTTTATGGGTAATTAAAATTGGAAATTTTAATTATTTAATATTCATTATTAGAATTTCCCCTACATCCATGTGAATAACAGCTTTTCATAGTATATGCAATTAAATGTTTGAATGATCAATAATGCATAAAATGCTATAAAAATCTGGTAATTCAGATTTAATCCTAATCTTCTATTTAATCAACAAGTCTTATTTCACTGCTGATATTGGGGAAGGTTAGTGCTAAAAATTTCAGATCAAACATTCATCAATAAAACAATCCCGGTTTCAACCCCTATGTTTATAGCAGCACTATTTACAATAACTAAGCTATGGAAACAACCCAAATGCCCAAAAATAGATGACTGGATCAAGAAGATGTGGTATATATACATAATGGAATATTACTCAGCAATCAAAAAAGATAAACTCATGCAATTTGCAGCAACATGGATAGAGTTGGAAGGGATCATGCTCAGCAAAATAAGCCAGAAAGAAAAAGAAAAATACTGGATGGTCTCACTCATAGCAGGAATTTAGAAAATCTAAATAAGGGACCAGGAGAAAGACCTATTGCAATAAAGTAAATATCAAAATCAACAAGCAACTATAGACCAGAGACATACTACACTGGGGGGTGGGGGGAGGAGAAAAGGGATTAGGGTCAGAAAAAGGGGGTGGGAATTGTATGGGGAATATAACCAAAATGAAAATGCATACATTATACAAAAATGAAAAATGATGTAAGAATTATATAAAATAAAATAATTCATTAAAAAAAACCAATCCTGATTTCAGAGCGATAAGAAACACATTCCAAAAATGGAATTGGAAATCAGAAAAGATACAAATAAAATGCTTTGGTTTTTCATAGGAAGAAAGATTATATTTAATTAAATGAATTAGAAAATAATTCATAAAATATGATGTATGTGACATGTGCTCAAGGAATGGGAAGAATCTGAGAGATTGTCATAGGAGAAAGACACTGAGCTGGAAGAAGGGGTATGTGCAGAGACAGAGACACAGTGGGAAAGCACTGTGCCATGTCTAGAGCACAGCATGCGATTATGTTTTGGTCCAAGTGTAGACTATGTGAAATATTGGGAGAAAAGGTTAGAAAGATTGGTTGAGTTTGGCAGACCATGAGTTGTAGTCTAAGGTGAATGACCTCAGTTTGGTATACATTAGGGACTCATTAAGGGGTTATGAACAGTAGGATGACACACCCAGAGCTGTCATTTGAAAAGATCAATCTGTGCTGTTAAAGGTGGGCTTTGAGCAAGAAGAAAGGTGGAAAGACTAGGTAATGGACTACTGATTTAATTAGGACCAGAATGGGGGTGGGACTAGTGTGAAGAGAGAAGATGGAATGGGTGTAAAAAACATTGGGGATTAGATTGAAAAGGAAGAAGCAACTGATTAGATGTGTAAAGTTGAAAGTGAAAATTAAAGACTACTTTAAAATTTAAAGAGGTGAATAGGTGACAGGTAGTGCTGTCACCACAAAAAGGAAAATCAGAAAGAGGAGTTGATGTGGGGAGGGGAGATATGAAGTTCATTTTCAGAGATACTGAATTGAGATGTCAATGAGACAAAGGTGTAGAAATGTACACAGGCTATTAAAAATACTAAATTAACTGTTAGTGAACTAGTAAAGGCTGGGTATTCAGATCTGGGTGTTGCTCTTAGAGATATAATACTTAAAATGAGAAGATGGGAAGAATTCCCAGAGGTGAGACTACTAATGGAAAGAGAAGAAAGTTGAGATGAAGTACTGAAATGATAATATTTATGAAGAAGAAAGAAGTAAATATCAAGGAGATAGTGGCATAAGAAAAGAAGAGAACCAGCAGAGAACCCAGAGTCAAGGGCAAAGAGAATTTTATAAGCTGTAGATGGCAAGAACAGCACTGGCAATGGTACGGAGAGGAAGAGAAACAGGAGGAATGGGTAAATCAGTTGGATGTGGTGTTAGGTCTATGGCAACTTTAAAAAATGTAGTTTTGCTGACACTATTAAATTTCTGGGACAAACTTGAAAAAAATTGACTTGGTTAAAGAAAAAGTTTCAATCTCTTTTGTTCTGGATTGTTGGAAGCAGCAAATGAGGAAACCCCAATCGACACAGTCAAATAAGATAACTTTGATATGGACCATCCTAGAGGGAAAGCCTCCACTTTTAGGGAACATGACTTGGAATTTGGGGTGATGTAACTCTGGGTATAGTTCTGAATATCCTTTATATAACTATCTTAACAATAGTGTGGAAGTGGCAGCATTTGGTAAACTTACTTCACCTTCTAGTCTCAGAAGTAGAGTTTAACATAGCGAAGAGGAAGAGTGAATGCCTAAAAAATTTTTTGCAATGCATCTCCAAAACTTCCATCTGAAAAAGCTAAAACTCTATATCCATTAAGTAACTTCCCATTTCCCCTTCATCCCAGCTGTGAATATACTTTTATTCCTACTAGTAAGGATTTTTACTATTAATGAACATTTTAGCACTTTTTTTTATACAAGGGCATTAGAACAATGCATCGTTGTCTTTATCACTAGTGCTCTAGTAATAAAATGCATTTCTGTAATGACTTTTTTTAGTGAGTTCTGTAGTAAAGCCATCAATTGATATTGGTTTATTGCCTTATTGACACTGTCTATTAATTACTTTCTAAGCTTTAACTTCTATCCTTTTCATATAAATAAAATATATTAAAAGATTTGAGGATCCTTTTTAATTTTTTGAGGATTTGGGAAATTCCATCTGACCTAATGTACAAGTTTTTGTTTGGAAGTCAGGGACAAAGGGAAAATGGAAAGCCATAATGAAAATGTGTAGATCAAGAAGCAAAATGGTTTGATGGAAGCTGAACTCAGTATTACATGTATGAGGTATTATACAGTTACATTTCTTGTTATATCCCAACATACTCACAGATTTTATCTGTGTTCAAATAATGCTACCTGATAAAGGCTTTTGTGAAAGATTACTTGACTTATTCATAGGATAGTGTCTCTTTTAATGAACAAAATCAATCATTTTCTTATAGTTTTCCACATAAGCATTCTCCCCAAACACATTCCCCTATCTCCCAAACGTAATGCCATATTTTGTTTTGAAGAGTCACTTCCCCTTACTTTAAACTGCATCATATATCCTGGCTGTATAATGAGTTCTCTGGAGGAGAGAGCATTGTGAGTCTTGTCCTTCTTTTTATTTGGCCAGTAAAGGTGGAAGGATGGATTGCCACAGAATCCTGCTGTCCTTACTGCATTAGGGTAAAAACTCCAGTTTTCTTCATGGGAAGTGCCTTCTGTGAAGGAAAATCAAAAGCAATATGGCATGTTATTTTCTTGATCTGATTGGTTTATTGTTGAATTACTTAATTATCTATGCTCTAGCTTTTTGTTTATTCCTTAAGACTGATTTTCATTTCAGTTAGTTAATATATAAATTCAAAATCAGCAGTCATATTTAGAAAAGATTATTAAATGCAAATACAATTATTTGCCAAAATTTAAAAAGTCATTGTTAGTCTAGGTAACTGGCACCATTTGGTACACTTTTAAACCAGTTGCAATATATATCTCTGCAGTACAGAAACTCCCGAAGAAACTAAAATGCGGGGGGTATTGAAATTTAAAATTATATTAGTCAGACATTTTTCTTTAGCAGGAATTATTACACTCTCTTGTTGATATTTTAATAAGTAGCAAACTTTGATTTATAAACCACTGGGGAAAATAATAGCTAATTTTTTTTTGAGCAGTGAATATGCACTAGGCACTATTCTAACTGCTTCTCATGTAGTAACTCATCTGAAGACAAAGGCTCATAAAACTCATAAGCAGATGAAAATTTCAGACGGAAGATTATTGAACATCTTGCTTCTTACCGTCATCAAAAGTATCGACCAGCTGACTAGGATTGATTTCTGCTCCACCAATCAAAATGTTGTCTAGTGCCCACTGAGCACGCTCCACCCCAGAGACCACAAATCCATTGCTGATCACAAAAGGCTGCCACCAGCGAAGTCGAGTTGTATTGGTGAGGGCATCCTCAGGAAGGAGTATGTAGTCATGTCTAACAGAAATGTATTTCTGGTAATCCATTTCATGAAGCAAAGTCCAAGTAATTCCTACAATAACAAATATGCCAACATAGTAACATAACTGGAAAACCTCTCACAAACCACCAGTCTATTATAGCTGGTACAATCCAGGTAATAAACTGATTTTGCTGACTTTAATGAGTGTTCACTACTTATAAACACTATATTAAAATAAGGATGATGATATCAGGGGATGAGTGTTTAGTAGTACTTGGCCAAAAGTGGAAACACTAAAGTCAAAACAATTTTATTTTCTGCTTTCAAAATTTTGTTCTCAATTCCTACATGCACTATTTCTCATAAATTATGACATAATCCATGTTTTACATGTGTCAAGACAAGAAGTCCTAGTATTTTAAAATGTAGTTATTATAATTCTATGCAACTTCTGATTTGTTGAAATGAAAAGAAACTATCAGTTGATAAGACTATAGGTGGGGGTGCTTAAATTATGTAAGAAAGCACTTTTATTATACCTTAAATACCTCTGGGTTTTCTATTTATTTATCTACTAGTTATTAAGAATGAGATCTATCTGCTAACGCTGATAGATGGCCTTTCTAAAGACCATAGTATTACTGTTCTGGTTTCAGCTACATTAAAATAATGAAAGAGAATTTTGTTAAAATAGATGATGGATTCATAAATTTGAACTATCTTTTTTCACAATAAAGTTTTCTTGCAGATTCTCTATAGTATTTATTACATGCTTATTCACACACAAGTTTTTAAAAACATGTTTTGAAAATGTTTATAAGATTGTATTTTACTTGGAAAACCACACAAAATTTATTTTATTATATCAATTATAATCAAACTTCTTTTAAGTATAGAGATTTTTCCTTATTCATAAAGTTTGGGGCTTATTTTTTAAATACAATTTCTCTTATCCTTTTTTTTTGGTAGAATTTGCTTAACAAATGGAAAGTGTAATATAAGCAAGATCTATAGCTTTCCTGTGTTAACTTCCACTATTTGCATTGCGAAGTCAGCAAAGTTTTGCCCAGGGCCATTGGATGGAATGTGGGATGCAGCTGCAAGGCATGACTTTAATCCCTGAAACGTGCCTCCATCGGTAGAGTAGTCCAACAGCACGCCTTCCTTCCGGCAGATGGGCCGATGGCAGGAGGTCATGTTGTTCTCACTACCAATGCGCCCCCAGTATTGCAGGAATCTGAATGGAAGCACACATTGTCCATCAGAACAGTCTACTCAAATCCTAGATAACAACTTCCACACATATGTTTTTTGCATTGGGGCCAAAATGCTATGTCATGATAAAAATAACAAAACATTAACTTACTTTGCCCCTCGGAGATCCAAATCCTGAGTAATAGCTTGTCTCACAGTGGATCCCCCAAAATACAGTGCAGTGTTCTCAGCAAGAATCCCACACTCTGTACATGTACTTCCACCTTCTAAGGACATCCATAAATCAGGTTTGATTTCTTCACTGTCAAAGCGTTCCTTCAGGAATGTCTGGAAAAAAAAAAGTGGCATGTAGCTTAAGATAATCAGAGAAAGCAATACAGAATTACACCTTGGACTTAGTCATTAGTCTCACACTGTGTTCTTAAGGTGTGATCTGCAATTTGGGTAAATGTTTCTCTCAGCGACTTTTACCATTACCTTCAGAGTGTGTGTCAAGTAGCAGTTGGGCCCAGAGTATCCTGGATCACAGATGCACTGTTCTTTTAAGCAATCTCCATGGCCCCTGCAGTTGTCCAAACATCCAGGGCCGAGGTAGAAATTGTCAATTGCCCACTGCATATCTGAGTACTTCTGATAGAATCTAAACCTTATTGGACTATTGGGAACACAAATATAAAAGAGTGAAAAACAAAGTTAATTTTATTCAGGTTCATCTTCTTGAGTGTATTTCCAGTGCTCAAAAGAAAAAAAAAGAACATTTAAGAAGGGTGACAGGAAGAAATGGGTTAAAAATATCTTCTCTGATGGCCATTATCCTTCTATTTCTAGTCATGGAAATTTAAGCCAGTTTCATTAAAATTTTATAATATGTAAGTATACCTGTAGAGACAAAATGAAAATACATTGGAATCTCTTTCAAGAAATAGTAACACTTTAAAATACAAATATGTAGTTGTTATAAATCAAGTCGCTTATGAACTAAAGCTCAGTGGTTGTGTTTAGATTCATTAATTGAATTTCTGAAATTGTACAGAAGGAGAGTGAATCCATTGACAGAGCCTTCTCAGTACACATACAGCCTTCTGGCAATTGGAAAACAGCAACTTTTGAATTTCCCAAAGATAATCAATATTCTCATAGTAATTATGCTAATTAGAAAACAATTTTGAAAGGATTATATCAAAAAACAATTTCCCTGAGATTTTAATTTCACCATTGTTCTTCTTTGTGTTCTGGGAAAAATACAAGCTTCATAATGAACCTTATATTAAAATATGCCAGACTATTTTGGTGTGAAGAGTCCAAAATGCATGAGGGAACTTTCTGGGGTGATGTAAATGTTCTGTATTTTGTTTTACATGGTGGTTACATGGGTTACACAATGGTAAGACCTCATTGTGCTGAACAATTAAGATGTGTGTGTCTTACTAAATGTGTCATTATTATAAAAGAGAGCGAGCATGGGAGGGAGAAAAATGAGACGATGACATTGCGGTGGCTCCCCAGTCACGCATTTTATCCCAGAAAATTCATATGAGATAACTATAACATAATTCCCCTAACAATGAACTGGGTCAGGAATGGGCCTTCTTGAGTTAATTTCTACCAATGGGATGCAAGGAGGTGCTTACTCCTACTCTGTTTGAAAGAAAAGCAACTGTCTTTTTCTCTCATTGAATATTGTTAGGATGCATCATAATTCAGTTGTTTTTTTTTTTTTAGTAATCAGCTATTTTCATGAGAGGACCTGGCCCTAAAGTTGGATGTGACAGCAATATGTGCACTGTAGAGTAAAAATTAAGAGTAAGAAAGAATGATGTCCTTGAGGACATTGTTGAACTTGTGAATCAACTAATCCTAGAGTCTACTTATCTATGTTTTGTTTTTTTCATTATAGATAGAATACATTGAATTTTTTTTTTTTTTTTTTTTTTTATAGAGGCATGTTTCATTTATTTATTTATTTATTTATTTAGTTTGTTTGTTTTTTGTTTATACATGCACTGGGTACAGTCAGAAGCGCAGGAGGGTGAGAGAATTCACCAGAGCCAGAGTGGGGAGCAGAGCAGGCAGAAGGACCGAAGTACACTGCTGAGGGGAGCAGCGGGCGGCAGGAGAGGTCTGCGCACCATGTGGGATCCTCCTCTGGTGGCCGGGGAGCAGCCGGGGATCGAACCGGCGCCGCAGAGGCCGCGGGCAGCTTCGCAACCCAGCGCTCAACCGCTGCGCCACCAGGGAGGCCCCTACATTGAATTTTTTTATTGAGCTAGTTTGAATTGGGTTTTCTGTTACCTGTAGCTAAAAGTGCCCTGATTTAGTTTCCTAGCATGTTGTAGTGTCAGCAAGGCATGGAGTAGGTTTTCTATGATCCAGGCAGACAGGTAAAGGAGGCGTCCTGGAACCTTCGATGGCTTTTTTAGGCCTTTAATGATCTTTTTATACCAGTTGTAGTGAGGCAACCAGGTGCAGGACAGGCTAGGAGGCCTGCCAGCCTCCTAACCCCTGGCAATCTTTACTCTTTCTGGTCTCTACTACATTCTACTGCATGGTCCTCTGCCACCCCATACTTTGCTGCCGCCCTTAGAGGCGCTGTCTCTTGGCTCAGGTGTGCCCACTTATGCACACATGCACCATGCTCCAGGTGCCCACCATCAGGCACGCGTGTAAGACCACAGGTGTCATTCTTGATGCTAATGGGTGAGGTCAGAAAAAACCTGATTACTTCCATTTACCCTATACATGTTAATTACCTAAACCCTTTAGATTTGTTCCAGAAAGTTGTGGGTGGCCATTGTAGGGTAAGGTAAAAAGTATCAGCCTTTTCTGCCCTCCCGTCATTAGGACAGATGACGGAACCCTGCGGTCCTGAATGCATGCCTGATAGCAGGCACCTGGAGTAGGGTGTGGGCATAGGTAGATGGGATTCACCTGGGCTGAGACTGGGCTTTTAAGGGCAGCCTCCCGGCCCCCAAGCACCCCTGCCTGCTGTGTACTGGGTAAAATCCCAATAAAAGACCTGCAAAAACCATTGAGGACTCTGACTCCTTTACCTGGTGTAGGGACAGTAACAGGCACAGTGCAGGTTTTCTGATCCCATGCAGACCGGGTAAAGGAGGAGTTAGAGTCCTCAGTGGTTTTGCAGGTTTTTATTGGGATTACCAGGTACACGGCAGGCAGGGGTGCTGGCGGGGGTGGGAGGCTGGCAGGCCTCTCAGCCCCCAGCAAGTCTTCACTCTATCTGGGTTCTCCGGCCTTCTCTCTGCTTCTCCGCTCTTCTGTTTGTTCTGCTGCTCCTCCGCTTCTTCTTTCGGCTTCTGCTCGGCTTCTACTGGCATCCCCGTGACGCCGCCCTTAAAAGCCCAGTCTTAGCCCAGGTGAATTCCATCTACCTATGCCCACACCCTACTCCAGGTGTCCGCCATCAGGCATGCATTCAGGACCGCAAGGATCCATCATCTATCCTGATGGCAGGAGGGCAGAAAAGCCTGACATTTTTTCTTACCCTACACCCGGTCTGCTGCATCATAGAAAACCTGCTCCATGTCCAGTCTTGCCTTTACAGTCATGTAGTAACTGATATTGATGGGACACTTTAAAAGAGGTGTGCAACCACCTAGTCAAAGACCCTATCTTTTCTGATCATATATTTTAATTCTGTTTCACAAGAAGTTTCTTCATTTAACCAGATTCTGTGAGTCACATGGCAGAAGTACAACTGCCATTTTCTTTAAAGTGTCTTTTCTTCTAATTTTTCAGTCAAAGGGAAATAGTTCAGAATTGCCTTAAATTAACTTATCCACAGACTTTTCAGAGAACAGTTTAATCATCTTGGCTCACCACTGCTCTAGGGTAATTATTTTTCACTGCAGGTGCAGAACATAATGCTTTGATAAAAGAAAAACAAATTCTACAAGCCTCATTTGTAAAAATAGTACGAACTGTTAAGATTTATAAATAGCATTATTGCTATGTTGTGATTTATCAGAAAAATATATTTGGTCATTCAGATGACTAAAATATATTTCTCATATATATATTTGGCTTTCATCCACAGTTCCTGGTTCACAGCTCCCAAAGCCTTGAAATTTCCTCAAGGGTGAGAGTGAAAAGGTGTTCCTTATTATGTTAATGAGGTGACTTTTTGGTCACCTCTGGAAAGAGGCTAATATCTAGAGAACCAACTCTGATTAGCAGGTTGGGTCTTCCAGGCCCATCACCATCTCAGGAGAGGAGGGGCTAGACATTGATTTCTGTTGCCAATGGCCAATGTGTTAACCAATCATGCCTAAGTAATGAAGCTTCCAAATTACAAAAAAAAAAAAAAAAAAAAAAAAAGCAAAAAAACAAAGAAGGGCTTCAGAGAGCTTGTAGGTTGGTGAACATGTGGCTATCTGGGGGGAATGATGCACCTGCAGAGGGCATGAGGGACTGTGTTTTTTCCCCATAACTTGTCTTATGCATTTCTTACATCTGGTTGTTCCCAGGTATACCCTTTCTAACAAATAGGTGATCTAGTGAGTAAATGGGTTTCCTGAGTTCTGTGACTCACCATAGCAAACTAATACAACCTGAGAAGCGGGTCCTGGGAGCCTCTGATTTATAGTCAGTTGGACAAAGCAACATAACAGTGTGGGCTTGCAACCGATGTGTAGAGGGGACTCTTAGCCAGTGGAATCTGATGTTATCTTCCAAATATCCATGTTTGAATTGGGTTTGGGGACAGGGTTCCTAAATGATGATGAATTAGGATTTGCCTGTGGTTTTGTCTATCATGGATTGACAGGCAGTAATGTGGAAAGCATATGATACACAGTGGGCCACAGTATACTAAATCAACAAAACAGCAGACCTCATGCATCTGATTCCAAGGCCATCACTTGCTCTGTGCCCATTTGCAGATACTGTGGAGACATGGAGAATAGAAGGGCCTGGTAAAGCCCATTTTACCAAGCTTTAGCCTTACAACTTGAAGTTTCCTCAAGGCAGCTCATAAGGAGATAACCAAATTGGAGAACCTTTAAAAATAATGAAGAAGAAAGCACTTCTCCCACAATCACATGTCATTTCAGGCTCAACTACAGCATCCCTAATCTACTTCTGGATGCTTGGGACAAGGCTTTAAAAATATCTTATACTTACTTTCCCACTAAGCTTTCAGGAAGTGGGTAGGTGATCCTTTTCCATCCTTTAGTTGGAAAGAATACAGACGGCTGAGAAACACTTCCAGAGCATTTTGGGTCTGCAGGTAAGCACTGGGGGACCAGGTAATTCCAGCTCACACCAAAGTCAGTAGAATACTGCACATGAATTTGATTTTGGGCAACTTTTTCAGATACTTTGCAGCCAACAGAGATCTAGTAAACAGAAAAGAAAGATTGTTAAGGTATTGAAACAATACTGTATGTTTTTGCTCTAAGAATTTGGCAGCAAGAAATTTTCTCATCACTTGATAGACACTGTACCACATCCATTCTGTATTCTCAGGTTTATAACTTGTTTTGCTGATGGATGGGTGAGTTGATGTAGTTGCCCAAGGTAACAAATTATAGAAGGTGCCAAATATATTGTGCAGGGAGTTTGGAGAGAAGCTAAACACTGTACTTCTGCCATGGCTGGCTGATTGCCTTGGAAAGCCTGGACCTACTCTTACAAATTGTTGTTTGTTGTGCTAATGGTCTGGCACTTTTTTTTTTTTTTGGCAGAATACTCGACCAAGCAGGATTGCTAACAGCTTTACCAAGTTTATTATTTTGTTGAACAATTTATGACTCAATAAATCACTTTCAACTACAAGTTAGATGCAATGGAGTAGTAACAGAAGGTACTTTTAATAAGGCACAGGATCTTTTGTTGATGGAAATAGCCATAATGTAATACAGTGGCAGTGAGGTAGACAAAATAAATTGGTTGACATAAAATCTTGGCCAAAATTAACGTTGGCACTAATGCTAATCATACCTTTGTTTTCTATTATTTTTTCCTCAAAATGCTCTTCTAAGAAAGGAGGTATATCTTTAATCTTCTCTTAAGGAAAAATTGCCTAAGTTATATAATGATTTAAACTCAAGGAATTGGAATCAGTATGCTATATTTTTATTATCAATATTTTTCTCTATCAGTATTTAATCCTGAACAGAAACACATTGACTCTTATGAAGTTTCACCCTGAAATAGTTGGGAAATAAAATACTTCTAATCAATAAGTTACATATAGTTGAGTTGTTATATTACCTTAATATTTCAAAGTACATATTAAGTCAATGAAACATTAGAAGAGCTTTCTCTCTACATTTTTCCCCATTTTTATATTGTTCATGCATGGTTATTTATATAACTGAGACGATAGCATCTTCACCTTGAACTGCATTATCCAGCCCTCAGTGGGAGTCAAGTCGTGAGTCACTGCATACACTTCCCTTCCATCATGACTGCCACAAAGCATGACACCATCAGGGGAGTCACAGAATCTTTCCACTGTACAATCATCATGGAACAGCCAGTGCTCATTCACTAAAAAACAAGCAAAAAAAAAAAAACACACACACACACAAAACAAAACATATACACAAAAGTTTTATGACAGAAATAGTAGAAGCAAATTCTCACTTTAAGCAAGATCTAAAATTACATTAAGTAGAAATCTCTTCTTGTATATTACATATAATCTGCAGACAAAATACCAATGTAAGTACATCATTTTAGGAACAACATACTGTGAGGTGGAGATATAGGTACTCTCTGATATTAGTAAGTCAACATTTGGGGAAAAAAGATTATATTGTATGTGAAGCAAATGAAAAGCTAACAGAAATATATATCTAATTTTTTTCCTAATAGATATTTGACTTTTTAGGCAGGGTCTAATAAAGGAGGAATAATTTTTTTGTAACATGATAGTGAAGTAAGTTAGCTACTTTCATTCAAATTCTACTGGTATCATATGGGTAATTTAAGACCTGCAGTAGTCAAACTCACAGAATCAGAGAGCACAACAGTGGTTACCAAGGGCTGTGGTAGAAAGAAATGGGAAGATCAGTCAGGGATACAGTTTCAGTTTGCAAGATAAGTTCTGGAAATCTAGTGTGAAACATAGGACCTATATGTTGTGTTCTCACTGTAACAGAAAAATCAACCTTTTTAAAAAAGGGAGGTATAGGAGGAAACTGGGGATGATAGATAAATTTATGACCTTTATTGTGGTGGTAATGCCATATTCTGTCAGTTTTCATTTCATGGGATTTGGAGCTACATTTAATCCTATATCACAGATATAAGACTCAGAGTCAAAATACACAGAAATTTGAATTCCAGCAAAAGTAACCCAAGCTAATTTATTGTGGAATACAAATTTATGCTAGTCTGCAAGTCTGATAAAAGAGGACTTACATTAACCAACTAACTCATCAATCTTTTCTGCAGTATCAGAAACCACTTCCATAAGAAAATAGCAGTTTTTAGGAATACTATTTTTGCAAGGCAGCAGAAGTCAGAAAATTTGTTCCTTTGATTGTACATGACGAATTAAGCATACAGTAAATATCAGTATTTTGGAACTTCAAAAAGTAATCTGTATTTTCTTTTATTCATAAAGAGGCAGTACTTAAATGCTTCTCTGATTGTAAACTCCTTTATAAAAGCCATTACACAGGAAAAATAAGTGAGAAATTAAGTAAAGTTCAGAGCCATCAATGTAAATAAATTTCAGATTTATTCTTAAGAGAATGAGACTATTTGGTAGTGGTGAGGAATGTTTTTAAGCTTTTTAAATTTATTTAAAAGGGTGATTTTTATAAAAATGTTAGTTATACCACCACATACTAATAAACATATACTAATAAATTGATGAGAATAATTAGTCAATAACATCAAAATGGTAACTAAATTATGATGAATATTAAACAACTATTAAAATTATATTTTCAAAGATATTTAATTATATGGGGAAATTATGAGGATTTAATTCTAAAAGAAAAAAGCAGGCTACAAAATATGTCACAAAACAATTTTGTCAAATATGTGTTCACATAAAGTCATAGAGGTAAAAACCTCTAAGAATACTAAAATATTGATGATTACCTTCTGGATGATTTTTATGTCCATTCTTCATGATTTTCTGTACTTTCTCAACTTGATACTTTGAACATGTATTATTTTTATAATAAACCATTTAAATAATTAAAATTTCAAAATTTTCTCAGCATATGCTGCATTCTATGGAAAGTTCTCATCAGTAAAATATCTCCAGATTGTTCTTTCTATGTGAGATTCCAGGGCTGAGTTGGGGAGGACAGAATCCCATTGTCTGACGAATCTATAGTGGTGTCTTTGTTTTCACCATATGGATAACACTGGCAGTGTTCATATGAGATGTATTATTAAACATCATTACTTTACCTGAAGATACTATATTTTATTTAGTAGAACCCTGGAAGTGGCATGACAAAGCCACATACTTAATATAAGACACAACTTTAGACAAAGGTGACCAGAATAGTGCCATGAACTGAAAAGAAAATAAGATATTTAAAATAATAATAGTATGGGGAAATCATTTCCAGTTTACTGGGCTCACTCTGCTACTTCTCCTGGCAATGAAGAATAACGAGCAAGACCTTGGATACGCTCTGAAACAAGAAATGCCTCCACAAATGTGTCTGGCATGTAGCAAAACAAAATACTTATCTTTGAACATTAAAACAAGTGATGGTATTATTGGCTTTCTACTCAAAGTAGAAAACAGGAGGAACAGAAAAGAAAGTTTTCAAAGAAAAGAAATTTTCCTGTTAATAAAGTTATAGAATGCTACTAACGGAAATATACTTGCTGACTCAAATGAAAGAAAGGGTTTAGTTACAATGTAAAGCAAGAAGGTTAAGAGAAACAAAGAGGTGTCATCCTTTTTTATTATTTCACTGATTCTGTAGCTTTAGAGGTTCCATATTGCACACTTTGAAAAGGTCCAAATCTAAAGTGCATTTCACAGGACTTATTATTAAGTATTAGTGAAAAATTCACCTGCAGTTTTGTCTTCCATAAACATGTCAAAAGCTATTCTGCCGACAGGGCCTGCATCTGCAGGGGAGCGTTCGTGCTGGGGCACTGGGGCGCTGCTGAAGGTATCCAGCATGACCGTCCTCTGGTCAGCAGAGCCAGATATGAGGACATTGTCAATGGCCCAGTCGTTCTGATCTAGGCCATCATGTCTTGGCTGCCACCAGCGGAAGCGAGTAGCAATTTCTTTAGCATCAAGAGGGAGAAGGATATTCACAAATCTGCAAGAAAATGATGGTGCAGGTGGAAAATAAACTCTTGTCAAGTGTCTCATTGGAGTAAAAGATTGACAGCATATCACATCGTGGGTAAGGGGAGGATATGAGCTAAAATAATTAATTTAAAAACTGTACCATTTTTTATTGCGGTGACATTCATTTACAGCACTGTTTATGATTTAGGGGATAGATTCACCCCTCCTCAGATGTGTCACCACAACATACCTGCTACCAAAGCACCCCTAGTCCTGTACCATATACCATTGTGCCCCCTCCCTGCTCTATTCTCCAACCCCACCCTTCCCCTCTAAGAGCCCCAATTCCATAGTATTAGTGGTTCAGGAGAAGTCCAAATTTGTAAAGAACCCTTAAGCTGAGGGCTTTGATGAGGACCACTTTAGCTTTTGTTTTTCACTCTGAAGAGGGTTATTTAAAATCAAATTTTATTGATTTACCATTTGTTTACAAAACTATGTAATTTGGGGAGTACAGCTTTATACCTTGAAGCTCAACCATCACCAAAGTTTTAATGCTATCACACCATCACATTCTCCCTTTTCCCCACTCTTCCCAAAGCCCAAAGTTTAAATAAATTATGACCACTATTACTATCTTGGTCAATTTGTTTTTCCTTCATGGAATGAAAGTAGACTAGACAGTTATGCTTTTATTCTATAGAAACTAACTTCCTTCTTCCTATATAATAGGCTCTTTAAATTTTTAGGAATTTATACTTGAGAGTCCTTATAACTTCTTCCACAAAGACTAAAGAAATGGTTTACCTGGCCTATTTTCTCCTACTGATATATGAACACTTTTTTTTTTTTCTTTTCAGTATTACAGTTTGTCATTCAGCTTCTATTTGCATTCCTTTATTGGTGTCCCAATATTAATGCTTGTGGACAATTTAGCTTTGGCTTATGGCAGAGACTGCTGCTCCTTAACTGCCATTCTTTCTTTCTCTCTTTGTAACAGGAGCCCATATTTATATGGCAAATAGTAGCCCAGAATAAAGCCAATGCATCCAGACTCCCTTGCTCCTGGGAGTGTCTCTGTGACTTAAGTACTGGCTACTGGAATGTGAATGGGTGTTTGTGCAACTGTTAGAAAGTGTACTGATAAAGACAGCACATCCTTCTTGTCTCATCCTCCTTCCTGTTGGTTGCCATGTGGAGGAGCAACAGTTTCCCTTTTGGACCATGAGATGGAAGTTGGGTTGAATGTGGCAGAAGGAACATGAACCTGGAGTTGGTGAAGCAATGATCCATCAGCTGAAGCTGGAGGAGCCCAGGGCTACTTTCCTTGGGAACCAATTTATGTAAGAGAAAGAAACCCTTCTGTTTATTTTAGGTTTTCTTTCATTCACAGCTAAACCTTTTTTTATCAGATACATTGAATTTAAATGATCATCTACAAGGTTCTTTGTTTTTATTTTAGCCAACTTCTTTTTTTCAAAGAAGGGATTTAAAAACAGACTCTAGACTTCTTTTTTTAAAATAATTTTCTTTTTTTTTTAAGATTTATTTTATTTATACAAGAACTGGGGTATAGGCCAGATGTGCAGGAGGGTGAGAGGATTCACCAGAGACAGAGTGGGGAACAGAATAGGCAGACTGACAAAATACATTGCTGAGGGGAGCAGCGGGCCAGACAGGAGAGGTCTGCTCGTGATGTGGGTTGCTCCGAGGCCATTGGGGATCCAACTGGCACTGCAGAGGCTGCAGAGAGCTTCACAGCACTGCGCGCAACCACCCGCGCCACCAGGGAGGCAGGCCCTACACTCTAAATTTCTTAAGGATATTTATATTTTACTGTGGTTATGTTCGAGCCCCAGATTCTCTAAAATGGAGTGAACATTATCTAAATAAACATGTAAATAGTTTTTCTGTTTCCAATTTCCCAAAACATTGAAATTATTTATTATATACTTATTAATTTATGTGTTTCTGTATTGGTCTTATCCACTATCAGCATTGTGTTAGTATATCTTATCCTGGAATTTGAAAACCAGCTTTTCTTAAAATGAAAATTCTAATTGTAACAGAAGCATCTCCATAAACAGAGGAGATACCATGTTCCCCACCCGATTTACATGCAGATGCATTGGACAAGCTATTGGGAACTAGAGAGCAGAACTGAGTGGCCAGGTGAAGCTACGTAACAGAAGGCAGGTGGGCTCTAAGAAGACAGGTGGAGAAGAAGGTGCTTCTTGGCTTTTGACTTGCACAAGAGACTGGGGGGACTTGGAGGACACATGGAGGAAAGCTATATAGATGTGCACTTGAAAGACATATGGGTGAGAGGCATGTAGGGAGGCTGACAACAGCTGTCACCTTGATTTGTACTTTGATGTTGCTCCTTTTGTTCCACATTTGTCTGACCCCTTTCATCCCTTTCCTATGGCTTCCCATCAGAAGTTGCCTTAGACTTGTGGCAAGTTCTTGGATGTCAGCAGCCCCATTTTGGGCTAACCCTGTTTGGCTGGGCATTTTTTCATGAGGGGATGGGTAACTCTGAGGGTTTTGTTGGGAACTATTATCCTTTATTTTCTCTCTATGCACACTCCTTTGTCTTTTTGTGCATGGATAGCAGGATCCTTTTAAAATGTGCAAGTTTGGGGTCTCCCTGGTGGCACAAGGGATTAAGTCTCAGCACTATGAAGCTATGGGCAGCCACTGCAGCACAAACTCCATCCCGGCCAGGGAGCTAACCCTCATGGCCCAGCAGACCTCTCCTGTCTCACCTACTGCTCCCTTAAAGAGTGTATTTCAATCAATCTGCCTGTTCTGCTCCCCACTGTCTCTGGTGAATCCTCTCCCCCATTACCCCCTACCTACACCCCAGTTCTTGTATGCATAAATACAATAAATCTTAAAAAAATGTACAAGTATGGGAGTGTTCAGTGCCCCTTGATTTTTCACTAACAAAGCTAGTTGTCTATCCAACCCAGAAACCTCATCTTCAGGTCATTCCCAGCAGTATCCTCAACCAACCAGTAAGGTCAAGGTCCCCTGGCATCCCTGTGATTGACTGTTGGCAGGCCTTTCCAAGCTTCTTTTCCCAACATGTTGGTTATTAGAAGTCAAGAAGAATACAAACCCAGGTTTACTATACTGATCATAGAATATTTCCATTAGCAGGTTCCAGGTAATGCCTCCATTAACAGAATATTCCAAGAGAACACCTTGGTTACGGTTGTTTGGTGTAATCAGGCATCCATACATGAAGTAAAATTGGATAAACTCAGCGTTAGTGAGGTTTAGGTCCACGGTGACTAACAGTCGACTGCAACCCTAAGGAATGAAGCAGTAAGCAACAAAAGTGACAAGGTGAGAGATTTTCTCTGACTTTTATTCTTTTTATATTTCTCTGGCAATACAAATCATATGATATTGTAACACTGATATTCTTATCATCTTGCCTACTATGGCATGATTCCTAGAACATAGTAGGTACCCAGCAATTATTTTCTGAACTTTGAAATTGCAGTATTAAGGATTTACAAAGAACAATTAATTCTAAGGCTATTTTCTATTACTTTATAAGCAAAATCAGAGCTGAAATTTAAGTAACCAGTCTATGTTTTTATTAAGTTATTTTTAATGATTCATAGGAACTTATTAGATTTTTAAAAAGAAACCAGCTATTAATAAACAGCATGTTGAGATGACTAATATTAAATTTTATGTTTACAGCTGAAAATTTCATATAGTTTAATTATAATTAGAGCTAATGTTGTAATGCTTTTTATTCAAACTTTCAGAGCTGATTTTGTCATTGATATTAATTCATTAATGTACAATGGTAGAAAATTTTTAGTTGAGCGCGTTCCCGCATCGCCATTTTGCAGCAGGGACCTTTCTTGCTGGAGACTGTGTGAACCCAGCAGAAGGCTCACCGAGGAGACAGAGGTAAGCTGGGAGGCTTGCCCATGCCGGGCACCTTCTAGCCTGCAGTTCCAGCCCAGAGGAGAGCAGCACCCACCACTGGGGCAGACCAGGCGTGCAGGGGAGCACGTCCCTGCACCGGCATTTTGCAGCAGGGACCTTTCTTGCTGGAGACTGTGTGAAACCAGCAGAAGGCTCACCGAGGAGACAGAGCAGGGACCTTTCTTTGCTGGAGACTTGTGAACCCAGTAGAAGTTCCCCAGAGGAGCCAGTGGTGAGCTGGGAAGGTCGCCCAAGATGCCGGCCAGTACCAGCAACACAGTGTCACAAGGAATACGGCAAATTAGAAAACAGGCAGTAGGGAATAGAAAAACCACATGCAACCCAGCAACTCCTCAGCAAAAAAGCACACCGCAAAAAGAAAACCATCTACCAGATTGCAACGACAGTAACTTGGAAGAACTTCTGAGCCTTCCAGATAGAGAATTTAAAATTGCTGTGATTAAAAAACTGACAGAAGTCATAAAGGAAAACAATGATAAGGGGAAAATAATTAATGACCAGAAGAATGAAATTGAGTCCCTAAAGAGGGAAGTAAAAGAAATGCAGGAGATCAAAGAATTAATGGAGACGCTAAAGAACTCTGGGAAAAGCAATGAAAGCAGAATAGATGAAATGGAAGAACAAATAAGTACTCTTGAAGACACAGAAATAAAAAGAACTAAAACAGAAAAGGAAGGAGAAGTACGAAGGAAAAAGACCGAAGAAAGACTTTGGGAACTATCTGACTCCATGAGGAAAGGAAATATAAGAGTTATAGGAATCCCAGAAGGAGAGGAGAGAGATGTAGGAACAGAGAAAATATTCATGGATATAATTGAAGAGAACTTCCCAAACGTGAAGAAGGATCCGAAAATTGATATACAAGAAGCAAGAAGAACACTAAACTTCCATGACGAAAGGAAAAATACAGCAAGACACATAATAGTAAAGCTCCCAAGAATCCAAGACAAGGAAAAAATAATGAAACTAACAAGAGGGAAGAAACAGATAACATTCAAAGGGAAACCAATCAGACTGACATCAGACTTCTCTGAAGAAACACTACGGGCAAGGAGAGAGTGGAGGGACATAGTCAACAGACTCCAAGAAAACAGATGCCAACCAAGAATACTCTATCCCGAAAAGCTCTCCTTCCTCTTTGAAGAAAGAATATGGACCTTCCCAGACAAACAGAAACTCCGGAATTTTATTACGACTAAACCCCCACTCCAAAAAATACTACAAGGAGTCCTAAAGCCAGAACCTCAGAGGGATGAATAACAACAAAAGAAGGCCAAAGAAAGTTATTAAAAGAATCAATAAATAAAATCAAAGGAAAGACAAACACAATGGCAAATACAGATGCTAACATATCAATACTAACTCTAAATGTAAATGGACTAAACTCTCCAATAAAAAGACACAGAGTTTCAGGCTGGATTAAGAAACAAAACCCAACCTTTTGCTGTCTCCAGGAAACACATTTAGCTGCAAAAGATAAAAATAGACTCAAAGTTAAAGGATGGAAAACAATTCTACAAGCAAATGGACCAAAAAAGAAGGCAGGAACAGCTATACTCATATCAGATAAAACAGATTTCAAACTTAAAAAGATAAAAAGAGACCCCAGTGGTCATTACATTATGATCAAGGGGACAATACTTCAAGAAGAAATAACACTCATTAACATATATTCACCAAACGAAGGAGCACCAAAATATATCAGACAACTATTGGCATCTCTGAAAACAGACATCAGAGAAAACACATACGTAGTGGGAGACTTCAACACACCACTATCAACAATGGATAGATCAACAAGACAAAAAATAAGTAAAGACACTAAAGCTCTAAATAAGGATCTAGAGTGCTTGGGCTTAACAGACATATATAGAACACTAAACCCAAAAAAATCTGAGTATACATTTTTCTCAAGCGCACACGGATCATTCTCTAGGATCAATCATATACTGGGGCACAAGACAAACATCAACAGATACACCAAGATTGAAATCATACCAACCATCTTTTCTGACCATGAAGGCATCAAACTAGAAATAAACCATAAAAAGAAGGCAAGGTACTCTCCTACCTCGTGGAGATTGAAACCCACACTACTGGAAGTCCACTGGACTAACGAGGAGATAAAAGAAGAAATTAAAAAATTCTTTGAATTGAATGACAAGGAGGACACCAATTTCCTAAATGTATGGGATGCAGCAAAAGCAGTAATAAGAGGAAAATATATAGCAATAGATGCTCACATCAAGAAACAAGAAAGAACTCAAAGAAACAACCTAATCTCGAAGCTCAAAGATCTAGAAAAAGAACAACAAAAAAACCCCAAAACTAGTAGAAGAAAAGAAATAATAAAAACCAAAGCAGAAATAAATGAAATAGAAACTAAAAAAACAATCCAAAAGATCAATGAAACCAAGAGCTGGTTCTTTGAGAAAATAAATAAAATAGATAAACCCCTAGCCAGGCTCACAAGGGCAAAAAGGGAGAAAGCACAAATAAATAGGATAATAAATGAAAGAGGAGAAATCACAACGGACACAGCAGAAATCAAAAGAATAATTAATAACTACTATGAACAGTTATATGGAAACAAGTTCAACAATCTAGAGGAGATGGACAAATTCCTACAACTCTACAATCACCCAAAGCTAGATAAAGAAGAAATAGAACACCTAAACAGACCAATTACAATTAGTGAAATTGAAATGGTAATGAAAAACCTCCCCAAAAACAAAAGCCCAGGACCTGATGGATTTCCAAATGAATTCTACCAAACATTCAGAGATGAATTGGTGCCTATCCTTCACAAACTCTTCCAAAAAATTGAGAAGGAAGGTATAATACCTAACACATTCTATGAAGCCAACATTACACTAATACCAAAACCGAACAAGGACAACACAAAAAAAGAAAACTATAGGCCAATCTCCCTAATGAACACTGATGCAAAAATCCTCAATAAAATTTTAGCTATCAGAATCCAACAGTGTATCCATAAGGTAATTCACCACGACCAAGTAGGATTCATTCCAGGGACACAAGGATGGTTTAACATCCGAAAATCAATCAACGTTATCCAACACATCAACAAAAAGAAATATAAAAACCATATGATAATATCAATAGATGCTGAGAAAGCTTTCGACAAAGTGCAACACCCATTCATGATAAAAGCCCTTGAAATTCTTGGGATACAAGGAACGTACCTCAACATCATAAAGGCCATATATGACAAGCCAACAGCCAGTATCATTCTCAATGGTGAAAAGCTGAAAGCAATTCCATTAAGATCTGGAACAAGACAAGGATGTCCACTTTCACCACTGCTTTTCAATATAATACTGGAAGTCCTAGCCAGAGCAATAAGACAAGAGAAAGACATCCAAGGAATCCAAATAGGAAAAGAAGAAGTCAAACTATCACTCTTTGCAGATGATATGATAATATACATAGAGAACCCCAAAAACTCCACAGAAAAACTAATTCAACTCATCAATCAATTCAGTAAAGTGGCAGGATACAAAATCAACACGCAAAAGTCAGTAGCCTTCCTATATACAAACAATAAATCTGAAGAAGAAAAAATCAAAAAAACCATTCCTTTTATTATTGAAACAAAAAAAATCAAATATTTGGGAATAAATCTAACAAAAGAGGTAAAGGACCTATACAAAGAAAACTATAAAACACTGTTAAAAGAAATTGAAGAAGACACAAAGAAATGGAAAAACATCCCCTGCTCATGGATTGGGAGAATAAACATTATTATTAAAATGGCCATCCTACCAAAAGCAATATACAGATTCAATGCTATTCCAATCAAAATTTCAATGTCATTCTTCAAAGAAATAGAACAATTATTGATGAAATTCATATGGAATCACAAAAAACCCCGAATAGCCAAAGCTCTCCTGAAAAAAAAAAGAAGGAATGGAGGCATCACACTCCCAGACTTCAAACTCTACTACAAAGTCATAATCATCAAAACTGCATGGTATTGGAACAAGAACAGACATACAGACCAATGGAATCGAATAGAAAATCCAGAAATAAACCCACAGGTTTATGGTCAACTAATATTTGACAAAGGAGCAAAGACTATGCATTGGAGCAAAGAAAAGTTTGTTCAATAAATGGTGCTGGGAAAACTGGGTCACTACATGCAAAAGAATGAAGCTTGACCACTACCTCACACCATATACAAAAATCAACTCAACATGGATTAAAGAACTAGACATAAGACCTGAAACCATAAAATACATAGAAGGAAATATAGGCGAAACACTACGTGATTTGCATATCAAAGACATCTTTACAGACATTTCACCCAAAGCAGTGATAGTGAAGGCAAAGATCAACAGCTGGGACTACATCAAATTAAAGAGCTTCTGCACAGCAAAAGAGACAATAACAAAAACAAAGAGAAACCCCACCAACTGGGAGAAAATTTTTGCACACAACACTAATGATAAGGACTGATCACAAAAATCTGCAAAGAGTTGATGAGACTCAACAACAACAAAGAAAATAATCCAGTCAAGAAATGGACAGAGGAGCTAAAAAGAAACTTCTCTGAAGAGGAAATGCGAATGGCCAACAGGCATATGAAAAAATGTTCAACATCACTTGCAATCAGGGAAATGCAAATCAAAACTACCATGAGATACCATCTTACACCAGTGAGAATGGCACATATTAAAAAAACTAGCAACAACAAATGTTGGCGAGGTTGTGGAGAAAAAGGAACTCTTCTGCACTGTTGGTGGGAGTGCAAACTGGTCCAACCACTATGGAGAGCTGTGTGGAGATTTCTGGACCTACTAAACATAGAGCTTCCACAGAATCCAGCAATTCCACTCCTAGGTATTTACCCAAAGGACACAGAAACATCAATTCCAAAGAACACCTGCACCCCTATGTTTATAGCAGCACTATTTAAAATAGCTAAGCTTTGGAAACAACCCAAATGCCCAAAAATAGATGACTGGATCAAGAAGATGTGGTACATATATACCATGGAATATTACTCAGCATTCAAAAAAGATAAACACATGCAATTTGCAGCAACATGGATGGTGCTGGAAGGGATCATGCTCAGTGAAATAAGCCAAAAAGAAAAAGAAAAATACCGGATGGTCTCACTCATAGCAGGAATCTAGAATACTTAAATAAGGGACCAGGAAAATGAATAACTATAAGAAAGTGAAAATCAAAATCAATAAAAACTATGAACCAGAGACACTTTTTGGGGGGTGGGGGGCGGGAGGGGAGGGATTGGGGTCAGAATGGGGGGATTGCAATTGTATGGGGAATATAAAAATAAAATTTATTAATTAAAAAAAAAAGAAAATTTTTAGTTGACTTGTGAGAATCCTATATACTCTATATGTCATCTTGCTACTCTTGAGTTAAAATACCGAATTATAAGTAATATATTTCATTGATACAAATGCAAACTCTAAGACAGAGTACAGTAGGGAAATAGAGAACTGATAGTAAATTTATAATTTAAAAAAACTAAATTGCCTATGAAATTAATTATGGTATTAGAGAAATTCTATTTTTAAACAAGTTATTGGCAGCAAAGTAGAATGCCAACATTGCTGCTGTCATTCACAAAATAATCTGTTATAAATACAAATGCCTTAGATTACTTATAACTATTCTTTCTAGGACAATTTAGAGAAAGGAAGAATTAATTGTTGTTAATAAATTTAAGAAACATTGAATCTCATTTTACAGATTTCTGACTCCTTAAATCCCAAATCTGTTGCAAGTTTTCAATTAGAGCATCATCCAGCTGGAAGATCCTCACACACTGTGCAAGAGCTTTCTCCCAGGATGGAAATTGATTTAAGTCCTTGTTAAAAAATGAACTTAAATATACCTTGTGCTCATGCTACCCTGAAGTATTAAATTGCTTCCACTGATTTATGGTTGGAAAATTTTGGAAATAATTAGTATTTTTCTGATTTTTATAAAGTTGGAAGCTAAGATCAGGGTTGTGCATTTAGAGTGACTAAGTGCATCTTGATTTGCCAATTAAATTTCAAAAGAGACCCAATATTTAAGGAGAATTCAAAGAACACAGAAATAACCAGCAGTCAAACACTCACCCCACTGAAGTGGAGAGCCATCCCTGAAGCTACAGCTCCACACACAGTACTTAATTTCCCTCCGTTCACAGTTAGCCAGTTCTGGTTGGATGGAGCTCTATTGAAGTTGTCTTTGAGTTGGGTTGGAAGAGAGGTCTCGGGTTCATCACAGTACAGGCCACCCCACTGCTCATCACAGCTGGGTGTGGAGAAAGAGAAAGAAAAAGTCAACATCAGACAAAGCCCCTAGAAGTGTGTTCTCAAATTAGTGAGCAACTCTTTTTCCTAGTCCACGATGATGAAAGGTTACTTATCCTCAGAGCTCCCCATAATTCATCTGCTCTTTTTAATAGTGCTTTAGGTTAGAAATGAACTGAGTATGAACTGCCTCTGGGCTTTCTAAAGCAGTGTCTTGGGCTTATATGTAGAAAGAAAGAACTGCAAAGAATTTACTGAAGGCTAGCCTCTACATGATGGCTGAATGGCTGATAAACAACTGTAGCTGTCAAACTAAACTGCTAGGTCCTGTTAATTTAAGGAATTGGTCTTTAAAACAGACCCTTTGGGCCAATTAGATATTCAAGAAACCATATTTTAAACAGCAGAAGGTACTTGGACACATATTATATCTTTGACCAAAGGACTGATTTCTGTTCAATATGGGAGAAAATATGAATACTGGAATGGAGGTTTAGGGATCTCAAGGGGCATTTGGATATAGGCTGGAATAGTGATTAAAGTTTCAAACTTCATGGGTGTGGGGAGATTAGTTGAAAAGGGGCTATGAATTCTCTATCAGCATCTTCATACATTCCACCCCATCAGATAGCACGATCTTTGAAAATCAAGCACAGAGAACTGTAGTATACAACACACACATACACATACACACACATACACTCACTTCGTTTAGATTTTTCTAAAAAGATGCTAAGGCTCTCTCAGTAATATATTACATGTCACCATCAAATATGCCTTTTAAATTGATCAGGCACTTATATACTTTCTTATGCAAATATACGAGAATACCAATTAAGTCACAAGTAATGCATATCATTACATATATTTATACCTAAGTGAGAAAAAGACTCATGATGTATTATTTTCAGCCAGAACATACTGAACTCCTGAACCCCATCTAATGTCTTTTTCAAGGCTCAGGTGTATCACAGAAAGACAGAAGGAAATAAAATAGTCAATTATAATTCAGTCCTCTCCTGACAAGATAGCTATTGTTCAGCTCCTAATCTCTAAGCAAGAGTGAAGATACAATATCCATCAACTCCACAGTTTGCTCAAAGTCATATTTCAGGAAAATATGTAACTTAAGGTAGCTGGGGAGTGATTGAAGTAACACTTTCAGAAAAATCTACTGGCTGGAAGGTGAATCAGAAACTTTCTGCAGAAGGAAGAAAAAAAAATCTACTTACACACAATTTCCTTGGATGCACCTTCCATGGCCAGTGCACATATCTATGCAGCCATCCCCAATATAGACATTATCTATTGCCCACGTCTGCTGCTTGTCAAAAGGAGCTGGTTGATGCCAGCGGAAACGAGTAGCTGGGGACCTGTGAAGTAAAAGAGAATTAAAGTGAAGGATGTGGTGGAAAAGACAATGTATTTTGGTATGTTCGAACAAGTGCATGGAGGAGTGTAATCAAATGCAAGTACATCTCCACTTGTGTCCTGAAAGGAGCGTTCATCATTGAAATATCCTATGCAAAACTTTATGAACCAAATCAAACCAAACCAAATTGCCATAGCTTCAGACTATGTTTTGGGCCAATGATCTTTCTGAGCCTTGTAAAAATAGACTGAAACAGAAACTAAAACTAATCCTAAAACCAGAGGCCTCAAGGGATTAGCGACTGTGTGTGAGAACCACTGTGGAGTGATGCCAGGGCTGATGCTAACTCTAAGAGCAAATTAGAATAATGCCTGTCTATGAGCAGCTGCAGCCCCTCAGCATTTGACTAAAGAAACAGGATATGGCCTGGATTTCAACTCCTGCTCCCTACAGTCAGATGCTTTTGTGCAATGGATATCTTGGTCCACCTCACACAGAATTCCTGGGAATTCTCCCAGTGAAAGCCTTAAGATACAGAAGGAGTATAAATGAGAGGAATCAATGAAACTCAAGACAATTAGAGAGAAGAGAGAGGGTAATAAACAAGACCAGATTTATTTTACATTGACTTAAATGCAATAATTATAAAACTATGGCAGGGACGCTTCTCTTCCAGAAGTCGAAATATATTTGTTAATTTGCAATTTGGGGAATTGTCTTGATCAGAAGCACACATAAACTTATGCTTTCCAAGACACTAGGTGGCAGTAAAATTCAAACAATGCCCGAGGCTCACGTGAGTCGGAATATTCAAAGACCTGTAGGGGACATAATCAACCAAAGCAAGTTTTGTTTTATCGATTCATAAATCTGTGTCATAAAGAGATTATTATTCATTTGACTAAAAGATACCTGATTCAGATAGGAAAAGAAACTAAACAACAGCAAGGTTGTTATATTTTCTTATTGAAAACATTAAGTTTAGAAAATAGATGATAAATTGACTAGAACTGAAATCTCTGCTCTGAAAAGAAATGATTCGGATGGGTACTTGTTCAGTGAGAACCTATGCACTAACTGATTTTTCCATAACCCTTCTTGCTCCCCAGCTTCCAGATGCTTCTTCCAGCAGAGAAATGTTTACCTAATATCTTACTTGTTATTGCATTTAACCCCACCTTGCCCCTCCTGCCTGGGTTGGGGGCTCCCCGCCCTCTTCCTGGCTATCCACTTCTGGAGCACTGCTCCTTTCTCAGTTCCCAAAGTTTATGAAACTCTTTTCCCTTTTCTGCATGCATGTTTTTCTTTCTTGCTGCCCTGTTAATCCTTGTGTATCCTTAGGTCTTAGAGGAAATGTCATAGAGAAATTTTCTTCCTGATTTCTTTTATTCTTTATTTTGTTTACTGAGGTAACACTGCTCTACAACACTGTATGTGTGACTCAAAGGCATGGGATCACACCACGCATGTCGCCACACCATGCTCACCACCAGGGCACCCTCAGGCCTCCACCATAGTCCGTCGTCCCTCCTTTTCTCTCACCATCATGTAGCCTCAATTCCACAGTTATCGACCTCTTTTAAAGTCACATTTCTTCCACAGTAAACTGTCCTTTTCTTTTATTGTATTTATCATAATTGTAGTTATATTTATTTGCATATGTATTTATTGAATGTCTCCTCAGAAAAATAAGTCATATCGTATCAGGGCTAATCCCTTTTTGCTCAACATTGTACACTCGGTGTACTGTGCCTAGCACTTAGTATGGCTCTATAGGTGCAGAGTTGTTATACATAAGCTGCCACTCTCCAAGTTAAGTAATAGTCAAAACTGCTTACATGCAGCAACATCTTATAAATAACATAGTTGAAATCATATTTATATAGCACATCATTAATTGGATTTTGACAAATCAACACATATAATTATCCTTTCTTTAAGACTATAAACTTCTACAGGGCAGGACAACTCTGTGATCCTTCAGGGAATATTGGTTTGTATCTCAGTGCTTAGAGATAGTAAGCAGTATTTGTTCCCCTGATATTTTATAAATGTTCCATCAAAGCCCTTATCATCTGTATTAAAAGTTTCTGTTTATTTGTAGTTTCTTCTGTTGGATAGTTCTCCTTATTTGTTATTTTATTGTTGGTGGCTGTAAGGGGCAGGACTGGACCACAGTGCAGGTTTTCTGATCCCATGCAGATCGGGTAAAGGAGGAGTCAGAGTCCTCAGTAGTTTTGCAGGTTTTTTATTTGGGGTTCACCAGGCATATGGCAGGCAGGGGTGCTGGCTGGGGGGCTGGGAGGCTGGCAGGCCTCCCAGCCCCCAGCAAGTCCTCACTCTATCTGGGCTCTCTAGCGTTCGTTCTGCTGCTTCTTGGCTTCGGCTGCGGCTGCTGCTGCTGCTGGTGCTGGTGCTGCTGGCGTCCCCCCGTGACGCCGCCCTTAAAAGCACAGTCTTAGCTCAGCTGAATCCCATCTACCTATGCCCACACCCTATTCCAGGTGCCCACCATCAGGCATGCATTCAGGACAAGGATCCATCATCTATCCTGATGGCGGAAGGGCAGAAAAGCCTGATATTTTCTTTACCCTACAGTGGCACATCTCATTTTATTGTTGGTGACTTTATAAACATTTACTGAAAGAATATTAAGTTGATAGCAATAAAAAAGCCCAGGAAGAGTCAAATAAGGGACTTCTTCTAGGGAGGGCAGGCAGGGACTGGGGGTGAGCTGTGGAGGGTGCAGTGATTTGATGGCTGTTAAAGGGTGAGGAGCACTGCCTAGCAACTGGGAGGTGGCACAGACAGCCCAAAAGGTGGTGATTTTTTAATGGTTGGTTGTGTTTAATCACAGTCCAGACACTCACTTAACAGAGAGAAGATACAGAAGATTAAAGAGCCAGATACATTGTTGGGTTTGATCATTCTTAATGGGGGTTTCTCATTATTTCAGTTTGTACAACTCTGTGTTACTCTACTGAAAAGAAATCAGCAAGAGACCACCTGTAAAACTAGACTTGGCCAGTAAAAAGCAAGTGAGGGCTGAAGTTTGTACTCTTGATACAGGTAAATTCTATGTCCATGCGCATAAGTCAACATATAGGAGGGGGTTAAATAAGATGATTTCTAAGGTCCTCTCTCAAAATGAGATGATATTATATCCTTGGGAATAACTACACCTAGCAATAATGTACTCAAAAAGAAGAGGTACATATACCAACTACTATTATTTCACAAGAAAACAAAACATGTTTATCAAGGGGGACAATTTGAAAAGAAGTTAAAAATGAAAGTCTGGAAGTAAATTGCCAGGACTTCTTATTCCCAGACCTGTCACAGCTTCACTATGTGAAGAGGCCAAATCACTTATATTTACATGCTGACACTTTCCAGTCTGTAAAACTAGGGAAATGCTACTTCCCACCTCACATGGGTGTTATGAAAATTAATTAGTTCTTGTTTACCAAGACCTGTGAGTGTCTTGGTGATGCTCTTGGCAGGTGACATCATTTATCCTGAAGCTTCTTTATAATGATGGCCACCACCAGCTGCTGCTTTTTGGAGTTGGAGGAGAATGGTGCCAGGGCAGATTTCTCCTTTTTCCATACCCTTGAAGCCTCTCTCCTTGCTTCTTTTTGAATTTCTATCACTTCCTCTCCATCGACAGCACATAGTGAGTACTACATAAGTATTGTTTAATATGTTTAATAGTTGCCCATTGCTAAGCAGTTAAAAAAACATTACTGGCAATAGTATGGTTCTATTCATTACTTTCCCAGGAACCTTCCCTTACACAGCCTCCACCTTTTAACTCAGAGTCTTTGTTCTTTCCTTGAGGATAGCTCTAATCTATAAAATCCTCATTATAATCACCATCAGGAAAAGTTCTCTAACAGAAACCATATGTACTTTAAAAAACCTTTTTACCCTTCCCTGATGTTTCCTTTACTCTCAAAGAGATACATAAAGTATTTAGGACTTGAAAATAGAGCCTGGTGTTTCCACTGTACCAGTGGAGAAGTTCAAGTTCAGCACCCCAAGTCACATGGACTTACCAACAAAACTGAGATAAGGCAAGGAATCTCCTGGTTCATTATCACCTCTACAAAATAATCCTACTCCTACCATTACCCCTAAATAAGAACAGTTGTTTTGCTAAGGAAGGCTGTGTGTATGCTGCTGCATATATCCACAGGTCTACTTATCTTGACTTCTGCAAGTCAATGTGAATGAATAGCAAATGTTGGCAAGGATGTGGAGACAGCACCTCATACATTGCTGGTGGGAATGTAAAATGGTATGGCTGTTGCTGAAAACAGGTTGTCAGTTTCTCGAAGAGTTGAACATAGAGCTATGATATGACCCAGCAATTCCACTACTATGCATATAACTGGAAACAGTATATGTCAGTTGGTTCAGCTAAACAGAAGATCATGTCCATATACATACAGATAACAGCTAGAGACAGAGCAGGTTCTGGAATGGAGACATGAGCTTTGGTTTTAGGAATGTGAGTGGATTAACTGTGGTGAAGGGCTTTAAGGTGATGGGCCATCTGACAAGGAGCAAGAAAATCCTAGTAATGGCAGAGATCCTTATGAAGATGACACTAAACCATGAACAAAAGAAGGAAGTCACAATTGAGGATGGAAATGAAACATTTTGCAAATGTTTTATACAATTGACTAATTTCATAGGTGTGAGGACTGCCAGTCAAAGATGGGTCTTATATAGCTTTTCAGTTTTAGAACTGAACTAAAACCTACTATCTCCTCACTTAGCACACTATTGCTGGAGTTGTATGTTTGAGAACTTTGCCTGCCACAGGTTTATGGCAGGCAAAGTCTGGGAGACCCTAAATTTGGCAGCTATGGCGGCAGCTTAATTGAGGCATCCCACATCTTCTGGTAGAAAAATTCTCTAAAAACATGGAGGGCACTGTAACATTTTGGGATTTTTAGGTAATAATCTGTCCATAAAAGAATGTACATTGCTATTAAATTTTCCTTTCTTCTAAATTACTTATAATACACTGAGGTCTGAATGCTGACATGAGAGGAGAAAGTATTTGGATTACAGGTTTTGACCCTGAGCAAACGTGATAAAGGTAAGGCATCCTCATAAGATGACCTAGATCCCTTGTGGTATTTCTCGGGAGCTAGGTGGAAAGCACATTACAGAGTTAGCAATAGAAGAATTTAATGAGCCACCCCACAAGGTCTTTCTCACTTGCTTGATAGAAAGCAAATGGAGAACCTAGTTCAGCAACTAACTATTAATCTGTGGGGAAAATCAAATAACTTCATTGTGTCTTAGTTCTCATCTTAAAGGGTTAGGGGCATGTAGAGGGACTTCAAAGTTAAAGGAGATGTTAGAGATATGCAACCCATTATATTGATTTATATCCTAATCCAAAACTGTGATAACACATTTTATGACATAAGCAGGGGTATCTGAATACTGAACATTGACTTAGTATTAAATAAGAAATTATCATTAATTTTTAGGTATGATAATGGTATTGCAGTCTTGTTTTTTTTAGGAAGGTTCTCTTTTAGAGAGACATACTAAAATATTACAGTTGAAATGATATGATGTCTGGGATTTGCTCCAACATAATGTAGTAGTCAAGGGCAAGAGTAAATATTGCTATAGATGAAATCAGGTTATTTCCGACTGGATAATTGTTGAGGCTGAAAGATGACCATATGGAAGTCTAGAACACTAGTCTCTTTAACCTGGCATGTATCAAAATGATGTATGAGAAGATGGATATTTAAGAAAAATTCAAGAGTACCTTGACTTGACTGAACATTTTCAACAAGATGATCAGTAATGTGAGTGCTTGACACAAGTCACTCAAAGCTACTTTTAAGTTGGAAAAAACAATGAAGAGAAATAAAAAGTGTTTAAAGAATTTCCCCTTTAGAAAACAGACTTGTAATTTCCTTGAATATTTCTCCATGCACATCCAATAAATTTTACATTTAGCTTTATATCAAGCTTCTTTCTTTGTTTATAGTTACAGTAGATAGAATATCATTGAAAAATATCCTCCCTTTTAAAATTTACCTGTAAAAAGCTATAGCCTCCTCATTCCCCTTACATCACCCCAATCCTCCCACAATTTTTTCCCTTTCTTGTACTTATCTCCTTTCCTTTAAACTCCCTGCAAACATTAAATAGCTCCCCTGCTGTGTTTAAAAACCTCCTGGCTTCCAAAGTGTTGTAGTTAATCTTTAAAGACCATGGTATCAGCTAAGTCATTAGGCTAGCAGAAAGGAATAGATAATCTTCAAACTGTGACTTAAAATAGCTAAGTCAAACCTGAAACTTCCAGTGGCAGTCCCCTACCCCTCCTTTCTTGGCGGATTTCAGTTACTTGCCCTTCCACTGACTCACCCTGGTTCTCAGGTAACATTTCAAGAACCCATACCACTTGAGCCACCTGCTATTTTTAGGTCTCGGGAAGAGGAGGCATATTCAGATCAAGGGCTATGAAATAGATTTTGTCATCTTCTTATCTTCTTTTTCACTGTCTCTAAAGAACCCTTAGCATTCTCCCTTCCAGTTTCTCCTAGGACCATATCTCTTTGGCAAGCAATAAAGATGTAGTACTAATATAGCAGTTAAACTCACAGGCTCTGGAGTCAGATAACATGTATTTATTTCCAGTATCTGACCAAAACTGTTTTGAAATTCTCTTCTTATTGAAAAATCTAGTAAATTTATTGTAAAACTTTTCTTTTCATGACTTAAAGCATTTGTTGCTGATGGCCACCTATTTTTGCTTGAATTCTGGTCTCACTTCACTTTTGGATACCATGTTATTTGGATTCTTTTTCTGCCATCTGCCACCATGATTGTATCCTCCCGGTTCCTATAATAGGCATTTTCACTCATTTTGCCATTAAATTTAGGAATCCTTTATTTTCCTTTTAAATGCTTTCCTATGGAAAGCTATTTCACAACATTGTCTATCATCATCTCTGTCCACATGTCTCCAAAGTTTGTTTTCTGTCAAGTGGCTGCTTCTATTTATATTTCCAGTCATCTCATTTAATTCAGCATCATTTGAGTACATTTGCTGTATTGTCCCTTCTGGAATCTACTTCACCTCTCTCCCCACTTGCTACTCTCTCGGGCTTTAAATTATAGAGTTGTCTCTTGATGTGTGCAATGGAGAAGAAATTAGCAACTGAATTTTATCAATTTTTTCTTCAAAATATCATGTAACAGTGCCTCATCTCCTCCATGTTAGCTGTAGACAAGGCCCTTGTTACTTCATGTATAGTTATTATCATAATGCCTTTTACTCTTTCTCTTACTTGAGTCTTTCTGTTCTCCCATTAATTTTCTTGAAAGAATATTTACTGCTGAAAACTGTCTACATTTCATCTTTGGTACAAGTCTAATCTTGTCTGCTTTGCTGTAAGTTAACCTAACTCTAGAAATTCACATCTCTACAATTTCCAGATATGAGCCTGCTTTAATCAGCAATTACTGTTCATCCGTTCTTGTCCTGTTCACATTGTTCCCCTGATTTAGAATCTTCTTCTCCTTATTCACCTAATTCCTGGTCACCCTTCAAGGCCATGGGCCATCTCTTCCATGAAGGCCTCTCTAGCTCTGGCATTAAACTATCTCTCATCTCTCAACTCTGAGAGTGTTTCTAGCCCATTCCTCAGAGGAGCTCTAAACTAAACACAGCATACATTATTATAAGTTGTTCATTGGGTATACTACTCATTTTCCCTAATCAGATTGCACATTCTCTGGGGCAGGAACTGAAGTTATTGTGCTCTATTAAACCAAACTTTGAATTTAGAAGATGTCTTAATTTGAGTTGAAGTCTGAAAATAAAATATGTTTAATGAGCATGGTTATGTGGTTAATTAATTTACATTTTTATAAATCTTTATAATGTTCCAAATATTTCCATGCACACTTATTGGTTTCTATATGGTAAAAAGTATCTTTTTTTTTCAGATAAGTAAACTCAAGTTTAAAGACATGAAATGACTTTTCTTAAAAGCACATAGGCCTGCATCTCTGCCTCTTGGAGCGAGCTGCCTAGTCAGTGGGCCCGGGACTGTCTGGAGGGTAGACAGAGGTGCTTCTATCCGATTTCGTAACTTTGAATGGGAGGTGGTACTCTGGTCAATGGAAATATGACTAGAAACATAAGTTTACAAGCTGTTATTTGTATAAGCAATAAAACCCTTTTATAAAAAAAAAAAAGCACATAGGCCTGAAAGGCTGAAGTCTTCCACTACATTACAATGCTTTTTATTATTTTTTTTCCAGTATAATTTAGCTTAACCATTATATAAAGGAAGGAATAGAGACTATGATTCTAATAACCCAATTTATTTAGGTTTTAACACAGCAATGTCTGGGATAGAGTGTCATGTATCTTGTGTTTAGTCTTAGTGTTCTGTTTTTAGTGAAAAACACCAGCACTCCCTCAGTTTTGTAACTCAGAAACCAGGGGTCATCTTCAACATTGCCCTTTCCCTCACCTTCCCACATCAATTTCATCATTAAGATCAGACTGTTTTATTGCCTCCATTTCTCTTGAATTTCTCCTCTTCTTTTCATGTCTGCTACATCATAGTTTGGGCTCATTATTAGTTCAAGTCACCTGCATATATTGCATCTTTAGGAATTGCCTTATATCTACTCTTACCCTGCCCAATTTGTTCTCTAGTTAAAATAAGATTTTCTGAATATAAACCTGATCATGTCTTCCTATTTCTAAGCATTCTGACAAAATTTTCGGCATTCTTATAGCACAATTTTTGGTACAAACTGCAATGCTCTATATGGTTTGACATCTTACACTTCACTCCCTCCCTATTGGTCTGTCTGTCTCTGTCCCCAACAGATCTACTCTTTCAGTATCTCAAACATGCCTGGAAGGTCCTCCTGCTATAGGCTGTTATCCTCACCTGGAACACTATTACTGTTACTCTCCATTGAGTTAACTCCTATCCATCTTTCACATCTTACCTCATTTATCCTCAATTATACCTCAACAATCAAGCATTCCTTGGCATTTTTGACCAAGGCAAATCTCCCTATGATTTATATAATCTTAGCATCATGCAACTGTCTTCCAACATTTATAACAGCTGAATTTTTTATTTACTTTTGTGACTACTGGTGATTTCTCATTAATACCTCTTCCACTGAAATAAATGTTCCTTCAGGCAGAGGTAAGTTCAGCCCCTCACACAGAGTTAACAGATAGTAAAGCATCAAAATATTTGTTTAATGAATCACTGAATGAATTAATAATCACTATTAATGATTACCGGTCATTTCAGTTTGGTGAATGGTTTGCTGTTAATCTGTAGACAATCAGCTTTAGTGGACTCTCACTACTTTTGTGCCAACAATACTAGGATCCTAGCCTTGGGTTATATGATGTGGACAGATGAGTGAACAAACCTACAATTGGCACATTGTCACAGTCACCCCTAACCCCTATGTAGCACATGACTTTAAGTTGCCAATCATGTTTGTTTATAGTGACGAGCCATACACCGAAATACTCAATTCTCGCCTGGTGGAAAACATAAGCATAGCTGTCTCAACACTTCACAGATATTGAGGCTATAAATTCAAATGAAAATAAAAACACATGATATTTTTAAAGTAACTGGATGTAAAAGCAGAGACAGTACAGACATATTAACAAAGTTCTCTGAGATTGACATGTTCAAATGATCTTTGGCATATAGCAGAGCATTATAGAAGTGGGCCTGGCTTGGTCTCCATCCTTGCATATTTCTTTCTGAATGTCCCAAAAGGTCTATTTATAAGTTACTGTCACCTTTAAAAATGCTGTGCAACATGAGCTTTGAGGGTAATATAATAAATAAACTGCATGTTATCAATGTGATAACAAGAGGAAATGGCTGCATCCAACATTTTCCAAGTATCATTTGAAAGGGTCAAAATTCTTGTGAGTATGTATAAAAGACAATTAAAAGATATATTAAAAGATGAGGAATAATTACTTTTTTGAGTAAAATACTCAAGGGTATAATGACTAGCTGGAATAAATCTTAGTATGCCGTTTATTTGCGAAATGCTACCAAGTAGCTGGGTAATATTTCACAGGATTCATAAAGACTTAAAAGACTGCTGCCTTAATGGAGTTTTTTTTTTTCTATTTTACTTATTAAGATCGCCTTAATAATTCATGTGTGGCAATACCTTTAACGAGCAACAAAATCTCACGTATCTCATTTAAACTTGGCAACTCTGCTGACAGTTAATATAGTCTTGTATCTCTGAGCCAGCAATTGTAGAGCAGCCTTAGGCTGCCCATTTATGATAATCCCATTTATGATAATCCCAAGAAAAGTTATGCCCTAGATGAATGGTTGAATTTTATGGCCATTTGCTAGGAAGATTTATTCATTCTTCATTTGTGGGGAGGCAAGAGAACAATAATGAACACAAACTATAATTTCTGCATTGGTTGCTTTGCTTCTTTCTTAACAGCAGTGACTAATAACCATTTTCCTGGAGAGAACTGAAATTTCTATCAATTTTTTAAAGCTTTTCTATGCTTAGCACCTACTTAGAAACTGAAGAAACCAAGGCATGTAACACCATCCCATTAGGCAAGGCATATTTTATCTGCTTTACTCAAACAAGAGTGCAAATACATACATAAGTTAGACTTAACTATTTTACCAATATTTACCAAGAAATTTTATTAAGCTACCATCATGTCTCATAGACACTATGAGTGGAGCATTTACAACTGTTTTACACATAAAATAATGTCCCAGAGGGTAATGTTATCAAGATATGGTTCAAAATAAAATTTCAAAAACATACTAATTTTAACACATTTATTTGCTACATACATATAGTGGTGTTATATGACATTACTCACTGCTATTTACAGCAGTCTCATTACCAATGGGCTCATTTTAAATTTGAGACTTGTCATTAGCATAACTGAATTAAGTTAGAAAGCTCTCAAATCTAGTCACTGTTTTCTTGAGATTGCAATTTTTAAAAATATTAGAGTTAAAAGTCAGTAAAGGTCTGGATTTTGGGAGAACACTGAACAATGTCATCACAAGGACTGGTTTCTATTTTATTTAAGATGGCCTTAATAATTCAAGTATGGAATCAGAAGTGGCACGTAGGCCCATATAGGGCCTCTTTGCTGGCACAGGGGTTAAAGTCTCAGCACCATGAGGCTATCACCAGTCACTGCGGCATGAGTTCGATCCCCAGCCAGGGAGCTGACACATATGGAGGGGAAGACCCTTCCTGTCTCACCCGCTGCTCCCCTCAACAGTGTATTTCAGTAGATCTGCTTGGTCTGCTCCCCACTCTGTCTCTGGTGAATCCTCTCACCCCTGCACCTCTGGCCTAGAACCCAGTTCTTGTATGCATAAATAAATAAAAATAAATCTTACAAAAATAATTCAAGCATGGCAACATCATTAACAAGTAACAATCTCATGTATCTCATTTAAACTTGCTGGGCTGAAATCTGAAAGCCAAATTATCTCACATTTAGCTTCACAACATGTAGAAGTATCCATACCTGGTATAAGGAGGGAGGGGCAGAGTGATTCTGGTCCACTTGTTGAAAGTGTCTGACACTAGGATCCGCTGCAGGTGATAGCGACTGCACTCAACATTAATAGGCAGGCAGTCCCTTACCAATGGGTGCCATGACAATCCAAGATCAACTGAGTACTCCAACTCAATGGCTGAAACAGGAAGCATAATTCTGGATAGAAAAATATATCTGCAGACCTAGAAACCACAATTACTTTTTATGTTTTCCTATGTTTTACTTTTAATCAAATGTCAGTTTGATGCCCCCATAGATGTGTTTGTTAATTTGAAATGTGTCCTGGTTTGATTTTTCCTTTGTACATTACAGTTATTATTTTTACCTTCCTGTGTTGAAATATTTTTTCTTTTATGGGGCTATGATCAAGTGAAACATAAAGTAGATTTTCCTCAATCTCTCCTTTTACTGAGAAACTCAGAACAATTATAACAAAACTATTGCCTCATAACCAATTAAATCAAGTCATGAAACAGTTAAAATTTATATATATTTACCAGTCTAATATTTTTCAAATATATATATTACAGAAGCCTTACATATACCTTAATATCATAACAATATATCAACTTATTTAATAATTAATGTGCAGATAACAGAACATAGTAACTATATATTTCAATGATTACTTTTTAAGTAGTTAAAAAACACTGAGCCAGGGCCTCCCTGGTGGCACACTGGGTTGAGCGCAGTGCTGTGAAGCTGTCTGCAGCCTCTGCAGCACAGGTTCAATTCCCGACCAGCAAGGGAGAAACCCACATGCCGCGGCAGACCTCTTCGGCTTTGCCTGCTGCTCCCCTCAGCTGTGTCTTTGGTCCATCTGCCTGTTCTGCTCCCCACTCTGTCTCTGGTGAGTCCTCTCACCCTCCTGTGCCTCTGGCCTGTACCCCAGTTTTTATAAAAATAAAAATAAATCTTTAAAAAAAAAAAAAAAACCACTGAGCAAACATCTCGAAATTTGACCATTCTGTAGGGAGCCTGAGCAACTTGATCCTGGAATAGGTGCCACTTCATAAAAATTGCAAAATCTCTTTTGCATATATATCTTGCTCTGCTATGTTATGGAATATACTGGGGAATTTGAGAGGTATGTGCAGACAGCTGAATGCTGTGCAATTTGTTCCAAGTGGGTCTATGGAAAGATATTTCCTTCTTTTTTTTTTTCTGAAACATTCAACTTAGACACTTTTATATTTATCTCTCTTTATTCTCTTATGTCTTTATAAACTGTTGCAGCCCCCACTTTTCTATTCAAATTACTTTCTCTAAGGCCATGATTCTCAAACTTGGCTGCACGCTGAAATCACCTGGGTACCTTTAGAAACTACTGGTGCCAGAGTACCACCTCCAGAGATAGTGATTTCACTCTTGCGAGGCACAGCCAAGGTGTCAGGCATATTAAAACTCCCCGGATGATTCTCATATGCAGCCAGCATGGAAGCACTCATTGTTCGAAGGATCCTAGTGCTCTTTTCAGTTTTTATTTCTGCCTTGGTCTTCGAGTACTTGTCCTCCTTATGGTGTTGAACACTATTGATTACTTTCTGATTTGTGCTTTCTTTTCTTTGGGGGTACATTATTCTGAGTCCCAGTCTTACTTTTCCTCTGCCTTCTGTGGTAACTATGCCAGAGATGGGCTTTCTTCCAGACTCCATTTCTGGCCATCTATTCTACATGATATTCTTAGGGCTTCAACTACTACCTCTGTACCCAAGTCTCCCAATCTTATGTGTGCCAAAACTGATTTTTTTTCATTAAAGAAATATTTGTTCAGCCTGGTATTATGCTGGACCTTGGCATATTGTGATGCAAGCATAAATAAATGTCCTACTTTCTATATTGCCAACCTCTTCATGAAAGGCTATCTCCACTTAAAATGACTTTCAACTAAACTAGTACCAAATGTTATCCATGATAATTCTTTTACATTAGTTTTCTGACTTCAAAATTTTGAAAATAATTTTAGAAATTTTATTCCTCTTTCCTTTACCTTCTATGTAAGACCTGTTGCCTCATGTTTGACAGTTTTAAGATCTGCTGCTTCTTTCCTTTCTTTTTTTCCTCATTGTCTCATACTGATTTTATCTACTCCCTTTCTCTTTATGGCACATTTTGCGGGTCTTCATCACCTTCTGCAGAGGTTACCATCAAGAATCCTAACTGGGGGGGAGGGGCGGGGAGAGGAAGGACTAGCGTCAAAATAAGGGGGGTGTGCAATGGTATGGGGAATATAACCAAAATGAAAATGCATACATTGTGCAAAAATGAAAAATGATGTAAGAATTATATAAAATAAAATATTAAAAAAAATCCCTAACTATAAAAAAAAAAAAAGAATCTTAACTAGGGTTCTTCCCTACCCACCTTCATCAGCTCTAGAGTTAATCTTAACCAGAGTTCTTCCCTACCTACCTTCATCAGCTCTAGAGTTAACTTCCCTAAAACATGTCGTATCTCTCTTCTGCACTGTGCCCTCTCATTCATCATTATGTCAAGCACAAACTCCTGTGCCTGCCTTTGAAGACGCTTCATAACTTGTTGCCAACTCTGCTTAACTGCTTTTCTCTTTCATTTTATCATTCAGTTCAACCTTTCTTAAGAGATTGTCCCAGCTGTGGTAGAAAGTACACACAACTAGGCTTATGAGGACAGAGTGTCGGTTCATGCTGCAGGCTGGTCATGTCGCAAGCTGCCTACTTTGTTTTCCTTGGTTTCCTATTCTAATGAAGGAGCAGGCACTCAGAAAGTTAAAGTTCCTTTCTATTTTCAAACTGAATACTCTGCTCTCCTCTAGGCAAGTATGCCTGTTCAGACTGGTTGGCCCCCAAGGACCAGGAGGTTTCCCACCTGTGCTTCTATGCTGCAAGTCCAGGTTGGGGTATCCTTTCTGTCCTTTCACCCTTCAAATTCATCCAACCATCCATGTCCACTTGAGACTTAATTTCTTTGTGAAACTTTTCAAATTCTGTGGATTTTCTGTCCACCGAACTCTCCATCTCTCTGTCCTTCGAACTCTCATTGTATTCTGCATCAGCACCACCCCATGGACACTTGACTGAGTCACTTATTGGACTAACTTTTTGAAAGCTTCCTCAACTAGTCTGTACTTATTGAAGACAGCATGTGTGCCTTAAATTGTATCAAGTTTAGTATTGATTAACCTGACATAGAACCTTTGATTACTCCTAAGATATGTCTATTAAGTTAAAACTAGTAGAAACATGCAAAATCTGGATTTTGCCAGACTCTGAAAGTAACCATGCAGAATCTAAAACAGAACAAGATCCTTGTGAATAGCCCAGGTTGCATCTTTTGGAAGAAAAGTGATGTGGAGTGATGAAAAATCAGGAGGTCCCAAAGAATCCTGACAAATCTGCAAGTTCTAGTGAAGGGTCCAAGTATGCAAGGATGTCTCAGTTTTAATTTCACCTAAGACGTGTGTGTGTGTGTATGTGTGTAAGATATGTGTATGAGTGGGTGTGCCCACAATCTGGAGGATGCCCAATGGTCACAATGACAGTGGCCTAGAATATGCTATGAGATATATTGACCAAGAGTATAAGGCAAAATGAAAATAACAAAATTTCATGATTCTTGAGGAGATGGGCAGGAGTAATAACTGGACTAATCTGAAGTCCTACAGATTAAAACTCTTGCATTCAAAAACTTATGTATAGCTCTTATTACCTATTCTGGCATCTCTATGTGATAAAAGACTTTTGCAAATTTGACACTAAAAATCCAGATTTACAGGAAGACATAAATGAAGATTATTATTTACTTTACATTAAAAAATCTTCAAATGCATATCATTAAAAATAAGCTTCAGATGTTTTAAAACAAACTAAAGCTTGATTTAAGTACATTTTCAGGAACGCAGTTATGGCTGAATTCAAAGTGCACTTGGTTTTTCCTACCAGAGGTTTAGCATAGTCCTTTGGCAGAGCTACTCACAGATGCTCTTTTACAGACATCTACTACTCTATCTGCAATGGTGTGCTTACCATAACAAGAGTCTGTGACTGAGCAGGAGGCTGCAAAATCTATCTGTAGGAACGAATCCTCATTCACAGCAATATCTGTGGTGACCACATAACGAGTGCTGGCCTTTTCAATGAAGACTAGGGCATCACCAGTAGAGCCACACACAGGCATCTTGGTACCCCCGGGGTGAAGCAGCCATTTCCTACTATCCAAAGTTGTGAAATCATCTTCCAAGACTGTATTACCAGAAATATTTCCTCCTATAAGAATCTGAAATGTATTTAAGAAAAAAAATGCAAATTTTTAATTTGGTTTTAAGATATGAGAAAATCCAGTTTTTTTTTTTTCATTTGTTTGTTTTTATTGATCAGACTGCTCAGAACTGGCATGCAGCAAGCATAATGTCAGGGGGCCTTTCAGAATGCTCTTGTTTATGTGGTCTGCTTGCCCATCTGGCAAGAAGTTACAGAAAACAAATAAAAGGATTGACAAAACCATTCACAGCCTTCATGGGCCAAATTGTGCCTTTGAAAACTGCATGTACCCAAGCTGGGAAGGCAAAATTTGGCTTACATGTGACTATTTTCCATGTAAAATTTCTATTTAAGGACAGTTGTACCCTAAGGCATTTCAGTTCCAATTCTTTGCATGGATTTTGCCGTTTGTTAACAGGTTCTTTGAGTTCTATTTGATATGCATTTCATTATGTATGAAGATCCTTTAGAACTATCCATAAAGATGTTAGGGAGATTTATTTATTTTTTTCTTCAAAGGGTAGGAAAGAGGATTTGGGAACTATGGCATGCAGCACCAATGCTAATTTGCACATTTTCCTTTTCAGAGAATTATAACCTCGTATCAAGCTTGATAAAGTCTCTCTATCCATATGGCAGAATCCTCAATGAGCAGGACCTGGGCCTTCTGTTCTGATGTTTATTTTTATAGACTCAGGCAATTGAAGGACTAGAGAATGAAAAGAAGCTAAAAGCCATACCTAATCTAGCTGCATGCCCTTGGGCAAGTCACACTAAATAGTTCAGGGCTTCCTCAAAGAATGAGAGAATTGCACTAAATACTATCTAAGGCTACATTCAGCTTCAGAGACAAAAAGTAATAGTTAATCCTTAAGAGACTGACCTGGTCAATAACCCAGGGACTGTAGAAGTGCCCATTTTCAGATGGCTGCCACCAGCGGAGGCGAGTAGAAGCAGAACGGGCTTTCAAGGGTATCTCCAGGGCGATGTACCTGCCCACGTTGCTGGAGTTGCTGAAAAGGAACTCTTGGAGGAGACTCCATGACAGGCCACCATTGAGAGAATATTGTAGAAGCACAGGTTGGCTCCTGGGGTCAGGAACACCTTTACCACATCCCAGTCTCATGAAAAACTGTACAAATCTGACAGGAGTAAAATTTACTGTAGACTTTTATACTTCAGAGAGAAATTCACACCATTAACAAAAGATAAGCACATGGGGTCACACGGGGAAATGCATGGTTTTAATGAATATGATGATTTAACTACTGTTCAAAGCAATTACTTTAAAGCTGATTTTCATTTTTTTTTATTGTGAAAGGAAGTTAATAAATGTGACATCTGAAAGAAGGCAATTCTGTACCCATATTTATATTTCCTGCCCCTCCACACAGGGTAGTCTGAGGGAAGTGAGATTTTCCTGCTCCCTCCGGCTATTCTGTAAGATGGCAGGGATCCAAAGGTTGTCTAAGTTTGGGGATATGTATCATCACCTAAGAGGATAAATTTGGATCCTTGTCTTTAGTATCTGAAACTGGAAGAATGTAGTTGATGTAATTAATGCTATCTATTGGAAAAAATCATCCCTTTTCAGGTTTTACTAGTAATTTCTTAGATCTCATATGATTGGTTTTGGGAGATACATTTAAATTCACCAGTTGTAGCACATTGTTGTGAAAGACCTGGCATCTTTTAGAAGAGGTGAGTCAAGCCCAGGCCTCTTCTGGTCTTTGTGCCAAGGGCAGAGGAGCATGAATGTGGGTGGTAGTGGTAGTGGGCTGTGCCAGTCTCTGACTGTTGCTGGTTCTGGGATGGATGATACCGGCCATCGAGAACAGTGGCGGCCAGCCAGTGGCAGCCTTCCCAGTTGGCAGGGAGTGGAGAGAGTGGCAACAACCAGCTGAGGTACCAATGAAAACTAGCTCACATGTTATCTTTGGCAGGCAAGCTGCTGGTGCTTGCTCTGGCCTCTGTGCCTAACTGGTATTGCAGAATAAATTTAATGTTTAACCTACACATATACCCAATAATGTATGCATGTTAACCATATGAAATATATTGGGGCTTATAATATGTTATCAGTACCATATATAAAATCATGCATTCTTCATGAGTAACCCCCTCCCTTCCACCCCCTCCTTTACATGGGCATTTGCTTATCTCATAACCTTGAGAAAACTGGGATTTTCATGGAGCATTCTGAGGTCAATATATGCAAATCCTACACAGCATGTTACTAAGATGAGATAAATAATGGAGCTTTTAATACTGGACTAATGAAAAAAATACAAGGTTAGGGCTTAGTGACATTTATATTACAAAAACAATAATCATTCACAAATTTTTTTTTTTTAGCATATTGACTACTTGTATTGGGGAAATGTTTGTATCAATTTAGTTTTACATGAACCATTGTAGAATTATTTGGAAAAAACTAATAATTTCTAAATTAGAGTACTTAGCTGCCAATAAAAATCTAAAATAAAGAGCATTGAATTAAACCAGATGTATTAAAACAGAATGGAGATGAATAAAATCTTGTCTTCTGTAACTGTAAAATTATTATTTCAAAGATAATACTTTCTCTATGAAGCATGACCAAATTTGTAATTCAATAAATGGCAGATTTAGGAGAAAAAAGAGGATAAATATGTTAAGATTTATTTTGAGATTCTTGAAATGTTTAATAAAAAAACAAAAACCATGATTTCTTTGTCCACTGGCAAAAATAGGTCAGGGCTCCATTTTACATATGTTCAGTTGCATTTTTTTTTTTCCTGGTTAAATTTTTGGCTCATCAAATGATCAAAGGATACACATCTTGACAGGACATAATTCTCTGATCCAGTTTAAAATGTTTGTTTCTGAGTGACTGTGCTCAGTTTAGAAAGTGACTGCTTAGAATATATTAGTGAGTCATTGGAAAGAAATGCTTCTAAATAATAAGACTATGCCTCAAATGTTCTTAAGTTGCTGATGGATACAAAGTTAATTGTGAATAATTTTAGTATGTATTGAATTTCTAAGCTTTCTGCTAAGCATGGTAAAAAAATTTCCTCATAGTTCAACCTAATGAAAAGTGTTCTGTAGAAGGTGAATAGAGAAGAGGCAACATTATTTTCTTGAAGTTAAAGTAAATTAAATATTGTCATGTCCTAGTTACCATGTTGTAAAATAGAAGATATTAACTTTTGTCTGTTCCGCTGTGTTTCATTTCTGATCTAGTTATGGCACAAATTTCTCTCAGTTTTAGAATGGAAATTATGTAAATTGTGTCTTAATGGAATCTCTTTGACAAGAGGGAAGCTCAGCATTTCCAATGGAAGCCCTTGTCCTGGAGATTTCTCTGCTTCTTTCTGATTTAATTATGGTTCTGCTATTGTACATTACCATGTGGTTTTTCAACAGCATTTAAAAACAATTACCTAAATTGGTGCAGTCATTATGGAAAACATTGTGGAGTTTCCTCAAAAAATTAAACATAGAAATAATACATGATTCAGCTTTCCCACTTCTGGGTATTTATCTGCAGAATATGAAAACACTAATTCGAAGAGATATATGTATCCCCATGTTCACCACAGAATTATTCATAGTAAGTAGTCAAGAGTTGTAAATAACCTAAGTGGCATTACTTAACGAGTAGAAAAGATGTAGTATACACACACAATGGAATACTACTCAATCATAAACATGATGAAATCCTGTCATTTGCAACAATATAGATGGACTTAGGGGCTATCATGTTAAGTGAAATAAATCAGAAGGAAAAAGACAAACACCATGTGATTTCACTCATATTTGGTACATAAAGAAACTGAAATATGAAAAAACAAAACAAAGCAAAACAAACTTTTAACTACAAAATCAAAACAGTGGTTACCAGAAGGGAAAGGGGTAGGGTAGTAGGTAAATTAGGTAAAAATGGTCAATTGTATGATGATGGATGGAAACTAGACTTTGGTAGATAAAGTAATGTATTATGTATAGGTGTTGATTTATAATGTTGTACACCTGAAAAAAATATATATAATGTTATAAACCAATGTTAGCTCAGTTAAAAAAGGAAGAGAAAAATTGATTACCTAGCATGTGATAAATCCAGATCTCGTGTCATCAACATGCGTAAGCCATCTTCATTGAAAAAGAGGTTGTTTCCACTGGAAAGGATTCCACACTTCCGAGATGGCTTTCCACCACTCATTAACAAGAATCTATCAGACTCCAGCTGACCTGAAAAATGTGGAAAATGTACTTTAACTATGACCTAACATATAATCATATTTATTTTTCAAAGGAATATGATAAATGTATTATGTAGTTTTAAAATGTGAAGTCATAAATATTGAAGTCACAGATTTTGGGATAAAAAGTCTCCTCAACATTTTGGTTCTTTGAAACCATTTAGTCATGGCTGCATAATTGAAGTGTCCCCATGAGAGAAGGAAGGGGTCTTTCTCTTAATATCTGTGTTCAGCCACACAGGTCCCTCCTTTCTGCTCCTCTACACTGCACAAAATAGACATTGGCTTCTTTACCATGTCCTTGCTACTGTGAGGACAATATCCGCCTGGCATTACATAATATTTTTAAAAATACAGTTTTTAAATGAAGAGATTGTTGTGTAATTTAGTATTTTTTATTAAATAATCTTTCAAAACCAGCCCTTAAGTGACCTCACATACTCATCTTAGATCTAACTGATTTTTTATTTGTGGACGAAAACACATAACATAAAATTATATTCACAGTATTATTTAAATATTGCCACTAATTCATTCCAGAATTTTTTTTTTAATCTCCACTAAAGAAAACCCCTCATCAAGTGGCCACTTCCTTTTCCTACCTCATACAACCCCTGGCAACCACTAAGCTGCTTTCTGTCTCTATGGATTAGCCTTTTTGAAAGTTCCATAGAAATGGAATCATATATGTGATCTTTCCTGTATGGCTTCTTTTACTTAGCATATTGTTTTCAAGGTTCATCCATGTTGTAGCACGTTGTAGCACATATCAGTACTTCATTTTTATATGAATAATATCCCATTTTATTGATGTACTTAAATCTAATTTTATTTTATTATTTTTTAAGATTTATTTATACAAGAACCAGGATACAGGCCAGAGGTATGGGGGGTGAGAGGATTCACCAGAGACAGAGCAGGGAACAGAACAGGCAGACTGACAAACACACTGCTGAGGGGAGCAGCAGGCGAAATAGGAGAGGTCTGCTGCGCCATGTAGGCATCTCCCTGGCTGGCCGGGAATGGAACCCACGCTGTAGAGGCTGCGGACAGCTTCACGGTGTGGCGCTCAACCGCCTGCACCACCAGGAAGGCCCATAAATCTAATTTTGAAATGTACCTTAAAACCATAAATATAACAATTTCATAGACAACTTAAAGAAAAGAAAAAAATTTTTATCAGTTAGTTCAAGACTTCTACTATGAAATGCTTTTCCATAATTTATCAGTGTATATCAGATAGATATAAAATTAATTGTGATGATTGATTGCATCACAATAATTGCATCACAGTAATTGCATTTTCTATGTTGTAATGTTGTTTTCTCACATAATGCTGTTAGATATGTGATATAAAGCAAAGGTATAGAATGTGATGAGAGGTTGCTTAATGAATTGGTGGTAAAGCAAATGACAGGGATTTATATTTCTGGAAACTTGCTCCCTCAACTTAAGGAGATTCAGAAATTTTTTGAAAACTATTATTTTTCAGAAGTTACATGTGACAGAAAAAAATGGTGAAAATAGCATTAGTTTTTCTCATTTACTTTTCACTGACTATTGTTTCGAAATGGAATAATATAAACTTTGTAACTAAATGAAGATTTGGATGTTGACAATTGTAATTATAATGAAATATTAGAGTGGAACTTAATTTCTTCTGTATTGCAAATTGTGCTTAATATGTTAAGTTATTTTTTTAAACAAAGCTATACAGAATTTATGAGAAAGGGTTACCTTCAAAATCATCCTTGAGAAAATCAGGATTTTTGGTGCTTATTTTACAGGTTGGACCTGAGTAGCCAGGATCACATATACACTTGGTCCCATTGACACAACTCCCATGTCCATTACACATCTCTTCACATTGGGGACCAATATAGACATTATCAATGGCCCATGTCACTGGCTGAGAACCAGCAGGGTAAAACCCTTGGTACCATCTGAAACGCACAGATCTGGAAAAGAGGTACAAGACTTTAAAAAATAAATCAACAAAACAATACACTTTTAAAGTAAAGTAAGCATGTCTGATCAATGAGAAATGGGGAGTTAGTACTTTTGCACCATACTTGCAAAATTGAAAACATGATCCACCTTTTCAAGAACACAAACTTTATCCCTCAATCCCCAGTATTTTGCCAATAAGATTCTTGCTTTCTGTAAGTCCTTCCAATTCTTTCACTGTCAAAATTCTTTCAGCTCCTCACCTTTTAAAACATTGATTTTCTTTGTGAAGCTTTTCTCTATCCCTACTCCACATAACTAATCTTTTTTTTTTAAAAAAAAGAGGTAAAATTCACATAGCATAAAATTAACCATCACCCATTTCAAGTGTACAGTTCAGTGACAATTAGCATATTCAGAGTGTCAGTCAACTGTCATCTCTATTGAATTCCAAAAGGAAACCTGCACCAGTTAAGCAGTCACTCCCATTTCTGTTCTAACCCTAGATCCTGAAAGCCACTAATCTGCTTTCTATCCTCTATGAGTTTACCTAGCCTGGATATTTCATATAAATGGAATCCTGCTATATGTGACCTTTAGTACCTGGCTTTATCATTAAACATAATGTTTTCAGGTTCATTCATATTGTAGCAAATATCAGAATTTCAACATTTTTTATGACTGAATAATATCCTATTGTATGGGTATACCAATTTTATCCATTTCTTACTTAATGGACATTTGTTTGTTAATGGCCATTTGCTTTTTCCCATCTTATGGCTAATGGAAATATAAACATTCATGTACAAGTATTTGCTTGTATACCTGTTTTCAATTCTTTGGGGTAGAATGGTAGTGAAATTGCTCGGTCATATGGTAAATAACTCATCCTTTAATTTCTCTCTCTTCATTCTTTTTTATAATTTTGATGGAATTTTCATTATTGCAGTTATCATTATTGCTAGAGTTATTTAAAAGGGTACCTATTTCCCCTAGGCCATGTACTTGTAGAGGCCACTACCATGTCATGTCTTGTTCTTTGCACCCTTTCATAGCAGTCAGTTTTCACACACAGTAGGTGCTCAAATAAAATTGTTTGTAATTTTTGTGAAAGGTTTTTGGATGCAATTAAGATGTTTTGAATTTTACCCTTTTGGCCACAGATTATTGTAATGAGAGAAATGACAACACCAACTTTATTTTTAGATAGATGGTTCTTTTTATTTTATTTTTTAAAGATTTATTTATTTATTTTATTTATACAATAGCTGGGGGTACAGGCCAAACACATGGGAGGGTGAGAGGATTCACCAGAGACAGAGTGGAGAGCAGAACAGGCAGACAAACCGAAAGCACTGCTGAGGGGAGCAGCAGGTGCAATAGGAGAGGTCTGCCGCACCATGCGGGAATCTCCCTGGCCAGCCAGAATGGAACCTGTGCTGCAGAGGTTGCAGACAGCTTCACAGCACTGTGCTCAACCTGTTGCGCCACCACGGAGGTCCTGTCTCTTCTTTTTAAATCAAAGATATTTTGTTTTTATTTGTAAGTGAATTGTCCTATCATGTAGCTGATAAGTTAGCTCCTTGGAAATAATCTACAGTTTTCAGGTGGCAGTTCAGAAACGGTGAATATATTTTGTTAACTACAAAACTGTTAAAAAAGGATGGACTGACTTTAGATGGAGTAGCTATGCCTCTGCACCATTTTTGTGTCCTGGAATCTGCCCAATTTTCAATTTTCATAGAAACTAAATTCAGAAATTTTTTTTACTTGAAAAACATAAACAAGAGGTAAATATCAGAAGCATTTATTACACTTTTAAAATTTAGTAAGTAGTAAAATAGGTGAAATCAAATTTGCACATATAATTTTAACCCTAACTTGCCCCCAAAATGCCAGTTCATAATTAAATTTTATTTTCAAGTACTTGTCAGAGCTTAGTTTTGGCAAGCAGCACTTCCTACCTTTTGAACTTTCAGACTGCTGAGCTGAGGGAAATGGCTGGAGTTTTCCTTTGAACAAAAACCTACATGGATTTTTTTTGAACTTCTTATTTATTCAAATCTTCTGAATACAAATGAACCACCTTGGTTGGATATTTATTATTGTTCACCTGCTTTGACACTGAAAATGCAAGCACTATGATAAATGGGCTGAAGGATCTGGTTTCACTGTGGTTCCCTTCTGCTGAAATCTTATTTTGAGAATTTCTCACCACCACCCTCCGTGGCAAATGTCAGACTTTGCTCTCCCAAGCCAGAGATATTCAAAAGGTTCTGTTTTTTAAACATAAACTTAAAATTTCAAGCACACAAGAGTGCTTTCATTAAATAGGGATTTTGGTTGACTCATTATAAAACCACATAAAGCAAAAACAATTAGGAAGTTTAGAGACAAAAAGACTCTAGACAAAAAGGACACAAAGGTGACAAGAATAAAATCAGATGGAAGCCCAATACTATGTCTCAAATGTGAATTGACTGTATGTGGAGCCAAAAAAAGTCATTTCTGCACCTAAGATATTTAATATACTTTTTTTGGGTATATATAGTGTTCAGTAACTACACAGAAAAGGGTAATTTAAACATGGGTTATAAGTATATATTTTTAGTATCTAGTACTTGTGCCATAATTATATACCATGTTGCACACAAACCAAGGAATGGTTCACTGAGTTGGAGAAAATTTAACTTTTGCCTTCCAGCAATTCACGCATTGCTGGGTTTTAAGAAGAGTGTTAATTCTCCTCCTGAAACAAAGATTGGACAGCACTATTAAGGCAAATTCTTCTCTTTGCAGAAATGGTCAAGGACTATTTGAAAGGTAGGTTTATACCATTCTAAGAGTGAGCCTGACTCCTTAACAGATTTACTTTCCTTTCACAGAGATAAAAATGACACAGAACACAAATAACATGATGTTTTAAATTCTGTACCTTTATTTTTTAAATAAAGGTATTTTAAAAAAATATTTAAAAAATATTTTTGAGTTAATACTGGTTTACATCATTGTTTACATTGACACAATCCTTCAAATTCTGTACATTTATACTTGGAGGAAATATATTATAAATTGATACCTAATGCCAGCAGGTGAAACTACAGATGTCTGTATTTCTCTTATTGAAATCTCGAAATTATACATGCCCGAGGTATAAGCACAGCCTGGTGGACATCACCAAATGTCAGGCAGGTTCTATGACATTGTCCTGGAGTGGGCATCTTTACTCAGGATCTCTGATTGGTAGATCTTTGTGACTGTATTTTATACTCTTTTAAACAGGATTTTTTTCCTGGAGGGAACTTGCTGAAGCTAACCTCAAGACGTATAACCTGTCTTGAGGACTGTTTTCTTTTCTTTTTTTAAAGATTTATTTATTTTTATACAAAAACCGGGGTACAGGCCAGATGTGCAGGAGGGTGAGAGGATTCACTGGAGACAGAGGGGAACAGAACAGGCAGACTGACTGAAATACGCTGCTGAGGGGAGCAGCAGGCACGACAGGAGAGGTCTGCCTTACCATATGGGACCCTCGCCGGCTGGCCAGGATTGAACCCACGCTGCAGAGGCTGCGGACAGTTTCACAGTGCGGTGCTCAACCACCTGTGCCACCAGGGAAGCCCAAGGAGGGCTATTTTCTATTGAATCTAATTCTTAGTAGGGCAATTGGGGTCATTAAAGAGAAAGTCTGGAGCTTTTCAGCATCACCATAATAGTCATGGTCTTGGTCACAGCTGTTTAAGGGTGGCATCTCTGGTCCTTTTCCCTGCCCACATGGCCTGTAAGCATGGGTTTTTGGCAGCTCTGCTTTTATTGCAGCACTTGATTTTCTGGCCCAAAACTGATTGGTTCAGATTTTCTTTTCTAGAACGTAGACTATTAGGAGTTCCATGTCCAAATTGAGTTGTCATTTCCTAATTGACGTTAGTGTCAGCACCATAAAAATGAGGGTCACGAATTGCTGCTGCTGACGTCCTCATACTTCCTGAGTGCAGTCCACACAGATTCCCAGTATGTTCTCAATAAATTCTTCCACTTTTTTCCAAACTTCTTTATATTTCTTGCAACACAGTATCTTAAATAATACAACTGATTCTGGATAAGAAGGTTTTCCTGAGCTATTTTCTATTACCAGATTCTTCTATAGACAAGTTCATCCATTAACTCCTCAGAGCAGCTTTCTGGTTGTTCTGGCTGAATTGTGAGCCCTAGATATGCCTGTGGTGTCTGGATAGTCTCCTTGCCTCCTTGAATGTCACTTCTAAAAAACCTTGAGAACATTTTCTAAGTGATGTTTATTTTCTTAATAGTTGGATTTTACTTTAGAATAATATCACGATATCCTGATACAATAGCAAGAATTAATAAATGGCATTCTTGACAACACAAAATATTAAAATCTTTAGCAATCAAATAATAAAAATTATGCTGATGATGTAATGAGGAGTGAATGGATTTACATTCAAAGAAAATGCAGACTTGAAAATACAGACTTTAATTCACTCTTTTGGAAAGGCACTAGGTATTAGTAGTTTTGCTTGAAGACCCAAGACTTCTAATTATGCTGAGTTTCAAATCGGGAATATAAATCCACTTCCATTTTTAAAGTATGATATTAATACTTTCTTCTTTTTTTTGACATACCCTGAAAGAATAAGTTCTTTATTCTGAGAGATAAGACACGTTCTGAGGCAGTCTGCTTTGTTGACTTCCTCTTTGTTCACTTACATTATTAGTTTAATTTTTTGAACTATAGTTTTCTTTTCATTTCTACTAGAGTTGAAGTTCTTTGTCTCCAAATAAATTTTCAACAGAGGAGTCAAATATATGTAACAAGAATGCTGAGATAGGTTAAAAAAGTAGAAATGCCTGGGGTTAGAGAGCTAACAATTCATTTTTATCAGACACATAGAATATTCTCTGGGCTTCCATCCATATATGCCCTCCCATGTGCAAGGTACATACATAAATGTCTGAAAGTCACACAATTCTAACCACATTTACATTATGAAGGGAGTGCAGGAGTTGAGGAGGGTTATAACACTAGGGGAAAATCAAACTTCCGTTGCTTCCTAACTGATCTAACAAAGACTCATGGGAATACGAACCCCAGAGTGTACTCCATGGTGTACTCTTGTAAAACTGTCTTCAAATTATGAGGGGTCAGTTCAAATTAGCTGGGGTCAGTTCAGTGTCTGGTATTTATTTGTTTTGTCTTTTTAAAAATTTTATTTATATATATTTTACATCATCCTTCCTTTTTAAAATTTTTTTTTCATTTTATTTATTTATGCATACAAGAACCGGGGTGTAGGGTAGAGGTGCTGGGGTTGGGGGTGAGAGGATTCACCAGAGACAGAGTGGGGAACAGAACAGGCAGAATGACTGAAATACACTGCTGAGGGGAGCAGCAGGAGAGTCAGGAGAAGTCTGCTTCACCATGTGCTCCCTGGCTGGGGATTTAACTTCTGCTACAGTGGCTGTGGATAGCTTCAAGTGCTGAGACTTAACCCCTTGCACCACCAGGGAGGCCCCATTATTCCTTTTTGTACAATTTGTGCTTTCTCCCCCAGGTAAAGTAAGTCCCTGTAAAGTTCCCACCATCAATTTGCCTGTGCACTATCACCAAAGACCCTTGTGTTCTTCCCTCCCTGTTTTGATCCCTCTTCCTGTGCCCTCCCGCCCCACAGAATGTCTCTAATTTATAGTTACCTGTTAATTTTGTTATTTTTTAATTTATTATAAGTATTTTTTCTCTTGATCCCTTATTTGGTTCCTCTACATTTTTATTGTGATATGTAAACATACTGTATATGACTCAAAGACATAAATTCATACCCTCTCACATGTATGGCACCATCCCACACGCACCACCAAACCACTTAAAGTTTTTACTACAGGCCATTGGATCCCCTCCCCCATTTTTCCCCTGCCCCCTCTGGTAGCCTCAATTCTAGTCAGATTTCTAGGATTTGTTTTGTTTTGGTCTTGTCAGTCCCTTTGTTTCTTTATATTCCACATATGAATGAAACCATATGGTATTTGTCTTTCTCCTTCTGACTCATTTCACTGAGCATAATCCCCTTCAGTTCATCTTTTTTTTTTTTTTTTTTGTAGCTGGGTAGTATTCCATTGTGTATAGCTTAAATCTTCTTAATCTACTCATCTGCCCTTGAGCACTTAGAATGTTTTCAAAACTAGGCTGTTGTAAATAGTGCTGCAATAAACATCAGGATACATATATCCCTTCCATTTAAAGTTTTGTATTCTTTGGATAGATATCTGGAAGTAGAATTGCTGGATCATATGGTAGATTTATTGTGAAATGAGGGCAACCAGCAGGGAAGGGAAAGGGAGAAGGAGAGGAATGAGAATGAAGAAGGGAGGGAACAAAGGGTCTATGGTGGGGACTATGGATTCTTTGGTGGCAGGTACAAATTGCCTGAAGGGAGGGGGGAATCCTACTCTTCTATAACGGAAACAATAATGTAAACCAATATTAACTCAATGAAAAGAAAGAAAGAAAAAGTTTCTGATGCAGCAGCACTGAAAAAAAATATATTGAGAAACCTCCATTCTATTGTCCATAGGTGGTAGACTATATTTTAAATATCCATTGATCTGAGGAAGAAATGTGAGGTGGAGCTTTCCTTCTAATAAGGTGGCAAGTTAATGATGAATGCAGGGAGAAAATGTCACAAATGCTGAGAGAAGCAAGTCCTTACCCGCAAAGGTGCAGCTTTCCAAAGTGTACTACCTCCCTTCTCCAGCCCTGGGTGGTCCCCGCGTAGTAGGTACTGCTTGGGTGGTGCTCAGTGGAGCACAAGGAGCTTATGTGGCTGCTGCTGTGATAGCAGAGGGGGAGCAGTAGGTGCCAGGTTGCCCCAAAGTCCCTTGAAAACTCCAGTCTTACCGGATCAGCAGATGAGCTATCAGTTGAGCATCCAACATTGATCTTGGGGAAGAAAAAAATGATGCAAATTATTTCAGAGCAACAAGCCTTGAAAGGATTCACCATTTCATTATTTTCTCAAGAGTCCATTTTCCTGGGAACTGTCTTGTTGAAATATTTAACACTATAAAATTCTGTTTTGCCTAACTGAATAGCAGCATATATTACCTTTAAATAATAATTTTCTCATAAGGATCCTCAAAGGACCTCATGAAAAATTGATTTTCCCTCACTTTATGAAAAACATGGAAAGTGTATAAGGCAGAATCTAGCCCAGAATTCCAAATTTACCTTTGCCCCACTTTCATAGCCCAGCCAAGCAAATTGTAATGAAAAGACTGTTTCCCTAATTCTAACCATTAGCTGTTTTTCAATCTGGTGATACGAAGAACTTCTATTCTCCAAATAATCACAAAAGTACAAATGTTAGTATAATTAACAAGATTAGAAACATAACAAAAACTTTAGAAACATAACAAATGTTAGTATAATTAACAAGATTAGAAACATAACAAAAACTTTAAGTAGATACAGATAATTTCTCCACTAAGTCATCATTTGCTCCCTGGCTTTTGAAATACAAGAGACTATTCTAATTTAGAGGATGCAGAGATTAAACATTAAACAAATATTCAAAATTGTGTTGATGCATTAGGTAATATTTTAAGTAAGTCTGCCCAGTGTTTGGATGGATCTCAGCTATGAAACAGTATCTTTGAAAGTTAATACTATTGAACACTGGCATAATGCACCTTTGGTTCTTCTAATTTTAATCTGGGTTTTGGAAATACATAAAGGTCTCTGATACATTATTAATTTGCTTTCTTGAAAAATATAAGGAGCTCATAAATATTAATGAAATACACAGAGTAAATATATTTGAAATGATAAAAAGTGTAATATTATTTTATTTGTAAAGTTCATGACACCATGGTAAATACTGTAAATGTGCTGGTATGGTAAAGACTATAATTACACTGACCTGGGTTCTAAGCAATACATAAAAACTGTGAAAATAATACTGGAATAGTTTGGTCTTTTCTGTTTTCATAATTTTATTTTTTAAGATTTATTTATTTATACAAGAACCAGGGTACAGGCCAGATGCACGGGAGGTGAGAGGATTCACCAAAGACAGCAGGGAACAGAACAGGCAGACAGACAAATACACTGCTGAGGGGAGCAGTGGGCAAGACAGGAGAGGTCTGTTGCATGTGGTATTCTCACTGGCTGGCCAGGATCGAACCTGCGTTGCAGAGGCTGTGGACAACTTCACAGTGCTGCGCTGAACCACCTGCGCCACCGCGGAGGCCGTGTTTTTATAATGTTTGAAATAACTTACTTCAACAGCTTCCCACTATAGTAGATGGGGAGATTATATCATAAATAAAGGATAAAAATTCAGGAATAAACCTAAATATGATTGTGCTACTAAAAATGAATTATGATGTTAAACCTCTTTTGTCCTTGCACAAAATGGAATGTTCTAATGTATGAAATAATCTGAGATTTTCCTCCTCCTTCCTAGGTTTTGTTAAGATAACATTTAAAGCATTTCTAGTAGAACAAAGTCAATACCTCAAACTGAATGATGGTGTTCTCATTCACATTCAAATCACGAGTGGTAATGGAATGCTCACCAACTTCATTGGAAACAAACACCATAGCTGAATCTTCCTCACTGTTATACAAGAAAACAACAAGGAATCCATTATGGCAAAAATTCATCATGTTTTATATAGGATAGTGGTTTTATCTTTAGTGTCTCATTAAATACTTACGGTGCTCCCTTTGAAGAATATGGGCAATAAAGCCCAATGTTACCACCAGGATAGAAAAACCAATTGTCTTCTCTGGGCCCAAAGTCAAATGTATCCAGAAGCATCACAGGGTTGTTTAAATTATTTCCATCAATTATAAAGTCATCAATAATCCAGATTTCTTCTTTCTTACCTAAGACATTTTTGGATAAAGTAAGTTTTTGCAATGGTGAAAATCAGATGGACATTTTTGCTCTTTGGAAAAATGTAGAAAACAGAAGAAACTTGATAATAACTGGTTAAACACAGGCTTCTAGACAAAGACACACAATCTACATAGCAGTATATTTATAGAGCTAAAGTGTGAAAAAGGTAAACTTTCAATCATATTAAATCAACATGGCATGGAACAAGGTTACAATTGCAAAAAGCTGGGACAATCACTATGTGACATGTGCTGCCTCTCCCCTTACTTTGGTGTTGTTTCCCCTAATACTGGCAAGAGTGGGCTTCGAGTCATGCTTTTTTGATATAGGGGAATCTATAACATATCTGCATCTATGAAGATGGGCAGTTAGCTTACAGACTTAGAACTGAGGTACACGAACTAACTCTTCTATTCAAGCATCTCAGGAGTTTTTAGAGTTAGCCCATGACTTAGCATGAGGGTTTCAGTCAGTCTAAAGGGCCATCACTATTGTCTGATACTACTTTTATTTAATTTTTGAAAACTATACAAAAGAAAATACTGTCATATAACACTTTTTTTCCCTCTCAATGCTTTTCAAAACTTGTATGTTCATTTGGAGACATGAAAAAACATAGAAAACTAGTAAAATCACTCCTTAGGTTGTCACAGAATTTAATTCAGAGATTTAAGTTGGGTATTTAAGAAAGATATTATAGAACAGATAAGGGTAAAACACTATTTGAAATAAAAGGAAACAGATAAGACATACAAGATTTTCCTAGGTTGATTCACTAATTCCTATTTTTAGTTCAATTCTTAAAAAATATCAAAGGATCTGTAAATAGAAGCCTGTAGAAACAACCTCATTATTTTAATGAAGTCATAGGTCTTTCTCTAATCCTATCATCATTCTAATACTAGTAGTTTTCTTTCCTTTTCTTGTTTTGGAAACAGTTGGTGAAAACAATGAAGAAAAGTCAGGTAAGAATTCTAAACATAACATGAAGGCAACAATTTTCTGGACTATGAAATTGGTGACATTTGGTGATTACAGATTATTTTTTTCTGTTCATGTAAATTAAAATTATTTTAATTTTGCCCTATTAGTTATAAAGGAAATACTTTAGAGATGGCAGTACAACATTCCTATCTATTTCTGTGTTACCTTTGCAAAGAAACTGCTTAATGGGATATATCTCCATGCTTACTTGGGCCATTAAGTGCATAATTTTATAGAATATGATCTTTTATAATCAGTAGTTAATAGAAATTAAGAAGCAATAAAATATTACAAATTTGTAAAATCATTTTCTGTAACATTTGAAAATGCTATTAAATTATACATTCGCTTTAACTTATCACTGAAGCAACTGTATGTGGTAAGAATATTTTATCTAAGGTACTATATGCTTGGTGAATTTTGTTACAATGTTGTTCTACCTCCCTAATGAAATGCCACACTCAGAAGAACTATGTATTCCTAAATGAATTCATCAAAAACGTAGCTGCAACTGATGAGTGCCTAACATTAATACTGGCTTATTTTTTTAAAAAAATCTTTCCTATGTGACAGGATTTGACTATGTTTACATGATCAGGAGAACTTAAGAGTCAATTATGCAGAGATGATAAAGGTATAAAAAGTTAAATATTTACTGAGATTTGTGAAAAGTGAAGCGTGTAAATTGTGTGCTATGGATAGCTAAGCTGAGCCACTTAGTTGAGAGACAATTCTACCACACCCTTGGGTGCTGAGTGGTGCGAGAATTATGGGGACTACACATGAGGGGAGAAATCAAATATTGTACAAAAATGAACAATGATGTAAGAAAATAAAAAAAAAAACCAAATGATTCCACCACACCTAGAAATAAACACATTAACATACCACAATCATGTTTGATAAAGGAAAACATGTACATTTTTACCATTATTATATGGTTGCCAGAGTCTGAATCTTGTAGCATTGGTTTGGGCAGCATATGGCAAGGGAACATTAATGAAAAGTATGTTGGTTGTTTGAGGAAAGTAAAATTCATCCATCAGGTGCCAGGTGATTCCCCCATTGATGGAGAATTGTAATAGAATAGAGTGAGATCTCTCCGGGGTACCTAGGAAGAAGATAATACAGATATTAAAAGTATTGTGATAAAAATATGGGGAAATGGTATATTCTTAAACGATTCTTTTGGCATCAGTGCATAAACTGACTTATAGTGCCACAGAGAATTTATAGCCCAAATGGTTCAGCGGTATCTTAAAGCAATGACAGGTTGTGTTTTCTGTATGAACATGTCAAAACACACACCAAAATCTTGGGTTTTTACACAATAATAGTATCTCCTTCCTTTCTCAGAAATGACCATGTGACTATAACATTTTGTATTTCATTTAGGAAATATTGCCATCAGAAATGTTATGACTCTACAGGTATGACAAAGGATCATTAATTTTACAAAAATTCAATCATTTAAATCTTAGGACACAGAGAAAAAATTCTTGAAAAGTATTATATCCAAATGGCATAATTTGTCAAAAAATTATTTGTTAATATGAAAGGTCAGAACAACAAAATGTTGGCTTTTGGGAGGTTTATATTGATAACAGGAAACCTGATATTTCCTTAAAATTTTTTTTTAATTTAAAATTGTTATGGCTACAAAATAGTGGTGGAAAAACTCTGTGACATGATGAATTTAACTACCATAAAGCTAATAATGATTACTACAGACATATGAAGTTATTAAAAAATTTGTAGCTAGCTTACATTTATATTAAGATGAATTCATATGACAGTAGACTTGTGAACATTTATGTTAACTGAAATTTATGTTACTTTCCCAAATGACAAAATATATGGGCCTCAAACCTGTCATTTCTTTGTGGAGGATGAATGTGTATGGGGGAATTTTCTTGAAGAAAACTAATTCATAATCGCAGAAATGACTTACCTTTTGCTATAAACCTAAGTGAAAACTGGACATACATTGTATTGGCACAATCTAGATCTCTTGAAATAAGCATCCTTAGTCCTTCCTGAAAACAAAAACACACAACTTAAGCAACCTTATTTCATTTGCAAAATTATTTTCATTTGAATTTCTATACCTTCTTGCATTAGCTAAAGAATAGATACTTATAAGAAATGATCAAAAAGCAGTATTTGTTCCAGTTTAAAAGGAAAAAACTCATTACTCTCCTTTTAATGGCTTTCATTTCCTATGTCTGAATAACACAGTTTCATAGTCTCAATTCTAATTCACATTTTACTGTTTTTATTTTCTCCATAAAAAGTAGCACAAAATGATAGCATTACATATCTATAGACTTTAAAAATATAGCTCGTTTGTTCACAGCATGTCGTAAGTGAAGTAACAAGGAAACAGATGGAAAATGAGCCAACTGTTCCTGCTTGAAGCCTGGAACTAATAGGTAACTTTTTCAGGGTCTCCAGGAATCTTAGGAATTTACTAGTCCTATCTGTGCTCTTACTGCCTAGGAGGCTCTCATTCAGGCTGACACAACACTCCCCAGTTGGTCAAGTTAAATAAGGCATAACTAAGGCAAGTCCCTGTGCTAAAGCTGTAACTGTTCATGCAGAGAAGTCAAGGAATGAGGAAAGCCATCACATAAGCTTTAGTAATTTTTTCTGCTAATTAGCTATTTTTGGTTGCTTGGGATTGACAGCTCCATAGCTTGTTTTCTCCATATGTACAGGATTGCAGTGGCAGCCAATAAAATGGAATTTCACTATGCTGAAGGTCCAAACAAGTCTTTCCATTTTTCAGCTGCAATTGATGGTGTAATGTAGGGTTGAGTGTACACTGTCACCTGACTTCTTAATTACCAATTAACAAATGTAATTTTAGCTAAAGAAAGTGATTTCCTCTCTCTTCTTAGCATTTATTATATAGCATATTCCTCAATAGCTGAAAATTTTAAATAGAATGAATTTCATAAGAGCAACCACACAGCGAGTGCTTACAACATGCTGGGTTCTAAGACAGACTTTACTCTTTTCAAGCATCAAGCAGTAGCGACACTAAGGGAAATCTATTATTCTCATACTGCAGATAAAGAAACTGAAACTCAGAAAGGGTTAGTAACTTGCTTGAGATTACATAGCTTATAAGTATTGATAGCAAGATTTGAATGCAGCTAATCAGATTCTGAAATTTATCCTCTACCATTGATAAGATGTTTATTAAAACAACTCTTGATTTTGGGAGAAGAAATCCAGATAATGTTAAATTAAAAATCTGAGAATTGCCTGATATCATACCAAAAAAGTAATTAGAGTTACAGCCATCTTTGAACTGCACAAAGTATAGATTCATATTTGAGGATTAAAGGTTGCCATGTAAAAAGCTTGTATTTACAGCTTTTATTTTTCTTTTACACCTAATAACTCATTGCCCTGTTCAAACTGTGACATTTAATAAATGCCTATTTTTCATTTCTAAATGTATTTACCCTCTCTCATACATTTATAAGCATAAAGCCTTGCATGATATTACAGCTCAGTGTTATATGCAAGTTGGGGTTATGGAGAAAGTGGTTCCCCTCACTTGTGATGAAAAAGCTTTGAGGGGCCTCCCTGTTGGCGCAAGGGGTTAAGACGCAAACTATGAAGCTATTAGCAGACACTGCAGCACAAGTTCAATCCCCGGGCAGGGAGCCACCCACATGGCATAGCAGACCTCTTCTGACTTGCCTGCTGTTCCCCATAGCAGTGTATTTCATCAGTCTGCCTGTTCTGTTCCCCACTCTTTCTCTGGTGAATCCTCTCCATCCCCCACACCTCTGGCCTGGTACCCCAGTTCTTGTATGTATAATAAATAAATATTTTTTTAAAAAAGAAAAAGCTTTGAGGTAGATCAAGATAAAGTGACATGTTTGTTCTTTCTCACTTGATTACATAATGCAAGTATAAAATTGTCCCCACAGGCAAATACACAGCAGCCATGAAAGGACCCATATTACACTGCATTTTGCAGGAGCAATTTTGTTGAAAGTGGGCATGATCTGTAATATGAAAGTACCTTTCTTTCATATATGCAATATTTGTTTATAGTGTAGCACTTGATAATTGCACAGTAGAACTGTCAGGCCCTGCTTCTGCACATATTATAGATCATATAGATATATTTCTTTTCTTTTTTCTAGGTTCAGTATCTAAAATGTGAGGAAAATTTTGCATCCAACAAGCTATTTTAATAGCTGATAGTACTCCTGAATCCATAAACATTGAAAAGAGATGATCATTTCCTTTTTCACAAAAGAATGCCTTTCTAGGTCAAACTACAGCCTAGTGAATGGCACATGCTGAGCCCTTTCTATATCTTGCAGAGCTGGTAGATAATATGCCCAATATGTATATAATGCTTGACTGCTCCTGCATTTGGCTGGCTAAAGGGAAATATAAAAGACTATGTGTCTTCCTTGTTTATAGGATCTAGGGACCACTTAAATTCTACCTTTTAAAAATTTATCAGGTGCACGGGTACATTGGTGAAGGAAACTCTATGGGGACTACACCTGAGGGGGTCGGGGGGAAGCAAATATTGTTTAAAAATGAACAATGATGTAAAAAAATAAAAAAATTAATTTAAAAAAAGCAAAAAAAAAAAAGCAAGACTTCTATATCACAAAAAAAGAGATTTGAAACATGAAAAGTTACAGGATATCTGCTTTTTGATATTGTCAACAGCTTCAAACAGATCAGAAATGAGCAATGGTATTGAGAGCTATAGCCTTACACAAGGCTAAAAAGCAAAAAATCTTCAGTAGTTTCTACTCTGAAAAGTTCTGCCTCAATTTCTTTGGTCCTCATAACTCTTAGGGACTTGTAAATCTCTCGACCTAAAGTGGTTTTTTGTTTTTTGGTTTTTTTTTTAGCCAAAACTTGAGAAGAATTCTGGATTCAAACAAGGATGGTAGTCTGCATTTATTAGCTATAATTGAAAAAGTTCCAGGGTGTCTAATTTTCTAAGTTTAGGTGCCAATCATTAAGATTGTACAGAAGCCCATGCAGATTTTTGCTAAAGATTTCATTTGTACACCTAGATTAGCTGGCTTCTCCATGCTGAGAGAGATGGGATGTGGCATGTAGTCACATATGAAGATGTGCCAATTTAGCACAGGGTTTCACATAATTGCTTAACATCTCTCTAACTAGACATCTAGGTTGAAATATAAAAATATACTAAAAATGTTTGAGAATGCTATTTAACTTGACTTAAATGCTTAGTTTTCTTAGTAACCAAATAATTCTTTTTTTTAAAGCTTTATTTATTTTTATACAAGAGTTGGGGTACAGGCCAGAGGCACGGGAGGGTGAGAGGATTCACCAGAGACAGAACAGGCAGACGACAGAAATGCACTGCTGAGGGGAGCAGCAGGCATGACAGGAGAGGTCTGCCAGGCCATTTGGGAATCTCCCTGGCTGGCCGGAACTGAACGTGTGCTGCAGGGGCTACAGACAGCTTCACAGCACTGCACTCAATCCGCTGCGCCACTAGGGAGGCCCATAACCAAATATTTCTTTTGGCAGGAGGGAAAGGGAAAAAACAATGACCTTTCATAAAATCATTTTTTTAAATATTGCAAGTTAAATATTTAATAACACGTAGCATTACATTCTAGAAGTCAAGAGGATTCTAGAAACTGTATATTTATAATTTACATATGTATATAGGTATATATATGTTTATATGTACATCCATTTATCTGAATGTATAATTCTAGCAGAAAGTAAAGTATTACCAAAGCAGAGGAAAAATTTTATGCCCAAGTGATCATAAAAAATTGATTGACTAGAAGAGGAAACTGGGTTTGGGATAGCATATACAATAACATTTATATAATAATAAAATGTATAAAATAAATTTATACAATTACTAATTATAAAATGATATGTTATCTGAACAGATTCTGGAATGCATTTTTGTGTAGCAATGAATGAAGAAAGGAATTTCAGTAGTAGGGTGGAGAGTAGAAGCTTATCTGACCCCTTTGAAAATGAGAGATGTTCCAGATTTGATAGTTTCACCATTCAGATTCCCCCTCTCTGCACCATACACTTCAGGCCAAAGGTCAGGATGTAGATTCCCATTGAAATCATCTTTCAGAATGGAAGGCAGAGGAACAACAGGCACACAGTAGGCTCCTCCAAAGCCCCGGTCACACCTAAGGTAAAAATGAGTGGAGAAAAGACATTATTTGTTGTAAGTTCAAGAACCCATTTTTTATTTTTGCATTGCGAAGAAAAATCTTTTCATTTTATTAACTTACACACAGTGTCCAGCATCACAAATCCCTCGTCCTGAGCACATCCAAGGGCACCCTGAGGCCAGCACAATGTTATCAATAGCCCAGGAGTCAGCCCCCACGGTGTAGTTGGCCTGAATCCATCTGAATCGGGTTCTGGGAGATCTAATCAAACCAAACCAAACCAAAACAAAACAAAACAAAATAAAAAAACAACAAAACCCACACACTTGGTTTGACAGCCAACTTTGAAAGCATGAGAATATTATTTTAATTATCTTTTTGCTTTAAAGTCTTCCTCCAGATTCCAGTTCCCTCTTATTTGACCTGCTTTATTTTTATAACAACTATTGGAGGCTGTTTCCCCTTCACCCACACACAGGAGTGCAGGAAACTACTTTCAAGTATTTCACCATTTTCTTTCAGATAGGATTCTCTGAACAGATGGGTGAGATGGGAAGCTGCTTCAAACTATTGATTTATTCTGTTTTAGAGTACATGTGGAAATTTAGGATTTGTTCTCAGATTTTTATGGCTATTTAGTACTGGGAAAGAGATTGAGGATGAACAACATGGGAAAGGTTGGACTGTTAACGAAGGTTTTTTTTTGCCATTAAGTCCCTGTTCTACTGTCACTAAATGGTTTCTGATATATAAAATGGGAGCCCTATGAACTCCTGCGTCTATTTTGGGTCCTACTATCTTGGCTCCCTAAAGCTGAGGACTACAAAGATATAATGCATTCCTGTATTTTCTATTATATTTGCAATCTGTTATTAAAACCACTTTATCCAGAAACATATGCAGTCTCATGAAACAGCATAAATAGTGCCTCATTTGATTGCACAGCTCTGAATAGGAACAGAGAGAATTTTGTGCAAGGAACTGGATGCACAAGATGTGACATTGCTAAGAAACCAAATGGGGGAGTGAGGAAACCAGAATTTAGCAAACTCAGGAAGCCACTACAAGTCCAAAGCTAGAGGGACATAGGAGGAGACTGGTGGCCAGGGATCTGGGCGACATGAAGTACCATCTGGTGGGAGGTGGAGCTATTGAAGTTGGCTGAGATGCACTTGAGGGGGTGGGGGCGGGAATACCCTAGTTTATCTCTATTTCCATTCTCTAATCTCTTGCCAGTGTCTGTCACTGTCTAAATCTATCAGGAAATCAGTGAACACAGGAGGCTGGGAACAGCCTGCAGAGGCCAACTTCCCTGTGATTCAGAACAGAGCAGGACAAGGGAGAGACAGAGATTCTGGTGGAATAGTTCTGGGATGGTACAGTTTCTAACCAGTCACCACATTACACATCAGCCCTAGAAGATCCCCAAATTATACACATGCCTAAACCACAAGGAGAGTCTGAAATGTGGGGGAGGGGAAGAAATATGCAAATGAAAAAGGGCATTCCAAAGGAACCATCCTCTTACTCTTATCGCTGTGGCACTGAGATTAAAAAAAAAAAACAAAAACCTACAAACTAAGGATACTTTCCTGTATGAGATGATTTCATGTACTGCTTTATATGAATAGTAATCATTCTGGTTATTGGATAGGTATTCATTTTCACAAGTTTTGAAAAACTGAATCTAGTAGACAAAGAACAGAAAAGTTCAGCCCTGTAAAACTTTTGGCTCTCCTAACCACATTTAAAAATTGCAACTCACAGCACCTTGCACTTTTTTTTTCCTCCTGGCACATTCCATGCATAATTATCGTGAGAGAGTAATAGAATTGCCAAGTGGAATCACAATTATCTTCAGATTAGGTGACGGAAACCTAAAGTACTGACTTGTAGCCAAATGACAATTCTCACATGGTAGACAGTGGAAGGTAGACAGTGATCCGCTTCCAATTCTGGAATCTTTCCGAGGTGTAAATTGAACTTTCTGTGTACTGCAGACAGCCAATGGTTGGAGGAACACACTCTTCGGTGACAAGATGCCAGTCCCTGCCGTTGTTCAGAGAATACTGGAGCTGCACACTGTGGGAGTCGCTGAAGGGCTTGCTGCAGCCCATGCTCATTTCAAACTGCAAGAAGGTTGATGCTGACACATGGAAGTCCCAGGTCTCAGCATAACGAGGTTTACCTACAAGAAAGGAAAAGTTTAATGGTAGCATATAATTGCATTCTCTTTTCTTATTTGGCATTTATGCTTGCAATAAACAGTTCCAGTAGCAAACAAAAATCATGTCTTATTTTAAGTGCCTCATATGATCTGTGACTTTTCTTCTCATGTTAAGTTTTATTCGATTACTATAAACTTGGAAGTACGGGAGAATGCTAAGTTGAAAAGTTTTACCACCTTGAAAAGGGCTGACGGAGAGTCTTAAGCCTGCAAATTATAAAACATAGGAAAGTCCTCAGGTAGATATCTTTTGCTCTGCCTTTTTTTTAAAATAAACCTTAGTCATATCATATGTTCTTCATGAAAGACAGTTCCAGTGAAAAACGTCATTGGGATCACCAAGTTATATGAACAACCAAATTCTTTTTTTCACTAACGGCCTCCCTCTATACAGGTAAATTTGTATACAGTTCTGCATTAGAGAATATCCTCCTGGGCTTCAGTTAATTTAGTTCTCTAGTTAATTAAATATTCTTGCTTTATCTGGTGAAAATATATACCTAAGTTTTCAGTGAATATTAGAGCAGTATCCATAGAGAGACAGTCAATATCAACTTGACCTCCTTGGATTCGATACCAGTTGGCTTGCAAATCCAGAGAGCCATCAAATTTGTCTTGAAATCCAGTTTGAGAACTGTCATTCATTCCTATAAGGACATCATCCAATGCCCATTGGGCTGAATGCTTTCCTGAAATGAGATGAATAAAGGCAGTTAGAGAAGGTTCATTATATAGCAATATGAAGATTTTATGTTTGTGATTTTAAATCACATTGTCCAGACAGCAAATTAAGAAACACACATTGTCTTTAACTGTGTGATATAAACACTACCGGTAAAGTTGGGGTGAGCAATTACTTACCATGCTGGGGTTGCCACCACCGAAAAGCCGTTGCGGGTGTCTTTGCCTCTCGTGGCAGGTCAATGGAAATGATCTGTGGTTCCAGAAATGACATGAAGTCCAACTCTCGAAGCAAATGCCAGAGTATTCCATTGTCATTTGAATACTGAACAACAAGCCCTGAGTTAAAAGACATAAATCTAGTTACTTGGACAGCTCTCCTAGAGGCAAAAAAGGGCAAGGAACAGTACTCTTTAAATGGCAAGACTGTAGCAGAAACTTCAAATTGCATCTCACAGAATGAGGGCACATTCGTCTAACTTTCAAGGAATGAATTAGTAGACCTGAAGGCTCATCAATTCCTTGACAGTTTCTAATGCACCAACTCCCACGAAATGGAGGAAAAAAATACATAAGCTCTTTTAAAGACCACTCAGCTTGTGTGAGTGATGAGTAGGTTGGTAAGGGGAAGATAAAAATCCACTCCAGATCATGTATTTGAATTTTAGATTCTGTCCTGAACACTACAAAGTCTTATATCATTATTATATACTCAGAAGAAATATCTCAATCTCTCCAGCACAAAATCAAGTAATGCTCTTTGCCTCCAAAGCACCAGATAGTAAGCATGGCTCAATCTGAAATTCTATTAAGCATTTTTTTTTTTACTGGCACTTCACACCTTGTCAGACCTTGGTCACTGAAGCCTGAATGAAGCCAAATTATTAAATAGCGAAGCTGAAAAAACTTACTCCCCCTAATGTTAGCTCTACCCTCCCCTTCTCTGTGTCAGCCTTCTCTTTTCCCCTCTCCACTTGCCTCATCTATGCAATGCCTTTCTGCCTGTCACAAGAGTGACATGATTTAGGAAACTGCACATAAACATTTAAGGGACATTTAAGGGAACTCATACGCTGTCCCTGCTACCTCTCCCAGAAACATTTTCATTTTAAAAGAGGACGTAGGGAAAGGAGGATGTTGAATGTAAAGGAAAAAATTGCTACTAATAAAATGGGAATCAACAATTTTTTTTTGATGGGAGGGGGCAGAGAACTTTCTTGGCTTATAATCACCCATGCGTAACTGTTCCTAAGACTAGCACTGCACATTTATAATTATGATTAGGGTAAGAGAGTGAATTATTTCCTGAGTATTCACATAAATTACATTTGTAACATTGCATTTGCTGTACTGATTTATTATATTAAAACCTTCTCTGGAAAATTTTAAGTCCTTCATGGTACACATTACTTTCTAAATTTCCCCATTACTGACTGACCAGAAGATCTCAATCCTTTCATCATGCTGGATAACAAAGAGTTTATTAAAATTAAGTTTTGAGAAATATTATGATAAAATATAGAACTGAAAAAAGCCTTTGAGGATAATTGATAGCATGTGGGATTATTGTCACCTCATTTGATAAGAGATGATGCCAGGGGCAATAATTGCTAATATGCAAAAAAAAAAAAAAAGGAAATCTTAGGAGAATTAATCCTATCACATTTAAAATAGAAGAAATCATCATGTTGAAAGAAGGGATAAAAATAGTTCAAAGAATAAAAACTCCTTAGGGAGATAGTATGCTATACAGAAATGGGGAGTTAGCACTTCAGTGTGTTGAGATGAGATAGATGTGTTAGAGGAGGGAGAGCCAACTTGAAGCGCATGGAGCAAACTGAAGCTAGGTTGTTTCTAGTCTTTATTCTGGTCAAGTTTGAGGTGTGTTTGACAGAACCCCAATCTTTGACCCTTTATTTTTGCTAAAAAAATATGCCCTATAATATTGGCTTTACAGGGTGATTTTGGGTGGCTGAGAGAACAAATACTTCAAATTTAAATTTTGTTGTGGCTATTAATTTGTCTTAATATAGATTACATTTAATAAGATGAGAGAAAAACTAAATAATTTAGATAGATATCTGGGGAGGGGATAACTATCCAGAAGTTAGATTGTAATACCATAAGGAAGCATCATGAGAATAAAATCTCACTGGCTGGTCCTTTCTAGTGCCTTTCATTCAAGTGTGATCCAAGGACTAGGACCTGAACACATGGGTACAGGTACTACTGATGGTGGTTTTAAATTATGTCCACATATTTTTTGATACTCCTTCCTTAAAAAAGTAGAGCTTCCACAGAAAAACTAATTAGAACAATAAAACAGTTTAGTAAAGTAGTAGGTTACAAAATCAACACACAAATATCAAAAGCCTTCTTATATGCAAACAATAATTCCGAAGAAGAAATCAAGAAACCATCCCATTTACAACTGTGCCAAAATAAATAAAAAAATAAATTCCTGGAAATCAACCTAACAAAGAAGGTGAAAGAACTATACAAAGAAAATGACAAGATATTGATAATGAACTAGAAGACACAAAGAAATGGAAAGACATTCCCTGCTCATGGACTGGAAGAACTAACATTATCAAAATGGCCATCCCACCTAAAGCAATTCTAATAAAAATCTTAATGGCATTCTTAAAAGAAATAGAGAAAATATTGCTGAGATTCATATGGAATCACAAAAAACCTCAAATAGCCAAAGATCTATTGACTCAAAAGAGGAAGAATGGAGGTATTACACTCTTAGACTTCAAATTCTACTACAAAGCATAATATTAAAACATCATGGTACTGGAATAAAAAACAGACACACAGACCAATGCAATTTAATTGAAAACTCGGGAATAAATCCACATATATGCATAACTAATCTGTGACAAAGGAGGAAATAATATGCATTGGAGCAAGGACAGTCTCTTCAATAAATGGTGCTGGAAAAACTGGACTGCCATATGCAAAAGCATGAAACTAGACTACCACCTCACAACATATACAAAAACCAACTCAAAATGGATAAAAGACTTGAAGATAAGACCTGAAACCATTAGTATATAGAAGAAAACATGGTCAAAACACTCCATGACATACATCTCAGAAACACCTTTGAAACTCATCCCCAGAAGCAAAGAACATGAAGGAAAAAAATAAAAAGCTGGGACTACAACAAACTAAAAAGTTTCTTCACAGCAAAAGAGACAATAACCAAAACAAAAAGGCAACCTGCAGATTAGGAGGAAATATTTGCACTCCATACAACTGATAAGGGATTGCTATCAAAGATCTACAAAGGGGTTACACAACTCAACAAAAACAAAGTAAAAAAAAAAACTCAGTCAAAAAATGGGCAGAAGAGCTAAAAAGACACTTCTCCAAAGAGGAAATGCAAATGGCTACCAGGCATATGAAAAAAATGCTCAACATTACTTATAATCAGAGAAATGCAAATCAAAAGTACAGTGAGATACCACCTCACACTGGTGAGAGTGGCCCATTTAAAAAAAAAAAAACTGACAACAACAAATGCTGGTGAGGATGTGGAAAAAAAGAAACCCTCATATGCTGCTTGTGGGAATGCAAACTGATCCAATCACTACGGAAAGCTGTGTGGGGGACCCTCAAATTACTGAAAATGGATCTACCATATGACCCAGCAATTCCACTCTTAGGAATCTACCCAAAGGGCACAAAAACATTAATTTTAAAGGAAACTGCACTCCTATGTTTTATTGAAGCACTCTTTACAATAGCTAAGATATGGGAGGGGGAAGGACAGCATGGGAGGGGGAAGGACAGAGATCAAAACGGGAGAAAAGATCACAAGGGACTATGGTAGAGTTCACAGATGATAGGTGGTAGAAGATTTATAGGGACTGCACATGAGGGAAGAAATCAAACAATACAAAAATGAACAACAGTGTAAGAAAATCAAAAAGTTTAATAAAAAAACCTGTGAAGGGCCTCCCCTGGTGGTGCAGCAGTTGAGTGCTGGGCTGCGAAGCTGCCCACAGCCTCGGCAGCACTGGCTTGATCCCCGGCCACTGGCAAGGGTCCCAAGTGGCTGCAGACCTCTCCTGCCGCCCGCTGCTCTCCTCAGCAGTGTATTTCGTCAGTCTGCCTGTTCTGTTCCCTGCTCTGGCTCTGGTGAATTCTCTCACCCTCCCGTGCATCTGACTGTACCTAGTGCTTGTATGAATGAGTAAATAAATCTTTAAAAAAAAAATCCGTGAAAAAAAATGTGGAGCTTCTTCCTTGTTCTCTCTTTTGGGTTGTGAGCGCTCTCTGTTTTTTTGTTTGGAGTCACTCAGTTTTGGAGTAATTTACTGTGAAACATACCACCCAAGTCCTATTGAATCATAAATTTCATTTTAATAAGGCTCCACGAAGATTTGGATGTACATTAAAACATGAGATGCATGGCACAAGAGGTCCATGCTGCATTTGGTTTCTGCTCGCTGTCTTTCTCCTCATTAGTGTTCTCAGGAGTGTCACATAAACCTTTAGGCAGCAGCAAGATCTGCATAGATGGGGCCCAAGGTCCAAAAGCACAATGAAGGTGTGCCTTTCAGGTAAGTATGAAACTGGAGAAATGCAAGAAAGGGAACCAGCAATCTCCATATTTTATATCACTTGCTGAGTTTAATTAGCTGTGTCATCTAACACATTGTATATCCGATAAACCAAGCCATTTTAGCTCATCTATCAAATGTTTAAGGCATGTAAAACATTTCTTTTTATATTACAGTTCCTTCTGTATTCTGCCCAGTCTTATTGAAAATAGACTAATTTTGATTCTATTTCCAAATATGCAAATTGATGCTTCAGCTTTAGTAAGTAAAAAATCTTTACTTTCATCACTGGAAGAGATGTGTTCAAGGATTTAGGTAGATTTACATTTTAACAGCCAGTTTTCAATAAAAGGCTTAGAAATGACTGTGAGATGTGAATTATGGGACTAGCAGTGAATTCAAGGAAATGGCTCAAGAGCAGATAAAAAAAAGTTGCTTGCTTCTAAAGGACTTCTAAGGAAATTTGCCCTACAGGGCAGATATCAGCACTTGTAATGAGAAGTTAAGTATAGAGCAGAGCTTCTTATTAATGACATATGGATGCTTCATTCTGTATTCTTGTGAGTTTTAATTTTTTTTATAAAAAACAATATAGATTGTTTTATCTATAGATTTGTAATTTTCAGAAGAATCATTAATAAAATTGCTACACTATTCCAACCATGAACTATCTATTTTAAAACAAGAACTTTAGGATTATAAACTCATTATTACAAGTTCATTGCAAGGGTTAAAGAAAACATTGACATGATTTACCTTCCCAATTAGAAAACAAGATCCTGGAACCTGACTCTGCCTTCTTTTGTACACATCAAAGTTCCTGCATAGCATTCTAGAAATTTCTAATAGATCTGTATTATATTTTGTTTATGTAGGGTGATCTTGTAAAAGCATACATCAGATTACATGGCTGCCTGATAAAAATCTTCTGTAATTTCCACCACATAGGATTCAGATCCTATCTCTTAATCAAGGCTGGCAAGGTCCTGTAAGATCTGGCTCCTGCCTCTCAGGCCAGAACACTTCTCAACCTTCACAAGCCCAACCACACTCACATTCTTTCTATTCCCCAAGCACGGTAATTCTTTTCCACTTCATGGCCTTTGCTGTTTACGTCTGGAACACTTCCCTAAGCTCTCATACGTTGGCTCCTTCTTATTTTTTAGGTTTCAACATAAATATCACTTCCTCAGTGAGGCCCTTCGATGTGATTCTACCCAAATCAGTATCTCCCCCGCATATTTTATTTCCCATCCATTTATTTATTTTTGTCTAACTCATACAGCTAACATTTTCTTGCTTATCTTTTTCTTTGTTGTTTATTTTCTGACTCCTCCCTTTAGGACAAAAATTTCCTTAAGGGCAGGTGTTTTGTCTGCTGTAGTCATTGGTGCCACACTGGGCTCTTCTTCTGGCACTTGGTAGTTTACACTTCCTTTTTTTTTTTTTTTTTTTTTAGTCTCTTTTTTTTTTTTATAGAGGCATGTTATTTATTTATTTATTTATTTGTTTGTTTGTTTGTTTGTTTGTTTTGTTTATACATGCACTGGGTACAGGGGTACAGTCAGAAGCGCGGGAGGGTGAGAGAATTCACCAGAGCCAGAGCGGGGAGCAGAACAGGCAGAAGGACCGAAGTACACTGCTGAGGGGAGCAGTGGGCGGCAGGAGAGGTCTGCGCGCCATGTGGGACCCTCCTCCAGTGGCCCGGGGAGCAGCCGGGGATCGAACCGGCGCCGCAGAGGCTGTGGGCAGCCTCGCAACCCAGCGCTCAACCGCTGCGCCACCGGGGAGGCCCAAGCTTACACTTCTTGTTCCCTTCATCACACTCCTTCTTTCTCTGCCACATGACTGGCAATATACAAAATCTAACTGACAGCTCTTTCATTATCCTAGGTGCTGGAATGAGGACCTTGGATAACCCACATGAAAATGTAGCACAAAGGAGAAATCATTTTTGCTTTAACCCACTGAGATTTAGAGGGTTGTGTGCCATTGTAGCATAACCTGGTTCACCATGGTGGATGTATCAGTCTCTTGATGACACAGTAATCTGTAGCACCTAGAGAAGAATTTGGCTTAGAGTACATTCTTAGTAAATATTTGTCTAAGAGATGAAGGAATGCAAAATGGTCCATAAAAGTTCATAGACTGCTTCTTCAGTACATGGGTGATTATTGTTAAATCTAGATTCTGAGATACTCAGAAAAAGTCTTTAAAGCTTTCAGTTGGTGATGACATGATCAAGCACATTCAAAATTGATGAACAGAGTTATCAGTAACTCTACTAACTAATAGATACTGTTTAAGCCAAATGTTTTACAACCTTGCACTTGAAATTATAACAAATTTAGAAGCTGAAAAACTGTTCACAGGCTTTTCATGAAATCAAGGTTTGGAGAAGGACCTATTTGAGAATTCCATGGATTCTGTGCTAGGAACCAACTCATATTCAGGGTTCCTTAAAGAATCTCATCATATCTGTAGAGCTCTAGAAGGTTACCTATGTATACTTCAAGCTATTCATTTTTTTCATAACTAAATCAATGAGATGGAACATGGTGTGGATAACAACTGAGAATACAGTTCTGGGCAAGGAGAAAGGTAGTGTATATCAAGTTGGTTAAGGCATAGGCTCTGAAGCGAGTGTAATTGGTTTGAATCCCTGCTCATTCATTTACTAACTACACATGATTTTGGATAAGTTATTTAACTTCCCTGTGCCTCAGCATCTACATCTGTAAAATAGGGCAAACAGTGGCTATGGCAAAGGGATATAATGGAGATTAAATGAATTAACAAGACAAAACACTTGGAACAATGACTTGCATGCAACATGTGCTCAGAAAAAATTGATCTTTATTGTTATCAAGACCTGCTCTTTCTACTCAAGGATTCTAATACCTCTAGAGTGTTTATGAGCAGGAAGTATGAGCTTGATCTGCATTCAATACTGCCTTATATAAACAAGTCTCTACTCCCTTTTCTCCATGCTGAGTGGAAAAGTCTATTTTTCCTCTTGTGGAAAGTTATAAAGAAACAGGTTCCCTAAAACAGATATACTTTTTTCCCCCTCTTTTTTATTTTTTACATAATTGTTCATTTTTAAACAATGCTCGCTTCCCCCTCAAGGTGTAGTCCCCATAGAGTTTCCTTCCCCAATGCACCTGGGTACCATCACCTCAGTCCCCTGTGCTCCTCCTTCCCTCTGATCCCTCTCCCTCCTCCTCCCCTGCAGTATGTCTCTGGTTTATAATTGTCTGTTTTTGTTTTGTTTTGTTGTGTTTGTATAAAACAGATATACTTTGACACGGCACAGACATAACGCTTTTTAGGCTTAAGGATCTAGATGTTAGAAGTCATGGTTTGATGCAGTCACCTATTCAGTGATGGAGAAAAGGAGGAAAAATTCAGGGTTTGCAAATTCTGGTCAAGCTTTGGGAGGAAAAAGGACAAATTTGCCAACATTAACTATAGTTTCAAATTTCAATAGAAATAAAGTACTTTACCTTCATTTCTAGCTCTTGGTTTGATACAGGTAATCCCTGAAGTTTTGCTTCCAATTTGTATATAAAACTGAACAAGTCTGGGGGAAGAGAAACCTTTCAGTTTACTTACAAATAATGATTCAAAAGAAATGTGACTTTTTATATTCTTATACATCAAAAAACTCCTGTAAATTTCTTAAAAGTATTACTTTTAAATGCAAAGAGCATATGTCAAGCAAAAATAACACAGATTATCAAGTAAGCTAATTCTGTAACCATTTTTAAAAAGTTAATGATATTAATTTTATTCTGTGAAATTTAACCTCATTTCATTGTGACAGTCTGTTTTAATTTAATGACCTTGTTGAGAAGGGAATTCCTTAAATCCAGATAACACCATCTTTAGAAACTCAGGATGAGCAAAAAATCAAGCATGAAGAGGTTAAATAGTATATATACTTAGGGCAGATAATTACCTATGCATTACTGATTTAGACTCAGATGTTTTAATTTTTCACAACTGACACTTACTCAGTGTGTTGTAAATAATTTCTCAGTCCACTATAAGCCAACAGGGAGTGCCGACATGATAGGCACACACCTCTGTTAGAAAGACACCAGAGGATAAAGAGACTGAAGGGAGAAAAAAAATTATACAGAACTCCAGATTTTAGTGAGGACATGGTCTGAAAGTTCAAACATTTCTTTCTTTTCCTTTCTTCTAATTTTCAAATAATTCAATTGATTTTTTTTTTTAAAAGCAAAGTTTTATACTATTTCATTGGACCTTAAGACCAAACAGTTATTTATTTTACCAACAGGTGTCAGTGTAGGTATTTTAACTTTCTGGAGCAGTTTTCAATAAGTGACACAAACTTAGATAAATGGGCTGCATCATTTTTGGACACAGAATTTAAATCTGGGAAAAGTCTTTGTTTCACATGGAAGATATTAAAAATAATACAAAACAGTCTTCAGAATAGCACAGACCTTTTAGAAAACCAAGCTGACATACTTCAGACATACAGCCTTGGTGACGAAAGGATGTTGATTAACGAATAGAGGTATAAATTTTGGAGACATTACCTATTTTATGATAGAACTAAAGTTATACTTCATTTTTACATATGAAGAAACATTTAGTATATAAACCCACAATCACAGAACAGAGTGCTTTTAAGTTAGACCACAGTATGTAGTAAATACTATATTCATGGAGAAGTGTACCAGTTAACTTACCTGATATTTCTGGTATCCAGAGGCACAGTCCTTGCTTCCCTTTTCCCAGGACCATTGAAGTAGAGAGATTTGCCATCATTAAGCGTTCCACAGCCTGTTCCTACCTGGCCTCCAGTTATCTTGTACCACAGAGGACTGAGCTTCCCCTCAAACCGATCAAACATCTCGCTGTAATTAGGGACATTAGACACACAGGTTCCTTGTGCAGCTTCCAAGAAAAGAAATATATAGGAGAGAAAGTTTGTTGAAATAATTAAATATAAGACAGTATTTTAACACATGGGCAAAGGAAGCATTTCCATAGATGTCAGGAGAAAGAACATACATGGAAATTTGTTATCTTGCCATTGTCTGTCTGAAAGACAATCATCACCACCATCGTTAAAATTACAATTCTGCCCCCATAAGTTTTATTTCTTTTTACAGGAATATGGGGAACCACACATTGCCATGGCTCTTGCTACTCAGGGTTTTGTGAAAACTGAGAAATAGATTTTGTCTAAAATAAAATGTACTTACTAGTTATCCTGGTATTAAAAGATCAATAAGGGGCATTAAGCCCAAATTAAAAAAAAAAATACTGTCCTGAAACCACATGAATGACAGCACTCTCTGCAGAAGGCCAGCAACAACATATGTTTGTTTGGTTATATGCCAGATGAAGGGCAGGTCACTGCGAAGCTAGGAAGGATCCTTTTGAAGTTGCCTCCAGGAAAATTTTTAAAAATATTTTGAAGCTTATAGTAGCTTTTCCAATTTTATTCTTTAATCTCAGCTCCCTTTTTATTTTTGCTTGTAGCAACATCCAAGGGTAACTGTGCTTAGAAAAAATACTTCTTTTGCCAAATTCTCTCTTGGCAGTGTTGGCCTTATCACTTCATAAGTCAATTTTTAATTTAAGTGTATAAAATTACATTTCTTATAAAAAAAAATGTAAGAACCATAGGGAGATCCTGCAGCCAAAGTAAAATCTAGAATTTGCATTTTAGAGAACAAGTACCAGGCTTTGATGCCTAGCTCCAGCAACTCTTGGCTGTGTGACCTTAGGAGAATTACAAAAGCTCTCTGTGCCTTAGTTCCCTCAAAAGTTTAAATATGGCCAACAACAATACTATGACACAGGGTTATTGTTGGAATTAAATGAGATGAAATAAAAAGCACTTACTATAGTGTCTGGCATGAAGTCAAGCCTCAAGTAATGTTAGTAATAATTAATAATGTACCATTAATAATGAACAAATCCTCTTTAGGGAGTGAAATTTGTATTGTTTTTCTTCATTAGGTGCCTTGAAATTAAATATTTTACCACTGCATGTACCTGGGTTGTGAATTCCTACACTTAGGACCTGAAGAATAAACTGAGAATCTATTTTCTTGGAAGAAGTAACACAAAATACAGTAACAAGAAATGAATATTTTACAAGCAGACACAGGTACATAGCCTTACCAGTGTACCCCAGGTCACAGAAACACACCCCTGACACACAGTCCCCATGGCCACTGCAGTAACTGGGACAAGGCTCTGATATGTATACTCCATCCAAACCAAAGGGAGGCACATTTTTCTGTGAATTGCTTTCCTGGATCCATCGGAATCTGGTCTTGCTGTTGGAAAAAACAATATATGTTTCTTGTACCACATTTAATGCCAAAGCACTAGAATATAAAATGATTCAAAAAAGTCAGGAGAGATTTAATATTTATTTGAAAGTCATGTCCACTTGACTGACTTACCCTTCATAAGGTCTCTCAAATATTTCTCAAAACTTGTTGATTTCTTCTTTAGAGTAATATTTCATTAGCAGGAGGTTACCAGGTATAGACTTTTGATGATTAGACACTTATTGTAGATTTTTACTTAGTTTTTTCCCACCTCATGCTCTTTTTGTGATAAAACCCAGAAAGATAGTCTCCTTACTTAATATTTGACCCCCCCCATTGCACTAATTTTGTGGGCATTATTAGAAGAGACTATTTGGGAATTCTGGAAGCTATCAAACAGAATGCTCATTTTTAGACTACATAAATAGCTTTAGCTATTTGCTATTGGCATGAGCCTAGGCGGCAAGAATTAAGTTTGTACTGACAGCTCTACTTCCACCTGCTGCCTTCCTCTTCATCTCTCATCTTCAAATCTCTAAAACACTCTTTCTGTGAGCGCCTAGCAACCAGCTGGGCTGCCAATGAATACTGGTAGTTGCCAATAAATGAAAAAGGGACCTGGACCCAGTGCTTGAAAAACCCTGGAACACCAGTATGCTGGGCTGCTGTCCAGTTCTTCTCTACTCACAACAATAGTTTTGAGGTGACCAAACTAAGACTTGTCCCAGTTGCTTTCCAATATTTTCAATCCTTTCAACACATCTCTTTTCAAATATATGAAAACACACACACACACAGAGATATCTATAATTTCATATCTGGAAAAGAGCTCTTCCTTCTTAGTTCTGTCAACACCAAAGAGGGAGATACATTAGGCTTTTAGATTCCAATTCATTTTGCTGCCAATATTTATAGATTTTTTTGAGTTTCTTAGCAAACAAGGGTAAAGAATCTTAAAGATTAATGAAGATTGTCAAAGGTACCTGTAGACAAAATAGGTCCCTATTCTTTCTATTACTGTGAAAATAACATGGCAGCATCAGAATGCATTTCTTTCTGGCCCTTCATTTACCATAGGTAATTTGGCAACACTGAAGCATAATACTGGTTTTTCCCTTCCTTATCTCCTACTCTTGGAGAATTTGCAAAATGTAAACCAATAATGTTGTTTACTAGCTTTAAAAGTGTTCAGAGATTAATCACGTATTAATGCAAATCAACACACATTTTTTAATGTGTCAAGAGAAAGGTGAAAACATACTGGTATTATTTTCTAAGGCAAAAGAAAATTGAATTAAAGAAAAAAAAGAAAATACAGTCTTAATGTCATGGACCTTGGGAAAATTTCTCTCTTTGGGAGAAATGGGGACATAACATTATTTAGCTGTGAAGACATTTTTCCTCTTAAAGGAAGTAAATGGACTGATGAACAGAACCTTTGCAAATTGCTTTTACAGAAAATGGCAAGGCATCTGTGCTCTTTCCAAAAGATAAGTAGCATAAGTATGATAAAGAGGAAGTAACCAAACGAAAAAAAAAAAAAAAGATAAACATACCAATGTCCTGGTAGCAACATGCACCAATTCTGACACAAGTGCTCTTGATTAAAAGCCATACTAGCCTCTTCATTTATGTTTCTCTAACAGAATTCAGAGAAACATGGACCTGTAATTTTTGCCCTTTGAATCTATATCTTTTGCCTGTTCCCCTACCTGCGTAAAATGAGGGCATTTCCCCTACTGACTGCCCTACTTCAAGGAAAAAGCATGCTCAGATTGAGACACAGAAGCATTCATAAAGTTAAAGAATCTTACCTTTAGGTAGGATTCTAGAAGCAAGGGTGACTTGCAAGTGAATGAAAGGACACTGAGAACCTTTCACCTGTCACTCTTTCTTGGGGTTCTGTCATTTTGATTTTAATAACAAAAGAATAAAGGTCTTTGGACAGAATGGAGAGGCTCCCTTGTCTGTAGATCCTAAAGCTGCTCATAGACCCAACAAGTAGAGTGCACTGTTAGATATTTAAAGGTGAAAGACCTCAGGAGCTTAGTAGTAAGGGATTGATATGTAAATAAAGGAAAACCAAAGCAAAACAACTTATCATTTGGTTAATAGAGTGAGTTCAGGATCTGATGAGTCATAGCCAAGAGTCCTAGATGGAAACCCATATTTCAGAGTGAATGGACAAAAGATAGCACCTCTTTTCTTTGAATCTTTGTTAGTTGGTTTTTAGTTGGAAGGTGCAAATCAAAGTAGCCAGTTTTTTGCTGATCATGAGGTAAGCAATTGCTGCTTCATTCAATTTTTCTAAGTTGTGGCTGGTACTTGATGCCTACTGCTATTCTGTTCTCTCAGTTGTAAAATCTTGGAATTGAGCACAAGTAATTTAGCAACTCCAAGGTTGCTGGCATAACAGGAAGAACTAGGAAGAAATTTACTTAAAAAACTTATTATCATAGATCATCAGAAAAAGGGATGAAATAAGTAGGTCAAAGTTAAGCCACTAAGCATGTCTAGATTCCACAGTTTATCTTTTTACTTTTAAGATAGATGAGATCTAGCCCTGTAATTATAAATATTATTAGGGCCTTCCGGGAGGCGCAGCGGTTGAGTGCTGGGTTGGGAAGCTGCCCCAGCCTCTGCAGCGCCGGTTCGATCCCTCTGCAGCGCCGGTTCGATCCCTGGCCGCTAGGCGAGGGTGCCCATGGCGCGCAGACCTCTCCTGCTGCCCGCTGCTCCCCTCAGCAGCGTACTTCGTTGATCGGTCTGCCTGTTCTGTTCCCTGCTCTGGCTCTGGTGAATTTGTTAGGGGGAAACGATGTCCTGAGTTAATCTCATACAGGCTTTGTGGACCCTACCCCCACTCCAGACTAAAGCCATTAAGACATTGGGAAAGACAAATCCCATCACCACCAAGGGAGGGTGGCTGGGACCTGAGGGTGGAGTTGGGTAGCCAGGTTGGATATAAAAACCAAACACGTGGGCCTTGGGCTCTCTCTGGCTCGCAATCGCTCGCCTCCTGGCTTTACCGCTCCTGGCTGGCGGTCAACTCTGAGAGCGCCATTTTGGGATTCCTGATCAGCGGATTGGGTAGGACTTATTTAAAACTTTGTCTTTTACTTTTTTTTCAGAGTTGTACATTTTTTTCTTTTTTTGTAAATAAATTTTTTATTAACCTTTTACGTGTGCCTGTAGTAGAGCATTGATAAGTTCTTTTAAGTGCGCGGGTGAGGACCCACAGTCAGGCACCCCGTTTTGTATTGGGGTTGCTCTACAACAAATTCTCTCACCCTCCTGCGCTTCTGACTGTACCCAGTGCGTATATAAATAAATAAATCTTAAAAGAAAAAGTATATTTTTAATAGGAAGGCATCTTCACTGTAGCTAATCACCTATTGGTCCTTATTCCTCACTCAATTTCTTCACAGAACTGGTGCTTGTAATTATCTACAACAGGCCAGGTGTAGGATGGGGAATAGAAACCCCATTTGGTTTTTGCCTTCATGTAGTCCACAGCCAAATGAGGAGACACAATCAAACTCCCTCACACAGAAATGTAAATGTACAACTCTGATACAAGTACCAGCATGCGTGGCAGAGCTAGGCAATCATGCAATAGAGGTCTTTGACTTGATAGTCAGGACGGTCTGGGAAGGAGTTAGAGGAAGTGATTAAGGAAAAGACTGAGTTTAATTTTAAATAATTTCACTAGAAATAAACCATAGTGTGATTTGTGTATTGAAATCACATGCCTTGAATATCCCAATAAGAAAGACATAGAAGAAAAGACAATTTCATTGTCCCCTTCCCCAATTTCACCTGTGTTTGGAGGATGCCTTGAGTCATGAGGAGAATCAGTTTCTACACTTGCCCTTTCCACCTTAACACTTCAGACAGACGTTGCATTTGCCTTTTAAACTAGGAGGGCTGCTGTGCACCTGCTTGTGTGTGAAGAGGTGCCCAGGAGATGGGTGGTATGGGCTATTCTGCAGATAACTAAGCAACTGTTTCTAACTCCTCTGAGACATAAACATTTTCCATTTTGCCTAGGGACCTAGAACAGGCTGTGTGACACACTGTATGGTTGGGGAGGCTACTGAGAATCAGGGAGGATGGTGCAGCAAATATTTATTGCCACCAAAGTCTTTCCTCTGTAGGCAAGAAGCAGGAGACTTAATATGAGCACAAACTGCTCCTTTGAGAAAATCAGCTTAGAATTATTTGTGAAAGAGCAATGTTCTAGTAACTATTATAAGTATATTGCCTTGTGGCAAAATAGCTCCAAATTTTAGCAATTTTCACACTTAGAATTCTCAGCTTCCCAACACTGCATTTGGAGATATCTGATTTTAACATATTGCAGAAGGAATAACAGCAGCTCATTTATTTGTGTTAAGGTAGAAACATATTAACTATTCCTTAGTAGCGAGCTCTTTGTCACGAATGCCACCAACCATCAAGTTGGATGGTATTCAAATTTACCAAGATGCTAGATTGTAATAAAAAATTTTTCTTCTTCCAAGGGTTGAGGCATAAGAAAACATTGATGCATTGGGTGTCTCAAAATATTGGCTCCCTTATTCTTCAGATGTGGCTTTACTAGTTGGATTATTCCACCCAAAATCAAGCAAACTGCAGTTTCTGATTTCACTTTACATTATATGGGGGAATGAAACTAGATTTGCATTACCTGATTCCTGATTCTATTGACTAGTAGTACCCTGATATTCTAGTCATTGTAATAAATATGCACTATTTGAAAGTATGCTACACCTATCTATTTGGAGGAGCCGTGGTTTAGTCACAGTTTCAGAAAAGCCTGGGGAGAGAAAGGCAATGATGAAAATGAGGACTGCAAGGGCTGCTCTATTACATATCCAGTTTGATATGGCAGACAGTGGAAACAGATGGCAACTTAGCTATAAACATATATATACTCTTATGGGAAAGAAAATTTGTTGCAGAGGGTGATGCATATAGAACTAACAGCTGAGAACAACTGATTAGGGAACCACCCCTAGGGATCAAAACTGTCTTAATCAAAGGAACTTTCTTATTCTAGACATGGCTTTTTTAAAAAAAAGATTTATTTATTTATGCATACAAGACCTGGGGTATAGGCCAGAGGTGCAAGGGGTGAGAGGATTCACCAGAGACAGAGTAGGGAGAACAGGCAGATTAACTGAAATACAGTGCTGAGGGGAGCAGCCAGAGAGACAGGAGAGGTCTCCTGTGCCATGTAGGTTGAGTCCCTGGCTGGGGATCGAACTCCTGCTGCAGTGACTGGGGATTGCTTCACAGTGCAGAGATTTAACCTCTTGCGCTACCAGGGAGGCCCAGAACATTGCTTTCAGATGAGAGAGCCCTAGTAACAAGTGTCTTGTTGGTTTTCAAAATTTCTATGGGCATTCTTCTTCCCCCCTTCCCCAATTTTTTTAAGGGATTATGTTATCACTTTTCATTATCACACATTGGATATGGGTGGAGTAGATAACATGTCTTGTATGTTCAAAGGTCTAAGATCAATAGGAAAATGATCCATACTCTGGCCTGATGCAGACTAGTTACTTAGTAACTGATGCTGCAATGAAATGAGACTTTGGGGGGTCTTGGGAAGAGTGTAAACCCATTTGTATGTGAAAGAGATGTGATTCCTTAGGGCTAGGGCAGACTATGGAAGATTGCTACAGTAGTGCCCTCATCCCATGAATCATACCTCCTTGTGCACACTTTGCTCTGCATTGTGACTTCTCTGAACTTCCTATCAATAGGGGAGTTTCTTTCTCTACCCTTTAAAACAGAACTGTCCTTGTGACTTCCTTTGACCAATAGCATGTGACAAATACAATATGATCTTAGAGGTCATATTTTTGTTCTCTTGCAATTCTAGAACCACTGAGCTTTGAAAAATACTGGGATTAAGATCACATAGAGAGACAAGTTCTGCTAAGCCCAGACATTAACTGACCTACTAACTGAATGCAGTTACAGGATGGAGTTCAGGAGAGACTATCCAGCTAATCTCCCCAAACCAGGAGAGATAATAAATCAGTGCTGTTTTATGTCACTAAATTTTGGAGAGGCATGTTGCAAAGAAATAGGTAATTATACACATACTATTTTTCAGGACAACAGAATCATACTCTTAGCTCTGAACTGTTCACCATTAGATAGCTATGTGAGAAAGAATGAACTTCCATTTTGTTAAAGTCTTGTTCAGCACTTGTATTTTTTTTTTCTGTTACAGTAGCTAATCCTGTATCCTACTAAAGTAAAATGTAAGTAAAATTCTTAAATTTCAGTAAAGAAGGTCAACTCATCAACCCTCAACCCTCCACCTACACTTCACATTACTCAAGTCTCTGTTAAACTACAAAGAACAGAGGTAAACAAAGACAAAAAATTACTTATATGTTGACTTGGATCCATTAATTGACAAACCTTTCTCAGAATAGTTGGTATTTAAAGATTATGTTTCAAGGTTCAGTAGAGTAGCATAAAATTTGTACATCATGACCAAACAAATTCCCCACTTAAAAAGCTTGTCTATCAAAGTCGGCCTTGTAATTTTTTGATGGATTTAAGTAACGAGGCAGGCAGAGAACACAACCAGCGTATCTAGCTAGATGATGCAGAGTAAATTTGATGTTCAATTAGGTGAAAGATGTCACAGAAGGGTTTCTAAGAAATTTATGAGTAAGTTGCTCCTGTAGATGCTAGACTTTTACCAGTCAGGATGAGACAGGTTATGCTGGTTATGCGATAGTAACAAATGATTCCAGCACCAGAGTTTTAACTGAACATCAGTTTACTTCTTGCTTATGTTACATATGCAGTGTAGGCTGGCAAGGAAGTCACTCAGTAGTGTAGACACTCATATCCTGACTGATAATAGACTTTTATTATCTTAGCTCTGCACAGAAATGCCTTGAATGAGTTACAATGAAAGATATGGTCTTGGATTCACTAAAGAAGTGAGCATTTAAAGATAGTTTATCTTTAGTAAATGATAGTAAATGATAGAGTTAAAAATACTGATCGCTGTGTTACCTACTGTACATGGCATAAAGATGTACTTTATAATTTATTCTAGAATACTAAGCATGGGAAAAAAGAAGTACTTTTTTTAAATAATCTGATGTGTATGTTTTCTTTCTTTTTACCCAGTAGTGAGAGCTAACTGACCCAGTATTTTGCCATATGTCCTAGCTTCCAGGAAGCTACAAGTTAAATTTATTGCCCTTACTTTTATTAATGAAAATAATTCAGTTCAATTTCTTGATACATTTCTCTTGTTTTTCTGTCAATTAATTTTTAGTCTATCTGTTGGTTAGTATTCACATTCATTGTCAAGATATCTCAAATTGTCTATAAAAGGAGGCATCATAATTCTTTTATCCTTTAACATCCTTTTTCATTGCTGCATTCAGAGTGCCAAGAATAGAACTTGGCACAGGTAGGTGCTCAATAAATATTTTTGAATGAATAAATGAGTGAATTTGTTTCAGAAGTATGCATGCCATTTCCTCAAGAGTCATTACTTGAATATAGAGCTAGATATATGAATTCTTTTAGGTTATTGAGATATATGAGATAAAGGCACTGAGATAAATATATGCTCCCAAGAAGTGGCAGGTCAGTTTACCTTGATGCAAGAGACCTTGGAATGACAATAGTGATTCGTGTCCATTCTTCAAAGTCCCCTGTGTGATACATGGTAGGGTCACTCAGTTCTCTGGCATTTCCTTCACATCCTTTGCCTGCAGAAGCTGGGTAACAGCCTTCTTTCACCAGAAACCAGGACATACCAGCATCATGAGAGTACTGAAGAAGAACTGGGGCAGTACTGCTGAATTGATTGGCACACCCTATGTTTAGCTGTTGAAAGGAAGGACAGAATTATACAAGGCTTTGGTTCTAAGTTAGTATTTAACAAATAAGGAGTTATAACAGTCAAGCTCTTTTTACTGAGTTTGCATTAAATTTATAATAAGACAGGTAGCGCATTTCTAACAGTACCCTTCTATAGGTTTTAGAAGTCTTTACTCAGGCAAGCAGAGGGTGCTTCTTAACAGAAACTTGGATCCAGTTGTCAATTTTATGCTTTTTTTTTTTTTTTTTTGGGATTATAGGAAGGAAGAGAGAAGCACAGATGTGATTCTGGAACCTTGGACACAAGATTAAAAGACAAGCAACTGCTTTCTTCTCCTTTCCCAGATGGTATGAGCAGAGGGAAGCAGAAGATAAAGAATTCCTCTTCAGAACATGAAGGCTACTTGAAGAGAAGGCAGCTCTCTGTTTTTAGTGGGAAAAAAGCACCTTTATTGTTTTCTTGCAAAAGCTCTGTAAGAAATCATTGTCAACTTAGATGAAGGAACTAAATTTTTATCACAGTATCAAATCAGCAACATAATTCAGAAATAAAATAACTATTCTATGTACTATAGAGATTGTTATCATAGTGTTAACATTAAAAAAATTGTAAAATAATGCAACCTAAATCCCAATGCCCCCAGGTACAACTATTTATTTATTTATTTATTTATTTATTTATTTATTTATTTATTTTCTCTTCTAATCTTTTTAAGGAAACATACATTTGGGTCATATAGTTGAAGCTATCATTTCTTTAGAACTTTCCTCCAACTTTCTATTTAACCATATCATTTTATTATTGCATGCAGCTTAGCCAAAAAAAAAAAAACAAAAACCCCTCTTCTTGAGCTGATTTATCGTCAAATAAATTCCTACAAGTATTATTGTTGAATCAAAATGTAGAAACACTTAAAATTTTCTACTATAAGTGTTCATTTTTAATCTATTGGGTTCAAATGGCTTGGTTTTATCACATTTGTTATTATTGTAGGATGTCATTTCCTTTGTAAAATAATAAAGTATGAATGATTTTAATACTATTTCAGTTTATAGTTTTGATACTTGTAAATGTCAAACTCTTTTCCTGATATTTATCTAGTTATACACTGTTTTAAATAAACATTCTACTTAGATCTTGCTTTATTTGCTTGTTGGAGATGCCACAGAATTACACTGTATATGACTTTATAAATAAAAGTAGTAAAATTTTATAGAAAAAAAAATTGAAGACTCAAAATTACATGATTATGACAAAAGAGTAAAGGCTGAAGAAAAGGTAGAGCCAAAGGCAAGTGATAATGGGCAAGAGTTCATAAAGTCAACCAGTTCATTCTTATGTCTCTAAGGCAGCTTGATCCAGTCTTTAAAAAGAAAATTCTATACCTTCCATATATCCATACTCAGAGAAGGAAGTATTTCTAGAGTTAAAAGTTGGCTGAGCAGAAATTTCATTTTGATTCATCTATCCAAGTTTATACAGTAAAACATCAAAAGTATAATTAAAAACATGACCCTTACAGATGAATGATTAAACTGTTTTATCAAAAATTCCTTTCATGACTCATTAGTAAGGACAGACTTTGGTTGGCATGTGGTAAGTGTAGTCATACTGGGCATACAGTTTGTTTTTGTTATTAGACTTATTATGACTGCCATTATTTCTAAAGTAGGCAAATTAATGGAACCTTTAGTTTTGTGGCTATGTTTACGCTTTTTTAAAGTTAACCATCGGCCTGCCTTTTAATGGCTGTTTCTTAGAATTCAATTCTTGACTTTCTTTTTACTCTATAATGCTCTTTCATCTCATTCACAATCATAATTTCAAATCTTCTGAATATCTATGACTCTTAGCTATGGTCCCTTTCCTGCTCTCTGGATAATGTATGTAACAGCTTACTGTGTATTTACATCTCAGCAGTCTATAGGCATCCCTAATTCCCCATGCCCATCATTATTCACCACCATAAAACAAATCCTCCCCTTTCTGCTTTTCTAATTTCAGTGACTGTAGCCAGAAATGCGGGAATCATTCTAGAATTCATCATATCACCCAATAAGTAAGTCATCTATACTTCTGTAGTATCTCGCAGATCCATCTACTTACCTTTATTTTCTATGCTATGTCTTAATTTAACCTCCTCATTTCTTATTTAGATGACTGTTTTAGCATCATTACTTTACTCAAAATATATGCAACAATTGGAGTACTTTCTCTCCTTCCTTCACTATTATTACACAGTGGAGTTCCCATCATCTCTTACTTAGATCATTGCAATAGTGCCCCGCTGGTCTTTCGATCTCTGCCCTTGTCTTTGCTAATGTACTCCCAAAAGTCACCAAAGTGGATAATGAAGATGTGATATAAATACACAAGGGAATACAACTCAAGTTAAAAAAAAAAAAAATGAAATCTGACATTTGCAAAAACAATGGAACGGGAGGGGATTATGCTAAGTGAAATAAATCTGAAGGACACAAATACTGGATGATTTCACATATATGTGAATATAAAAGAACAAAACAAGGTATAGACAAAACAAACCAAAACAAACCCTTGAAATCTGACTGCAGAACTGAGGCTACCAGAAGGGGATCAATTAGTATCAATTTTATCTCTCACCTCTATGGCACATATAGCAAACTCCTGTATTTTCACACATTTGCACATTCTGTTTTCTCTAACTTGAATTCCTCCCCTTTCATTTTTCAGCTGGTTAAAGAATTTCAACTCATCCCTCCACCTATCCTTCCATCCATATATTTAACTTACAGATATTTCTGGAAGACCTGTCACATGCCAGGCACTATGACCGCTACTCCCACTATTTTCCAGAGTCTATTTCTACTATAGCAATACTGTGACTTTTCTGGCTTACTTGTGAGTTTCTGGGTTTCTTGAGGACTAGGGGCATATTTTTCTTATCTATATTCTTAGCACCTAAAGTTTGAAATATGGCACAGTCACAAAAATGTATATTCTTGTACAATGACACTAAAGATCTTGTTATAGATTCCAAATATACATTAATTATCAATCCCTGAGTGACCCATGTTATATATCTATTCTCAAGAAATCAACAGAAAATCAATAATTGGTGTGAAGTGGAGAATTGAGATTTTTCTTGGTGTTATTCATTCTTTCTGGTTATTGAAATAATTATCTCTTTTTTTATTGAGGTAGTATTGGCTTATAACACTGTATATGATTTAGGGGAACAGGTTCATACCTCTTTAGATATATAGGTTGGTGAACCATTAATACTCTTTTTTATTTAGATTTTTTTTTAAACTTCAGAATACATTTACCAGACTAACACCTACACTATCATGGTCTTATAACTAATTAAGTAGAAAAAGTGTCATATGAGAAACAATATAGTATTCTGGCAATATATTTGCTATTGTTCTTATTTTGCTACAATTTTAGTCAGTACCTACAAGTTAATGTAGATTTATATACTGTTAATATACCATTTCAGTTTGGCATCAAAATCTAAACAGAGAAGGATAACACTTCACCACTTGTTTTATTTATAACTCATTTCCTTGTTTACAGACCTGTGGAAATTATATTTGAAGAGGCGCCTATAAACATCTGATATCTTTAATAATTCCATTTGTAAATTATTTAGCATCTGCATCTTGCCGTTATATAAGGACCATGTAGTTGTTCTGGCTCATTAAAACTGCATTACTTTTGACTTCAGAATTCACCAATGGGATTTTATTATAAACACAATGAAATTTTGATTAGGGTTCTGAAACAAGAGCTTGTCAAAGTAAATACTTGCTATACATGTTAACATGTTATCATAGTACTGAGACGCAAGATTTTAAGGGAACAATAAAGAAAAACTTTAATTGAACCAAAGAAAGAGAAATTTTTTGAAAACCCTGTAGCAAAACCAAAAAATAACCCATAACTCCAAAAAGTACTGGTAAGCTGAAAATAACTTACCTACCCATTACCATTGAGAAACATGAGATTCATTAAGTCACTACCAGATTGAAATCCTGAGTCAATTTTCTTTTAAATTCTGGTAGAGCTCCAAGAGCCACAGTACATAGCTCCAACTGCTGGGGTTTATTAAACACTGACAAACTCAGATTGTTGAAACTTTGTTTAAAGTGAGTGGCTTCTTTATAGAATACGAAAAATGTGTGTTCTCTGTGAATTTTACTTATAAACTTAAAAGATATTTTGCTCCTTAACCTTCTCTGGGAAAATGTTTATGCATAATTACCTTGAACTGTAGCACATATCCAGGCTTCAGAGTCAAATCTCGAGTTACTGCAAATCGATCCCCATCTGATTTTCCAAATACCATGGCTGAGGGCGTGGCAGAGCAGAAAGTCTCATTTTTAACCATTCCTTCATTAGCCAACATCAACCACACACTCATTTGATTCATAGGGTAATCAAAAGCTGGCTTTTCATAAAAGTTCTAATAGAAAAATTATAAACAACACAGAAAGGCACTTTGATAACTTTGAAAACAAAAAGGGATGTTCAACCCATGACATACTATTTGTATTTCTAGGAAAACACAGCGGAGTCTCTAAATTAACTGATTTTTCTTTTTTTTACAGCTATGTATTTTTCTCCTGGTGATTCAACAACTGAAAATGTTTTGCAATTGTGTATCCAATAATTTTGTAAACACACTAATAACCAAGTCTGACTTTGTCAGACTTCATAGTCTTTCTTCTTTTTTTCTTTTTCTTTTTTTTGCATCTAAATAATCTGTGAACTTCTAACAATAGAGAGTTGAAAAAATTAAGTGCAAAAAGAGAAAACTCATTACACATGTTCAGGTGTCAAAGCACTACATCCTTTGGGAAGGAGTTCTTTATCCCATTCCTCTTTTACATTGCTCTTTTTGGAGTTTGGACATATGAGAAATACCTGGGGTAAAGTTGGGTTGACAACTGGGATGATCTGCTTTTGCTTCTCAGATAGAATGATGATGTCATCGACTGCCCACTGGTCATAGTCCTCCCCTGAGAACACTGGCTGCCACCAGCGGAATCTGGTGCAGGGGGTCTTGGCAGCAGCTGGAAGCTCCAGGTAGACAAATCTGCATAAGAGCAAATGATTTATGGTTGGGAGAAGAAAAGCTGTGCTTTTCTTAGCAGCTGTTAAAATAATAAGGGTAGCAAACAAGAGTAAGTTTAGTTTTGCTTGATCTCTTGATATTTTTGAAAAGTTTCTAAGTTTGGATAGATCGGACAAGAGGTTGTAATTTGTAAGAAAGATTATTCCCGGTCATGTTTATTTCTTTTGGAATTGTATCTTTTGGAGAGAATTATTTCAACTAAATTTGATTCACCAATTATCTTTTGACTAACATGACAATGGAATTACCAAGGAAACATCTTTGTATATTACTACTTTAAAAGAGCATTTAAATTTTTTTCAAAGCAATTCTTACTTATTATGGAAAAATATAAAAAGGCACTTAAAGGGAAGCATAAATCACCCATAGCTCACTGCCTGGGCTTGGCCTCTGTTAACATTTTGATGCATATCATTATATCATGTACATCTTTTATAAGGATTAAATATATTTATAAATTGGCATCTTATGTTTTAAAAGTTAACATTATATTATAGTTATCTGTTTTTCTTTTCATTTCTTTTTGCTTTCTTTGACATGTTTCACATGTGTATGTATTCTTGTATTTGTATGTAGCATATGTTTATATGAGTAGCGTTTTTGTTGTTAATTCTTTCATTGGATTTACATTTACCTCTTTTTCCAAGATCAGATAGAAAACTAAATGTTTAAATCTTTAATTAGTCTTTAACAGTTTTGATGATATACAGTGATAAAATAAATAGATATTTTCCCCCAAGAGACTATCCATTTTTTCTAACACCACTTGATTGAATTATCATTTGCACTTTATTGATAGCTGATGTGCCTTTTTTTATATATAAGTTTTACATACATTTGACTTAGATTTTATATACATTTGAGTCAATTTCTGAGTCCTCTGTTTGATTTCATCTTTTGTTAGTCTATCCAAACACTGGCAATATACCTTTTAATTATTTAGGGTATATATTATGTTTTAATTCCTCTATTTTCCCCCAAAAACTTAAACTATTTTTGCCAGCTTATATTTCTAAACATAAAGTTAAAAAATGTCACTAAAATTTTGATTGGAATCATATTAAACTTGAGATATCTTCATATCACAGTTCAGTTTTCCCATCCAGGGATGCTATGTTATTTTCCATTTATTTGTTTTCTTTTATATCTCCAAAGGAAGTTTGAGGCTTTGTAGTTTTCTTCACAGATATTCTCAGCATTATTTGTTAAAGTTATTCCCTACATTTATTTATATATTTGTCATCACAAATGACATCTTTCTCTGTTATCTCCCAACTCAGAATTTCTTAACCATTTTAGTGTCACAGAACTCTGATACAAATGTAATATTTCTGGAACTTGAAAAAAACAAATTTTTGCTTATGTATATAGTTGTCTAGTGTTTTGCTGAACTCTCAATAGTTTCTAAGCTGATTATGTACTTGAGAAAAGTAATTTGAATTATTTTAAATTGTTTAAACCAGTTTAGCACCATTACCCACTCTCACTCTACTATATTGCCTCTGGAGGATCTCACTAGGCTGTCTCCCACACAACATTCCTGACTTTCTCCATGGATCGTGTGTCTCTTGTTTTACTCAGTTGCCTCATTTTTGGTTTCTGCCTTTCCCCTGTATGCCTTAGAAGAAATGTTTTTAATTGGTTTGTCTGTATGTCTTTTTGTGTATTAGGGAAAGTCACGTCACTTTTAAACACAAACCTTCAATGTACATAATAGGTACATTTAAAGCATTATGGCTAAAATATATTTAGTTAGTAAGACTTGGATTTAAATAGTCTTCAAAAATATTACTTCATTAATATTCAGTCAATTGTAAAATGCAAAACAAGGACATTAGTATGTTAAAATTTAATAATGATTGGTGGTCAATGTAAACAAGTTGTCTTTATGTTAAGGTGCCAATATGAGAGTGTAAAAAGGAATACTCCAAAGTGATATCCTTCAGCATATTTTAATGACGTATAAAATATAAATTATAAATAGAGAATTTCAAGATACTACACAATTACAATAGCAATAAATTAAATAGAGATAATTACATCGTCTGGTACATATATTTTAGACACAAGTCACTTACCCAAGTTTGTTAATTTCCATTATCTAAGACATTTTATTGATTATATTTTATATATTTCCTATCTATCAAAATAAAGATAGGGATGGGTCAACAAAATTTTATAAAGTCTGAACTTTACAGATCCATTTATACACTATCTAGAATAGCCTTGGGTGCAGTTTTATGGAAAGTTTACACCCAATTCATCTTGCTGTTAAATCTAACAGATAAACATTTTTGTGTGTATGTTCAAAAACTTGCAAATGGGAAAAGTGAGCTTTGGAAGATCCCACTATCACAGAGAGCTTCTTTAGAAAAACTGGTCAATAGTCTTGCTTTTCTTCTAGTCATGATCTTTCTTAAATTCTTTAAAAATTCAAACATGAATACAAATGCTTTCTTATCCAGACATATAAATAAAATGAAATCTTTATATGTTGGGCTATTATTTATGTCAGTTATTTATGATTTTGTCTATATTGCAACAGTTAATAACAACATTTGGGGACCAGCTCAACAACAATGTAATCTTTACCATTCTGGGGAACTACTGGAAGGCCATCAGGGGGTGTTTACCTGGGTTTGCTGAAGTCTGAGAAGTACATCTCTGCCAGGAGGTGCCACTGGATACCCCCGTTGTTGCTGTACTGAAGGAGGACACCCTCCTCTCTGCTGTCAGGTTTGTTACATGCAGCACTCTCCCCGCCTATCTGAATGTAGAACTGGACAAAATCCACCCAAGAAGTATCCAGATCCCAGCTCACCAACTGTCTTTTTCCAGCCTTCCATAGACAGAAAAATAACATAGTCAATCAATCATCTAGAGCTCTTTGGCAGTTTGTTGTTAAAGTTTCAAATTCGTACAAACATCTTAGCACTATGTGGAGGTGGTTTCATTCCCATTTGAGAGGAGCAAGTAATGCCATTTAATAGTTTCTGCTCTACTTATAGTGACTGTGCCTGGATACATTCAATTAGTCTCAATATCACTGATGCCCAGACTTGCTTATGAGAGCCTCGGGAACTGCAAATTATACCAGAGTATTCAAAAGTCTTAAAAAATCAAGCAAAATTAATTTTAATGAAAACACTTTCAACATTTGCTCTGTAAATCTCCTTCAGGCAGGGTAATGGGGAAGAAAGACTATATAATTTGAAATCAGCTGGAGCTGGGTTTGAATCTCAGTCCATTATTCATACCGTTCCCTAGTGTGTTATGTTTTTGAACTTTAATTTTCTTCAAAGATATGATATGGGTAATATCATCTTCCTTATAGAGTTTTGTGACAATTCGATGAAATAACATGTTGTATGTAACTTGTCTATCACCCTGTATGCCGCACTGATTGAACATCCTCTCCAGTGATATCCCTAACCCTCCTGCTCAACGGGAATTAAAGTGAAATAGGCAACATAGAAACTTCTTGGCAAAATGAAAAGGTACTCAACACTTTCAGAATCCTGGAGTCTGTCTGTCTCTATTTCTCTGTCTTTCTTTTCCTCTATGTCTCTCTTTCTCTCTCTTTCTCTCTCTCCCTCTTTCTCTTTCTCTCTCTTCCTTGTTCTCTCCCTCCATCTTTGACATAGAGGTTGGAAGGGATTATCTAGAAAATGTTATGTGATCAATTTAACTTAAATGTGTTAAAAATTTCCTTAAATCCAGCAATTTGCTTCCTTTGTTAAGTGTGTTCCCAGTAGGGGACTTTCTTGTTGTAAAGTGTTAGAAGCAAATTGGCAAGGTTTGTCATTCTTGTGTGTAAGTGGTTTCACATTGATGGGATTGAAAAAAGTTTTGTTCAAGTGAGTCTTATTCCCAAATAGATTCTGCCAAAACTAAACCATGGGCTGCTCTGAACCAGTTTTGGAGAGGGAGGTCCCCAGGAGTTCAATTAAAAGTCAGGAGGAAACACTGAGATAGGATACACAGTAATACCCCTTACACTATCATTTAAATCTTACTCTAATCCACTAAGTTAATTAAGACAGGGTTTCAGTTATTAGAAGTCACAGGGGGGAATACTTGGGGCTAATTAAAAGCGAGTATACTGTTACTCATATATCTAAAGCCAATTAAGAGATTCCAAAATAAATGAGGCGCTAGTGAAACAAAAACCTAAAGAAATCCTAAGACAGGATCTCTCATTCCTTGGAGCACTCAATTTTTTAGCTTGTATTTGAGGAAATCTTAAAAGTAATGTGCATTTTTGATGTGTTATATATTCATTTTAATTTTTCTTTTTTTTGAAATATTACAAGAAACACCTCATAGATTATAATCTCACCTAGAATTTTCATGCCTCAGGATCATTATAGGAAGAATGATTTTGAGAAGAAAAAGTACAGAACCTAGATGGTTAATTCCAATGCAGCAAACACCTATGAAAAACTTAGCATGTAGAAATAAGCCAGAAAGATAAAGATCTAAGGTGAAGAGAATTATAAAAATCCAATTATCACAATTAGCTGGTTGGAATGACTGGTCTATTGTGCAATTCACAGAGTAGTCTTGTTTTTCCAGGAGATTATGGTGTTAGTCTATAGAGGTTATGAAAGACTGTTTTGTGGGATTTTTGCAAATGGTGGAAAATATCACACAAATACTTAGTTTGGCACTGAAGATGGTTTTTTCTACAGAATAGCACAAATCATTTTCTTTTGTTCAGTGACCTGAAGAGCTGACCATAGTTTTAAAGGAAGGAAAAAACAAAAAGGGAAATGGATCATGGCAAAGTTTTTGTCAGAGTTTAGGATTGATGAAACTCATGCTTTGAAGTTTTTCTATTACCCTATGAACAATGTATTTATGTGTGTACATGTAGCCATATATACATATGTAATGAATGTATGTTAGAGCAGGATAGTAAGGGTCTCTCCTCATTCCTGGAGTGTAGGAAACAGGTTCAATGTTTTAAGTGTTTAGCTAAAATAAAACAAACTTAGCAGGTAATGCCTTTGCAATCTAAAGTCTCTATAAATAAACCTCTAAAACATTTCATATAAGTTTTAATTTTTGCCTCCCATTAAACTCTTTAATGAAAATGACACTAGAAAAATAATTTTCCTATATTTATTTGAAAATAATCATTTCCTTATAAACTTTTGTTTTCTAAGTCTCTCTCTCTCTTTCTCTCTCTGTTTTTCAACAAATAATTATTGGCTGCCAATTATACCAGGCACAACACTATGTGTTATGAAAACAAACACAAAAGGAGTTAATGAATGTGACAGTGATAGTAGTGACAAGTGAGAGTAAGTTCTTGTCTTGTTGAGTTCTACTTTGTCATAGATCATTTATCAATTCAGCAATCTATTCAGTCTCTATGGTATTTATTTGCATGAAATGCCTAGCACACATACCATGCATTTCTGAGTAAAACACCTTATCTAGAATTGTTTAGTTAAGCAGGACTCTGCATTTTATTGGTTGATGTGAGGGGAAAAAAATGATTAATACAAGTATAGCACATAATGAGAGAGTGATTCAAATAGAGGAGAGAGCACAGTAGTTCGTCATAGTCCCAGAAATCCCCATGGAAGCAGCAGGTTATGAACAGGATGCTGACAGTTTTACATGGATGCAGAGACTATTGGAGGCCATGAAGACAAGGAAACAAACCTGGGATGATAAGAGCTTCCTGGTTAGAGCAGAGGGCTTGTGTTTGGGACTAAAAATAAGTTACGTGGGAAGGGCAGTGGTACTGACCATCCTGAACAGCTGTGATAGTACAGTAACAGGACTGAAACACGATTTTAGATAAATTAATCCATAGCAATGTGCTAAAGGTGAGGGGTTTTGCTTCTGTATTTCAGTCTTACTGGCTGGTGGGGGCTGCTGAGTTTTAGATACCATTTCTCTGCCAAAGGATTATGCACATGCCTCTGGCTATGCCAATCATAGAACACCACTTCCCCAGGACACTGAGACTGGCCACTCAGAAACCTTCCTCAGAATTCCCTACTGAGCTGCTTAGAAAGCTGTGGCCACAGTTCTACTCTAGTAATGAAACAACTGATCTGAAAATAGTCTATTTTCAAGGAGAGAGTTCTGTGGGCATTTGAGTTTCTTGGTCCAGATATCTCTGAGGCCAGTTCCATCTGAGCACTCTTTGTGTTTTGTCTACATAGGCTAAATTTCCTTCTTTTTTTTCCCCTTAAGCTAGTTTCTCTCACTTAGAATTCAAAAAAGATCTGGCTGACAGAAGAGAAAAAAATAAAAACATTATCCTTAGGTATGCTGACAAAAAATCTAGGGAGGAAACTGGATTGGAAGGGGAAGAAATGATTTTTTTTTTGAAATGCTGATTTTAAGTTAGTGGCAAGGAATATAAATGGGATATTTAAAGGTATTGATTTAAAATTTATTCTCCTAAAATGTAATTTTGATAGCTAACATTTACTGAGCTATTTTTATGTGTCCAACATGCTCTTTTACCTGTATTAACTCATTTAACCCTCTCAACATCCTACTTTTCATTTGAGATATCAGGAGATATTATAACCTTGCAATATGAATTTACTGAGTTTTGCAGCCTAGGTACAAACAAACCCAGGTAGCTGGACGCTACAGAACATCTTGATTTAAGAAGAAAAAACATTGTTATGTAACCTCTATATGTTTAAAATACCTGTGCATACATATTTGTGGGGTGAGAGGTTTGGCCCCACACTGGGTAAGGATTCACAATCTTCTTTTAAATTAATGCTTATGGGAGGCACAATCTTCTCATTTTATAGTGTATCTATCTATCTACATATATGCAATGTACACTGGTCATGTATTCATGATTATCTCTTACAGTAATGACCAGGGGACTGTCAAATGTCAATAAGTAGAAAATATTGTTAAATGGCATCCATCCCTCATTTTCTATCAGTCTCTATCTTGTTTACTTGCTGATTCTTTGTTCTGCACCTGCATCAAAATGAAACCTGTACCTATTTTTGCATTTGCATAAATTAACTTGCCTTGGATTTCTGCCCAAACAGATACTGCAACATATCAGCCCTATGACATATCATCCACAAATGTGTGCCTGTGATGTGGCATAGATTGGGACAATTTCAGTTGTCTTAGAATTGTTGTCTATAATACCTACTGGGAGAGGGATTAGAGAGAGTTGGGTTAGACATGATGCTCAATTTTGAAAACTGGAGCTACTTCCCCCCTTTAGTCCTTTTGAAGCATAATAAGGAGATGAATTGGAGAGAGGAAAAAAAGAACACTTGCCTAGATTGTAGGGAAGAAGGCAGGTCCCCTCCCCTAGCCCTAACCAAGCAGCATAATTTAGGGGATATTCAGAGAGAATCAATCTTAGAGAGATTATGACTGGTACCTCAGTCCCCATTAGTGTCACCAAACTCTTTGCCCAACCTGGCGCCGCCACTGGAGAAGTTGAACATTGCAAGAAAAATATCTATGTAGAATCCCTGTTATGGACCGTATCTGTGTGTCCCTAAAAATCACATGCTGAATGCCCAACACCCCAGTGGGATGGTACTTAGGAGGTGGGAGCTTTGGCAAGTCTTGAGGTGGAGTCCTCAGGATGGGATTATTGCCTCAGAAGAGACTGAGGGAGTCTGCTTCTTCTCTTTCTGCTCCCTCCACTATATGAGGATAGAAGAAAGGACAAGAGAGCTTCTGCTGCCAGCTGCAAACTAAGAGGCAGGTCCTCACCAGACACCAAATCCGGCAGTGTCTTGATCTTGGACTTCCCATCTCCAAACTTTTGAGGAAGAAATGTTTGCTGTTTAAGTCACCCCACTTATGGCATTTTTGTATAGTAGCTCAAGTTAACTAAAACAGTTCCACATGAGCAGCACCACATCAAGTCAAAATAGGACCTCAGAGATATGCTCAGTTTCCTAAGAACATCTCTACATATCCCACCCACACTGCCTTTCTTCCCTCCTCCTATCACATACCTGAGATTAATGCATTGGTAAATCTAAACATTTTCCATGTGTTAGCCATTGTTCAACATGATTTACAAGTACAAACTCATTTAGCTGCATAATAATCTGGATGAGGTAGATACTCTCATTTTTTTCCATTTTATATATGAGGAAGCCAAATCACTGACAGGTTAAGTAATTTTCTTAAAGTCATACAACAAGGAAGTAGTAGAATCAGACTGAAACAGGCAATTTGGCTTTAGAGTTGTTGTTTTTTTGTTTTTTTTTTTTAAAGATTTATTTATTTATACACGCACTGGCGTACAGGCCAGAGGCATGGGAGGGTGAGAGAATCCACCAGAAACAGAGCAGGGAGCAGAACAGGCAGAAGGAGCGAAATACACCGCTGAGGGGAGCAGCCGTAGAGACAGGAGAGGTCTGCTGCACCCCGTGGGAATCTCCCTGGCTGGCCGGGAATTGAACCGGCACTGCGGAGGCTGCAGACAACCTCAGAGCTCTGTGCTCAACCCACTGCGCCACTGGGGAGGCCCCTAGAGTTGCTGATTTTAATCTCTAGCTTCCACCACCTCCACTACTACTCACGCCCTGACCCACAGCATTGCACACTCACATACCCTTCATGGACCGGGTGAGAAGGGACCAAGACCCTTCCCCACTTAAAGGGCCTTAAGACACAACCCTAGCTGACACTGAAGGAAAGAAAAGCAAATATTTAAATCAGGCACAAAAAGAGATAGGAATTTTAAACTGGCATATAAAATGGATGTATACCTGTCTAACCAAAAACAATCATCCAACTATAAATTTCCAAATGTAGTTAAGGAAAAAGGAATTTGACAAGGCCTAATCAAAAGCAGGAATTTGGGGAAAAGCAAAAGCATCTCATATTTGTACCTTCTGATTTAAGGCTGCTCTACAAATCAGTTACTGAATGAGGCATTGCCTTGCTTACTTATTCTTGTCATACCTTGCTGAAGTACAGAGATGATCCAGAAGAGATGACCCCACACCCTTGTTCTGGTTTTACAATTTCTCCCCCAATAACTTCTTGCCAGTCAGACTCCCAACCATTCTGGTTCTCAAAATCTGACATAATTGTGGAAGGAAGAACAGCTTCTGGGTGGCATTCAGTGCCTTGGTATCCTGGGTCACACCTATGAGAAAGGAAGGCCAAGTGAAAAAGTCATAGACAACCCCGGTAAATGTGTGATCACGTGACCTGCAGCATTTTCTGTGTCTCACGTTTGCTTAGGTCTTAGCATTCACATTGATTTTTCTCTGTGGCTGTGGCTGTGGCTGTAACAACTTTCAGTTTTTCACACCACAAAAAAGGACAGAATCCTTTCTTAAAATAAATAATGCTGTAATGGTAGAATCACAGTACCAAGTAGCACTGAAGACAGATTGGGTATGTGTATGAGTGGGCAGGTGAAAGAGAGATGTAGCCTTAAAAAGTCACATATTAGTATTTGTCTGCTTAACCTAAACCTACATGTAACTCTGGCCACATTTTATAGATCCCTTTCTCATTAAACCATATGTCTTTTAGTTTTTAAGTATTCCAATGTGCCCCATCTCATCCTCATTAGCGATAATCACCATCTCACGGTGTATACAACCTTGAGCTTCTGGGAAGTCATGTAGGAGAGCAAGTAGCAGCTGTTTGACTCATACTTTAAAACTGTCAGGGGGAGGAAAGGGAAACAATAGCAAGGTTCTTTTAACTACCAGAGATGACTTTAGGGTTAATTAATAAACTGTGGAATTTAAATCCAGGAGGCTTCATCTTGAGGTTAGGTTTTGAAGTTTTATACTTCTTTAATTGTAACAATATTTTATATGACTAAAATAAGAACAGCGAGGAGGATCATTTTCTTTTGGCTATTTCATTATTTATCAGTCTCTTCATAAAACCCTGATGACAATGGCTGTGATATCCTTATAAATACAAATCCCTAGAGTCAGTCTCGCTGCCTGACACACGCACCTGCACAGGCCGTGGTCGCAGAAGCCATGCCCGCTGCACATGTTTGGGCACTGCTGGCCAATGTAAATGCTGTCGAGAGCCCACTCATCTTGCACTGTGTAATAGCTCTGACTCCAACGGAAGCGGGTGGCACTGGACCTAGAAACAAGCAAGGTACAGTAATAAAAACAAGATTTCAACTGGCAGGTGGTGGCACAGACAAAAAATGTCAGCATTCAAAATCTTCAGATAATGGTTTAGAGCTTGTATTTGGCTGCCAGTCATTTCTCTTTACTTTCCACTCAATTATTATGAAATTCAACATTTCTATAATGAAGGGAAGTTAAAAAGAAATCTGCCTATTATGTATATATATCTCAATCTTAATTTAATTTGAGATGTTTTAAAGAAAATTAAATTAATTTTGTTGCAGAGTTATTACTAGAAATACATAAAAACATACCAACCTTTTTTGTTTTAGACTTGCAGTTTAGTTCTCAATATAAAACAAAAGTTTTATTGGGGTGCTGTTTTAGGGTTGAGGGGATGTGCTACAATGAAAGAACAAGTAAGAACATCTGGATACACATTCCACTTATTATTTCTGAAACATTAATTTGCCTGGGTTTCATGGATAAGCTGATGTTAAATGGAGACAGAAAGTTAAAGTTCCATCTAGAAAAACAGGTGGGACCTTGTGTCATCTAAAAAAAAACTAAAGAAGATCCTTGAGAGCAATGCCAAGAAAGTTTTCATTCATTTTTTTTCATGAAAGAATGTTTAGTACAACACATTCTTTTAAAAATCACATCATATTTTTCACCTTTAGGAATTTTTAGGGATCCTTTACTAGTTCTTTTTACTCACAGTACAAAACAAAACAAAACGAATTTGCAGAATCAACATGCATGTTTAGCTTTATTGATTAAACCTTTCCCAAGCACACTATCTACAGATCCATTTGGTCTTAACACATTAAAGTCCCTGCATCAATTACCCACATATTAAATACTCCCTACATACATAACAGACCATTAAAATCCTGATAAGCCTTCACTTTATTTTGCAAATAATCTGTGGCTAATAGGTTGCACTTTCATCCCAGTAAGATAATCCCAGGATTCACTAAGGTGTATCCAGGAGACATAAGTTTGCTGCATTTCAGTGCCCATCATGAGACATACAATGGGACAGATGCACTCATCCATAGTAATAGTTACTATTTGTAATTCTAACAGCCATCACAATTTTCATAGTCCCATTAAGAAATGGACTTCAGAGAAACTTACTATAAAGTAGTACATTGTCTTTGAGCATACAGTCTCACAGAAAAGAAGTAAGACTCATGCACCAGTGTCAGAAAAAAAAGTTGACTATCTTCTTTTAAGATGGATTATAATCTGAATTGAGTCCAGGAACTCAGATATACAGAGAGAGAGAGAGAGAGCTCTTCTGGGGATGAGGGATATCTTTTTTTTTCCTCAATAGTTTGCACAGGAACAGAACAAAGTAGGAATCAAAAAAAAGTCTACTAATAATGAGTCAATGAGTAGTAGATAGACAGTTCAGAAAAGGCCAGCCAGTCCATTTCTGATTTCTGTAGGTAATGGGGTGAAGAAGTATTAGGAGTCAGGGGATCTGACCCCCAGTACCCCGGCTCTGCAATTTATCAGCTGTGTGACCTTTAGTGAGAATTTTAAGCCTTCAGGGTTTTTTGTTCTTGCTTCTTAAATAAAGGGATCTGGCAAACTAATTTCTAAGATCCCTTCCAGCTCTCAAATTTAATGACTGCTCTGGTGGTTTGTTGACTGAAGTGATAGTTTATTTTCTTTATAGTCACATGCCCAAGCAAAAACCCATGGCATCCATAATTTCGAGGTTTGGGTATTTCAAGCATTAAAATGAGGTTTGAGAACTTCAGAAACCTGCCCTAGATTTTCCTTTCAAACAGTGACATGTAGTCACATTCTAAATTCTTTTTCTAAGTAAAGGAAACCTTAGATGCACCTTACAATTTCTTGAAAAGGATATTTACTTAAGATAAAAAGTTTAAAATGGATTATTCCATTTAAAATTGCAATCCACGGTTTAATGTGCTGATGTTAATTAACAGAGGAGGAAGCAAAAAGAGGTTGAATACTGGCTTCATTTTTAGTGAGAAAAAAAAAACCACAACTAGTCTTGTGAGCAATCTCCTGCTGGTCACATGTGGGAACAAAAAGTGTGATCTCGCTGATTTGCAGCTCCATCACTGCTAGATATGCCCTTAATACAGATATCTAATTTGCCAATTCTCTTCCTCTCTCTTTCTCCTTCTCTTCTTAAGCTACATAACCATTCTTAGGAGCAGTCTTATGTGCTCTAGATTGAATCTGAAAGTGGGACTGCTGCCATGTGGATCATGAAATGAAGTTGACCTGCATTTAAAGTCCAAACTCTATGGATTCTGAAAAGTGACAAAATTTGACAGTCCTCTTTATTTGACTCCCCTCTACCCCACATATGAACTTATAGACTGAAATAAAATAGCATTGAGTCATCTCTTGATAGTTTGGCAACCTGAGGAATCAAGGTAAATGGAGGCTGACTAAATTGTATTTTCCACCTTCAGAGTTAGTATAATTACATTTGCCCAATAATTCTGAAACTCATTCAGTCATTAGGTGTTGATTTGTTTATGAAGTCAGCAACTGACAGCTGTTTGTGTCTCATTAGGCCCTGTTCTTATGTAAATGTCTCTCATAAAAGCAAAATTAATTTTCATTGGGTAACAAATGTTCAGTTCATATACAATATAATTTCTCTGAGCAGGTGTATGTATATTCGATATTTCCATTCTAAGTTGTCCTATCTAGCATATCTTCCAAAGTTAACAGATCTTTTATAGTGTAGAAACCACGTTTGCTTGCATATGTTCAATTTACAGTTACATATGCTTAACTCAAAACAGCAGAACAAATATTTTCCAAAAAGAATACTGCTTTAAACTAAACTGTATTCCCTTAATACTTGAGAAAAACATGTCTTTGCAGAAGTTTTATATGAATAATATAAAGTTACCAAGAATACCAAGGTGATTAAATGTACCATAAGCTTACAGCAGAGCTTTTAAGCATGCAGATCTCAAAACAATGATAACCAGTTGAATACGCTTTAGAAAAAAATAGCAATAATGTTTAGCAGAAACGTTAAAATAAATACCCTCTTGGGTTGATTAAAAAATATTTTTACTTTTTTTTTTACCTTGGGCTTTGAAGGAAATTTTGAAAAACAGAGTTAAATTATTTATGTACATGCACTTAAAGACAAATGGTTGGGGGAATAATCTAGCAGACTTTTTTTTTTCCTGTTTGTAAATGAGGTACATTGTAATAAAACATCTCTTTAATTTATTGAGGTACATTGCATTAAAATTCTCTTTAATTCCCCAACTTTTATATAGCACCCCAACTGTGTGTCAGGTACGGTTGGAACTGAAGGGTTTAGGATCAATGTATTTAAAGTGTCTAAGTAACACTGATGAGATCTTTTCTGATTATACATTCAACTCAGTGGTACTATCTTTTAAGCAAATAAGCAACATATAATGTTAGTTTTAAATAATCTACAAAATTTTTCTGATAAGGAAAATATTTTTGGATATTGAAACTATATGGATTAAGAATAATAGTTTAAAAACATGTCTGGGGATAAAAAGACATCTCTAAAATGAACTAGAAATATTATCTTACTATCATAAATTGAAATTGTACTACACATGCCAACAATTAAATACCAATATTTTTTAAATAGTGAGAATAATGCACTTAATGATTAAAAAAAAAAAACATCGTTAGCTTACCACCCAGAATAACCAGTTTTTTAACTGTTTGATGTCTTGGGTTATTTTTTATAATCTTGCTCTATATACTTGGAATATCACTGAAATTAAATAAAACTCTTGATTATATTCACAGCAGTAGATATGAAAAGGTAGGATGTTAGAGAAAGTAGCTACTTATATGAAGCATTAACAGTGTATCCAGGAAATTGCTCACAGTTGGATATAAAAAATATCTGTGGGGCCTCCCCTGTTGGCGCAGCGGTTGAGCACTGGGCTGCAAGGCTGCCCACAGCCTCTGCAGCGCCGGTTCATTCCCTGGCTGCCAGCGAGGGTCCCACACACACACACACACACAAAAAAAAAAAAATCTGTGAAAATCAAATTTCAAACATAATGATAAATTATTAAAAATAATCAAAAAGGTATTCTTATATAATGCAACAATACAATTTTCAACTAAATGAAGTACACGAATAATTCTAGATTATCTGATCATTTGATTTTTTTTTTAAATTGATGAACATTCATGTTCTTTTTTTTTTCCTAAAGATTTATTTATTTTATACAAGAACTGGGGTACAGGTCGGAGGTGCAGGAGGGTGAGAGAATTCACCAGAGCCAGAGTGGGGAACAGAACAGGCAGAAGGACTGAGGTACACCACCGAGGGGAGCAGCGGGCACGGCAGGAGAGGTCTGTGCACCATGTGGGACCCTCGCGGGCGGCCGGGGATCGAACCAGCACTGCAGAGGCTGCGGGCAGCTTCGCAATCCAGCACTCAACTGCTGCGCCACCAGGGGAGGCCCTGATCATTTGATTTTTTACAGAGCGTACGGATTACATAAAATAATCTGAGAAAAGTTTGTTTAGTAATTTTATCTTTACATAAGGATTCTTGGACAGGAGATACCACAGAAAAATAAAATTCGTATTGTTTGATGTTTTTCTTACTACACAAATCACAGAATCTTAGCATTTCAGACTGCGAGGGACCTTTAATCATCTAATTAAGCCTCTTTATTATACTTAGCAGAAATAGGGCTTAAAGAAGTTGTTAATGGTTAAAATCATGTAATTAATTAATCACTATGAACTCAAGATTTCTCATTTACAGTCCAAGGCTCTTTCTTGGGTGAGCTCATGCTCACAAATATTCGTATTACTCATAGTATTTAACTCTTCAGCCCAAATCTCTTTTCTGAGCTTCAGATTCATAAGTGCAATTGGCTTCTTGATATTTCTGCTTGGATAGATAAGTATCTCAAGCTTCACATCACAAAAACAGAACACTTAATTTCCTGTCCCAATCCACGCCTTCAGTCTTTCCCATCTCAATCAGAGCTACTACCATCCAACATGTTTCCCAGGCCCAGAATTTAGAATTTATTTTTGTCTTCCCTTTCTACCACAGCACACCCTATTTAACAGAATATATTTCACAACTGATGGTTCTTGTCAGGTTTTTTACAATCATCTTCCAAGTCACCAACATTTATTGCCTGAAACCCCTGTACTGGTCTCCCTGTCTAATCTTCTAAAATCTATTCCTGACATACTGCTTACAATGGTTAATCTAACGTGAAACAATGCAATACTGGGGGTGGTGGGGGGCGGGGATTGTGCTCTTCTCTTTCACATTAATAAATGTTTGACTTTATTCCTAGTTTCTGAGGTTTCTGCTCCCTGGGGATGGTTTTCATTGTTACCAAAGAACATAATCGGAGAAAAAAGAGTGTAAACCAAGTTTTTGAAATTAAAAGTAGGACTTATCAGCAATGAAGCAACTTTACAACTCAAACTGTCTTGGCATAGGAGATTTTAGATTCTTGTATCATTCCCTTTTGTATGTCAAGCCTAAAGGGACTGGCTCACTGCATTCTCCTACAAAAAACAGAGGTCAGAAAAAGCTAGGATAGGCCAGAAAACAAAGTGTAATTAGCTCTATTTTTCAAATATCCTTAGTTTGCAAGACAAACTGGGTCTTTTTTTTAATTGATGGCAAATGTTTTGTTTCTTTAATTTTTGTTAATTTTTAGATGAAGTTCTTTTTTTTCTTACATCATTGTTATTTTTAGGGCAGTACTTGATTTCTCCTCTCAGGTGTTGTCCCCGAAGTTCTCCCAACACCAAAGCCCCAGAGATCCATCTGCCCCATCCCTCGTGCTCTTTCCTCTCCTCCTCTCATCGCTGCCTCAAAATCTGTCTTTTGATGATGACATTAAATGAATGCATCTTGCCACAGGGCTTAATTCTTCTTAACATTTAAGTCATACTAGTAGAGAAAGTAAAAGTTAAATAACAGCTATATCTAAAGACATCTCTCACCAAGTTTTCTGGGGAAGGAGCACTATGACTCTTCTCCACTGTGTGAACTCGCTGGCGTGGTAAATACTTGCTGATGTAAATTCCTGACAACTCGGCATACTTGGAAGGCATTCCTAAAAGAGTCAGGCAAAAATAAAATCTTAGAGAAGCCTAATGACATAATCTTAACTATTTGCAATATGGATGTAATCTGGGATTTTTTTTTTCTGTGAAGCTAAAATATCTATAAAACAAAGTGAGATATGACAGTGGATTGAAATATTTTCCAATCGTGACAAACAAAACAGAAATGGATTAGAATTCATTTTTTGAACTGTTATAATATTAGCATTTGATAAAATTATTCTATTTACTATGATTGCAACATTGCAACATCCCTTACTACAATGTTAGACGTTTACCAATTAAGAAAATACATTTTAAAATAATAAAAAAATTTTAAAAACAAAGTAAAAAGTACATTTTATTTGTATCTAAAAAGTACATTTTATTTCAACAAACTGAATCTTTGTTTTTTTTTTCTGTGTGGTTTTTTTTAACTTTTAACTTTTATTTATTTTCTTGATGAGTGATATTCTTGTTTTATAAAGCTTTTAAAATTGATTCAGAAATACAGGCCCCCACCTTTTCAGATGCACACCAAACCCACCACCAAGACACCAACAATTCTCCACTATAGTCTACTGTCTCCTTCCCCCTTACTTCTCTACCTTCCCCCTCTGGTAGCCTCAGTTTTACAGACAGATTTCTAGAGTTTCTTTTTTTCTTTTCCTTCAGCCAAGATATACTTAAGATATTCTTAATAAGGTCTACATATAGGTAAAGAGACTTAGAAATGATATCATTAAGATACCATTAAGATATGCTACACAGAAAGAAGAGAGACATTTATAGAGAAATAGGGTCAGAGAAAACAATATTCAAAATATCATCCTAGAGTACCCATTCTTGAAGTTATTAGTATTTCTTTTTATATTTTAAATTACCTTTTAGTATCTGGTAGTGCAGAATGGGGCATCCTTATAATCATTGCTGACTTTATATATCAATTCTAAATTACAAATAACAATGTTTCTTTGCGACCAAACAAACTTTTAGAATTGCTTTACTTCCAATATATAGAAAGGAGGAGGCTTCCTATCACCAGCTCTGAAGAATATAAACTTACCTCTTGGACAAGGTGCCAGGTAAGGCCATGGTTGGTTGAGTACTCCAGTTTCACCTGGTTGTCCATATGTGGGGTGTATTTCTGGCCACAGCCCATCACCAAACTGAACTGAATCATATAGGATGCACCTATCTGCATTGACTGTGTTTCCACATAGCGCATACTTGAGGCAAGTTTAGAATCGCCTGTAAAACTGCAAGAAAGAGATGAAAATTAGAAAAATTTAAAAAGCAATGTATCAGGGGAGAATTAAGCTCTTCATTTTACACCATATGCCCCAAAAGTTTCACTTTACTTATTTAATCATGCCAAGTACTAGAGTGGATTTCAGTCACTTAGTACATGCACTCACAATAATCTCTCTGGCCTTTCTATTGGTGACAATTGTCCCACAGGAACATGCTCTAGTAGAAGATCTCCTCAAGATGAGAAGAGAAAAGAAGCACCTGTGCAGAGCCTCACCTACTACTTCATGGATGTGAAATGCCCAGGAGGCTACAAATACAAGCCATCTGTAGTCATGTGCAAATGGTGGTTTTATGTGTTGGTGATTCTGCTGCCTTTGACCAGCCTAAAAGGGGCGCCTTCAGATGGAGGCAAGGCCAAAGTACCCTGAATCAAGAGGAATAGGAAACCACCCTCTCAAGAATTAATAAATACATTTTGGGTACAATTCTCCCCACTCCAAGAACAAAACAACAAACAACAACACAAACTAAAATACAGTCTATCATGGAAACAGTATTTTTAAAGTAAATACCTAGAGTCAATAACTTAAAAATGAGTAATCATATATTGCTCATGAGAATAAATCCTTTGACTCATCTCACTATTTTTGAATATATTATAAGGACATAGTCCTAAAATCAAAGACAATTTCATAAAATATGTTGACTATTGCACATTTACTTGTTTTTTTTTTTTTTTAAGATTTATTTACTTATATGAGAACTGGGGTATAGGCCAGATGTGCAGGAGGGTGAGAGGATTCACCAGAGACAGAGCGGGGAACAGAACAGGCAGACTAACTGAAAATACACTGCTGAGGGGAACAACAGGCGAGACAGGAGAGGTCTGCCATGCCATGTGGGTTGCATGGATCGAACCCGCACTGCAGAGGCTGGGATCGAACCCGCACTGCAGAGGCTGCAGACAGCTTCAAAGAGCTGCACCCAACTGCCTGTGCCATCAGGGAGGCCCTGCACATTTACTTATAATAGTAATTGGTAACAATTTCAACATCAAACTGTAGGGGAAAACAAAGTGCTTAATCGGTATAGCCACCTGACAGAATATCTATATTTCAAATATTAATGAAGATAATATAATCACATTAACAAGTAAATGTTAAAAAAAAGTTTAAAAAATTCCACCAAATGATGCAAAAAGGAAATTCACCAGGATATTCATAGTGGTTGTTTGGTGGTGGGAACGTGGACAATTGAATATTTTTCATTTTTCCCCCTTACTTTCTAGTCTTCAGTTCTTGCATTAAATACTGAAAATATCATAATGTAGTTTTAAGGGTTGTGCCTCAAGTCAGTAAAATTCACATTCTTTATTGAGTCCCAATTGAGTATTTAAGTAATTTTAAATATCTTAAAGGCAGGAACAATTACTTTTTTAGAGAAAACTTCTCAAAGATTTGTAATCATCAGAGGAGATTAAAATATGGATACATTTTCCACCCTACTTAATATGGATCAACGCCAGTATTCCCAGTGTCAGCCACATTAGGGCTTGTATACCATAGTACTTTGCTCTGCTCTTCTGAAGCAGGTCCAGCACCTTCTTCAACAATGTCTCCTATTAGGTGCCTTAGCTGCTAAAGACAAAAGAGATAATGCAATAATGCAAAAAACTCCATGAAATCTTTGAGGCATTGAATTTTTTTTTCTTGCTTATCCTTTGCTGAACTAGCAAAATAAGGAGTAAAAATTCCGACTTGCTTCTTGCCGAGACTAAGATGTTATTTAAAGATGGAATGCTGTTTAAATAGAGGATCAACATGAACTTGGGCTCAAGGTTGAAAAATATAAGAGGCTTTTCTCAACAATGACTAATTATTATTTAAACTAACAGTTTTTAAACTAAGATTATGTACTTAGACAGTAAATAGAGTAATAAAATGTAAGATCCCCGATCTCTTCTTTAGATGAATGTTTGGAAAAGGAAGGACAATATTTCATATTACTGGCCTTGCAAATCTAGTCAGTATAAACACTACTTATTATTAGTAGTGCTTATTATTATTATTCATGAAGATGTCCACCTGTTGTTGCGTCTAGGCCACATCCTAAGATTGTGCTAAACACAATACCCACATTATCTATATTAGTTCCAGCCTGAAAATAACTTTGAGAAATACAAATAATTATCTCCATGTAACAAATAAAGAAATGGGGGTATCAAGTGAGACTCAATGAGAAATCACTTCTGCCTGACTCCAAAACCTCCTAACCCAAGCACTAGTTACCTCTTTGTCCTTATAATACTCTAAGAGGGAGAGAAAACCTTTTTGTATAATTTCCATTTACAGTTAATTTAAAAATCATTAATTTTTACTTACTATGCAGTAATATTCTGATGTTAGAGATTAAAAAAACCAAGATTGCTACTATGTGTTAGGATATATAGGCAGTAATATAGAAAACAGAGCTGTGGATGCAGATTTTAGCAATTATTCAAAATGAAAGAAATCAGCACAGTGAGTTGTACAGGCAAAAACTCGTTGATAGAAATTTCAGGATTTTTTAAGTAGGCAAGAAACCCCAGATGATCTTCCTGTGAGAAATAAATACACCTTTTAGCTTGTATTACCCTTGATGAGAAAGGCAGCCAAATAATTTCATTTGAAATGTTTACTTTTTAAGCTACACTCTACCTCATGGGCATGTGGGGAGAAAGCCACAGTGCATGGTAGCACCTGAGTTGAATGGTCTGCAAGACACGCTAAGGCAATAAAACTTTCTCAGTCCTGTCATGTATAGTATTTCCCCGCCCCAGCATTTCTGAAATAACATAGGATTATATTCACAATCACCTCTTTGTAAATTCCTTCCACCTGAGATGGTATTGTGTCCTCACAGTTCTATACAGAAACAGAAAGAAATGCTGCATTTTGCAAATATTGCCAGCACCTAACTTATGTGTGGTTACAAATTAACCATGAAATTGGCTGAAGAGAGGAAATATTCAGACGTAGACTTAACTTCTCCATGAGTTAGCCTGATGATAATAGCTTGTAAAGCTGCCAAGACGCCAAAAAAGAAACAATACAAAAATTACAGAAAAAGAAATATTAAGAGGCTAAATGAGGTCAGTTAAACAGTCACAACTTTAAATTCTTACTTAGTGCAAATATCTCTTCAACTGGTAGTTGTGGGCAGATAGGGTTGGGTAGGCTGATGCAGCTCCATCACAGCCTCTTTTCTCCCTAGTCACCTTCAGAGGTTAGTCTGGGAGCATTGACATCCATCAATTAGTTATCCCCATTGGGATATTAGAGTAAGATGCTAGGTGGCTTTACTCATTTGGCTTTAATATAAGCTTTTAAGGAAACAGATAGACTTGGCTGACATGTTCCTCTGCCTATTACTTCAACTGCCCCCCTTCTGTCCTCGAGTGGCAGCAGCCATCTTGTGACAATAATGGAAGGAATTATTAGGTGGCGGTCTCTACTGAGATGGTAGAGTAGAAAGATGGAGATAGCCTGGGTCCCTGATGGTCTCCTTAAGCTGTTTACCAGACCTGCATTGCTTGTGACAAGTGTTGTCTCATCACTTTTGTTTATGCCATAGTCAGTCTCTTGTTTTTGTTGTAACTTAGAGCTGAATGAATGCATTTCTAATTGATACATATGTACAGTTCTTCATGGTACCATATGATGGCTACCCTGATGTCTTAACAAAACACCACAAGAAAAGCACAGATTTCTGTGTCTTAACATCTTTACTATTCACAGTACCAGTTCACTTGGTTATTTTATGATTTATTTAAGACTGACTGAAAGCCAGTGATTTTAGGTCAAATCCTTTAATTTACTAAACTGCTCTTTGCTACTTGTTGAAGTCAAAAAATGTTTGTAATGGCAAAAACAAAGCTGAACTTGTCTATTACAGTCACAAAAACAGAATAGCACACATCAGCATTTTGAGAAGAAATTCTGGAGACAGAATGCATTAGGAATCAGACTTAGCTTTGTTCACATTGATTTTCAAGAATAGCTCAAAAAAGAAAGAAAAAAAGAAAAAGGAACAACAGAATAGAAGCTCCTGCATCTATTACAAGATTTAATGAGTGAATGAGGATACCTCTATTAGGACAAGAGTACATACTGGTTCCTTTTCATTTCGGCCTGCAAGAAGGCTCTACTAAAACCCTGCTAAAGTGAATGAGACTAAAATGTAAACAGAGTCTCCATGATTCTATATTTAGTATAGAGTATAGCTCTTGCGGGGCCCTAACATTGTGGAGGAGGAAAACTAAGAGGCTGAGATAATGGCCCCAAGGTCACACAGTTATCAAAAAGCTAGAAACGAGGTCTTCTGACTTCTACTTTGATGTCCTTTGCTCTATGTTACACTTATCAAAGGCACTTAGAGGATTTAAATAAAAGTGGCACATGAGTGAGGGGAGAAGGTACATTTTATAAAACTTACTTAAATGTTGTAATGGATACACACACGGCTTTGAGGTTATCCTCACTTAAATAAATCACTCTTTCTGCATTTCCTCAGGTGCATCCCCATTTCCAAAAAAAGGCTCTTTTATGTGAAAAGCAGAGACACATAACCAAAGGAAGTGGGAGAATACTCTGGTCACAAAGTGCCTTCAAAGCAAATGCATGTAAAACAGTCACATCGACTGAGAATGGGCAATTTTTGACACTTGATCCCTATCTCTTAAAGAATAGTCTGGTAAAGAAAGAAAAAGAAAAATACCTGATGGTCTCACTCATAGCAGGAATCTAGAAAACTTAGATAAGGGACCAGGAAAATGAATAACTATAAGAAAGTGAGAATCAAAATCAACAAACAACTATGAACCAGAGACACTCTATGGGGAGTGGGGGGCGGGGAGGGGAGGGATTGGGGTTAAAATAAGGGGTTGCAATTGTATGGGGAATATAAAAATAAAAAAAAAAAAGAATAGTCTGGTAAGACAAAGAGGTTGAAATATCTTTATCAATGAGCCACAATAAAAGACAATGCACTAATAGTTACACTTCTTAGAAACCTAGAGAATATTCTATTATTTTCAGAAACCCACAGAAAAGACTGACTCAGTAGAGCTCATTTCCAAAGAAACAGAACAGCAACACAAAGCTCTTGTTGGGTTTGATACCATTCAGTATTTATATTCATCTGTAGAAGGACATGTGAAAGATACTTTTACAAAAAAAATTTTTACTAGAGTTGTTAGAAAAACTTGTTGATATTGTGAGATTAAACTCATTTGTTATTTCTGCTAATTTTTTTTCACAGCAGAAATGAGCATATTCTTTTAGTGGCTTATATAAATTCTATACTTATTGGAAAACTTGACCTGACAATATAGAAGCATTTTAAAAAAAATAAAAATAAACAATTCTATTTACTAGAGATGATAAGTGCTAACATTTTGTTGTAGACTTTTTAATGCTTACATATTCAAAACATACACATTCACTTTTCTTTTTTAAAAAAAATTATAAAATCATAATCAACTTTTTTCTTTTACTATTTATCATTTTTCCATATTGAAAAATTATGGTGAGACTGTCATTTTAATGAATAGAGCCCTATCTCTAACTATGGAAAATTTGGGGGTTGTTCCCATTTTTCACTATTATAAACAAGGCTTTATAAAGTTGCATTCTTATATATCTCTGTGTACTTGTCCAATTATTTTCTTAGGAAAAACTCCTAGAAGCAGAACTGCTTGGTGAAAGCAAATTTTAAAAGTTGACACTTACTGCCAAGTTGCCCTCCCGAAAGGTTATACCAAGAATTAGCACAATGACTGAGATGCCAGTTCTTAACCACTTACCAATACTGAACGCTAACAATATTTTTCATTTTAGTCTACTATGCACATAGTTTTTAAATCTACATTTCCTGATACTAGAGAAGTTAAAAAGCTACTTATATTTTTGGCTACTTGTAGTTTCTTTGGTTTGTATGTGCGAGTATTATTTTCATGTGCTTTGCTCATTTTAAAAGCTGGGTTTGAGCCTCCCCGGTGGCGCAGCGGTTGAGCGCTGGGCTGCGAAGCTGCCCGCAGCCCCTGCAGTGACGGTTTGATCCCCGGCTGCTCCCCGGCCACAGGAGGAGGGTCCCACATAGCGCGCAGACCTCTCCTGCCGTCCACTGCTCCCCTCAGCAGTGTACTTAGGTCCTTCTGCCTGCTCTGCTCCCTGCTCTGGCTCTGGTGAATTCTCTCACCCTCCCGCGCTTCTGACTGTATCCAGTGCTTGTATGAATAAATAAATAAATAAATCTTTAAAAAAAAAAAAAAAAGCTGGGTTTATCTTTTTCTTACTTATTTGTAAAGTTCTTTATATATTGGAATATATAGTCTGTCATATGTCTTGCAACTATCCAAACCCCTCTGCTCCCAATTTGTTGTCATGTTTTGCTTTCAGGGAGGTCCCATCTGTCCTTCCAATACAAGTTTAAAAAATTTAAGTGGTGGAATATGTGACCTTTATGGTCCCTGTTTTTGTGTCAAACAGCAAAGAAGAGAACGTTTTATTGGTCTCTATTGGTGTCATTTTTGTTTTTTGCAAATATCCAATGGAAATCTGAAAAGGATTTTTTTAAAGATTTATTTTATTTATGCATCTAAGAACTTGGGTATAGGCTGGGGGGGGGGGGAGAGGCTTAAAAGGATTAACCAGAGATAGAGTGGGGAGCAGAACAGGCAGAATGACTGAAATACACTGCGGAGGGGAGCAGCAGGTGAGACAGGAAATTTTTGCTGTGCCATGTGGGTTAGCTCCCTGACTGGGGATAGAACTTGTGCTGCAGTGACTGCCAATAGCTTCATTGTGCTGAGACTTAACCTCTTGTGCCACCAGGGATGCCCTGAAAATAATTTTTTATTTGAAGGGCATAAGCTTTCCATTTTCTAGGAAATCATCCTGCTAATTACTCTACATTTGTCCAGGTCCTCCCTTATCTTTGTTTAACCATTCAAGGACTAGAACAAAACAAATCACACTCTGAATTCTGGTTGTTGTAATTTCCTCTGTGTAATCCTAACAGATTTTCTGTATGGTCTCCCTGCTTTGGTATATGGTGTGTTGAAGCCCCAACTGCTTTCACTTTTCTGTGGACTTCTGTCTCCCTGGTACAACCTCTATAATTGGTCTCTGGTCTGTAGACTCAATTCAGTCCAGAAGAGATTAATGGGTCTAGGAGTGAGGGACCACTTAACTTTTGTTCACTTTATAGTTATCAGCATACTTTCCTCCAACATAATTTCTTTGAGAAACTCTTTCAAGTTTGAAGTTCCGAGAAGAGGACAGAATTTTCTGTTACATTGCTTGGCTCCCTTCAGTGGGGATTTTGGAAAGAAAGTAAAATATGTGCACTTAACATACCCTCTTTCTATGATAAATTGATTTATTAATTTTCCCTTGGTTTCCTAACTACATTCTCTCAAACAGCTTCTCAACTGGACTGATTAGCTATATAAGAAATTTCTAGATACCAAATTAATTTTATTATCATCTCTTTTTACTACCTTCATTCAGTCTAGCTTCAGATAAACTTGAAATTTTCCACATAATACATTTTGCCATCTTTTTATTCAATATTTCATTCAAAAAGTCCTTATGGATTTCTAAGTGGCTAGATCACTCCTTATTTATCTTGTTAAGATTTCAGGGTTGAGTTGGCAATTAAAGATATTTTGGAATACACACGTGTTTCAGCATCTATTTCAGGCTGCTTTTATGTTTTTTGTCCCTAGCACCTGCTTTATTTTGCTTATCTTTACCATTCCTATTTAAAGCACATAGTTTATATTCTTTCACTTCTTCATTCTCATCTCCATTTTTTCAGTTTGGAAATTCACACATAGTTCTTCAAGTGAGGACTAGAATCTTACTTTAAATTGCATAAACTCCTAGGTCAATAAAAAGCATAATTCGAGCTGGTAAACTACTGCTTATTTAGCTTTTACAGAAAGCAGACTCTTTGCAAATAAAACTCAGCAATAAGATTGTTTTTTCTCAAGGATCATATAACTTCATGTCTGGGAGATAAAACTGGGAGGAATGTGTAACCTATGTTAGCGGTTCAGGCTGCCTGAACACAATGACCATGACTGAAATGGGCACAGTCTTCTCGTTCTAGCAGGTTGCACGCACCTACAAGATCACCGCCATGTAGATAGATGGGAAAGTCTGTGAGGAGCCACAGAGTTGCTCCTCATCCTGTGTTATGATGCAGAGTTCTACCTGCAGCTAACACACACCTTTGCTTCCTCTGGATCTAGCCCAATTTACCCAATGCCAGATGCCAGATATTAATTCCAATTAAAGCTAGATTTATAGTTTATAGAAATTTGTTGGTGAGATAGTGGTTTTAAAGATGTCTGTCATTTCAGCTGTATTTTCATTTTTCCTACCTAACAGCATTTTAAAGAAATGTTTAGCAGCTGGCGTAAACTGTGGCAGAAAAGGGAAATCTCTGCCAGGTAAAAGTCAGAGTGGGAGTCAGCACAAAACACAGTCTGCGTTGGGTCCCTAAAAAGAGAAAGAGGGAGAAATAGAGGGCAACTGAGGGACAGACTGTCAGAGAGTTGAAGACTGATGGCCCAAGGGAATACAGTTCTTCTCAACTCTTGTGGTACCTGCCAGTCTCTTATCAGGAATCTTGGGGGTGGGGTGTGTGTGTGTGTGTGTGTGTGTGTGTGTGAAGTTGTTACTGGCAAAACTTCCCATTTAAGGTGGGGGAGGAGAATTAGAGGCGTTTTAGCTGTTTTCAGGCTCTGCTACTTCTGCTAATAACTTAAACTCATTTCAGATTCTTTTACTGTTCAGAACCATCTTAGTCCTATTGCTCTTACATTGCACCCATATTAACCCCCAAAACAATTTTAGATAAGGTGAACTTATTTAATCCACATTTACACTACTTTTCATTAGCACATGCCTTTTCAACACACTCCTGTTGTTCCTTTTAGTACCCTTCCTATTTCCTCTTGTACCTCACTTCCTCTCAGAAAGTAAAATACTGGTCCACTGATAGCCTGACCAAAAATGTTCAGCATGGAGGGAAAAGGTGAGGTGAGAGAAAAATACATGGGGAATCTTTGAAATTTTCTCTTTCTTTATCATTCCAGTTTTGTACATTATTTAGAGCACACTAAAGTTAGGCCATTTTGAAATTTTATGGAGTCTTACATGTTTATTTTTGAACCTTATATATACCATTGCAAACATTAAAATGCATCCATCTTCCATGTCAATTATGCATATTATGTTGCAAAAATATTCAACTGGAATTTGTGATTTTTTTCTACTAACCATAGAAAGCAATTGCCTCAGCTATTAAATTTTCATTTAAACAACAGATAAAAATCATTGTGAATGTAAATCATCAAGTGTAAATTTTTCTTGTTAATTTGTTCAGTAGTACGCTATATTGCTTCTGAAACCTCACTGACTTGGTTGAACATAAAATTTTTAGGAAAATCTAACTTTGGAGAATTACATGACTTAAAAGTCAGCTGTCTGGACGAGAGGACATGAGTCTTGAACTATCTTGAATAATGTTCCATATGTGTTTGAAAGAATATGCATTCTGCTGCTCTTGGATGTAAATATAAATGTCTGCTAAGTGTTATTTAAAGCCAATGTTTCCTTATTGATTTTCTGTCTACATGATATATCTATTGTTGAAAGTGGGGCATTAAAGTCCCCTACTATTATTATATTGCTGTCTATCCCTGAGGTCTGTCAATATTTGCTTTATATATTTGGTGTTCTTAGATTGGGTACATATAATATTTACAAATGTTATATTCTCTTGCTGGAGTTACTCTTTTATCATTAAATAATGACCTTTTTGTCTCTTATTAGGTCTTTGGCTTAAAATCTATTTTTGTGTGATGTAAGTATGGCTATACTTGCTTTCATATTACTTTGCATGAAATGTATTATTTCAAGCTTCATTTTCAGCTTTAGGATATCCTTAAAGCTTAAGTGAGTCTCTTGTAGGCAGCATGTAGTTGTGGTTTTTGTTGTTTTTATCCATTCAACCATTTTATGTCTTTTGATTGAAGACTCTTTTATATCTTTTGATTTCAGTTCTACATTTAAAGTTACTATGGATAGGTGTGGATTTACTATTGCCACTTTGTTAATTGCTTTCTGGTTGTTTAATAATTCTTTTGTTCCCTTTTTTCCTTTTTTTTTCTTTGTAATTTGATGATTTTTTTTTGGTAGTTCTATGGTTAGAATTCTTTCACTTTATTTTTTGTGCATCTACTATAGATTTTTGCTTCATGCTTACCATGAGACTTATAACAGTCTATTCTAAATTCATAAGTTAAGTTTGAATGCATATTAAAACTATATTTTCACTCCTCCCACACAGTTTTATGTTTTTGCTGTCAAAATTTACATCTTGTTGTTTTGTATATTCATTAGCAAATTATTGTGGTTATAGTTATTTAACTATTTTTGTCTCTTAACCTTCATCCTAGATTTGTAAGTGATTTATTCATCACTATTATAACACTCTGAATTTAACTATAAATTTGTACTTAGTGATATTTATATTTTTAATAAACTTTAATTAAAAATTTCCCTTAATGATATTAAAATATATGTAAGAGGTTTTAAAGACCATTTCTAACATAAAGCAGACAGAGGTTATGATTTCAGATAATATGTATGGAAGGAATGAAAGTACAACAAATAATTAAAAGCAACTCATTCCTCTATGGAAAAAAGTATTCTAAGATGACATACTGTAAAGTGATTTATAGCATATTGCCTGTAGTTCTTCTAATGAAAAAGCAATTGTCCAAGTTTTCCCTGGAGAACACTCTTAGTAACAACAATCCATGCTCATGGAAAGTCATGAGTTAGAAAATGAAAACCAAATGAACTCACAGCTGGGAAAAGCCAACAATAATTAATTTAACACCAGTCATTTGTAGAGAACACATATACATTTTAACATTTCCCTTGAGAGAAACAAGGGCATTGAAGGGTAGAGGCCACATATTTGAACATGTTCAAAGAATTTTTGTTTAATAAGATAATCAAAAGGTTTTACATAAAAAATAATTTGTTTTTGGACTAGGAGGCTATGGTAAATAGTTGGTCAATACCATCATTTGAATTTCAATATTGTAACAAGTGTTTCTGAAAAACACTGAACACTGAGTGAACACTGAGTTCACATTGAACTTGGACAATATATTTTTCAAGAGCAGCAGAGAGAAAACACTGTCATTAAAAGGGGCTTTATTCTGACTCATTGGCTAAGAAAATGGGAACAGTTTGAGATCTTCCATGTTGTTTCATTTTAATGAGTAGCAAGCATTTTTCATGTCCTTATTAAAGCAGTTAATGTGTTTCTCTAGTCTCATTATCACTGCCAGAGTATACTCTCTGTTGTTTCATAACCAAGACAACTCCTTTTCATTTCAGAGAAGATCAGAAAGTCAAATCTGATTGCTCACATGTGGTTGTTAATAAAGCTCCTACAGTGCTGCTCAAGGTGCCCATGGGGATTGTACAGTTATTTATATTTTCTTATGGTTTTCTATAATTACTGTGATTGTACTTTCACAAAGTAAATGTATCTCCACCAATTAAAGCAGTGTTAGATTAAGAATATTCATCAGACTTGTGTGAAAGGATATTGTTCTTAGGGTTTTGATCAAAGCACAGAAATTAAATTGCTGTTATCATGCATTCAACCCAAGTGTTAAATTAAAGTGCTCAGCAACTTTGGAGTTTATTTGAGCAGATGTTAACTATTTATGAAAGTAAACATGATATAGGACTTGCATTCATGATATGACTCTGTTGTATTAAAAGTGCTGGGGAAAAATCTACTACACAAACTTGGGAGATACAGTTTATGGTATATGACCAATTTGAATTACTGTCAATTCAGGTCACTTAAATTTTCAGAAAGCATAAAATTCTAAGAAATCTCATTTTGGTTTACATTTTTGCATCTTATTTTTTGCTTTACCCCTTTATTTTCTTTGAAGACTCCATGGCTAAGAACGAACATCTATAAAAATAAGCATCTGGGACTATCAAATAGAAAACGCACAATATAACTCTATACTTTGTCATATAAAAATTTCATTATATCCGGTTGGACAGTACTCACAGCAAATGTGACCAGCTGTACTCTCATTCCATTAGCTGTCATTTTGATGCTAGAATTTTAGCCTGCTGTGTGTGAGATTTGACTGTCCACGCACAATTCCCATCAAAGGTAATTTTCTGTGCAATGGTGTGTAAAATTTACCTCTAATTATGCTAAGGTCACTGATGGGTCACTTATGATATGCTCTCTGGAGACAATTTCAGTAAATAGCTTTCAGCAAGATTCATGTGGGAAAATTAAATTGGTCTATTACTCAATAGAAAGTAAAAGTCTCTTAGAAAATTATTCCTCGATCATGTTTAAAATTTTCAAGAAATTCAGTGAAGAACAGTGTGCACAGTGGTGATAGTTGTGGGTTTTGGAACTGTGAAGAATTGAGTTTTAATCCAGGATCTAAGGGTCTAGAAGGTTCTACGTGATCTGACTTCTGTACATCTCAATGTCCATTTCTGACTCCCTTACTACCTGGGCTCTAGTGTCACGGGCCTCCCTCTTGGTGCTTGAAAAATGCTATGGTCACTCTCACTTTTCTTGTTCTTTCCCTTTCCAATGAATGGAATGTATCATATACATTTCCTAAACTATCTGAACATACCCCCTCCTTTCTATGTGAAGCAGCTATCTCCTTATTCCAGTTAATCATTATTATAGCATCCTACTGCTATTCTTAAAATGCTTAATTATAGTCTTAAATGATTTATTTGCCATTCATTATAGAATTAAGTTTCCATATGTTCACAGGAAGAAAAATAAGAATAAAAGGTATCTTGATTTGATATTCCATAATCTTGAAATCTCACTGATTAGACCTATATGAGTCACTGTCCAATATTGCTTGATAAAAGGGGAGATATTAGTTAATACATTAGAGGTGATAAAACTTCTTTGAATTCAGGTAAATAGCATGAAAACAGAACTACTTGTGAGAAATTTCACTGAAATAGTCACTAGTGTGATCTCCTATTTCATTATGATCATGTAGGAACAATATGATAATCATTTCAGTTATTAACACTCTCTGAAGAGCATTTTTATATTTAGATGGTGGGAAATAAAATTTTGAGAATAAATGTGGTGACATTTTGTGTTTAGTTAAATCTATCAATTTTCTTGTTTTTTTTTGTCTTTCTTCCAAAGATATGTTATATGGAGAGATAATAATGACTTTACAATGGTTCGTGTTCAGTAAATACTTATAATTAGATGATTAAATTCTTGAGGGACTGGAAGATCATTCTTCTATTCCAATGTTTAATGTAAACTGTAACAACAAAAAAAGATGAAATCCTCACCAAAGGGTCCAGTCATGGCCACAGTATGGCTGAACATTTCCGAGGTAGAATCCCAGAGATTGAGTAACCTCCACAAGATTGGTAAAGTCAAGACTAATGCTGTTGAAAAGCACAGATGTCATGATAATCTCATCAATAGCCCATACATCTTCTCCCTGGGAAGAATGATATGGTTGCCACCATCTGAACTGAATTCCAAATTGTCTTGCATCCTCTGGTAATTCTACGGAAATTATTCTAAAGGAAAAAAATAAAAGTGAAAATATGGATTACTTTGATATTTTAAAATACAAAATGTTTACAGAAGGATTTTTTTTTATTTTTCAGTATAGTATTTAAAAAACAGTTCTCTCACTTTTTCATTCTTTTGAGATTTCCAGTTTTCTAAGCAACTGTTTTCTACACACACCTAGAAATGTGACTGTTTTCACTCATTTGCTCTCAGAAAAGATAACTCAATAAAACAGTTGTCAAAGTGGTAGGATTCATCTTAGCCTGGTAAAGGATCTGGCACAGCTTGTTACACATACTACGGTTTGGGGCTGGTTGGAATCATAGTACTTTTTCTTTATTCCCATGAGTTTAGCCTAGTGTGTGAGGTCACTTGCTGTGTCATGGTGGTGATGATAACAAACTTATTTCTGACAAATGGTGAAGAAAATTAAGAATAATATCTAATTTCCAGGAGCAATTACTGTACACAGCAGCAAGAATCATACATTAATTGCCACTGCAGTGACATCTGTTTGAAAGCTCCATAAATCATAGTACCACACTACTCACTAGCATACTTAAAGTGAAATGTGAAGCAAATGGCAAATGAAACATTTGTCTCCATTAAGGTACAATTAAACATTAGGAGAGGTGTTTGTAGTAAATGCACACTGAAGGGACTGAGTCATTTTCCTAGTGTGCAAGGAAAAACTCCCAAAGATTAGTAACTAACTGAATATCTTAGAAATAAATTATTTAAAAACTTTAATGCCTAAGGCTGAATTTATTGAAAAAGAGATGTATGTGTAACATTTATCTTTAGTTGTTTGTGAAGATACTTTCTTTTTTTTCTTTTTTCATTTTTTTCTTTTAACATTTATCATTTTTTACATTTTTTAGACCATATTTTCTTCCCCCCACACCCTCAGATTGAGTCCTTATAGAATCTTCTTCCCCAAGGCACCCATGCTCCATTACCACAGTCCCCTGTGCTCCTCCCTCCATCCCTCTCACCCCTCTCTCTCCTCCTCCCCTGCAGTATGTCTCTGGTTTATAATTGTCTGTTTTTGCTTTGTTGTGTTTTGTACTGTTATTATTATTATTTTTTTTACACTGATGTCTTATTTGGTTCCCCTTATATTCCTGTTATAAGTGAAACCATCCGACATTTTTCTTTTTCCTTCTGGTTTATTTGTGAAGATACTTTCAATTATATTATGGAATGTAATTTTTTACACAATGAAAATTATTAAAAATAATATCTATTTTCTCTTTAAATAATCTGTAAATAAAATTATGGCATAGAATAATATATCACCATTAACCATACAAAATGGTAAAAAACTGGTAGGATTTTTGTTGCAATGTAAGAAATTATACCTTTTAAATTATAGAAATCAATATTCAGAAAAAGAAATATAAATTTTAATACATTTCCTTTTTCCCCTGAAAGCACGTAATTTATTTCTGTGGTTTCTGTTAAAGTTCAGTGGTTTCCATTACAGTTAGGATAGAACATTCCAAATTACAACATAAGCTTTATATAAATAATGTACATACAGAACATAAGTTATGAAACTTATTTCATAACTTATAAAAAAACTCATATTAGTTAACAGTTACCTTTTATATGTCCCTGTGGTTTAACTTAATTAAATTAATTTGTATATATTTATTGTGGTAACAATGCTTACAATACTGTATATGATTTGCAGATATAGGTTCACACCTCTTCAGATGTATGTTACAGCACTATACCCATTGCCAAACACTCACAATCCTCCACCATAGTCCCTGGGCCCTTTCCTTCCTTTGATCCCCTCTCTAAGATATTTCTTAGGCCAAAAAGAGAGAGTTTTTATATTTTCCATAATCTGATGACTATTTTTGCTAAAGTGGGCTTATTAGAGAAAAATAATAAAATATAGTATTTATCACTATTCACTTCAATTTTCCTAAATATTTATTTTTAATCCACTATATTTAAACTGGCTCAATAATGAAAATGTGCATTAACTTAATAATTAAACTTGATTAGCATGATATCATAAAATTATAATTTTCCATACATTAATAATTTAAAAGCAGTTATTCTCCCTGAAGAAAATATAATTAAAAAATAATAACTAAAAAGGAGAATTTCTCAGGCATCTTTAAAGAAAAATAGTGTAGATACAGTGATAATTGAATTTATTAATTGAAATGAAGTGATCAATATTTTCCTTAGCAAAGACATTGAGACTGTTGGGTCTATAGTTAGACTGCTGAGTGAAAGCCCCCACTGACACCTAATGGTTAATGATTTTGCAACCGGGGAAGGTACTTAATGTCTATGTCTCTTAGCAGCTTTATCTGTGAAGTTGGGATAATAACATCTTTATGGCAAAGTCAGAGACTTTTTTTTTTTTTGGTTGCATATCTTAGCATCTAGAACAATACCTGGTACATAAAAAGAACTCAACAAATTCTTGCTGCATGAATGATTTATATAATAGCAGCACACCAAGATAGGTATTTGTATACAGAGGCACACAGAGATTAAATATTCCCTTTAAGGTTAATCCACTTTTTTAAAAAAGATTTATTTATTTATGCATACAAGAGCTGGGGTACAGGCCGGATATGCAGGGTGTTTCTACCAGAAACAGAGTGGGGAACAGAAAAGGCAGATTGACTGAAATACACTGCTGAGGGGAGCTGCTGCGCCTGTGGGTTGCTTCCTGGCCAGCTGCGGATCAAACTCGTGCTACAGAGGCTGTGGATTACATCATAGTGCTGTGCTTAACCACTTGCGCCACCAGGGAGGCCCAAAGTTAATCCACTTTTAAGTGACAATGTCAGAACCTGGACCAAGGCAGTATGGCTCCAGAGCATGTGCCCTTGACCTCTGCATCATATCTTTGGGGGAGAGAAGAGTTTCTGCTTTCATTACTCTATGCATATTACTGTGGCTGTGTTAGAATAGCTATAAAATCTTTTGATCAGAGCATTTCCAGATAAAACTCAAGGATGAACATTTTTTCATGAGCCAGATAAAGCCAAACTAACAATAAACTCCAGAAATCTGATTATAGAACTGAGGGAGAGGCGAGGAAGAGGGGCAAGAACTAAGTGGGGAGGGAGAGCAAAGGACTATGGGTGCTTTGGTGGTGGGTGTGGTGTAGTAACAATACCTGAAAGGGGAGATCCTATATCTCTAAGACATAGTCAATGATGTAAACCAATGTTGCCTCAATTTAAAAAAACAAAAAGATAGAATATATTTTAATAAAAAAATGACTCAGGCATTTAAGCCAATTTTCTCAATCTTCCTTTACTAGGTAGAGTTCATAATTTATTGTAATCAAATGCAATTAAAAAAAACTAAACTAAGATCGGACAACACAATTTTAGAATAACAAGTCCTATCATTAAGAAAAATCTAGAATAGAGGGGTGGAGCAACATGGTGGCGAGGAGACGCTGCGAGTAAGATCTCGCATTAAAAAAAAGTTAATAGGGAAGAAAAGCGGCAGGTCCCAGTGAGAACTGGGACACGGAAGATAAACGGACAACTCCAGCAAACTACCCGAAGAAGAAAGTGGCCATAAAAGAGGACCAGAAGGGAGGAAAGCGCAGAACCCTGCTCCCCTACCCCACCCACAGAGTCGGCACTCTCCGACCAACAGAGAGGAGGAAAAAAACAAACTAAAACGACCAACAAGAACAAACTACGCAACAAGCGGGACTGTGAGTGGAAAGGAACTATTGTAGCCACCACACCCCGTGAACGGGAGCTGTGGAGAACCCTGCAGGATTCGCCGCGGCAGTGAGCGAACGGCTCCCGGCGCCATTAGAGAACAAAGAGACTCTGGAGACCTGCACACAGCCCCGGGCCGGCCGGTAAGCTTGCGTGGAAAAGCGGCGCACTTGGCGCGCTTGAAAAGCAAACGCTCTCCTTCCTCTATGAAGAAAGAATAAGGACCTTCCCAGACAAAGAGAAACTCTGGAATTTCATTACGACTAAACCCCCACTCCAAAAAATACTACAAGGAATCCTAAAGCCAGAACCTCAGAGGGACGAATAACAACAAAAGAAGGCCAAAAAAAAAAAAAGTTATTAAAAGAATAAATAAATAAAAAAAAAGGAAAGACAAACACAATGGCAAATACAAATGCTAACATATCAATATTAACTCTAAATGTAAATGGACTAAACTCTTCAATAAAAAGACACAGAGTTGCAGCCTGGATTAAGAAACAAAACCCAACCTTTTGCTGTCTCCAGGAAACACATTTAGCTACAAAAGATAAAAATAGGCTCAAAGTTAAAGGATGGAAAACTTCTACAAGCAAATGGACCAAAAAAGAAAGCAGGAACAGCTATACTTATATCAGATAAAACAGACTTCAAACTCAAAAAAATAAAAAGAGACCCCAATGGTCACTACATTATGATCAAGGGGACAATACTTCAAGAAGAAATAACACTCATTAACATATACTCACCAAACGAAGGAGCACCAAAATATATCAGACAACTGTTGTCCTCTCTGAAAACAGACATCAGAGAAAACACATACGTAGTGGGAGACTTCAACACACCACTATCAACAATGGATAGATCAACAAGACAAAAAATAAATAAAGAAACTCAAGCTCTAAATAAGGACCTAGAGCATTTGGGCTTAACAGACATCTATAGAACACTAAACCCCAAAAAAACGGAGTACAAATTTTTCTCAAGCGCACACGGATCATTCTCCAGAATCGATCACATACTGGGGCACAAGACAAACATCAACAGATACACCAAGATTGAATTCATACCAACCATCTTTTCTGACCATGAAGGCATCAAACTAGAAATAAACCATAAAAAGATGGCAAGGAACTTTCCTACCTCATGGAGATTAAAAACCACACTACTGGAAGACCACTGGACTAATGAGGAGATCAAAGAAGAAATTAAAAAATTCTTTGAATTGAATGACAAGGAGGACACCAATATCCTAAATGTATGGGATGCAGCAAAGGCAGTAATAAGAGGAAAATATATAGCAATAGAAGCTCACATCAAGAAACAAGAAAGAACTCAAAGAAACAACCTAATCTCGAAGCTCAAAGATCTAGAAAAAGAACAAGAAAAAAACCCCCAAAACCAGTAGAAGAAAAGAAATAATAAAAACCAAAGCAGAAATAAATGAAATTGAAACTAAAAAAACAATCCAAAAGATCAATGAAACCAAGAGCTGGTTCTTTGAAAAAATAAATAAAATAGACAAACCCCTAGCCAGGCTCACAAAGGAAAAAAGGGAGAAAGCACAAATAAACAGGATCACAAATGAAAGAGGAGAAATCACAACAGACAAGCAGAAATAAAAAGAATAATCAGTAACTACTATGAACAGTTGTATGGAAACAAGTTCAACAATCTAGAGGAGATGGACAAATTCCTACAACTCTACAATCACCCAAAGCTAGATAAAGAAGAAATAGAACACCTAAACAGACCAATTACAATTCACGAAATTGAAATGGTAATCAAAAACCTCCCCAAAAACAAAAGCCCAGGACCTGATGGATTTCCAAATGAATTCTACCAAACATTCAGAGATGAATTAGTGCCTATCCTTCACAAACTCTTTCAAAAAATTGAGAAGGAAGGGACAATACCAAACACGTTCTATGAAGCCAACATTACACTAATACCAAAACCGAACAAGGACTACACAAAAAAGGAATACTACAGGCCAATCTCCCTAATGAACACTGATGCAAAAATCCTCAATAAAATTTTAGCTATCAGAATCCAACAATGTATCCATAAGATAATTCACCACGACCAAGTTGGATTCATTCCAGGGGCACAAGGATGGTTTAACATCCGAAAATCAATCAACGTTATCCAACACATCAACAAAAAGAAATATAAAAACCATATGATAATATCAATAGATGCTGAGAAAGCTTTCGACAAAGTGCAACACCCATTCATGATAAAAGCCCTTGAAATTCTTGGGATACAAGGAACATACCTCAACATCATAAAGGCCATCTATGACAAGCCAACAGCCAGTATCATTCTCAATGGTGAAAAGCTGAAAGCAATTCCATTAAGATCTGGAACAAGACAAGGATGTCCACTCTCACCACTGCTTTTCAATATAATACTGGAAGTCCTAGCCAGAGCAATAAGACAAGAGAAAGACATCCAAGGAATCCAAATAGGAAAAGAAGAAGTCAAACTATCACTATTTGCAGATGATATGATAATATACATAGAGAACCCCAAAATCTCCACAGAAAAACTAATTCAACTCATCAATCAATTCAGTAAAGTGGCAGGATACAAAATCAACACGCAAAAGTCAGTAGCCTTCCTATACACAAACAATAAATCTGAAGAAGAAGAAATAAAAAAAACCACCCCTTTTATTATCGAAACAAAAAAAATCAAATATTTGGGAATAAATCTAACAAAAGAGGTAAAGGACCTATACAAAGAAAACTATAAAACACTGTTAAAAGAAATAGAAGAAGACACAAAGAAATGGAAAGACATCCCCTGCTCATGGATTGGAAGAATAAACATTATTAAAATGGCCATCCTACCAAAAGCAATATACAGATTCCATGCTATTCCAATCAAAATCTCAATGGCATTCTTCAAAGAAATAGAACAATTATTGATGAAATTCATATGGAATCACCAAAAACCCCGAATAGCCAAAGCTCTACTGAAAAAAAAAGAAGGAAATGGAGGCATCACACTCCCAGACTTCAAACTATACTACAAAGCCATAATCATCAAAACCGCATGGTATTGGAACAAGAACAGACATACAGACCAATGGAATCGAATAGAAAATCCAGAAATAAACCCACAGATTTATGGTCAACTAATCTTTGACAAAGGAGCAAAGACTATGCATTGGAGCAAAGAAAGTTTGTTCAATAAATGGTGCTGGGAAAACTGGGTCGCTACATGCAAAAGAATGAAGCTTGACCACTACCTCACACCATACACAAAAATCAACTCAAAATGGATTAAAGAACTAGACATAAGACCTGAAACCATAAAATACATAGAAGGAAATATAGGCGAAACACTACGGGATTTGCACATCAAAGACATCTTTACAGACACATCACCCAAAGCAGTGATAGTGAAGAGAAAGATAAACAGCTGGGACTACATCAAATTAAAGAGCTTCTGCACAGCAAAAGAGACAATAACAAAAAACAAAGAGAAACCCCACCAACTGGGAGAACATTTTTGCACCCAACACTAATGATAAAGGACTGATCACAAAAATCTGCAAAGAGCTGATGAGACTCAGCAACAACAAAGAAAATAATCCTGTCAAAAATGGGCAGAAGAGCTAAAAAGAAACTTCTCTGAAGAGGAAATGCAAATGGCCAACAGACATATGAAAAAATGTTCAACATCACTTGTAATCAGGGAAATGCAAATCAAAACTACCATGAGATACCATCTCACACCAGTGAGAATGGCACATATTAAAAAACTAGCAACAACAAATGTTGGCGAGGGTGTGGAGAAAAAGGAACTCTTCTGCACTGTTGGTGGGAGTGCAAACTGGTCCAACCACTATGGAGAGCTGTGTGGAGATTTCTGGACCTACTAAACATAGAGCTTCCATATGATCCAGCAATTCCACTCCTAGGTATTTACCCAAAGGACACAGAAACATCAATTCCAAAGAGCACCTGCACTCCTATGTTTATAGCAGCACTGTTTACAATAGCTAAGCTTTGGAAACAACCCAAATGCCCAAAAATAGATGACTGGATCAAGAAGATGTGGTACATATATACCATGGAATATTACTCAGCATTCAAAAAAGATAAACACATGCAATTTGCAGCAACATGGATGGCACTGGAAGGGATCATGCTCAGCGAAATAAGCCAAAAAGAAAAAAAAAATACCGGATGGTCTCACTCATAGCAGGAATCTAGAAAACTTAAATAAGGGACCAGGAAAATGAATATAAGAAAGTGAAAATCAAAATCAACAAAAAACTATGAACCAGAGACACTTTTTGGGGGGTGGGGGGCGGAGGGGAAGGATTGGGGTCAGAATGGGGCGTTTGCAATTGTATGGGGGAATATAAAATAAAATTTAATATTTAAAAAAAAAAAAAAAAAAAAACTACCATGAGATACCATCTTACACCAGTGAGAATGGCACATATTAAAAAAACTAGCAACAACAAATGTTGGCGAGGGTGTGGAGAAAAAGGAACTCTTCTGCATTGTTGGTGGGAGTGCAAACTGTCCAACCACTATGGAGAGCTGTGTGGAGATTTCTGGACCTACTAAACATAGAGCTTCCACATGATCCAGCAATTCCACTCCTAGGTCTTTACCCAAAGGACACAGAAACATCCATTCCAAAGAACACCTGCACCCCTATGTTTATAGCAGCACTATTTATAATAGCTAAGCTTTGGAAACAGCCCAAATGCCCCAAAATAGATGACTGGATCAAGAAGATGTGGTACATATACACCATGGAATATTACTCAGCATTCAAAAAAGATAAACACATGCAATTTGCAGCAACATGGATGGTGCTGGAAGGGATCATGCTCAGCAAAATAAGCCAAAAAGAAAAAGAAAAATACCGGATGGTCTCACTCATAGCAGGAATCTAGAAAACTTAAATAAGGGACCAGGAAAATGAATAACTATAAGAAAGTGAAAATCAAAATCAACAAAAAACTATGAACCAGAGACACTTCTTGGGGGTGAGGGGCGGGAGGGGAGGGATTGGGGTCAGAATGAGGGGGCTGCAATTTTATGGGGAATATAAAAATAAAATTTATTATTAAAAAATAAATTAAAAAAAAGAGTAAAAAAAAAAAGAAAAATCTAGAATAATTTTAGTCCCACTAGTGATATAAAGTTTTGCATTAATAAAAATACCAGTTCAGTCAGTTTGAATGAAAGACAAACTTAGATACATTAACAGGTTTTAAATTTTAAATAACATACAGTGAGATACCATCTTACACCAGTGAGAATGGCACATATTAAAAAAACTAGCAACAACAAATGTTGGCGAGGGTGTGGAGAAAAAGGAACTCTCCTGCACTGTTGGTGGGAGTGCAAACTGGTCCAACCACTATGGAGAGCTGTGTGGAGATTCCTTGACCTACTAAACATAGAGCTTCCATATGATCCAGCAATTCCACTACTAGGTATTTACCCAAAGGACACAGAAACATCAATTCCAAAGAGCACCTGCACCCCTATGTTTATAGCAGCTCTATTTACAATAGCTAAGCTTTGGAAACAACCCAAATGCCCCAAAATAGATGACTGGATCAAGAAGATGTGGTACATATACACCATGGAATATTACTCAGCATTCAAAAAAGATAAACACATGCAATTTGCAGCAACATGGATGGAGCTATAAGGGATCATGCTCAGTGAAATAAGCCAGAAAGAATAAGAAAAATACCGGATGGTCTCACTCATAGCAGGAGTCTAGAAAACTTAAATAAGGGACCAGGAAAAAGAATAACTATAAGAAAGAAAATATCAAAATCAACAAACAACTATGAACCACAGACACTCTATGGGGGATGGGGGGCGGGGAAAGGAGGGATTGGGGTCAAAATAAGGGGGTTGTAATTGTATGGGGAATATAAAAATAAAATTTAAATTAAAAGAAAGAAAAAAAATTAAATAACATGCAGATAGGGCTCTTTTATTTACTGAGTGAATCATAGGCACTAAATTATTAGAAACTGGCTAGGAACAATATGGCTAGCCAACGAGTATACCTAATTTATGAATCATTTGTTTTTGAACAACCATGGCAGAAAGGAACAATATGAATTCACAGCAATTACAGGCAGCAATTTATACTGGAGAAAATCTAGCACATGGCCAAAGGCATCAAGGTATATTTAGTTCTCTTATGAAGTATTTACACGGTTTGTATTATTTATCATATTAAATATAATTTAGTATCTAGAATACATCAAATTCTACTTCTGCCTTGCCACCTTTTATTGATTTTAGTAAGAGAGAGAGTAGCAGGGCAGTCCCACGGATAGAGGTGCATATATAGAAAATGAAAGAGTTCTTATCACTTCTCTTTTTTTAAAAAAACTCCACTCTGATCTTAATCTTTCAAGCTATGCACATACCTAATGCTGAAAAGCCACCTTGATTCTGCTTAGAAGAAAAATGTTGCTGTCAAATGGCAGGCAAGATTAAACACACCTTCGCAACAGCACATTAAATGTGTAATTATTTTTCATATCAACAAAGATTAATTAAATTGCACGATATAGGTTGAGTACTGAATTTTGGAGCTGTCTATTCTTGTTAGAAAAAAATTGTGTTTTGGGCTAAGTTAACTTAGGATGGTGATATTTTCTTTACCTTTTCATCACTATTATCACCTTGATTTATGTTTAATTTTCTTTTAAAGTTTATTATGAAAAGTCTATGGAACATTTCCTTAAGATCCATGTGCCCTTACTAAGGAAAAATTGACTTTAGCCTTATATCTACCTTTACAGGAAAAGTGTTCAACACATCTCATGCATTCTTAAAATTTTATAATGTATGATAGTTACAACTCATAATAGCTGCTAACATTATCTCTAGTACATGCTTCTTCATTTCCTATGAAAGCACTAGTCTTCATCTATTTGCAAATAATTAGATATAGTGAAAATCCTAGGCAAATTCTTAAATTAAGTAAGAGCTATTATTAATGCCCTCGTTTTTTTGCTATGAGATCAGAGCAACCTCACTCTCACATCTGCCCATGATGAACATGTATTTTCAGCAAGAAAAATGGTGTTAGTTCTTTATATTTGGCTGTGAATGCAAGGCAACATATTCCCTCCTTTAATGGTGTTTTAATGTTCCCACCTTCCTTTTCTGCTATTTTAAAAGATTTCAATGAGCTGGTGTTCTAGGAGGGAATGGATCCTTTGGACACTATCAAAATTGTACAACTAATGGTGATTACTACTTTCCTGACATTGAAGGATGGCCCTGCTTCAAGTAAAACTTAAATCTTATAGTTGTGACTATAGATTATGAAATATATAAGCTAAAGAGAAAACAGAAATGACCTTCAGACAGAGTTTAAATATATCATCACATTTTATCTTTGCCAGGGATTCTATACATTCTAGAAAAATGTCTTTGTACTTGTTACTTAATTATATGCAAATTTAAAAAACATTGGTTATCAGATTTTATAAATTTTTACCTAATTTATATAAGACAACATACATTTTATATCACTAACAAATATTTGTTGATATTTACAATTTAGTACTATATTAAATCATATCCAATAGTTTATCCTATATTTAATTTAAGAAAATTAATGATAGCTATTTTTCTTTTCTAGTCATCAAAATATTTTCCTTAAATACACATTTCAAAGTATGAGTTAAATTTCTTCAAATTATCAGAAGTCAGAAGACAAATGATCCATTGGTTAGAGGAATATGACTTAGTAGTTTTTCACTGCAAGACACATCCATCTTTGTCCTCACCACCTTTCTACAGAAAAATATCTGGAATAGTATATCACTTAATTGATGATTTCTCCAGGAAGGAGAAGTCACTCTAACCATTTTCCCAAATCTTTTCCAACATACCTGGGCTCATGATAATTGAGATATGAATAGTGTTCCAATAGTTTCCAAGTTATCCCGTTATCATAAGAATAATGCAATAAAACTCCTTCACCAGGTTGGTCAGGGGCTCTGCATGTGCTTAGAACAGACTTGCTTCCCAGCCTTAATGTGAACTGGAGAAACCTGGACATGAATTGTCTATGATTAGTGTGTGCATAAACATTTTTAATCACAATGTTCATATGGGATTTTAAATAATTTCAAACAAATTTGATGAACTACTCAAAAGCTACAGGCATCCATTCATCCCTTTTTTATAAAATGTAAGTAATTTCACTGTGAGATATATGAATAAGTGCAGAAGATGAGGTCAATGCACATGTTATATACAGATATAGCGATCCAAATATAACTATGTTTATACATCTTTGTATACATTTGTGTACATACTTAAAATGCCAATCATTCCTTTACTGCATTATTTATTAGGCACTGGAGGAAGGGAAGATGTAGGGTAAATTTAATCAGCCCCTGCAAGCTGTCAAATAAATAAAACTACATAAATAAGTAATTAGCCCTTGGCTTGAGAACACAGTTTTGATGTTAACACTTCATATTTTTTAAAATCTAGTAAGTCTTTAGCATTGTAAAGTCATCAATGAACCTTTTAATTTATTAAAAACAAGGGCAAGTTAACCCAATATAAACTAAGCTCCCTTTCACCCTGGTTAATATTTGGAAGATCAGCAAAAAAGAAAAGAGACTAAAAATGAAAAATAAATAGATCTAAATTCAATCACCAGTATCTGGTTTTTGCATGCTTTCTACCACGCCTTACTTACCTGGATTGTGAGCTGTCAAGAAAAGATGTAATTAATTGGCGCCTCCCATCTTTGTTGAAAACCAGGGCCTTACCACTGGCCAAGACACCACAGCCAAAGCTTACTTCAGCACCACGGATAGAGTAAAAGTTATGGTAAGAGGAGAGCCTGGAACTGCCAAAGCTTTCAGAAATAAACATTGGGAATGTCTGGGATGCCATCTCACAAGCTGGGCCAGAAAATCCAGGGTCACATCTGAAAGAGATACCATGAAATTAAATCTTAAACTGTTGGTCTTTTCAGAGATTCCTGAACCTACTTCAGGGAGCAGGATGTGCAAAGGTCAGGATTTGATTGAACGGCAAGTAAGGCAAGCAAGGCTTATTAGTCTTTAGAGAATATTGAATCTGAAGTCTTGATAAGAGCAGAGCAACTGCAAATATTGTAGAATATAGTCTTTGTGTGTTCCTGCTATAAAAAGCTTCAAATTAAAACAATTCGACACTCCCCTTCAACCAATGCCAGCAATTTTCTGCAAATGCATGTACTTTTGTGCAATTTCCAACTTAAAATCTTTGTTAAAGGTATATCTGTATGATTTTGCTCATGATGATGTCCATTAAGTTTATAAAAGAAACAATGTAAGTAAGTTAATTTCAATAAGGTATCTAGAATAAATTATCTCTAAGAATGTAAAAACACACGTTTGTGATCGGAATTATTTAAAATATTTGGAAAAGATTAGACAATAAATCTCCCTTTAACTATTCCAAACTTAGATTGGCTTACAAAGAGAATGTGCACACCTTTGACCTACATAGATGTCCTTAGCAGAACTGTGTTGCCTCTCAGTGGAATCCCAAATTAGCAGTGCTTCAAGAAAAATAGGGGGGAAAAATCCCACACACAACCTGCCTGCTGCCATTCAAGGGTGCGTTGTATTTATGTTGCTGCCCAGAATACATTTGGAGCCCCTGAGTCTTCTCTCAGTGAGAATACTCATCACAGATGGCTCACTCAACAATTGGATATTAGATACCTCTTTTATTTTAAGACGTTTACTCATCAGGAATTGGTTTCAAATTCATTATTGTTTCTCGCTATATTTTTGATGCCACCCATTATAATGTTAAATTAGTTCCTTTCTTGGCTGGGGTGAGGGGGTTTTCATCAAACCAGTCAAACCTTCCTAGAGTCTGAAACAAGTCTTTCATAAAGTAAGTATATCAAGAAAGTGCTATTGTGGTATAAATCAGAAGGCTACTTCCTTAGAACTAGTACAGAAATGCGAATCTATGCTGGCCTCACAGAGCATATGAATGTGCTAAGATGAAATGCCAAATTTTATGTGTACCAGATTTCCTGGGAGAGAAAGTCATAGCTATCATCAGATTATCAAAGAAGTAGGACCTTAAAATGTCAAGATATCACAATACTATTGTATTTGAGGGTTATTTTCGCATTAGGGATGGGTGTGGAAATGAAAACCAACATTTATAGAGCATGTAATGAGTCTTAAATAGTTTTCTTTTTTCATGTGTTATTTCATTAACCTAGACTCTGAATAGCCAAGCAGTCTCCAAAAAAGGATTAAAAAATCATCTGAGGAAGGTGCATTTTTAATATTGGGAAACTGAATGTGGTTTAGCATGGCCACAAATTGGAATAACTGTCCCCCAATAAACTATTGTCAGAGTGCACGAAAGGGCAAATGATTTTCCGTGTGTCTTTTTTTTTTTTTATAGAGGCATGTTTTTTTATTTTATTTATTTGTTTGTTTGTTTGTTTTGTTTATACATGCACTGGGTACAGTCAGAAGTGAGGGAGGGTGAGAGAATTCACCAGAGCCAGAGCGGGGAGCAGAGCAGGCAGAAGGACCGAAGTACACTGCTGAGGGGAGCAGCGGGCGGCAGGAGAGGTCTGCGCGCCATGTGGGACCCTCCTCTGGTGGCCGGGGAGCAGCCGGGGATTGAACCGGCGCTGCAGAGGCCGCGGGCAGCTTCGCAACCCAACGCTCAACCGCTGCGCCACCGGGGAGGCCCCCCGCGTGTCTTAAATGTGTCCGAGGACCAGTCACTGTGAGGAAAGTTACCATTCAGGGATGACTTACATTGGAGGCAGTCACATTTAACAGTTTTGAAGGCATACTTTTTTTTTTTTTAATAGAGGCATGTTTTTATTTATTTATTTGTTTGTTTGTTTGTTTTGTTTATACATGCACTGGGTACAGTCAGAAGCGTGGGAAGGTGAGAGAATTCACCAGAGCCAGAGCGGGGAGCAGAGCAGGCAGAAGGACCGAAGTACACTGCTGAGGGGAGCAGCGGGTGGCAGGAGAGGTCTGCGCTCCATGTGGGACCCTCCTCTGGTGGCAGGGGAGCAGCCGGGATCAAACTGGTGCCACAGAGGCCGCGGGCAGCTTCGCAACCCAGCGCTCAACCACTGCGCCACCGGGGAGGCCCTGAAGGCATACTTTTAATCAAGTTACTCAGCTGGGATATATGCTGATAAAGATTCCAAGCACATATTTAAAATACCTTTGCAGCATTTATTTCAAAGCAAAGTATTGATGACTTTGGGAATGACATGAAGAAATCTTGGCCTCAAATATGTCCTCCAATGTTTCATCTACCCACCCTTAAATATATATATATATATATTTCCTATATGTCAGGAAAAAAGCCCTCACTGTTAAGGTGGCACTTGTGTAGAAAGGGTTCTAATGATCTTTCATCTAACAGGAGTGGGTTAGTGAGTTGTCAGTTTGGAAACATAGGTTTGAGCACTGGATATAGGTAAAAAAGTGTACCCTTATACTTTAAATTTGTTTGCATTTCTTTTTAGATTTTCGAAAATCTAAAACACTTTCAAGGAGACCAGAATCCTGGTAGAAAGTAACAGAAATGAAGAAGAGAGCAAGGGAAGGAGGAAAACACAAAGCCAGAGAGGCCCAAAACTCGAGAATATGTTTAAAGGAAATAGGTCATCTTGAATATGAATTTTTTTTTTAGATATTTCTTTTTTTTTTTAAAGATTATTTATTTATATAAGTACTGGGTACAGTCAGAAGGCAGGAGGGTGAGAGAATTCACCAGAGCCAGAGTGGAGAGCAGAGCAGGCAGACTGACGAAATACACTGCTGAGGGGAGCAGCGGGCGGCAGGAGAGGTCTGCATGCCATGTGGGACCCTCGCTGGCCGCCGGGGATCGAACCAGCACTGCAGAGGCTGTGGGCAGCTTCGTAACCCAGTGCTCAACCACTGCGCCACCGGGGAGGCCCCAATATGATTTTTTTTTTCTGTGTAATTTTGTCTAAACTTGACAAAGTACATATTGTTGGAAAAAGAGGTAATGCCAAGATAGTGCTCAGTCACAGATGAAAAATTAAATGAATATTACATAAAACATTGTTAGAAATAGAGAAGATACTAAAGTTTCAATTGCTGAAATATTTTGCAGAACCTCAGAAGGAATATCAGGATAATGTGTAGCTACAAAAAAACCAATGATGCCCCAAAGCATAGCAATGCCACTCAGATTTCTGTTTTCATCCATCATGGGTGACACAGATGGCTGCCTTAATAAAACCAGTTAAAGCAAAGAGAAATATGGTACACAAAAAATGAAGTATGCTATATAACCTGTTATAATTATAATCTTTTAAAAATAGCACTTTCTATTTTCATTAATAAAAGCAGTTGTCATTTCAGATAATTTGTTTTCAAAGCTTTTCAGTAATTCCTGGGACACATTGTTTAATCATCATTAGCAATTATTATTAATATGTAATGTTAATATTTCCCCTAGTTTTTAAAAAGTGGAGGAAAAAACTCAAAATAAAAATTAAGATAAGATTTCAGAACAACTTCAGGAATTACAAAAATGTCCAGTCTAATGTTAATTTTAAATGAAATGCACTATAGAAAAGGGTAGTCTGGTTGTGGATTACAAATGAATATAACAAATTGAAGAAAACACTAGCCAATATTTTATAAATCTAATGAGTTAGTGTTTCTGGGCAGGAGTTGGTGATTGATTTAAAAGCACAGAGATGCATACTCAGTTTTGAAACAGAAACAGGAAACAAAGGTATTACAAGTTTTTTTACACAGTGTTTTAACACTAAACATAAGGTAATCAATGAAATCATTAAAAAAAATTCCATTTGGAATAACCTAGTTTTTGGCCTTCAAAAGACCTCAAAAATCTAAAAAGAAATGAAGACAAATTAACATGACTGTGGCTTCAATATATAAAGTATATACCAAAAAATAGAAATATTTAAAAATGCTTACTTGCAACCATGTCGAGTGCACTGTCCTCTGCCAGAACAGAATTTGAGACAGGATGGCCCAATATATACTGTAGGGCAAAAGAGAGCACGTGAAATGTTGCGAAAGAATTGGAAAGACCAAGAACATCTCCAGCACATGAAATGAGTTTTTAAGCAATACCCATGAAATCTAGCTTATTGTACGTTTGTGGTGCACAGGAATCTTGGGTGATGTGTAGAGGACTAGAGGCATCTAATTATAAATCTGTTGGAATTGTTTTAATTTACACAAATAATCCTTTTGAGATTTTAATGTTTCAAGCAAAGAAGTTAGGAATATATAATTTGGGTTCCTTCATGGAGTCACTGCACCTAAAATTATTTTAGGCAGTAAATTAGTACTTCTGTTTTGAACTTTTACATAGTTATATTCTTTAGGTAGACATAAAAGATTTTCAAAGGATTAAAATGATATATTAAAAAATGGAGACATTATAATTTAACCTAAAAACTATAATTTCCTTTCTTATAGGGGGAAATCTATGACATTGCAGGTTAAGTATTACAAGTGTTTATCAATATTAATCCACTCTTCCTGAAATGGAGAGGAAACAGAATTCTGTTGTTGAGCATGAAGTCTTCACCATAATGTAGATCTTTTCCTAAATGATGGGCTTGGCTGGTCTTGATATTACAAACCTAAATTCTAATCTTTGAAATGCTGATTGTTAAATGATACTCAAATACTTAGATTCAAAAACATTTAAATATATTAAGCATTTGGATAATCAATACAATCAAAAACACCAAATATAGTAAAAGTGGGACAAAATCAATGAGGAATTAGTAATTCAATGGTTATTAAGACCATGTATTTGAGTTCAGGTAAATATTTACCATTTCTTACCATTTTCTTCTCTATCTTATAATCTTATCAAATAGTTAAATAATTTTCTTTTAAAATCTACTTTCTTGTGGTCTCTGCTCCTAAAAGCACTTATTCCCTGGAGTCAGTGCAGGAATTCAAATGAAATGCAAAGCAGGCCAATGGAAAGACTCTTGCTAAAGGAAACCACTGGTTTAGGAAGAGATTAGCTAGAAAGCTGAGTGGTTCCAGGTATTGGTTTTAGGTGTCAAATAACCTTGGATTCAAATTTTGGGTTTCACCTAGGAAGCCTTGGATAAGTGATTTATGCCATCTCAGTTTCAGCATCCCTGTTCTTTAACATGGAATTATCTCTCCTGAGGAAAAAATAGGAGAAATAGTTCATGCTTAGCACCATTCAGATATAATCATTATCACCATACTGGAGTCAGAGATTCTTTTTTTTTTTAATATTTTATTTTATATAATTCTTACATCATTTTTCATTTTTGCACAATGTATGCATGTTCATTTTGGTTATATTCCCCATACAATTGCACCCCCCCTTATTTTGACCCTAGTCCTTCTTCTCCCTGCCCCCCCCCCCCACCATGTGTCTCTGGTTTATAGTTGCTTTTGATTTTGATTTTTACTTTGTATTAATTAGTCTTTTTCCTGGGCCCTTATTTAGGTTTTCTAAATTCTTGCTATGAGTGAGACCATCCGGTATTTTTCTTTTTCTTTCCGACTTATTTTGCTGAGCATGATCCCTTCTAGCTCCATCCATGTTGCTGCAAATTGCATGTGTTCATCTTTTTTGATTGCTGAGTAATATGGAAACAACCCAAATGGAGTCAGACATTCTTCACCACCTTTTTGACTAATCTGCTTTCATGGATTCTACTAGACATCAAGTACTGAGGAATCAGAAAAAAAATTTCATTCTTTAATGTTGAGAAATGTATTGATGCTTTTCCAGCACTCTTGATTTTATCACTATAGTGGGATTTGCTCTAAACCCTGTAAGTGGTTCATTGCTTTCTTCAGTGAACTTTGGAGACTACCATATAGCACACATGTCATCAAAAAGTACCCATTATAAAAAAAAGTCAACAATAAAACAAGACTTTCCAAGTCGATGAAATAAATGCAATTAGTAATTTTGTTGTTATCCCTCCCTGCTAACAATGGAGGCATTAGGGCTCCTAATATGAGCAAGTTTACAGCCTAGTTCCTAAGAGTCTGGAAAGGATGGACCATCTTTCTTCACTTATCACTGATGTAATTAAGTCAACAAATTTTACAATGGAAGATTTTTCATTTTGCTAAGAATTTCAGAACAATTTTCAAAATACTTCCTTTACTCCTTAGCAGGAACTAATTTCAACATTAAAGGTATACCTAACAGTATTAGGACATTAACCTGGTTTTTTCCCTGTTTGTTTCTCTTGACATAATTCTGGATTTTATAATTTCATAGTGAAATGGAAATGATTTCAGTGGTGGTCTTTGGCAAGGTGTCGTAAATATCTCTCAGGAATGAGTGTTTGTGTGTGTATATCCTCTTCTTGCCTTGTGAAGAAGCCAGAGAGCAGATCCTGTTTTTGTGAAAGTGTCACATACAGTGTCATTGAAATGATACTGTCCTCAGTTTTGTACTGGCCACATACTGCTAACCATATTCCTTCCACATATTTTTACCTTTTCTCATTCTACTCAAAGCATGAAGGTAGGAACGCAGGATGTGTATGTAGTAAGTGCTTTCTGACTTAGAATCATGTTGTATTAGTCTTCTTTAGAAAATTTATATAAATTTCTGAAATTTATATAATTTATAATTCTTTTCATAGGCTTATATGTGTTTTATTTAATTTCCTTATTTGTTTTATTTCATTGATTTTTCAATTTCTTTTATGATTATCAAAATAATAAAAATTTATTATAGGATTCTTAAAAAGTATAACAGTAGGAAAAGCCACCCATATCTTCTTATACTATACCCTAGAACTAATTAACTGGTATAGTAATTTAAATGCTATGCAGACTGTTCTACCAGTGGAGAGACTCCAATTTAGCAAATTCATCTTTAGATGTTTCTACAAATGTTTTGCACTGTTTATGTCCATTTAACTCATGTGATCTTTGAAGTCTGGACTTTTTATTGGTCTTCTTTGCATACAGATCATTTAAAGAATTCATATAGGTAATTAACAAATTACCTAGCCTGAAATTATTCCCAAATTTCAAGAATTTATTTAATTGTGTTCCAATTTCTAAATTATTCAAAAATATAATTCATGAAAAAACAGCATTAAAATGGTACAGATTTTTCCCACTTTATAAAATTGACTATTTTTTTTTGCTATTCCCTAGTCTTAAGGCTATGATAAATTTACCTAAGCATTGATGTTCTGTCCACTTCCCTCCCTTTTCTATTTCCTTATATACAAGCATGCAGTCAAATTTATATAGTTTTTGAAAACAGGAAATCTATAAATCTGTCCAATTATTAGCAACCTAGAAAGAGTTGGCTTTTAAGAACAAGAACAGGAAATTTACAGTTCTGAAACCCAATAGTTTAAATATCTTCTCTTACACACGCTTGTCATAAGTGATATTGGCTTTAAAGCAATGCAAAAGCTTATCAATGATTCAGTTAAAAATTAAAGAACACTATTTTTATGTATATACAAATTTTCCTTTTATACTGCTTTCTGAAAAGGAGGTAGAAATTTCAATAGCATTTTAGAGATGATGTTTCCTGATGTGTGGTGTCTGCGTCTAAAAGATAAGCATTCCAGATGTTGTGGTAGTTGCTAAGAGAAGAATGGGCCTTATTTTAATACATGCAGTATGGTAAGTATTTATGTTAATTTTATATCAGACATTCAAAGAAAATGTTAGGATAGCCCTTGTCATCAACTGTGAATTTGAGATTCAGGGCTTTATGCATTTTTAAATTATGTATGTTGAAATATTCTAGCATCTAATATTGCTGACTCTACTGCCTTTTTTTCTGATTGTGCATCCCTGGGCTTCTAATGGAATGCAAAGGAGAACGGGAAGAAAGGGCGTTTAATGAAGCTCAAGACCATGACTTAGAAATGTGATTAAGTCTGTGCTGACGAACAAAAGCACAGGAAGACTCTACATCAATGGCATGTGATTATGACAAACATAAACTAACCATTATCAATTGCCCACATGTTTCCAAGGATTGGTCCTGTTTGTCTCCAGCGAATTCTGGTGTCCTGGGTTAGTGCTGCGTTAGGAAGGGGAATAGTTATTCGGTTCCACCTGCAAGAAATTTAGCACAAAACAGCTTCACAACTATGTTCAGATCTTTGTATCTATTTTACATGCTTTTGATATGCTAGTTTCTGTATGCCTGGGGTAACATAAACTCTTTAAATTCACCTATGAAGTTTGTTTGTTTATAATTTTACAATAGACATCATAACTTCTAAAAACATTCATAGCACACTAGAGGGTTGGTTTGTTCGAGGCAGCAAGTGAAATTTACTTTGATTTTAGACATTCTTTTCAGAAAATTCTACACCAATACTCATACTATAAATATTATTCTATGGTAAGTATCTGCTCAGAATTGAGGTACTGATAACTTTTTACTTTTTGCTATTCTCTAGTCCTATGTACATATAAAGATGGGCTGAGAAAGAAAATACTTCTCAGCTTAATTTGACTTCCTTGGAAAAATCTCTGCTATTATCTAGGGGCAATGGATTTTACATAGTCATCTTTAATTAGCAATCCTGAAAAGGGTTTATCCTTGTTCTTAATTTAAGGGGAAAAAAGTGGAAAGTTAGAGAGTAAATCTTGTTATACAGGTGTCCATAGCAGAACCAGAACTTGAATCAAAAATCAATTCCATTTTTATATGCTGCATCTTTTCATAAGTATTTTGATTGCAAGTTTTTGTCAGTAACCACATGATCACTATAAGAATGAAAAGTTATGTAATTCAAAATATGACTCAAATACTTAAAAGAATGGCTATACAAATTGTGATCTTGCATTAGATTTACAAAAGTTACTTTTTCTTTCTCTTAACAAGATAACTTTTAGCTGAATAAGAGAAAGTAGATTCATTACCTATTATGCCAAAAATATTAGTCTTGGGCTTACTCATTGGTTGTGAGTCTGCAGCATGGATTCAAGTCTGTAGATCTCTTAAAGAGAATTTACTCACCCACTGTAGTTTTCAGAGGAGTAGATAGTGCTGTGGGGGAGGTGGGGTCCAGCACAAATCTCAGGTAAGCATTCAGTATGAAGAAGGGACCAGGTACGCCCGTGGTTGGTAGAAAACTCCAAGCTGACACTGATAACACCAGAACAAACACAACAAAAAAAGGGCAAAGATAACAAATACAATGAAATTATTTATCTCTGGCTAAATACATTTCAATCATGAAGCTAGTCTAAACATTTTTTAAGCTGCTATTTCCAAAATGATTATTTTCCCTCCACTGAAGTCTGAGGCCAGCTTTCAAAGGGCAAGCAGTTAAATTACTGCTATAGAAACAAACTATGTTTTAAAGACAACAAATGGTAACATGAGTTTGTACTCCTGAATTTGATGGATGGCAAAGCAATTACCATGTCTCACACTGCCACTTCATCCTGTGAATGTGAGGCTGACAAAAATCTTAGAAAGGACATGAGCAACACTTCAGCAAGGAAACTGAGAAGTCATAGCTCTTGAAGTGCTAATTGATTTCCATGCCTATTATTAGGGGGTCACTAACCAACATGAAGTCAAGCTTTATTTTTCCCAGTTATTTGTTTTTTCTTCTCTCAGCAATCTGTTGAAATGGAGCATTGCCACAGCACGTGTGAACACCTCTGAGACCTAAGATCAAGTTCTTTGAATGAAGTCATTTCTACTTAAAATCTAGCCAATCATACCCTGTACATTAATTGAAGAACTTTTCTTTTGGGAAAGTGCAGATTTCATTATGGAGATATATATATGTATATATATATATATATATATATATATGTCTCTCTATATATACATGTAATTCAGTAGAAAATCTATTGAGAAGTTACTACAATCTAGCTGCAATCCATGTATTCATTTTTAATTAATTTTATAAGTTTACACACTTACAAAGTAGGGTTTCCTACCTGTTACCAGGTTGATGAGTTCCACATCCAAGATTAATGGAAAACTGTATCATGTGCGACATTGTAGAAGGGAGAACAGGTAAGACATGGAAAAAGTCTACAGCCCAGACATTTTTATTATGTCCTTGATGGGTCTTTTGCCTGAGACAAAATTTGGTAGCAGGAGTCTGAAGTTCAGGATTGATGACCACAGAAACCAAAGATGGAACCTTTAAAACAAAGGAAACCCAAGTCATTCCTTATCTTCCTTTTCCCTTGGTGAACTCTCCTAGATTCAGTCTTGCAGTCACTATGTACATAGCTGTCATTTATTAAGCACCAAGCAACATCCTCTGTGTTCCATTTGTTATTTCATATGGAAGATGCTATTCTAAGATGCTATCCTTATCTTCCTTTTCCCTTGGTGAACTCTCCTAGATTCAGTCTTGCAGTCACTATGTACATAGCTGTCATTTATTAAGCACCAAGCAACATCCTCTGTGTTCCATTTGTTATTTCATATGGAAGATGCTATTCTTGGGGGGGGGGGCATTTGTTTTAGTCACTTAGAATTTCTCTTTTTTTAGGCAAGTAGAAATCTCTATAACTAATTAGGCTCTCTCTGCCTGAAGATAAATTGGTATAAGGTCCTTAAAAGTTATCAAAGCATGTGTATCCATTTTATCTATCTTAACACAAAGAAAAGGCATTTGACATTTATACTTTATCATCATTCTTCTTTACAGTAGATTCATATAGTACAAATGGTTTGCCAGGCTAGGTATTCTGAGAATAGGCCTCTAAGCAGAAACACAGCCAAAGAGTCAACACATGCTAATTTACATAATAAATTTGGTCTGAGGCATGCAGATGACTGGAGCAGGTACCACTGTACCAAGTCTTGCCTGGAAAAATAGTCCACTATGAAATCCTAAATGGTATAATTTGGGTGATCTTCACATGGGGAAAATGCTGGATTCTTTCTCTGGTTGTTCCCTATTCTGACTTCAATGCTTATTTCCTGGCTTACTGAAACCATAAGATATTAGGTGATTATGTTCAAACTCTTGAAAGCACCTAGGGTGGAGAGTTTAACCAATAATGAATGTGTGTGTAGTTTCAGGAAACTAAATCTATGACTAGAAAAAGAAGAATTCTATCCCTTATGACAAGTATTATACATAATCTTGAAGATGTTTCCAACATCTGCAGAACCAACACCTGTCATAAATCCAAAAGACAAAGAAAGAAGGTCAACATGCTCTAATTAGCAAAGAAAAAAAGCAAAGGTAATAACAACGTATTTTGCCTAGGAAGTCTCAAAATGCTGGATAAAAACTCTTATACCTGATAGCAAGTGTATGAGGCTACATAATTAGAACCACTTTTAGGGCTTTCCTGAGGACAAGAATAGCTGTCAGTCAGGATATTGAGCTCTGCTTTATTGTCTCTGAGTCTTAATTTATTCTTGACAAACCTTATTTTGTTTGTATCAGAAAAAAATGTGATGTTAAAATGTCTATGTCACGTTTAAAGAAATCTGGCAACTTTCTGGGCTGCAGAAGACAGATTTATCCTTTATCTCTAGCATGACCTTCATGGTTTTATTATTATTATTTTTTTAATTTAAATTTGATTTTTATATTCCCCATGCAATTACAACCCCCTTATTTTTACCCCAAGCCCTCCTTTCCCCGCCCCCCACACCCCACAGAGTGTCTCTTGTTCATAGTTATTTGTTGATTTGATAGTTTCTTTCTTATAGTTATTCTTTTTCCTGGTCCCTTATTTAAGTTTTCTAGATTCCTGCTATGAGTGAGACCATCCGGTATTTTTCTTTTTCTTTCTGGCTTATTTCGCTGAGCATGATCCCTTCCAGCGCCATCTATGTTGCTGCAAATTGCATGTGTTTATCTTTTTTGAATGCTGAGCACACCTATGTTTATAGCAGCACTATTTACAATAGCTAAGATTTGGAAACAACCCAAATGACCTTCATGGTTTTAATCTGTGCTTGTCTAGAGTATCTAGGATGGGGTGATTTGGTGCATGGATTGATATGTGTACCTTATATGAGGAATAGGAAAGGGTATCCAGTGTAATATGCTCTTTTCTTCCTTCAATCTTTGCATATAGGATGATATCATTTTCATGAGAATCTCCAGGGTCACAAATTCCTCCTGCATAAAACAAAAAATTTAAGTTTTCAGTATCAACTTGCATTCAGTATGAACTACATATCAAATATACAAATATACAAATATAATATATATTTGTAATAATAAATATAATATATAATAATTATAGAACCTAGAGGTTACTTAAAAATGACTCTAAACAAAGGTAACTGTACCTAGGGAAATAATTTATGAGGATAGTTCAGACAGGCCATGCTAAAGATCAAAGACATGACATTTGTGAAGTCCAAACTACTTGCTGAATGAGATTACTCATATAATGGTCACATGCAATCAATGTCATTGATTGCATGCCCATATTTTAGCCCTCATTAAAAAGATATGCTCTGCTTTTTAATAAACTATTACTTCCTCATATTTGAAGTCATTATGGACAAAGTTCAGAAGCTATTGATTGTTTTTTTAAAAAGTTTGGTAACTAAGTCAAAATTTTCTGAATGTTTTATTTAAATAGTTACAAGTAGAATCTATAATATTTGAGCCCATATTTGGTATTAGTATTTTATTTCATTTTATTGAGGTAACATTGGCTTACAACAATGTATGATTTAGAGGTATAGGTTCACACGTCTTCAGGTATATGTTACCATATAACACCCATTATCAAGGCATCCATAGTCTTCCACCACATTCCATTGGGAACCCTCCACATTTAGCTACTTCCTTCTCCTTCCCATCTCTGGTAACCTCAATTTTACGGTCAAATTCCAAGGTTTGTTATTGGTTTGGTTTTATCTGACCGTTTGTATTATTTCACTATATTTGACATATTAATGACACCATCCAGTATTTGTCTTTCTCTTTCTGACTTATTTTGCCTAGCATATTTCTGTCCATTTCTATCCATGTTGATGCAAATTGCAAGAGTTTATCTTTTTTTTCATATAGCTGAGTAACATTCCATTGTGTGTGTGTGTGTTCTCATATCTTCCTAATCCACTTATTTACTTTTGAGCATTTAGGTGGTTTCCATAGCTTGGCTATTGTAAATCTACTAAATGTAGATTAGTTTACATTTTTACTTTTGGTACCTCATTTGATTGTTGGAGGATATATACAGCAGTTTATTCCCTATCTCTCTACAGTCATATGAAATAATGGGACCTTAGAAGTAAGAGGTGTGATCCAGCTATTCCACTCCTAGGTATTTACCCCAAGGACACAGAATCACTAATTCAAAAGGGCACCTGCACCCTTATGTTTATAGCAGCACTATTTACAATAGCTAAGCTATAAAAACAACCCAAATGCCCAAAAATAGATGACTGGATCAAGAAGATGTGGTACATATACACCATGGAATATTACTCAGTAATCAGAAAAGATAAACTCATGCAATTTGCAGCAACATGGATGGAGCTGGAAGGGATTATGCTCAGAGCCAGAAAGAAAAAGAAAAATACCGGATGGTCTCACTCATAGCAGGAATTTAGAAAAAGACTAATTATAATAAAGTAAAAATCAAAATCAACAAGCAACTATAAACCAGAGACACACTACAGAGGGGGGGTTAGGAGGGATAACTGTCAAAATAAGGGGGGGTGGGAATTGTATGGGGACTATAACCAAGATGAAAAAGCATACATTGTGCAAACATGAAAAATGATGTAAAATATATAAAATAAAATAAAAATTAAAAAAGAAGTAAATGTGCTCACATGACTCAATGAAAATGAAGTAAATGATCCATTCAAAAATTGGCAGAAAAGCGAAAAAGACACATCTCCAAAGAGGAAATGCAAATGGCTAACAGATATATGAAAAAATGTTCAAGGGCACTTACAATCAGGGAAATGCAAATCAAAACCACAATGAGATACCACCTTACACCAGTGAGAATGGCACAGCAGTTGAGCGCTGGGCTGCGAAGCTGCCTGCAGCCTCTGCAACACTGGTTCGATCCCCAGCCACCAGCAAGGGTCCCACATGGCGCGACAGACCTCTCCTGCTGCGCCCACTGCTCCCCTCAGCATTGTACTTCATCAGTCTGCCTGCTCTGCTCCCTGCTCTGGCTCTGGTGAATTCTCTCACCCTCCCACGCTTCTGACTGTACCCAGTGCTTGTATAAATAAATAAATAAATCTTATAAAAAAAAAAAAAAAAAAAAAAACAACCTGGCAACAACAAATGCTGGTGAGGATGTGGAGAAAAAGGAACTCTCCTACATTGCTGGTATGAATGCAACCACTATGGAAAGCTGTGTGGAGGTTCCTCAAATTACTAAAAATGGAGCTACCATATGACCCAGAAAATCCACTCCTAGAAATCTACCCAAAGAACAAAAAAACATTAATTTGAAAGGATACTTGCATCCCTATGTTTATTGCAGCACTATTTACAATAGGTAAGATGGAAACAACCCAAATGCCCCCAAATAGATGACTGGATCAAGAAGGTGTGGTATATATACACAATGGAACACTATTCAGCAATCAAAAGAGATAAACTTATGCCATTCACAGCAACGTGGATGGAGCTGGAAGAGATTGTGCTCTGTGAAATTAGTTAGAAGGAAAAAGAAAAATATTAGATGATTTCATTTATAGGAGGAGTATAGGGGAATCAAATAAGGGATCAGGAAAAAAATAATAAATAAAAAACCAAAGCTAGCCAGGAACTATAAATCAGAGACATTCTGCAGGGGAGGAGAAGGGAGAGGGATTAAAACAGTGGGCACAATGGGCAGCAAGAGCACAAGGGACTATGGGGATGGTTCATGAGTGACTTGGTGGTGGGAATTTTATGGGGACTACACCTGAGAGGAGAAATCAACCATTCTACAAAAATGAACAATGATGCAATGATGTTATAAACACACACACACACACACACACACAGTTGATGATGAAACTGAATGACAGAGCTGGTGATTGAAACTAAAAGTTGCCCAACTAACTAGTAGTAGAGACAGAAGCTGATGTTACATCTTTAAACACTTTTACCTTCTATTCTTTTCACTAATACAATTGCCCAGTATCCTTATTATTGCTGATTTCTATCTACTATATGTATAACTTGGGTTTTAAAGAAATAGATGTATATCTAGGTGTCTTTTCCTACCCATCATTACCCTAAAACAACACCTACTGTAATAACAGGAGTATTTTATATAGCTAAATTTCTTGGAAAACATTCTATTTCAAAGATCCAAAATTTATAATATTAACTTTTAAATTTTATTTTACTTCAAAAAAAATCCTCCAATATTTAAATCAACCAGTATCAATGTCAATTTTTATCTGCAGGCAATTTCTACAAAGACAACAAAAAGTAAACTCAAAACTCTAGAACAAGTTTACTTCCTCCTGAGAGTAAATCTAGTAAGTCAACAAACATTGATTGATACTATCTCTATAAATAAATGAAAAAGTGTCAATTTTTATAAATATCTGGTTCAAGCTCAATCTGGGTAATTGGGGTTTGATCTTGAGGACAAATTACTGATAGGTGAAGTTAAGTAAGAAAGCTAGAACTTAATCAGTACAAGATAGAGGACAATAACAAAAGTAACTTGGATGGCAATATTTTTAAGCATTGAAATTTGGCATGTTATATCTGCTAGACATATGTAACTTGGCATATAACAAATATTTACTGAGCTAAGTAATTTGAATTTAGAATAGAGAAAGCAGATATAATGATAAAATGGGACTCATTCGAATAGATGTTTATTGTTCAAGGACAACATCTGTATATTATGATTCTGATATCTGATATTAGATTTTTTTTAGTATTTCACTGATATTTAATGTTATAACTATAACTAGCAAAGACAATCTCTGTTTAAAAATATCTATATGAAATTCTTCCTTTAAGAATGTAACTTATCTATTGAGCACATATTAAAAACTAAACAAAAAAGAGGAAAAAATGTGAAAGGTCACAGCCATTATGGGTTAAAGAACCATAACCAAAGACACAGGAAACAGAACCATAAAGACTGTCTAATTTCATTAATTTGTTCCGTGTAAATCCTCTCTGCTCTCTTAAGAACAGTTCACAAATGGCACATGCTTTTCAGAGAGAAGAGAACTGAAATACATGTGGGAGGCTCATTCAGCCCAGAGTGACAGAAGGAAGTCCAAAAGAAGCCAAGACTTTTAAATGATGACAGACTTTATCTGAAAGATCCCTCTGGGGGCAATTTATCAGTTCTGTGGAGTTTCAGTGACAGCAGCTCCTACAGAAGGGTATGCATTCTCCTTCAGCTTCACAGGCTTTGATGTATTGTGGAAAGGCAGGACTCAAGGGGCATTTTGTACAGCAATTAAGGTACAGGAGATTTCAGTAAAAAATAAATGGATAGTCAGTTTTTAAATATTTTAAGTCCAATTATAAGTTGCTTTTAAAGATACTCATTTATATCAATAAAGAGTTTTTTGTTGCCTCCCCGGTAGCGCAGCGATTGAGCGCTGGGTTTCGAAGCTGCCCGCAGCCTCTGCAGCGCCAGTTCGATCCCCGGCTGCTCTCCGGCCACCGGAAGAGGGTCCCACATGGCGAGCAGACCTCTCCTGCTGCCCTCTGCTCCCCTCAGCAGTGTACTTCGGTCCTTCTGCCTGCTCTGCTCCCGGCTCTGACTCTGGTGAATTCTTTCACCCTCCCGCGCTTCTGACTGTACCCAGTGCTCGTATAAATAAATAAATAAATAAATAAATAAATAAATAAATAAATAAATAAATAAAAATAAATCTTAACAAAAAGTTTTTTGTTATTTACAATGTGCAGGGCATTGGGTTAGAAGGGGAAATAAGCCCTGGACCCCAAAATTTTGTCAGTTAACCAGGGAAATAAGATGAAGCGATATGAAAGGATGGTGATTAGCAGCAGGTATTTTGTGTTACTATAACTGCCCTCAAAATTGAGGGGGAAAAGAAGCAAGTGTGGGTTAAAAGACCTGTATATATAGGAGATGCTCAGTTAATATTTTTAAAATATTTATATATTTAATAAATGAATGAATGATGTATGTTATTTTTATTTTGTTCATTGCCTTGTGGTTCTAAGAACAGTGCTGGGTACTGGTTCTCAGTGAATTTGTCTTGAAAAAATAAATACATGAGTGAAAAAAACAGATTTCAAACTTTGAAAGTAGAACAAATTATTCAGAAATGGTAATCACAAGTAGATTGATATGAACCAAGGGGGGAAACCAAGAAGAATACATAAAGGGTCTGAAAGGAAGGGAGTGTGATCTGGTCCAGATTAACTGATTTTCCTAATGTGTGATGCTTGTTAGAGTGATTACTTACAAACTATCTGTCACATCTCATGTCTTCTCATATTATTTTCTTTTCCATCAGTTACCGACATTTTAAAGTCTTATCCTACTCTACCCTACCATCCGGTCCCATCCCATCCTGTCCTGTCCCATCCCAACCCCTCTCAACCCATCTTATCTTATCCCACCCCATTTTATCCTATGCTAATAACATTTGCTAGACACTACTTTCTCCTCATGATCCAGACCCCTTTCTTTTATTCTGTTTCATAGCAAACATCTTGAAGGAACAACCCTTTTTCAGAGACATATGTCTTTATTTCTTTTTACTGTATGTACTTTAGTTTCCCACTTACCACACCATTGAGAATGCTCTCTCAAAAAAGTCACCAGTGGCCTGTCAGCCCTTATCCTGACTGCCCTCTCTCTCTCTCTCTCTCTCTGTGGCATTCCCTATATAGCTGATCAGTCTTGTCATCCTAACCCTGAGCTACTCTCCTTCCTTTCGTGTAGAATGACACCTTCCTTCTGCATCTCTATGTCTGTTCTCAGTTTGGCTTTTAGTGAGCCAGGAAAGAATTCTGTGTCCTCTTCCAATACCATTCTCATAATCCCCACAGTTGATAGAGTATGAACTTTAGTTGCTTCCTTCTTTTCATTTAGCCTATGACTGTCCCCTTGTCCAAAGGAGTTTTGTTTTTGGGCTCATTCAAAGTAATATTTTCTCTAATAGTCAATATTATTTTAATTAATTTATTAATAATCTGCTGTGTTCCAGAAAAAAATTAAAATGACTTAATCTCTCATATAAAGGCCACTGCCATTGGGTTGATTTACTATGATTCACTATGGAAAATCCACAAATTCAAATATATAACATTATATATTTGAAAATATATAATACCTAATGGGAAAAATACCTAAATTAGAGTAGTATACTGAATGTTTACTACAACCTTTTTTGGGGGGTTGGGGGGCTTAAGATTTCCCAGGAATCACTTTTAATAAAATGAGAGCCAGTATGAATTCAAATTATTTAAAGGAAATGGGCTCTTTAAAGGGAATGATCTTTAAACATACAAATCATTTCAGAGACAAGCTGAGGATACCCTTAATGTAGGAAAACTATTTTATTATATTCTATATCCACAACTTGCTTATTATCAAACAGATCATCACTGAAAATGAAGTAGCATCACACATGTAATATGTTTGGGAGCATGATACAACCTGGGGTTGACCATACCATTCTGAGTTGTAGGAAGTGAGGAATATGAGAAAAATAAACAGCCATTGCTGAGGCCTAGACTCAGGAGGCCTTTTTATCCTGATGAACTGACAACTTTGCTAGTAAGTTCAAAGGTGGACAATGTTTATTTCCTGTTTCACTTCCAGGTGTTGCCTGTGCTTTTCCAGTCTTGCAACAAAGAAATCGTGTGACATCTACTCACATTTCTGGAATGATTTCCAGAATACATAACTGTGACTCTTGTTGACTAAAGGGCTAAATTGGAGAGGTCACATATTTCAACCCCCTAATTCCTGTCTGGGTACTTTTCCAAACTTGTAATTACTTATTTCCTCTGTAATAGTTTGAAGAAAAATACATCTTAGCATATTTTTATTTATATATTTGCTAACATATTAGAAAGTAGAAAGTATTTTAAAGTATTAAAAACTTGTTTCATTCTTAGCTTCCCACAACATAAAAGTTATGCAATGATGAGCTATCCTTAAAAACAAATGATTCACCTTGGTGACTGTTTTTTTGTCCAAAGCTAGAAGCTCTGTACAAAAGGACAACTTTGTTTTCAGCTTCTCTCTTATTGTCTTTTCAGCTATGACCACTGAAGGGGAAGTAGAGGAAGATTTCACGGGCACTGTGTCTTGAAGATAGGTCAGGGCATACCAGGGCTAGATAGATCTTTTACAGGATGGTTCTGGCAGGTTTGGTCTAAAGCAGGTGTGAGATTTTGCTCAACCAGTAGAAATTCATTATTCATGAATTTTCATTTTATATTCTAGACAACAATCTTACTTTCTCAGTATTAGGTGCTGGCCTAAAATCTGCCCTAGTTAAACAAAATTTGTTCAAATGTACCTACCCATAATGAAGTAAAACCTCAGGTTCCCATAACCAGTAGTGTCCATGTATGGAGTACACAATTTCCTCTCTCCATCTTTAAGGAAGACCATTGATAAACCTGATTCTATTGTTCCACACTCGGTACCAATGACAGCTCCCAGGATGTCCCACCTTAAAAAAAAGAGAATCATTAAGAGTTAGACTAGTAAGTCAAAGCTTTGTAGAGTATAATATTTCATTTTTAATAAGGAATACATAATAATAAATAATTCTGAAATAAAGGTGTGGTAATACAGATTTTAGATATAAATCTAATGTAATTTAGACATTCAATCACAATTATGGTTTTGCTGTAGGAAGGTAAATTTAATTAATACTGTGAGTAGTGTGTCTACTACATGATAAACTTTAGTCTCAAATAAAGGTGGGGAATCAAAGTTGATTTACCTTAACCTAAAGAAACAGGGAATTATAAAAGATATGTTACCATACCTTATGGGGTTTTACACATTTAAAGTACTTATAGAATGAAAAGTGTTATGAACTGCAAGGATCTTAAAATTTTTTAGAAAGGAGATGGGATTTACAGTGGATCTTGTATTTGTAGAAATTTGAATATGTAGACAACAAAAATGCTTTGTATTTTTATTCTCTTATTCTCTTTTGAATTTATTTCCAGTCAGGTCTAATTTGGTCATTGCAATTTACACAAATAACTTGCCTAAGATGGAAGAAACTTGGATACACAGAAGTGCTTTGCCTAAGGCCAACTGTGTGTTTGGCTCTAAAGTTGAGATCTTCTGTTTTTCAGTTTGCTGTTATTTTAGTAATTATGTACTATGACAGGATGATTATGTTGAACCATCCCAGTGTGTAATATACATGGGGCCAAAAGTTTAGGAAATGCCTATTTATTGTATTTTAACAAATTATATTCATCATTCAAGAAACAGATATATAACTTTTTGAGGCAATTCTTAATAGTATTGGATCACCATAAATTAACAAGAAATATCTCTTGACTCATACAAGAAAGTTTCACACTAGTTCATTGGTATTTTACTTGCTCCATTTATCCCAATTAAACCACAGCAAGTTAAGGTTATAAATGATACATATGATGACTCCTTTCAGGCATATATCTGCTTTAGACTACTTTTAAAATAAAAATTTATATTGAAGAAGATAGAATTGTCATGGACTAAAAGAACCTTCTATCCAAATAAGAAATAACACTACTAGTCATTTTCTCTTAATTACTAGTTGTAAATAAATAATTCTTCTACATTAATCTAAATGACTTCTTTTCACAACCTCTACCACAGAATTGTGTGAGATACGACTCAGACTGTTTATTTCTTTTTGGTCTTTATTTTAAAGTCCAACATATTCAAATTTTACTCTACATTAGTCTTTATTCCTCCCACTCTGTTAGATGATAACAAAAGTGAAGTTAATTTTTTTTAGAAATCAAAATATTTATAAGTGAGTGAAATAAATGTTTAGTCTGTTTTGAAGGAAATGAACCCAGACATGAAAAATCATTTTGTGAAAGTTTCATTGATTTTAATAAGTTATCTTGCACTTATTAAAAATTCAGTAGGAGTCTTTTAGCACAAGCTCATTCTTTCATGAATTTGTAGAAATACTGGCTCAAGCTTGGTTGGAGGCAAGTAACCCTGAGGGGATCCCAGAGCTCCATCAACTACTGAGGGGCTCAGGAGTGCTTTTCACCTCACTGAAGTTGAGTCCCCGTCGAAAAGGGTGAAAAGCTTAAAAATGATATGGTCTCGGGCCTCCCCCGTGGCTCAGCGGTTGAGCGCTGGGTTGCGAAGCTGCCCACAGCCTCTGCAGTGCCGGTTCGATCCCCAGCTGCTCCCCGGCCACCGGAGGAGGGGCCCACATGGCGCGCAGACCTCCCCTGCTGCCCACTGCTCCCCTCAGCAGTGTACTTCGGTCCTTCTGCCTGCTCTGCTCCCCGCTCTGGCTCTGGTGAATTCTCTCACCCTCCTGTGCTTCTGACTGTACACAGTGCATGTATAAACAAAACAAATAAATAAATAAATAATGCCTCTATAAAAAAAAAAAATGATATGGTCTCTGAATCTCTCCTAGTATAACAGTTACCTGAAGTAAAATTATAACCAAATCTTTGAGGCTAGCAGAGGTATTTGAGGATTTCCGTGGTTTTAGTAATATTTTGGCATGGATGGCACAGCAATTTCCCTGAAAATGAATATTACTTTTCCAGATTTAAATTATGTTTTGCCCAAGTTGCATAGGACTGCATTTGAAGGAATGTCTCCTGGGGGGAAAGCTCACTGCTATATAGCAATTTATATTTATTCTTTGATGATTAAGTCTAAAAAAAGCCCCTATATTATTTATCATAAACATAGTGATATTTATTATTTATTATAGAGTGGGGTAAAGTTGGAACACAGAAAAATTTTAATAATCAATAAAATGCCGTAAGGTAACCTTGCTCCTTAGAGGTAGCAAGGTCACAGTAGTATTTAATTTATAATTTAAAAATACAACTTTCTAGCTTTTATGTCAAGGAAGAGAAATATTTTTGTAAGAAAAAATATTTAAATAATTTTCTCAGCTGGAAAGATGATTTTCCTCCTTATCTGGTAGAGTTTACAACTTACCAGTTTGGAATGATTTGAGAATAAAATTGATTATGTTTTAAATCAGTTCATACTTAAATACCTTTAAGAATGATCTAAGAGAGTAGAACTTAACATGTTCACCAAAAAAAGATAAATATGTGAGGTGATAGATGTGAGAATCTTTTCACAATGTATTTGTATGATGTTGATGTATACTTTAAATATCTTACAAATTTATGTCAATGATACCTCAAAAAGCTGAAACTTAAAAAAATACCTTCATATATTTTAAAAAAGTATGACACATATTTCTGAGGTGCAATAGGGCAGTGACTATCAAAAAATTACATAATACATATATGTATTTATACACACTTACCTGATTGTCCAATTTTATTTTGATATCCCTTGTTTATTAGCAGGGGTTCAGTTAAACAGGTATGTTAGCCTTTTGAAATGATGATCTATATTTACTTACCACAAGAGACATTTCTTCATATGCAGTTAGGTTTTTAAAATCAAGTTTCAATATAGTGTGAAAAATGTGGTTCTAGTGGGTTTTTGGTAGAAAAATTTATGAATGAATATTTGCCAGAATTTATGTCAATTTTTAACAATGAGGAGTGGGAGGAGAGAGACTTCGGGGAAGGAGGACTTTGTTTTTAATTTACACATTTGCTTTGCAAAAGGAAAATAGTTTCCAGGGAAAAGAAGGAAGACATTAAATTAATATGGTTATAAGCAGAATGAAATCTTAAATTATCTCATTATGGGTTGATTAAAATTTTAAGAATATGAACCTAGGCAACAGAAATCTTATATTTTAATCAAAACTTTTTCTTTACTAGTATTGGTATATAATGCTCTAGAGGTAATGAAACATTTCAAATTATGTATGAAAATTAGTTTTATTATATTTTCCAGAATATATTAAATCACCTAATGTTGGCAACTTTAGGTTTAACTAAGATAAAGAATAAAGCCTGCCTGTAAGATCTCATATTTACCAAATAAGTTTTTTTTTTTTAAATTTACTATGGATTCTTTGAGGTTGAATAAGTTCATCACATCCATAAAGTCTCTATTTGGAATGAATTCTCTGATATTTAATAAGAAATGCACCACAGGTAAAGACCCTTCCACATTCATTTATATTCATGAGGTTTATCTCCAGTATGAGTCCCGTGATGTCTAGCAAGGTATATACTTTGACTGAAGGCGTCTCCACCTTCATTGCATTCATAGGTTTTCCTTCTAGCCTGACAGCTTAGGTGAAGGCAAAAGATGAGCTCTGTTTGAAGGCTTCCCTGCATACACTGCATTCAAAAATTAGTTTCTTCAGTTGGTTCCCCTGTGTTTCATTTAAATTGAATTTTGCTTTAGGTTTTTATTATTACATGCATTATGTTTATTTACACTCTTGTTGGAATATCATTAATGAAGAATATTGGATTCAGAATAGTAGAAAGCACTTAGCTTTCTCACCAATAAGACAGAAATATAAACCATACTGGAGGATGTTTAGAGAAAATAATACACCATCTGAGACATTATAGTCTCAATAAATGTTAGTTTTCTTTTCTCCTCCTGTAAAATATAGTGCTATTTTTCTTTTAAAGTATGTTAAAATTGTAATTCAATTGAATTCTAAATTAAAATATATTTTAATATTTTTCATTCTAGAATTAGCAGAGCAATAATCTTGGACAAAATTGCAGTACAATATGTAAAGTGTTATTGTTTAAATAATATTTAGTTGAAAGACTGTACTTTAATTACCTGCGGGTTTTTGTACTATTTAAAATTTTAGCTCCAATTTATCTGGACCGCTAAAATTCTTACTTATGTTATATGTTAGTCAAGTGGGTTTTGCTTTTATAAAAATTATCAAATCTATAAAAAAGAGGATCCTTTAATATAATGTTAACTCAGACCATCAATCAATCTTCACTTCAGTTATGCTGAATTATAAGCTTAAATGAAATTCCTCTTTACCTTTATAAATATTTGTTGAAAATAATTCTTCTGAGTAAGACACATGGAAGAAATTGTAGGAAATAATATGATGATGCTCAAACTGTTCTGAGGATTTTAAATAATTTTAAAGTCTATTTTTTATATTTTATTTTATATATTTTTTACATCATTTTTCATTTTTGCACAATGTATGCTTTTTCATCTTGGTTACAGTCCCCAAGCATAAACTTACATTGAAGGGGCTAAAATGTAGATAGTTCTTGATTTGCACACAGTTTTGTTTGTTAATAGTTAAATGTACGATTCTTTGGTACTATCTCCCTGGAACAAGGAAGACAACATAAAATTGTTTCATTTGATCTTACATTGCCTTTTTCTTGGTTTTATTCCATAAGATAGCATCAAATTTTCAGACATTTTAGGTCAATTGTGGTTATGGCCAACTTTTCAAGCAGTACCATTAAAATATATAACCAATAATACTTTGCACTTTGGACCCTTTATAGTAAATTTTGTATCACAGTCATGGCTGACCTGAGGGAACCACTGTCTGTGTTCACATTTTCCCCATTTAATCTTCGATGAGCTGTTTTCAAATATATTTCTTGAAAGAATTTCTTGGAGCAAATTTATAAAGCAGTTATCTTACCGGTGGTAAAATAGGACTATTAAGACTAGAAGTTGGAGGCAACCAGAAATAATCAGATTAGCAGTTCAACTACTCTCTCTGACCATTTGAAAAGATCCAAGGCCAAAGATGAGAAAGGAAATTTGATGCCAGGATAACTTTTGCCTGACCCACTGTAGCATCTTTTCTATCTTGCTGGTGTACTGGAATTCTGGGTTTTCTGTCATATTCAGGAAGTTTTTGCCACTAATTACTTTTAATTAGGTGAAAACTCTTCACAGAAGTGAAGGCTTAGCCTGTGAGAAGACACCTGCATAAATAAGTGCAGAGCAGCAACATTGGAAATATTTTAAGCTAAACAAAAAGAAATTCTATTTAACTTTTCTATCATAACAACATGAGCATTATCGAAAACTGGAAACACAAGTAGGAAAAAATATCACTCATAACTAAACTACCTTAGAGAAAACCCCAATTAATATTTTAGTATATTTATTTCCAATATGTTTATGCATATATATCCAAATAGTAGTAATAATATTATACATACAATTTTGTATTGTGCCCTTTTACACTTAATTTCATTACATTTTTCAGATTATAATTAACTCTTTATAAACTGGCCAAGTTGTTTTTGTTATGTCTATACCAAACTATACTTAGCTATTATTCTATTATTGGATTTCAAAGTACAATAATAAATAATCACATTCTTTAGTATTTAGTATGGGACTGAGTAATTAAATTCTTAACTCCCTAATGCTCCTGTATGTGTTCCAGAATACAGATACTCCCAAGCTGTACTTCTTGAGTTGTCAGAGTTCTGCTTTTCTTTTACATAAATGCCCAGATATTCAGAACTGCCTTGTGGCTAGTGTTGATCAGGTGAACTACTAAAAAGAGACAGACAACACAGACAGGGGAAGAAGTGGGCACCTGAACACTTCTGTGTCAACAACTTCCTGACACCTTCCATAGAAAAATCTCATCTCTGGCTAATGTACCAAGCTGCCAGGATCTAAATTATTTCAGAAGGTTTCAGTTTTCATTCTTTTTCCCTAATGACTTTAGTAAAGAGGGTTCTCTCTAAGTTAGGGAGCCAGATGCTGTGTCCAGCTCACGTGGACAGCTGGCTTGGAGAAGGTTATTAACCAACTCAAGAATGGCCATGCCAAACGCAAAGATAGTGAGTGAATGTGCTGCCAATTTAAAGAAAGCCTTAGAAATTCTATGAAGGATTTCACAGTTTTAGCATACCCAATAATATGGATCTTAATTTTTTATTATTTGAAAAATTACCATTTATATTTTTAAAATAAAATATCAATTTACTTAAAGGGAAAGCAAAGTTAGAAACTAGATCAAAACAAACCTAAACAAGAAGTAACACAGGTTCTAACAAACTGTAACAAGCTGACTCATATTTCAGCATTTGCATCATTTAAAAATGTATTCAGTTACGGGCCTCCCCAGTGGCGCAGTGGTTGAGCGCTGGGTTGCAAAGCTGCTCACAGCCTCTGCAGCGCCAGTTCGATCCCCGGCCACCAGGTGAGGGTCCCACATGGCGTGCAGACCTCTCCTGCCACCCACTGCTCCCCTCAGCAGGGTACTTCGGTCCTTCTGCCTGCTCTGCTCCCTGCTCTGGCTCTGGTGAATTCTCTCACCCTCCAGCGCTTCTGACTGTACCCAGTGCTTGTATGTATAAATAAATAAATAAACCTTAAAAAAAAAGTATTCAGTTACTATTTTAACTTAAAGGTATAATTTTACTTTAGTTTACATTAAATATCATTTAATATTTTCTTTTTTCATAATGACATATTTCATTGGTTTATTCAGAGAATCTGATGTAGGTTTCATTGGCCTATTTAACTTTGTGTTTCCATTATATCTATTAAATATGAACATAGTTTCCTATCAAGTACCACTTTGGTGATAGCCCATTATTGATAGTAATTATAATTGGAATAACAAATAATTTTTAAATTTTGATTGCTTACTATGTGCTATGCATTGTAAAAAATCCATAAACTGTTGCATAAAATAGCTCTTTTTAGTATGAATCCAATTTGATCTGATTGAATATCCAATTTTAATATGCCTCCTTGTATTTTTTTGTAGTATTTGCCTGTTATATCAGTTTCTCTTTCCTGACTTTCAACTTCTTGTGTTAGTCTATTTTGGGTCTCTCATAAATAGCAAATATACAACTGACTTTTTTTTTTAAAAAGTGTGAGAATCTTAATAAAGGAATATAGCTCACTCAAATTTATTGCTACTGATATGTTTAGATTGGTTCCTGCCAAATTATCTTCTATTTTCTAACTGCCCTGTTTTTTATTGTTTTCTCTTTTTCACTTTCTAAATTTGCTGGACTAAGTCCTTTGCTTTCTATTAACCTAATTCTTTAGAAGTTATATAGCCTGACTTATCTAATTTTTTCATCACACATATTTACATTTAATTTTTTTTTCTTACCATGTACAGTTAACCAAGATCTATATCCTCACTCCTACAAGTGATGAACTTTGGCCAGATTTTATGTACTTATTATCATTGTATTCTTCCCAATATCTGCCTGTATTTCACATATTGAAGTCACCTGGGATTTAGTCCCAAATTTTATTAAAAAATTTCAGGCTGATCTACAAGCTTTGTTTTTTAATATGCTAACTACTCTTTCTTGAATCTCTCCTCTTCCTCTTGGATTTGTTTGCAGAGATTTATTTTCTTGTAACTCTTTCAGAGAGGGTTTAGGGTTAGTGCACTTTCTGAACCCTGCATGACTGAAAATACTTCTATTTTCTCATGACATTTGAATGGAAAGGAATGTTATGTTCTAAATAATTTCCTCTTATAACTCTTAAGATAACTGTTTCATTAAAAAAAACCCATACACTTACTTAATACCAATAAGGGAAGTATAATGGATCTGACCTAGAAGCTTTAGGATTTCCTTCTTTATCAGTTTTGTGAAGATTTCAAGTCAAATTTTTAGCTCATCAATTCTTTCTTCAGCTCAGCCTATACTGATATTCAGAGGTGAAAATCCATTTAGTTTGTTTTAACAATTAGATATTTTCACTTCACACATGTCTATGTATTTTTCCTCATAAAATCTGTTTTAATTTCACAAATTCGGTGCTCTCTTTTCTCTTTGAAGATATTAATCATTTTTATAGTATCACTATTTGTTATTTTGCTACTTCTGCTTTCTCAGCTCTTAGTTCTTCAGCATAATGATTCATTTTTTATGCAGTTGATTTTCCTCAGGTTTGATGATTCTAGATACTTGTTTACATTTGTAACTGCAATTCTCTCTTCTCTTTGGTGTAAAATACCCACTGATAAGGGAAAGAAGTGCCTTTGGTAGGGATCACCATGAAGGGTGGTTCTTCATTCCCCTTGAAGTTTTCAGTCCCAAATTGGCACTACCCTGACTCTCTAGTCAAGAATCCATACACATTGCTTGTTCTTGGGAGCAGAAGCCTCTACTTGGAAGTGGTTGTAGTAGGGACTCACCTACCTGACAGCTGCTAAAGCAGCACACCATCACCCCACCTGGAGTCCTGGATCCAGCACCTGTGTTCTGGAGCAGTGCTATTACACCCTTTGTAGTGTCTTATTCAACATGTATTTTGACCCATAGTTTACTCCTTCATTAGATCCCTTCCTCCTCTCGTCTCTCTATTTTTGTATAATCATTCATAACTCTTGATCCAAATAGGGCACAATTTCTTATTTTGTTGTGTCATTATAAATTCATTTGCTCATTTTCTATAATATCAAAGGACTTAAGGCATGTGGGGAAGATTAAAGCATGCTGCTTTGATTTACTATTCTAATATTCATTACATTTGTGGATTTTCTCTTTAACACAGAAACTCTGGGGACAGCAACAAAACAGATTTTTTTTTTTTTTAAAAATGCACTTGAATAGTGGAAGCATACAATGTTTGTATTTGGGATGGAAGACAAGTATACAACTTCCATATAACAGCAATGCATTTTTCTACAAAAATCCCTCCCACCTAAAGACAGTCTTATCTAGGTGAGATATAGTAGTTGCTAATTAAATGATGTGTTGTAAGGTTAAGCCAAAATTCACATAAATTATCAGTGTATCTATTAAAGTTTCTCTTGTGGTGAAGTAACAGATGTGTTTTCTTCAGAAACAAAAACTTTAGAATTCCACTTAAAAAATAAAACTATGAATGTAAGATTTGGGATAGCTGTATGATATGAAAGGCAAAAACCTCTTGCATTCTTGTGTTCTGAGATCAAAAACTTTGATTAAATGGTAGGAAAACAGGTATAGTTGAGAAAGTGGGTTCCAAAAAAAGTCACATGACTTAGTGGCTTCCTTTACTTTCTAACCATTCATATGAAATATTTTGGAGATATTATTAGAGAGGACCGCGAATTCTTTTTCTCTCCCATAATTCTAATGGGAGGAAAACATAGTTTTAAAACATAGTTTTATAATATCCATCTAATAATTACATTTTTATTTTTAAAAAGTGACCTTAAAATTGCAGAATTTAATCAATTCGCTCGGTTGCTCTGGAATAGAATTGGGATTTATCACATATGTTTTCTATTTTATCAGGTGGAGCTTATAATAATAAATTGTCTGTGTGGGTGGTGATGGCTGATGAAGAGAATGAAAAAATATTCAGTAAACCTGTGTGAGAAAACAAAACACATCAAAAAATTTCACTACCAAATTCCTAATCTTTTTTACTTTGTCAGCTCTTACCCAAGTAAAAATGCTTCACATCAATTTGATTTTGTGACAGGATTTTTTCCCTGAAGCTATGATTAAAAATTACAATAGCATTCTTCCCAAGACTGGTAAAGTACCATTTGCAACTGGGTGCACATGAGAAGGGACACAGACAGACACACACCCACCCACCCACCCACCCATACAAACACCACCACTACCACCATGGACTAAACTAACATATCATTACCCTAGACAGAAATACTAGATCTTCTCATTCTTTTAATATTTATAATATAACAGCAGTTTGATAACTGAGCCACCATTTGGGAACGTACATGAGGTGATTCTGGGAATTGTGGCCAGATAGCCTAGGAGAAAAGCTAGAAATAAACCTAAGGGAAGGTCGCTAAAATAATTAAACTGCTCTTAGAATATAGAAGAATTAATTGTATACCAATTAAAATGGTACAGGTGCTTTGTCAAGCACATTTTTCTAGGTTATTGAAATTAGAAAACCGCTGACAACACCATGGCCTGAAAATATCAGCCTCTTAACTGTGACTAAAACTCTGGTACATCCTGAGTCTTGAGAAATGGCCAAGGAGCATAATTGAAACCACCTGAGTCACCGAGTGGATCAAATTTGCTCTGATGTTTCATATTGATTTAATCTTTTTTTTAGGCATAAATGCTTTTTCTTCCTTTTTTTTTGTTTTGGTGGATGAATATTTAATTTAGCCACAAATTTTCTTATATCACCAGTGCACTATGAAAAGAAAATGTCTGATTTGTTAATTGGAATATATTATATTGCCAGCTATATCTCTGAGGAGTGCATTCATTTTCTATAATATGTTTTCTTTTAATATAAAATAACTCCTAGGTTTAATTCGTAAAGGGGTTTTTCATGCATTTGTACAAAGTTTCCATTTATGTACTTGTAGGGGGCAGGAATGGCCACAGAGCAAGTTCTCTGATCCAGCAGACTGGGGTAAAGGAGGAGTCCTGGAGCCCTCAATGGCTTTTGCAGGCTTTTACCGGGATTTACCAGGTACACAGCAGGCAGGGATGCTGGGGGGCCGGGAGGCTGGCAGACCACCCAGGCTCCAGCAAGTCTTCACTTTCTTTGGGCTCTTTGGTGTTCTCTCGTGGCCTCTGCTTCTGGTTGTTTTTTCACTCTCTCTTCTACTGGTATCCCTGTGATGCCCTTCTAAGCCCAGTCTCAGCCCAGGTGTATCCCATCTACCTATGCCCACACCCTATTCCAGGTGCCCACCATCAGGCATGCATTCAGGACCACAGGGATCCATCATCTGTCCTAATGGCGGGAGGGCAGAAACATCTGCTACTTTTAGCTTACCCTACAGTACTATAGGAGAGCTGGATGGATCTTTAGTCCATCCAGTAAAATCTTTTTTTTGTTGTTCTTTTATAGACAGACTTTGATGACACAAGAATTTTTCAAAAAAGTTGAGGAGGACATTCTGGAAGAGGGAATATGAGGATATCAAGGCCATAGATAAAGATAAATTTTATTTACCACTTAAAGTATAAATAAGTTATATTGTAGACTATGGGTTTTACTGTATGTGTGGGTGGGAGGGGGGAGAGAGAGAAGGGGGAAGAGTAGGAAGATGGGGAGGATGAGATAGATTAGGATTTATGTAAATCTGAATGGTACCATTTGAGATTAAATATGTGTTTTTCTCTCTCTGCTTCAGTGGGGTGGGGGCTAGGTATCACCAGGAAATCATCAGAGTCCCAGGGGATGTAGGTCTCACTGAAGAAGATGACCCATCACTGTTACTGCATGGGCGGTATTAACTTGGAACAATTATAGAATGAAGGGAGTGTGGTGGTCAACAAGTCTCTAGTGCTTCAAAATTTAGGATACTACAATAGGCAGTTAAGCTCCATAACCAGGAAAGGGATTTGAACTGATCATTTATACCAGGGGTCAGAAAGAAAGAATGCTGTGGGCAAGGAATCCTGTGTCTCCAGAAAAGAGGTAAACACACCTTGCATGCATTGTTGATGAACCCCATCAAAGCCCACATCTGTGAGGGGAGTGTAATGAGCTCTATGTAGTATAAAGGTTACAAAGGAAAGCAATCTGACTACTTGGAGGTTCTGAAGGTAAAAAATAAATAAATAAATAAATAAATAAATAAATAAATAAATAAATAAATAAATAAATAAAGACAGCAGTGGTTACTGGTCCATCAGGAGATAATGAAATTTTGCTGGACATAAAACTTTAAGGGTGACAGGAAAATTCAGAGGAGAAGGACTTTAAGAACTAAAGGCTGGCTTGAACTAGGCTAGGAGAGACAAAGAGTAGATCCTGGGGCAAGAGGATGGGGTAGCCCTCCAAATGTCAACCCCCTTCAGAAGCTTACCCTGATCAGTACCAGAGGACTTCCCTGATGAGATATGGGGGAACAGGGCCAGGTCAGTCACAGTAGAAGTTTACTTTCAATAGTGAAATGTGGCAGTAATGGTCATAGTGGCAATAGTGACTCAGACTACCTGTCATTTTCCTCTTAATGAATCTGAATGCAGTTTTCTGGCAGTGTACAGGAAGGAGGGAGCCCAAGAGAGGAATGGCCTTCTAGCCATTCAGGCACTTTGAAATTCCTTTTAGTTTTGATTTAATATGTTGAGATCAGAAATACATGACTGCATCTCAAATACTGTATTCTGGAAAAGTTTCTCACAATTTAACAGTTAAATTACTGCTATTATATATTCATTATGAAGTTACAACTCATGCTAATTTCATTCATCATAGTCTTAGAAAACATATACCCGAGAAATATCTAGTATCGCCTTCCAGTTCACACAACCTGATGAGTTTTGATTCTCTGAACCTATGAATATTTTTCAACTTGAACTTCTGCAAATGATGTTCAATTAAAAAGACATACTTTAAGAACATGGGACCCAGAAGAAAGAGTGCAACTCAGAATGATCAGAAAACTCCATCAACAAACTATTGTCATTGCTACCAGTCTCTTCTACTTCAACTGCAGTCTCACATTCTGCCTTTAAAAATCTTTCAAAGATATTTTTTCTCCCCTAAATCATTTCTACAGAATCAAAATCAAATACCACTGAAAATTGGGTGGCAGTGTCTATGAGTCTCAGATTCCAGAAAGACAACCAAAAGTCTCAATATAATGGTAGTGGACAGATTTTTGTACTTGACACACATTGAGGGGGGGGAGGGAACACTTTCTCCCATTAAAAGCTGAATAAACAAAGATAAGATGTGATTCAACTAAAGTTAAAAAATCACACATTTTTAATATGCATAAAAATAGTTGATAAAGAATATTTAGGATAAGTGTACTCTCTTTGACTTGAATATGAAAACAATCATCGGCATTGATTCAAGTATGCTTTTGTTATTTAACACTGTATATGTAAAATATGTTCAGTGGAATGGATGTAAGTGCTATACTCAGATGGGAGATAACAATTACTTACCCTGTAGGCTGGCTCTCAAATTCTTCTGACCACTGCTCTTGAATATCCTCTGTAGAAAGATCTACATCCCGGGTGGTGGCAAAATTGAATTCACTGCCTTCATTTCCATGGAAATAAATGGAGTTCCCATCTGACTGACAGCTATGCTGTAGTTAAAAAAGAGAGCATGGGGTGGCTGTTGAATTAGTTTTGTAACTGTATCTGTCTTACTCATGTATAATTAGAGTTTGCAGAAAAGTCATTATATTATTCCCTCTATGGTGGACTCTCAAATCAAAAGAACTTGTTATCTTTTTTTTTGTCTTGTTTAATTCAATTACAATTTCCTCCTAACTTATTAAGTCATCACAAAAATGGAGTTGAGAGGGCACTTGAGCTTTGTCACCTCAGTCTTCAGTATGAAACAAGAATATTTTAATTGGAGTAATTTCCCATCTTTCCCACAGTCCATGTTGAATTAACTGTGATAATGACTTGTCATATATTTTCAATTCTGTGATTATGGGCTAACTGCACTGACCTTTTCATTATTCCATATATTTTTGGCTTGCCATTCAAGTCTTTCACAATTTGTCTGTAAATGGGCTATGAGTAGGATAGCCAGCTAATCAAAACATGGAATACAGAAAAGGTCAAGGTAATCCCTTATTTGATTATATATCCTCAGCTTGTTTTTGAGTAAAAGTTTCTGACCAGACCTAGAAAGTGTATGATGTCTCTAACAAGAAGCTGGGAAATCACAAACTTTGTTATTTTTCCAAAATAACACTGAGTTTTCAAGGAATGAAGAAAAAGAATATCTTTCATCTCTCAATATTATTTTTAACCTATATTTTTTTCAGCTCAAAGTGAATAGTCAAAGGCAAGATCAAAGTCTGGAGCTAAGTAAACTAAGTAACCACTTTTATAAAAATGTTGTTCGCACTAATTATTTCTTGGGAATAAAACACAGAAATGCTAATAAATGAAAGATCAAACATTCTTTCAAGTTTCAAAAATCCTAAAATGAAATAGAAATGAAGAAAAATAATTGGACAAAAAATATCTCTTAGGCCTAGTTTCTATAAGTTCTGTACAGCAGGGATTATGTCCATGTTGTTCTTTGTTGTATCCTTGAATTGAGGACAGTGTTTGGCACATAACTAACATAAAAAATTCACTGATCACTCATTAAACAGGAAATACAAATCAAAACTACAATGAGACATCACTTTCCACCTGTGAGAATGGCCTACATCAAAAAGCCTAGAAACAACAAGTGCTGGCAAGGATGTGGAGCAAAGGAAACGCTCATTCACTGTTGGTTTGAATGTAAATTGGTGGAGCCTTTATGGAAAACAGCATTAAGATTCCTCAGAATGGAATGGAAATACTATGTGACCCAGCAGTATCACTCCTATGTATCTGAGGCATACGACATTAAATCAAAAAGATACATACACCCTCTGTTCATACCAACATTATTCACAAGAGCCAAGACACAGAATCAGCCTAAATTCCCATCAGTGGATGACTAGATAAAGAAGTTGTGGTATATGCTCAGTGGAATACTGCTCAGCTATAGAAAGATGAAATCTTGCCTTTTGCAACAACATGGATGAACTTGAGGTGATTATGGAAAGTGAAATCAGTCAAAAAGTGAAAGACAATTAACAGATGGTTTCACTCATATATGGAATAAAAACAACCAAAGCAAACAAACTACAGAAAGCAACAAAAATAACTCTTACACACTGTGAAAAATAAGGTGTTTTCCAGGGGGATGAGAAAGGTTAAGAGGAAAGGATGGAGGGGCTTAATTTGACAGTGATAGTATTAGAATGTTGGTGGTGGATGGGTGAAGCACAGACACATGTTGAAGTGTGAAGCTGTACACTTAAAATAATATATTTTTGTAAATGAATAGTAAATAAAATTTGGTAAGTGAGTAATAAGTAGATAAATAAAATATTTATTAAATAATTCACTAAATGAATGAATGAAAGATATGGCTATACTTTTTCTGATATTCAACTAATTTTTTATGGGCAACTCACTATGCAGAAGGCATTATGGAAGGTACTAGAGGGGAAGGAGTTTAAAACAAAGTAAAATAACACATAATCTTTGCTCTCAAAAAATTCCAATATTGTTGAGATGCATCAAAGACAGGTCTCAATACTAGGCAGCATATGGTAAGTGGTAGTGAGTGAGAAATACTAAGAATCATCTGGACAGAACTGGTCCAGATGAGCAGACTTCAAGGATGAGAAAGTCTTCAAGTGACCTTACAAGGAGGATGAGAGAATTCACCAGAGCCAAAACAGAGCAGGGAGCAGAACAGGCAGAAGGACCAAAGTACACTGCTGAGGGGAGCAGCGGGCGCGGCAGGAGAAGTCTGTGCACCGTGTGGGAATATCGCTGGCTGCCGGAGATCCAACTGGCTTTGCAGTGGCGCAGGCAGCTTTGCAGTCCAGCGCTCAACTGCTGCGCCACTGGGGAGGCCCTATAAAGGATCTTAAATGTCTGTTTATGAGATCTTTACAATATTCTGTTGGCAGTGGTGTTCTAAAACAAGGAAGTGATGTATGCAAAGAAACGTTATATGATGAAATGACTACTGCTGGTAAAGTCAGTTGACGGTTGGAATCATAGTACTATATTGAAAGAATAGACAAAACTTGGAGAAGCTTTCAGAAGTTCAATAGAGTCAGAGCATATTACTTTGTGGGGAGGGGTGATCAATTCATGTGGATGTGAGACACATTCATATGAGCCATCATCTTAGATAAAACTATAGTGTGGCCAGGCATCACCTGCCTGATTATCTTCGTCACACCACGATAAATACAAAATTTTCACAGATACTAAATTGAGATCATTATCTATGGTCCTTAACCATTGATCAATATGTATAGAATGGTCAAAACTAGGAATCAGTTTATTTTTTTAAAGATTGATTTATTTATCCATACAAGAGCTGGGGTACAGGCCAGAGATGCAGGGGGTGAGAGGATTCACCAGAGACAGAGTGGGGAACAGAAGAGGTAGATTGACTGAAGTACACTGCTGAGGGGAGGAGCGGGCGAGTCAGGAGAGGTCCACTATACCATGTGGATTGCTCCCTGGCTGGCCAGGGATCAAACTCATGCTGCAGAGGCTGCAGATTGCTTCATAGTGCAGTGCTTAACCCCTTGAGCCACCAGGGAGGCCCCCGGAATCGGTTTATTTAACAGTAAATAGAAACTATCAAATAATAACAAATCCAGGCATCCTCTACTAATTTCATTTTGTAAAGACAAAAATGTTATGTAGAATAGTTAAGTTCACTTTTCTAGTAAAAGAAAGGTCCTCTAGTAATAGAGGAATAGAAAGGACCTCTAGTAATAGAGGTCCACTGACCTGTAAATAATAGTATTCACTATTATTCACATTCTGGAATCCAGAACAACTATATACTATGTTTATTTGGCATTACTACAAGGACTCTGACATTCACACAAATGACATGTTACTTTCCAAGGATATGGCATATGTAAAATACCTATACAGGTGACAAGAGAAGCATTAGCTACAATTTAAAAATGATATATTCCCATAATAAAAAGAATAACTCACCTGACATAAAACTTTGGTCATTTTCTAGCTAAACATCAATTTAATTATTTCAATTTTGGTTCTATTTATTTTATAATTATTTAAATATATTAAGACTGTGTTATACATAATTATGTTTGCTACTCTTCCAAGAATTATGTTATTAACATACCTGATACACATTTTAATTTAGTTAAAATGGAAAAATTTTGTAAATTATCATTATAAAAGTAGAGAGCAAATTGTCAAATTCATTGTACAAAATTCTTCATGGTCTTAGTATAAGAACCCATCACTAAAGAAAGTTGTGATCCAACCAAACAACTGCACCTCAGTGGGACATGGCTCAATCTTCCCTAACTCTCAGTCTGTCATTTTCTGGGCAGCACAGAACCCAACACTGCTTGCTCTGTTCCCCATTATGCTAAGGAGATCAAGCATGATTTCTTCCTCTACCATTTTGAGTACAATCTAGTGTTTTCAAGGCTTGGAGCAAAAGTAATAGGAGCCAGCAGAGTAATACTGGGGTTCTAAAATAGGGGTTAGTCTATTTGAAATTGGTGAATTTCCAAGCTATCAGAACAGGAATGGGCAGCAATGGACTTGTTGAGTCCCTCTTTTTTCTCTAAATTGAATATGTATAGGTTCTGAATTTAGGAATCCTGGGAAGAACAGGGTCCCAGTTTAGGGTTCTCATTCTGAGATTTCCTAAGTCAATTAAAAGGCTAGTTAGAGTTTCATGCTAGTTCTCAATGTCTTAGAATTGGCTTATTTTCTCAGATGCTCTCTAAACCAAGAATTTATGCCTAAATGGATTCAAATTGAGATAGAGTCCCTGAGTCTGCTGGTTTTTGATCAGCAACCTTGGCTCTGAATTGGAATCCATGGGTTGCTTGATTAGGGAATTGCTTGAACTTTCCCCTAGAATCCAACTCAATTAATTCACCATTTAGCCATCAGGAGATTTTGGCTGGAAAAGAACAAAATACTAGAAACCCAAACCAATAAAAATAACAAGGAATGAAAACTCAGTTACTTTCCATCCTCAAGGTGTTTGTGGTTTGGAATCAGAGGGCATGTTCCCATACATTTTCTCTGCATAATGATTACATGATTTTACATAAGTCATTTAACCACGCTAGAACTTCATTTCTCAGGTTGCAGAAATAAGTCAATAATATCTACTCCCTAGAGATATTGTTAGAAGCACAAGTATGTGGAAAGTGGTTTTTTTTTTTTAAATTCTAAATGCTATACAATAGTTGTAATTTTATATCTTAATATGTACTTTTTCCAAAAAATAAGCTATCATACCCTTAGCAGGAGGTGATAAAAATTTAGAATATTTAAATTTATTTTACATTGTGTTTCTTATCAGAATAGTTATTAAAAATTCTACAGCTCAACTTAAAACTTTTAGTAAAATATAAAAGAATATGCTCCATAACACGGTATGGTAAAAAATACTGCAAACATTAATTCATTTTCAAGGCAGAAAGAATCATCAATTAGAACTTTAAAAGCCCTCCAAATTTTGGCAGATTACCAAACATTCTCCTAAGCCAGGAAAAGTTAATAATGCAAGATGTGTGATGCCACTTTTCTTAGAGCTGAACTTGCATTGTTGAACATCAACCTACTACACTAAAAATCCAAAAATAATGTGCCTTGAAAGAATGAAAAGAATTTCAGGAAATTGCTCTCGGTGATTTTAATACCCAGCTGTTTTTATTCAACATCTATTCAAATTCATCATTTATATGCAATACAATTAAAGTGTAAACAACTTCAAAGGACAATTAAATATCTAATTAAGAGATACTTGAGCTCTTGATATGACAAAAACAAGAATATTTTAGAATTTAGGACTATTTTGAGTATAGTAAAAAACTTTCAGGTATTCTTGAGCAAATGATTATAAATAATATGTGACTTCCTGAGTCAATGCTTTTGATTGACTTACAATCAGTATGTGTGTACACATATATATATATATATATATACACACACACACACACAGGTATGCAATTAAGTATTGATTCTGGGTAAAATAAGGTATAAAATTTTCAGATAGCTTTAAATATTTCTTTTTATTTTAGTATTCATAATGTACATTAATTATGAAATTAATCATAATTATTTTTACTTTGTGTCATTATTTTAGCATTGGTCAATGATATACACCTTGTATTTCTGAGTATTAGCAAATTTCTAATATTCAAAAAATCCCTTAATTGTAGTCTTTATTTGTTTCTATTTTTCAGTTAAATATATTTTCCTATTTGCAAAAATATATTCCTATTTGGATTTCCTTTACTTGAAAAGCAGAACACAGCGTAACTAAATGACAAGAATTTGCCATTCATAAAAGCATCAACAGGAAACATCAGTGCAAATTCCTCAATATAACAAGTCCTTGGCCACAATTCAGAAAGCATTTTTCTAAGGCTGCTCCCTATACTCTGCTGAAAATGTTAATCGCTTCACCTCTGTACTTGTAAAAGTAACTGCAATAGCCTTTACCATAGTTTAATTAGGTTTTCATCAAAGATGAACATGGAGGTACCTCTCAATATTATCTCCCTGGGGTCTAATGGCCTTGATGATACTTTCAGGCATCTGTATTCTTACAATTTATTTTTTGACAATATCCTTTTTGTTGGAATGAGTATATTGGGCATTCGGGCAATGCCAGCTTGCAGAGAGCTGGTGGCAGATGGAATGAAATCTGCCTGGTATGCCTTCCCCTCCACATGAGCCGAGAGCCATCCATTTCCTCCATTAAAGAGTTGTCACTCAGCCCACCCAGCTGGAAGACCATTTTTGATAGCCAAGCTGGCTGGTGGCAGACAATTCAGATACAAAGTGCACTTTAAAAGGAAGCTAAAACATCATTTGTAGGAAAATTGAAAATGCATGGCTTCTACCACAGCCAATTTTTTAATGACTGTAATATTTTAAGTGATTATTTTTGCCACTTCAGAGTGCTCCTTAGAGAGGAGAGGTTTTTTAATTAAAATCTAGGCAATGCAAACAGATGAGATATGAGGAGCAGAGGAAAGAGAAATAAGATGAATAAAATTAATTAAAATGGCATTGTTGGCAGAGCCATAAATTAGCCACTGTCTGGCTGGAAATAAAATGTATTGGTAGAAGAATTTCTGGATTAAAGTGACATGCGTGATAGAGTGATTGGAAAGTGACTGACTTGTAACCTACATATCATTGTGTTTCCTAAGCCTTTGACTATAGTATAGCCATTCTATAGAAATACATATTTCTTATATCCTCGTTCAAATGTCTTTAAAGGTATGGATTTTCATGTTATTAAAAAAAATCAAACTAGGAAGAGAATGAATTCTCTCTCATAAGGCAAGATGAATTTCTGTCATTTTCTGCACATTCAATTTCTGGGTAATTTAATGCCAGTTAAAAATTCGAAAACTTGGCTATGAACACAGTCCAGGTGCAGGAGGACTGAAGTACATTTTCTGTAGTCAACACAATAGATTTAACCATGGTTAGTGAATTCTACGCAGCTTAAGAGTATTTTTTTTCTCATTATTTTCTGGATTTATTATGCATTCATATTTGAACCACTTTCTATTAGATTCATAAAGATTCAATTTACGGTATATTTTGTGACAAGTGTATAATTACTTGGCAATAGTTATGACAACTCTAAAATGTCAATAGTGGCAGATTTGAATCGGAGTAATGAGTGGAAGGATAATAATGCAAAATTCCATAGGGCAGTTGTTAACCTTGTCTACTGGGATCAACCTGACTTTCACAGTATCTGAGGTTTTCAGACTTGCCTCCTCAAATTAAGGCCAAGGATACCAGGCACCACATTAGGAGGCTGAAGGATACTGAGGAACAAAATAACGAGTGTTTATGTAAAACAGACTAGGCTCTGAAAATCAAAGCTGTTTGATTTGGGGGAAGTCATTCGGTATCAGTGAGCCTCTGTTTTTTCATCTGTGAAATGAGAGTAATTGTGAGGATTACATAAAATATTGTAGATAGTAACCCTACTCTAAAGAGTGGTGAATCTTAGGAAATCATCAAATGCTAATACCGCCCTCCTCCTTTTATTGTCCCCCCAACTTTATTTATTTAACAAACCTTTTTTTTAAATGAGTATCACTACTCAAGTTACTGTGCTATGTGCTGGGCTATGTTAAATGTTACTATGTAAAATGTTACTATGTTTTTAATGTTTGTACAGAATAAAATTTTACTTTTAAAAATTGTGTTAATTAGTGATTAAATGTTTCAGCTTCAGAGCAAAAACAAACCAAAAAGAGACATGTTAGGCCTGGAGGCCCTGGGGACTTATTTGAATTATTATTTTCAGTAAAAGTTATCAAAATTATTTGTCTCTGTGTTATTGCCATTCATGTCTTGGAGATTTGGCTGAATTCCATGTGTCACTAATGCTATTCCACATTAATTACTGTACAAATAGGCCACATCGGGGGGAAATTGTGAAACGCACACTACTTATGTTTAACCCTTCATCCCCGAAGTACTCTTATTTGCTTAACAAATTATATTCTGGCTCATTGTACAATATCATGTACCCAGCTCTTGGGGGAAACATAACAATAAGAGCAATGCAATCCAAAGTGAAGAACATCCCAAGCAAAGGGAATTTAGGTAGACAGCATGCAATTAACCAAGTTGGAATCTGGCCAGAAAATCATAGTTAACATTCCGATTCTTAATGGAAAAAGACATGGGAACATGGACTAGCCACAAGTCGTACTGTGCTCAGGTTTATCCTCATTAGAAAGCCAGTACTCAAATCCCTCAAGTTACAGATCAGATAGTTTCCAGTACAGTGATTTGCAAAGCACATATCTGAAAGGCATATCTGATTTCCTCCTGTTTGCCCTTAAACTCTAATAAAAGAAAAACCATTGAATGGATTGTTTAAATCTTTTTCTAGGGTTCCCAAATTCTGGAAGACAAGTTGCATATTATAGTATGCAGGTGATGCTCTGCCTAAAATTATATCCCAAAAAGCACACTTAAAAATGAATTCTGTTTTAAGTGTGATCATGCCTTTCACCATTTTTTTTATTAGCCTCAACTTGTGTTAAGACTTAAAAAATTTCAGACGAATTAGTATTTTAATAACTTGGACATAATGACCTTTATTCTCCATTAACAATCAATGATTTGTGACAATAGCATTAGACAGGTGACATCAGAATCACAGAATAAATGCTCCAATTTCTATTCAGGACTAGAGATTTGCTTCATGTCCACTGGGAGTGTTTTGGCAAATGTATAATGTACATGAGCTATAGGAAAATTAATAGACTCTTTTGTTTTAACTTAATGCTTTCCCTTAATGAGTTGTAGCTTTATCTAATGGTTGTTGTCCGTGTCAAGGCCTTTTGCTGTTTGTTAAAGTATGAAAATTGACACCATTATTGGATATTTATCAACAGTAAATGAAGAGGAAGAAGTATGTCTAGCTCTAAGTAGTAATAGAGAGAAGGTTAAGATATGACCCTTCTAAATTCTGTATGTTCAGTAACTCCAAATCTTTAGCATAAATTTGCAAAATCCAGTAAGTTACTTTCTAAGAGAATTTCCTTTAAATATATCTGATCAAATCACAGTCTATTCTAAAGGATAAAACTTTATAACAGAATCTATGATATTTAGTGCTGACTGACTTCACAATACAACTTGACATAAATGTATAGAAGGATTAATCTAGAATTCTTTGCTATTCATACAATGAACTAGGGTAATAAATAAAAAAAGGCTAGTAGGTGTAGGCACAGCAATCAGGGAGGAAAGATTTCTTAAAAATAAAAAAATCTGTGGAACAGTACTATCTCACAGTGATCTGCATTTAATCTGTGGGTCAATTCCAGAGTTGACAGAAGCCAGTGATTTATGCTTTTGCAAGGTGAGAGTAACCGGGCTAGCTGAGCAGATATCAACATCTATTAACAGAAAGCAAAGCATTCTCTAATTCTCTTTTACACACACACACACACACACACACAGATATCAAGGACTCATGGGTGATTCATACTTTCAAATACAGTTTAGCTGCCCAAAGATGGGAGAAAGCAAACTCAATCAGCTATTCAACCAATATTTGCCTCCACGCAATATTGACCCACCCAGAAATTCAGCTTCCTGAGATACTGTTAAAGGATGAGGAAAACAAAAAACAAAACAAAAAACTCAAAACCCTGCTCACAGATCTTTTTAAATCATTTGTCCCTGAGTTCTGCTCTGAGGATTCAATCAACCTTTGCAGCTGTTCTCATTGATGAAAGTTATGCAAAGTAGAGAGTTGTACTATCTCCAGGCTGGCCCTCTGTTTTCCTTTGAACTTGAAATTAAGGATATTCTCAGATTGCAGAATGTGTGTTTGAAGAATTGAAAAAAAAAAATGACTCTGATGATCTTGTCCAGACATGTCAGGAATGACTAAGGAGAACTGAACACTAAGAACCAAGTAACTTTACAGACACCCAATGTTCATCTACTTTGCAGATAAAACTTGGATGATAGGGCCTTCCTCATAGTGCTGGCACCTACAAAGAATTCATGAAATGCTACACCTCCTTCTCCTATTATTATTACTATTTTTTCATAATTATAGTTACTATTATTATTTATTATGCTATATTTATGCTACTGTATTGTTATGCTGCATCTATGCTACTGCATTATTTCTGGATATGAGAATCACACCCAAGATGAAATGCTGATTTTTGATACTATATATTTTTTTAAAGATTTATTCTATTTATACAAGAACTGGGGTACAGGCCAGAAGCGCGGGAGGGTGAGAGGATTCACCAAAGACAGTGTGGGGAACAGAACGGGCAGACTGACGAAATACACTGCCGAGGGAAGCTGTGGGCGAGACAGGAGAGGTCTGCTTACCACATGGGTTGCTCTGAGGCTGGCGGGGATTGAACTGGCACTGCAGAGGCTGCCTACAGCTTCACAGTGCTACGCTCAACTGCCTGCACCACCAGGGAGGCCCGATACTATATGTTTTAAGTGGAAAGGTAAAAAAAAAATCAGTTTATTGCTCTTAAACCTTAATGGCAAAACCAAGAACATTCTCACTGAGTTGGAGTGCCAGAAGTTGCCCTGAAATTAATCATTCTCCAATTTCAGGGAGGAAGAACATGCCTCCCACTTCTAATTGTGGCACAAACACCCACAGTCACCTGGTGGGGAGACAGACTGCTGGGAGGAGGCAGTAGCTATACCAGCAACAGCAGACAAACTTGGAGATGATATTCTGTTGCTTTAGAATAGGAACAACTGACCCAAAAGATTATTGATTAGTCTAGAAATCATGTGCAAAAGTGAAAAAAAAGGATATAATATTATGTAAAAGATAACAAAATCATGGTAGCCAAAACTTAAGATAGGAGATTCAATCTTGAGTGGGTTTCCAGCTCCCTGCCTTGCTAAGTCCATGATCTGCTGACTCTGGAAGACTGCAAATGTGGTGCTCTGGGGAGCTTTTGGACTTGCAGTACTATATTTATTGGCATTTGGAGCCCCAACTACTTGGTTGTGAACAAAGGAACCTGATTAGGGATTCATGGGAAATAAAAAGTCATTATGTGGTGTGCATTTTCTTCCACGTGGGCAAGTTCTCTGGAAAACATTGAAAGATGAGTCAGGAAAGGCCACAAACTTAAAAGAAGTATGATGGAGAAACACAGATGGCTGTTTAGGAAGAACATATTAATTCTGTAACCTCTTACAGTTTTCAGCTTACCAACCCCAAATCAAAAAGCACAGCAAAGGTAAGGCCAAGTTCTACATTAAAAGTTGATTTTGTTATATACCTACTTCATATTAATTACTAAAAAGTCAGCAGATGGTAACCCAGGGTAGATTTAAACTGGTGATCAATAATTGCAATTTTCCAGATCACATAAACTCCTTAAGTTTAATTACTCTATTTGGTTTTATATCCCTTTGCCCTACTTCAGATGAACAAAGATAGGCTCAGATGAAATGGATTAAACATTCCCAAAGAAACTGAAAAAATCTATATATAGAAGACAAGGAGAAATACGTATTGTAAATGCCAGTGACTATTTTTATCTTTCCTATTTGACCTCTCACCCACAAATTTTTTTTAATTTTTTATTTTTTTAATTTAAATATTTATTTTATATAATTCTTACATCTTTTTTCATCTTTGCACAATGTATGCATTTTCATTTTGGTTATACTCCTCATACAATTGCACCTCCACCCTTATTTTGACTCTAGTCCTTCCTTTTCCCGCCCCTCCCACACCCACACACCCCCCCTCATAGTGTGTCTTTGGTTTATAGTTGCTTGTTGATTTCTATTATCTTGTTTTATAAACAGTAGCACTTAAATTATTTGTTGTTAATTACAAAACCACTGTAAATAAATTGAATTACACGATGAAGAGAACACATTTATTGTTATTTCTCTGTGTGATGCACTGCTCTAAAGGTTTTATCTTCTTATTTAATAATCACAACATGAGGTGGAAATGATTATTATCCCTGTTACAGGTGAGGACACTGAGAAACTGAAGGTTAAATAAGTTGTTCAGGACTATGTGGTTAATAACTGGTGAAGCCAAGGTTCTAATGAATGAAGTCCATTTTCTTAACAGCTGTGCTATACCGAGTTTCATTCACAATAGTTTCAGTAGCCCCCAAGTCATCACTGAATATAAATTCATCCTCTTTCCCCACAAACTAGATCTTGTTTTTTTCCCCCACTTTTTCATCCATTCAATTAACACCCACTAAAAATTCACCTTATGTCAAACACTGGGGATTCAAAAATGGTTGAATCTTAAACCTGAGTTTAAGAAGCTAACATTCTAACAGGGAAGCAAGAAATACAAATATTAAGTAATGTTGTAAATGCTCTCATAGAGACATATGTGTAGTGTAACAGAATATTGAAATGGAACTAGGTTAGCATTAGTTTTAGATGAGATGCCAAGAAAGTAGGTGTAAGTACTCCACATTCCAAATGTGTCCAATTATAAAGACATAGTAAAAGAGGTGGTAAAATGGTTTAGTCACTCATATTGGAGGTATGCAAGCTTGAAGCTGATGTGGGTAGGAAGCTGGATAGCAGAGAGATGATTTCTTTAAAGAGGTTATTGGTGAACTGTGAGTCCCATTCAAACCAAGCCCAATGCACAGGACTTCAAGGATAGCACCTGGAGGGCAGGCTATATGGGCTTAGACCAATGCTTTTATCCAGGTGGCTGGATAAAAAAGGGCTGTGCTGAGAAGTTATTTCTCTTCTCCTGGATCCAAGGTGAACAATTACCAGTTTATGCTTGGGTTCATGCATATAAGAGACATTCAAGTTTTTCTAAGATCCAACCCCAACAACTCCCTGGAGGGGACAGGAACTCTTAGCAGAAATAGATTGTAGTCATTAAATAGAGGTCCAGTAGCTAAGAGTAGATGCAGGTAGGACCTTAGAGATGCACAGAAGAAGCGCAGGTGAGAAATCCCAGCTCTGATAAGGGATTGGAGACATTTCCAAAGGGCCTATTTGTAGATTCAAGAGAAAGCCAGCTTTGATTACCTGCTAGGCTGAATATTAATAATTTGACTTACAACAATATCTTTCTTTTTACTTTTTTTCTTCCTAAAAACCAAGTCTAGAATGGTCCAGAAGCTAAAGCTTTTTTGGGGCTATAAGGATGAAGAAAGTGTTTACCTCTATCTCTATTCCTTCTGTAGCACATCTCAGTTGGAGGCGGAGAGAAGCTATGGATGAAACATGGAATCTGCCTTACTTTATTAAATAGCCATGTCTGTTATTCAGTGGGGACTTTTGACTGAAGTTGATTGGATGATCCATTTGATCTATTAGCTGTCTCAGCACCTAACCTAGTTTTGTGTAAAAAGGGCAGAAATAAAGAAATTGTAGGGGGAATTTGAATGTTCTCTGTGAAAAATAGACCACTTTTTAAAATAGGTAGTCTCCACACTCAAGTCCTGCTTGTTCAATCTGATGGTTATACCAGTAGAGAGAGGAGGGAGACATCATTAACTCCACAAAACTTCACACAGACAATGAATTTGATCTGGGTCCTTAAGGATCTAGACATAGATTACTAGGCAGAAAAAAAAAGGAAGCTGGAAAATCACATCTAATGAAATAGGATTGGGAAATTCTGTTTCATTTGTCAGGCTGGAGTACAGGACAGCAGGACATGAGAATGAAAGGTTAAATTTGGCTTACGTTGAAAAGGACTAGAATTATGTGCTAGCTAGTTTGGCTTATGTACTGTAAGCTTCCACAGAAAGCCAGCCAAGGTCTTGAGTATTAAGGGAGCATGATGCCATTTCAGGAATGATGCTGGAGATTTTGTCATTGGCATCCTTTTGTATGATCCTTGATTCCAACATGCTAGTCACAGGCAGTCTACTTGATTGCACAGCTGCCCTCTCTTTCTGTAGTTTCCCATGGTTCTCATACTATTTTACCTTTTGTATTGGTAACTGCCAATGCTGTCTGCTTCCATAAAGAAAACATTTTACTATTCATATCTCCTAACATCACTTTAGGCCCAGCAGTCAATACCTGGGATGGGCCAGTAACTAGGTCTGTGAAAACAAAGAAGCCTGTTACAGTATGGAAGAGAAGTGCTTGGCCTGAAATTACTAAATCCTAATGTATGAAAACCAGTCATATGGAGGAAGGAACATACTGGACAAATGCAATAATGCTATTAAAGAGTCAAGAAATATGAGGAAAATATAAGTCTTTTAATCTATAGCCAGAAAGTGATAGAGAAGAAAACTGGCAGATAACAAATGGATGTTGGGAAGAAACACAGGATAAAGAGGAAACACGTCAGTTTATATTTACTATGTACAAGAGCTAAGTCATGGGGTGACTGAGATCAAGAGGTCTGAAATCAGATTCCTGTATTTAAGTCCTGGCGCTGGCAAAAGGGTGAATTTTGCACAAATTGCTCAACACTTTTATGTCTACTTTTCACATCTGTATTATAGCACCTTTATAGTTTTATAAGGACCTAATTATGAGATGAAAAAACATCCTCTGTGTGTGTGTGTGTGTGTGTGTGTGTGAGAGAGAGAGAGAGAGAGAGAGAGAGAGAGAGAGAGAGAGCGCGAGTGGAGTGCACCCATAGACCTGGACTAGTAATTGCCTGGAAAAATAAGTGCTCAATAAAAAGTAGCTGTTATTGCTTTGCCAAAGAGTAACTTATCAGTGCTTGGAATTTTTTCTTAAATAAACACTATTTTGTAACTGGGCACGTTTTCTCAATTGCTGTTAGACTCACTCTTTGATTTCGGATTTGGGTAAATATAAACATCTTGGAGAATTTTAGTGAACATAGAAAAGATAACACATACGTTGAGCAAACAACCAACCAAACTAAAAGTACAAATGTTTAAGTACTTTCTGTGAGCAATTGTATCATTGAAATATGCTTTCTAACTGGTTGTATTCAGTTTTCACCTCAGGTCACCAAATAAAGGAATAATGTTTGACAAAGAAGTTATATACAGTTTAACAAACAAAATGTATTTCTAGAATGCCAAATCACTTGGAAAAAGCAATTTTTTTCATGATCAGATGTCTGAGTGAGAAAGCAAAAGGGTAACTATACAAATGAGTAAAATCCACAAATAAGATTTTATTTTTCATTTATCTGAGTTTTAAAAATGAAACATCAGAAAATTTTCTATCTGATAGCCAAGTCAAAGACAATGACATAAATTAGCAGTAAAATGCTTTTTTTCTTAGTGGCAGAAGTCACTGGGCAGGTCTCAAATGTGTACTGGTAAGCTCATGAATAGAATGAGGGATCACAAAGCAAAAGTATATTCCACACAAAATAGTAATTTAATTAAACATTACCACTGAAGCAAAACCACACTTCATGCATTTTTATTATGGGTGGTACCAAAGTGCAATGCATTAAGAAACCAAATAGCTGATTAGATTAGGATAATGGTTTGTAAAACAAGGCATAAAAAGTACATTTATATAGAAAGGAAATTGAGACAAAAGGGTAAATGATCATCATGAGAAAAGGATGTGAATGGCAGGCCCTGAGGTCTCAATGTATTTCCTAAGTTTATGCATATTCTTGCCAATGCCATACAATGACAATTGAAATCCTTTTAACCAATTGGTAGTGGAATATGACATGGGATATCCTAACAAAGATTCTTTTCTATAATATATCCATATGAAAGGAATCCATAGGCTCTCTTTAAAGGGACTAAGTCTTAGACTCTATGCAGAATAAATTTTCAGAAGGTTTACTGGGTATTTTTTTACATTGAGAATGATGCCTTTTCCTTATGCCAGTCAATGGGTGTAATTTTATCAACCTAAAGTAAAATGACTAGGGTTTGATTTGCTAAGAAAGAAGTTATTATGTGTCAGGGAAAGTTCTTGTGTTGAAGATTTTCTAAGCAATTTGACGTCATATTTTCCCCTAGAATTAAAATAAATTATTAAAAGGAAGTAAACATCTTAGATCTTTATTTTCTACTTGACATTCCTGTAACCTCATCCCCATGCAGCACAGGACTTTTTTTTGCACAAGCGATTCACATTTTATAAAATTTTGTCAGTTGTACTTATATTTTATTTTCATGTATTGGAAATGATTATCTCTCCAGCTGAGAGATAAATGGCATTTTCTATATTACCTAGGACAATTTCTTATTCCTCATACTTTCAGGCAGTCACGTGCATGATTTCAATTTCTATTCAAAAGATTGATTGCCAAATTTGGGTATTTCTACAAGTTTCTGATCCATCAAGTATGATTCCCCCAAATATTTCTTGCTTTCCTCCAGGATTATCAAGATCAATATGTCCAAGGTGGATTAACGTACTCCTGCGAATCTGCTTTTCCTCCATGTTTCCTGTTTCAATGGATGACACTGATGTCCACCCAGCTGCCCAAATCTTGTCCTTGACATCTGCCACTCTCTCATCTTCTCAACCCATTTCCTCTCCTTTAAATTTTTTTTTAAGGTTCTTTGGTTTTTTTTTTTTGCTTGTTTGTTTTAAAGATTTATTTATTTATTTATACAAGCACTGGGTACAGTCAGAAGCGTGGGAGGGTGAGAAGATTCACCAGAGACAGAGCGGGGAACAGAACAGGCAGACTGACAAAGTACACTGCTGAGGGGAGCAGCAGGTGGCAGGAGAGGTCTGTGTGCCATGTGGGAACCTTGCACGGCAGTCGGGGATCGAACTGGCACTGCAGAGGCTGCGGGCAGCTTTGCAACCCAGCGCTCAACTGCTGCGCCACCGGGGAGGCCCTCTCCTTTAAATTTTGAACTTCATCTACATTTTCTCATTCTTTCTCCCATCAGATTAGTTGCCTGCCCAGTTGGTCTCCCAGTATGCACTCTCTCCCACCCAGTCTGTCCTCCAGAATTTTGAATATTTCAAAAATTAAATCTAATTATTTGGCTTTCATTTAAAGCACTTCAGTGACTCCCGAACATCTGCTAGATAAACTTCAAGCTGTAGACGTTAAGACCTTTATGTTCTTTCAGACCTGAAACCATACAATACATAGAAGGAAATATAGGTGAAACACTACATGATATGCACATCAAAGACATCTTTACAGACACATCACCCAAAGCACTGATAGCAAAGGCAAAGACAAACAGCTGGGACTACATCAAATTAAAGAGCTTCTGCACAGCAAAAGAGACAATAACAAAAACAAAGAGAAACCCCACCAACTGGGAGAACATTTTTGCACACAACACTAATGATAAAGGACTGATCACAAAAATCTACAAAGAGCTGATGAGACTCAACAAAAACAAAGAAAATAATCCAGTCAAAAAATGGGCAGAAGAGCCAAAAAGAAACTTCTCTGAAGAGGAAGTGCAAATGGCCAACAGGCAGATGAAAAAATGTTCAACATCACTTGTAATCAGGGAAATGCAAATCAAAACTACCATGAGATACCATCTTACACCAGTGAGAATGGCACATATTAAAAAAACTAGCAACAACAAATGTTGGCAAGGTTGTGGAGAAAAAGGAACTCTCCTGCACTGTTGGTGGGAGTGCAAACTGGTCCAACCACTATGGAGAGCTGTGTGGAGATTCCTTGACCTACTAAACATAGAGCTTCCATATGATCCAGCAATTCCACTCCTAGGTATTTACCCAAAGGACACAGAAACATCAATTCCAAAGAGCACCTGCACCCCTATGTTTATAGCAGCACTATTTACAATAGCTAAGCTTTGGAAACAACCCAAATGCCCAAAAATAGATGACTGGATCAAGAAGATGTGGTACATATACACCATGGAATATTACTCAGCATTCAAAAAAGATAAACACATGCAATTTGCAGCAACATGGATGGTGCTGGAAGGGATCATGCTCAGCGAAATAAGCCAGAAAGAAAAAGAAAAATACTGGATGGTCTCACTCATAGCAGGAATCTAGAAAACTTAAATAAGAGACCAGGAAAAAGAATAACTATAAGAAAGAAAATATCAAAATCAACAAACAACTATGAACCAGAGACACTCTATGAGGGGTGGGGGGCGGGGAAAGGAGGGCTTGAGGTCAAAATAAGGGGGTTGTAATTGTATGGGGAATATAAAAATAAAATTTAAATTAAAAAAGCCATTAAAAATAAATAAAATTAAAAAAAAAAGACCTATATGTTCTTGCTACTGGCCATATCTCCAGACTTAACTACTTTAAGTCTTAACTCAAAACCTTCTAGACAACCATTCTGAACATTGTTCAAGACCTTTCTTTGGGTTCTTTCCTTCCAGCCTTTATGCATGTGATTTCTGATTCTAGAAATCCTGTTCCTCCTATCTAGCCAAATTACTCTTTGATCTCTGCTTGGATTTGTTCATTTCCTGGATAGCCTTAATTCCTCTCTGGATTTGGTACTGTATATTGTACTTCCACAGCACTCTTACGCTGTTTTGTATTTGCATGTTGACAGCATGTCTAGCTTCCCCACTAAATTGAAAGCCATGGGAAGGCAAGAAACATATCTATCTTTTTGTCATTATATTCTGTAGCGTCAGCCCTGTACATTGCATAGCAGATTCTAAAAAAAAAAAAAAAAAAAAACTACTTGTTAAAGGGATGACTAGATGACTGTTTTTGTTCCAATGATTTTTTATCCTTAAAAGGGAGAGTAAGGTAAATGAGAATATTACTTATTTCTTTAATGGTGGTTTTGGTAAAATAGCTATCTTTGTATTATTTGGTTTCTTGAGCATTAGGTTTTAGAAGGTAGAAGAATGAACAAAATAAAGATCAAACCTTAATTGTAGCTCCTGGGAAGAAAAGCCAGTTGCCCGTGTCTACTGGATCAAGACTGTCTTCTAAAATGACTTGTTTGTGAGCTGAGTTGATGATCAGGATATTATCTAAGGCCCAGCAGGCTTCATATACTTCACCTACACGGAGATTTTCCTGTTTCCACTGAAACTGGACGTTCTCCCCTTTGGCGTCTTCAGGAAGGTAGAGGATGTGGATGATTGTGCTCACATTGGAAGGGGCTCTGGAACATATGGCAACATGGGAATTGGTGCTAATGTAAAGTTTGACAATGTCCATGGTTTCTTTCTTTTAAATCAATTTTGCTTATTAATTATGATTGCAGTTTCCTATCTTAAAAATATGATATACATTACAGATTTAATATGCACAATCCCATAGCTCTTAAATTTTTTAATATGTTTATTATTAAGATGTTCATATTGAGTGAAGACAATTAAATATTAAATGCCTTCAAGGGCTTTGCTTTTAACACAAGGCAGGCACTAAGGATGTGCAAATAAGCCAGTAAAGCCAGAAAAGGAATAATTGAAGAGAAAATGGCACACACTGCCAGGATGGCCATTAAAAAATAAAAATGTATCCAGTAAATTCAGTGCATGTAGTAGATAATCTAAAGCAGTCCATTTTAGTGCGATACTAAGAAGAAAAAGGATAAAGTTACGATCTCAGTTTTGATTATTTGTAATTTTGCATCTATTAGAAATCATTGTATGCTCTGGTCCATAATCAGTCTTTCCATAATAATTTATTTCTAGTAACCAGATGCATTTTTATTTGTTTTGTCCATATGAAATGTAAGATTTAACATGAGACTCAAATGTTCTCATTTATAATTAGTTGTAACTTCATGCATATAAACCTTTAAAATATAATTTAATATGGTTTATATATTACATCTGTTAGAATCTATACCTTTGTGTTACATAATAAAGTACTTTTATTAAACACTTTACCAAAGTAGAAACCTGCTATAGCAAAAATGACTGCTTTAGCCAAGATTAAAAGTGGTACTAAAATGCAAACTAGTGGTACCATGGGCTTACTATAAATCAGTTTTGAAAGGACTAAAGAAAAGACATATTTCTCACTCACCAAAGAGACACATATATTCATAGAATTGTCAGTATAGGTTATAGATGGTGTACCTTACCTTTTGGGGTAATCAATTCCTCTTTCTTTTAAAATATTTCATGATGACTATGTTTTCAGTCTCAAAATATATTTTAAACCAATGAAGATAATATATTTTAGCTTTAGAAAATGAACTGAAAATTTGTTCACTCTGGTCACTAATTGTGAGGAAAATCTACTTAAATGTATATGGTACTTTGATGCATGGCCTAAATTGAAAGTCTTACTTAGAGAAAAAAGTCAATGGAATCAGCCAGAAGTGATCTATATTTTGCAAATAAATGTGTACATTTACTGTTCGTGATATCAAAAGCATGTAGCTGTTTTTAAATAAGAAGGATCTACTACAATGTACCTAAGCTATGATACGTAACTATTAGAAAGAGATAAAATGAAGCTATGGGTAAAATTTCCAATATTTATGCTACCTTTCTGAAAGCCATTTATATATCTGAAATATATGTAGTATTTTTGTAATATGCAATGTATTTTCACAATAACTACTAGAAATTAAAAGGAATAACACAATGCTCTGTTACAAAATTGGTACAGCACATCAGAGTTTGACACATGCCAGATGCCTATAAATTATATGTAATCCTGCCATAGAGGGAGGTACTATATTAAATTTCATGAGTTAGAATCACTTTTCTCAGGTTTTAGTTAGATTGCAGCTTAGACTTGTCGCAATTTTTATTTCTTTGAAATACTGCTAAACTTTGAGAGATTGGTTTGGTATTAAAGACTGAGAACTTGATACGTATTCTTTTCCCTAAATAAATCACAATTCTTTCAGTATGGAATTATGGTAAGAAAAACAAAATATGAAAACAGAAAATTCACAAAACTGGTAGAAAATGTTCTTCTTGAATTACACTAATATAATATCTAATCAGAATAACTATGAAAGTCATAAAAGGAAAAAACTTCTTCCTTTAACTGCCTGACCACACCTGAAATTCTGTACCTATTTTGAATTTTTTTAAAGATTTATCTATTTATTTATACAAGAACCGGGGTATAGGCCAGATTTGAGGGAGGGCGAGAGGATTCACCAGAGACAGAGAGGGGAACAGAACAGGCAGACTGACGAAATACACTGCTGAGGGGAGCAGCGGGCAAGGCAGGAGAGGTCTGCCGTACCATGTGGGACCCTCGCTGGCTGGCCGGGAATGAACTGGCACTGCAGAGGCTGCAGACAGCTTCATAGCACTGCACTCAACCACCTGCACCACCAGGGGAGGCCCTATTTTGAAATTTTTAAATGATGTAGAAATAGTAAACATAATTTGAATTTTGTTAGTTTAGCCAAAGTTTTTCTATGTGAATGAGCTTTTTCTTCAAATATCCTTCTTCAATTTCTTATTGATGGACTTTAAAAAATAAAGATAATGTAATAAATAACTACAAGATACATCACAATTATAACAGAATTTTAGAACTGGCCTCAGGAAAACTAGGAGGAAAATGTCAGAATCAGAGATTAGAGGCAAAAGATGAAGTGGTTATTACTACAGACTGGAAAGAATTTAGGTGGTAATCTGATATATTTCCAGTTCTATAAACTAGCCATAACCAGGCCTCCTAGAGAGATGGGTGGCGATGTTATTTTGTGAGGAATGTCATCATATAGGTAATGATCCCTAATGTACTTTTACAAAAAATAGTTTGTTTCAGCTACTACTGACAGTGAGATATTCTGAATGGAAATGACACTTCTAATTAAGTTCTTCAAATACTGTTAATAATATGTGCATTCATGAAATTTAATATAATTAGCAACCAGAGTACTTTAAACCATGAATAATAAAGTCAGTGGTAGAATGAAGACAAATAGGGGAGAAAAAAATCCTCCTATATCAGAATTTATAAAAATACTTTAAATTATAACAAACCTAATTTTCTCAAGCTGAATCCAGTCCACAGTATTATTCTTGGCATATGACACGATGATGCTGGGATCTGAATAACTAAAACGACATGAACCTGAACCTGTAAATAGAAATAATAAAAACTTCCAAGTTAAAAATAGTGTAATTACATATTATTCTTTCTGGTAAATATTTTAGATAATTTCCTTTAGCCATTTAGATATTGACCTTATTGCTTCTCCATTTTTGTAATTATGCCGAAATTTCTTATTATCTGTTCTCTAAATATTACTTGAAAAATAATTTCAGGAATCAGAAAAAAGTTAAAAAGTTGCAGGTTTCTTTGGAAAGCTGAACTACTAAATTAAATTATGAAAATAAGCACTAAATTCTATGCCAAAAATCTAAATATTATAAAATGATTAATAAAGCCATATGGTTCTTACTAGTGTTAATATCAAATAATAGGGATTGCAGTAATTGCCTTATCATTAAATTGATCAAAGAATAAAAATATTCTTCTTCTTCTGTGTGTTATTTAAATGAGACAATTATGTGAAAAGCATATCTTGAAAAGAAAGTTCAAGTACTAAATGAATGAGAACTATTAAAGGTATAGTTGATATGACTTTACCACAGTTCAACATTAAAGATTTAAAAGAGAGCTGTTATGTTCCATTGTGAATTTAGTGATTATTTTTCACTATTATTTTCACTATTGGAAATATGAGCACCAAAGAATGTTTTTTTCCCCCTTTTTAGAATCTTTCTTTTTTTTAGTTGCGGTAACATTGGTTTACAACACTGTATATAATTTAGAGGTAAAAGCTTACATCCTTCCAGATGTATGTTATACCATACCTACCACCAAGACACCCACAGTCCTCCACCATAATCCAGTGCAAGGACTACCTTCACCTTCCTTCACTTTTTTTTTATATAAAAGATTTATTTATTCATTTATGCATAGAATAACCGGGGTACAGGCCAGAGGTTCGGGGGTTGAGAGGATTCACCAGAGACAGAGTGGGGATTAGAAGCAGGTGGATCTATTGAAATACACTGCTAAGAGGAGCAGTGGTCAAGACAGGAGAGGTCTGCTGTGCCATATGTGGATTAGCTTCCTGGCCAGGGATCTAACTCAGGCCATAGCTGTGATAGTGCTGAGACTTAACACTTAGGCCACCAAAGAGGACCCTACCTTCACCATTTGCTCCCCACTTCCTCCTCTTTCTCTGGTAGACTCAAGAAAGTTTTAAAACTGATAAGAATTTATTTCTACATGTTCAATGAATTTATATGATAAAGCACAGCATGACTAATTTCAATGATCTTCTCTGAATAACCAAAGCAATCATGAGACATATGCCAGAAGTTTGTTGTAACTGATGTAGAATTTTTAAAACTATATTTAAAACAAATGTGAACCAAAAGAAAAAGAAATAGAGCATTTTATGTTTAACTTTCACACATCTGCTAAAGGAGTCTCAATTTCAACAAATGGCATCTGTTACAGTACTCAGGAGTTCCAAGCTTTCATCAGACTCATTTATTTTATGTCTTTGGTGTTTAGTACAACACTAGTTAGTTTGCAATCACCAAAGCTGGCAATGTGCTAAAAGGCGAAATAAAGGTTTACCTAGATTTATTCTCACAGCCAAAACATAGGTGAAGAAGCAAGCAAGAGAGGGTATTCAAAGGAAAGCTACTTAGCAGCTCTGCCTAAGCTCAAATGGAGAACCATGTTATGCCATTTTGACTACTGCTAAATTCTACCTTTCATAAGCAGCTGCTTAAAATCAGTATTAAACTGTGGCTAGAAGTGAGAATGGCCAGAATTATGTAGGACAAACATTAACACAAGTAAGAATGATATCTGGCAGAAAATCTGTTCATTTCAAAAGAAAGTTCAATAAGCTTAAAAATTTAAATGTTATTTATGTGTTTTCCTTATGGTCTATGTACCATAAATACTTAAATGCAAATGTATAAAAGGTGAGTCTCCAAAAAAGGAAAAAATAGAGCCAATGATAACCAAGTGCAATCTCTCGCAAATGTTTACAAATTCAGAAGGAAAGCTGATAAATCTAAAAATGCACCCAAACAAGATAACAAATATGAAATCTCTATTTTCTTTCCTTTTTAAAAACTTGTGTATTATCTTATGCTACCATCTCATTGTTGGGAGATTTTAAGTTTATTATGCATGCATAGAACAAAAAGATACCTGACAGGTAATCCATTTTCTTCAGAATTTAGTCATTAAATTCTTCATATATAAAAATCTTCCAAATCCATCTCCTCCTCACCATTGCCAATGGGCCCTTATTATCTCTTGCCAGAACTTTGCAATACTGATGAATATGTTCGCTCTGTCTCTATCCTCAAGTGCCCTCACCCAGCCACATCGTTACAGTGCCCTTCCTACTAGTGAATCGAATCATGTTAACTTTCTGCTTATAGTCCTTCAGCAATTTCTCAGTCCCTTCAGGATAAAACTGTACCTCTATCCCTCAGTGGGCTAAAGGCATATGGTTCTTACATCCCTGCAATACAGAAGTAGCCCAGGGTTGTCTTAAGATTTCATAGGTCAAAAAAATGTCCAAAAATCACAGGGACTCCAACAGCGGGATGGACAACATGGAAATGACATGTTTATTAGAATGTAAATATGTGTATCAATATATGTAAATTCTAACATATTGCTAATGCATTGCTCTAGCAATGTGTTCACACGACCATGCTTTATAACATTTGCAACCGGTTAAGACCACTGTCTCCATTGTTACTATTCCCTGTGTACCTCTCATGTCAGAGGGTGTGGGTGTGGCCATGGATGCTTTTGTGATCCAGCTAATGGAAAGTTGAGTTGAAGATACCTTATTTTGGATTAGTGTGATAAGGTTACATAGTTTTGTTGGTCTCTTCTATTTTATAGTGCAGACATTCTCAGAATAGAAAGAACTTCCAGGTACAGTCCTACTGCCTGCTGTGCCGACACATCTAGTAGTATAATTCAAGTCAAAGATGATAAACTGAACAAAGAGCACTTAGTCACTGCACAAGAAAAATTAAAATTCTCTTAAATCTTATAGATGATATATGAAGGAAATTGGACATGTTTCCAATGTGAAAATGATCCTAAAAATACAAATGATGTCATCTATAAGGAGTTAAATGTTAACAATGAAAAATAAACTCTAAGTCACGAAGCTAGAAGCAGAATTATTTTTCTATTTTCTATAGATTTTATAAAGTTGCCAGGCAGAGTGATTTAAAGCATTTGCAATCATTGTTTCCATTCTTGTAGCCTAAGTGCTCAGAGGCATCAGGTAACTGTGGGCTTTGAGCATGAGGAAGGGAGCAAGTGGCCATATGTTGGGGCCTTGGAGGTCATTAAAGCCCTGAGTAAAGAGTAACTGAAGTTTACAAGGACCAGAAAACAGTTGGTCTAGACCCTGGCTTTCGAGTGTGGGACCGTGCTATACCACATCCACAGTGAAGATGCTGAAACTTTCCAGAAAGTGACTGTGCATAGTGCCTGTGTTTGGCCTCACCTACCTGGCCAGGTAAAGCTGATAGCCTGTTTTCCTGTCCAACTTGGAATATGACAGGAATTAATTTTTTTCCTTAAAGCTATGAGCATTGGCAATATACTTGTAGGTGTAGTCTGGGGCAGCAGATTGATGTGAGATGTTTCATCCTTGAGGAGGCAGAACCCATATGTCGCTAGAAATGAATAGTTATTCTGTGTCTTTAAGAAGAAACAACTTGATTCCCCGCTCAACTCAAAAATTAAAATAGGAACCAACTCAACCTTGTGAGAATGGATCATATTAAAAAAAATGCAATCAGCAAAAAAAAATGCAATCAGAATGGATCATATTAAAAAAAAATGCAATCAGCAAACGTTGGCAAGGTTGTAGTAAAAAAGAAACTCTCATCCACTGTCCAAGGAAATGCAAGTTGGGGCAACCCCTGTGAAAAATGGTATGACGATTTCTTAAGAATAAAACATGAAAATTTAAAAAAAAATAAAATAAAAGATAAAAAAAGTGAAAACGATGTAAGAGCTCTTTGGGATAATCTATAGACAAATAACATCTGTGTGGGTGAGGGCAGAAGGAAAGAGAAAGGCAGAGAAAAATTATTTAAAGAAATAATCACTGAGAACCATCTCAAACTGGGAAAGAAAACAGACATTGTGATCCAAGAGGCACAAAGAGTTCCAAACAAATTAATACTAGACCAACACACTCCAAGAAACATTGTAATAAAAAATATGGAAAGTCAGTGACAAAGAATATTGAAACGATCAAGAGAAAGAAAGATTACCTATAATGGACTTTTTAGTGGAAACTGAACAAGCAAGAGGGAACAGCAGTAGATACTCAAATTTCTCAAAGACAAATTCCACCCTAGACTATTTTATTCTACAAGATAATCATTCCAGATAGGCTTAAGGGTAAGAAATTTCACTGAAAAGCAAAAATTAAAAAGAATATGTGGACTTCAAGCCAGACAAGAAAGAAGTTCTAAAGGGTCCATTTTAAAACAATAACAAAACAAATACAGATGTACGAAGATACCTAAATTATACACAATGGAGGAGAGTAAAAATGTGACCTATCAAAATTAGACTGAGATCAGACCATCCAATTGGCCACAAAAAATAGTTCATCATGCACTAACCTCAGCAGTTCCTTCAAGTAAAAATCAAATTGCCACTAATAGGAATGAAGACTATCCATCCATATTTCGGGGATTGCATCTGAAAGGTGTCCCACCTCCCCTGGGATAGCTTTCACCTCATCCCTATCAGAGCTCTTGTGCTATGGAGACAAGTCTTGCTTACTGTTTAGATCCTATTTACCTAGTTAAATTAACAAACAGGAAAAAGGAAAGATAAGATCATATCAAATACTAGATTAGTCTTTCTGTTTTGAGAGATAAGAATAGTAACAATGAATCATAATTTCCCTTCAACTGTTTTTTTTTCCTAAAGATTTATTTATTTTATACAAGAACTGGGGTACAGGTCGGAGGTGCAGGAGGGTGAGAGGACTCACCAGAGACAGAGTGGGGAGCAGAACAGGCAGACTGATCGAAGACTCCGCTGAGGGGAGCAGCAGGCAAAACAGGAGAGGTCTGCTACGCTATGTGGGTTTCTCCCTGGCCGGCTGGGAATCAAACCCGCGCTGCAGAGGCTGCGGACAGCATCACAGCGCACAGTGTGGTGTTCAACCCGCTGTGCCACCTGGGAGGCCCCCTTCAACTATTTTTTTTAACTTAAGTTTTGTATTAAGATTTAAGAGTGAGAAACACCAAGATTTGGCTAACAATGTTGAAGCTTGATGTCACTGTGTGGTTTGTGACTGTTTTCTCTAATAAAGCTGACTTTTGGCCCTGGAAAAAAAAAATTAAAATAGGAGTCAGTCAGTTCAAGAAAAGACTCAGATAGAGAAGAATTATTCTATAATCATAAGTTTGGTTTGCTTCAGAATATAAAAAGTATTCGGAAGGGAATTTGTTTTTAAGTTTATAAATCTAATAACCAAGGAAGCAAAGTACCATGTTCATTGATAAATAAGAATCCTCTAACATGAGGTAAACAGGAACTAATTAAAATGAAAAGTGTATTTCTGTGATAAACAATCCATTTAGCCAGGAAAATGAGGTCCTTTCTAAATTGGACACATCTGACAGTTCTGTTTCAGCCTTCTGAACCTGTTAAAAGAGGAACATAGATGATATTTCTTAAATTAGACTTAGTTCTCTTCATTTTCAGTAAGAAAGGGAAGTTGCAGATACTCTGCCTGTATGCTTGACAGTGAGGTAGGGACTGTCAGGCTGAGCCAGGTCATGAACATCAGCTGGCATGGGTGTAGAAAGAAGGAGCAACAGAATGTGTGAAGGGGACAAAAAGCAGCCGAAATTTGTAAACAAACAAACAAACAAAAAAAGACAAAGCTATTAGAGGACATTTCAGGAAGTTAGCAAAGATACAAGGTTATAATTCAGGATTTGTAATATTTGTGATATTGTTGGCTTTGAAAAATTTGTAATTTGTTATGATTTCTTTTCTCATTCTAAATAAATATTTGCATTTGTATCTAATTTTGAATGTGCAGTATTGCACTTTTTCCCCCTTTGAGAGCATATAGCCCTCACCCAAATTAGATAAGCCTCAAATGTGGATCCACAAAACCTGAACCTTTCCATGTCCAGAGTGTGCTCTGCACATGTTCCTGTAGTTCACAAATGCCTTATATCACAGGTCCAGATCATAGGAGTCTCAATTGCATAGTTCATTTCCACTTTGCTTAGCATGGCACATTCAAGTGATTCACGTATTTTAATGCAGAACAACAATAAAAAGAGAATGAGATGTGATGATTTTTGAAATAACTTTTCTTCTCTATAAGTTAAAGGAGAATTGGCTTAATTAAAATATACTTAATATTATCACTGGGTTAGAATTGATGAAAGACATTCAAGTAATTGTTTACATAAAAAGCATGTCATTCATTTTTGGACTGTGATGGAGATGAAACTAAATGAAACCTATGTGGACACTCATGAGCCACAAAGGGCTCAACAAAAGCCAGAGTGAAACTGAGTCTCCTGGGACTTGCTAACTGAAGTGCTTCTGTGTGTGCTGGCTGGAAGAAGAGCTGTTAGAGCATATAATGTCAAGAACACACAAACACCTGAGCAAGTAGCAAGTATGTGCGAATCAGTGAGGCCCAGGGTAAGCACACTGAAAACCTCTTCACTGTGCAAGAGCCTGCTAACCATAATGTACATGTATGCAGGGAGTTATAAATACTACCTCAAAAGCCAGGAAGTTTCAAAATTCATAAACTTCTTCCTTTCTTCCCATCCCTCTTGGGTAGCTGCCATAAAAATAAACAACTCAAAGAATAAAATGATTTGGTATAAAATCAAGGTCACTTAAAAATAGAAATATTAGTCAATTCTTCTAGTAAGAATTCAAGGGTTACTCTTTCTCTAAGAATAATAGCCATACAATCTATAATATACTGAGGTTAGACAAATTTCAAAATCTAAATTAGCTACTGATGCATTTAAATAACATACTGATTTCATAAAGGTAATATAGTACATGTATCATGTATTACCCAACATCCCCAGCAAAGTCTAGCCCAAACCTCTATAATCAATATATCAATATTTCTATAGCAAAAATCCATGAAGATTATATAGGCAGTATAGATAAAGATTATATCTAGTCTTAAATGATTTCAAGTCAGACATTAGTACCAAATGAACTCAGGTCATATCAGGCCTTGCCATCACATAAACTTAAAAAAAAAATGAACTTGTGGTTTTTCCAAGTTTTCTGTGATAAGAAATTACAGATTAGGTATTGTGAGTTGTATCTCCAGTAGCCCTCTCTATTTCTTTTTACTTTTATAGTAGAAGGATAAATCAATTGGTTTTAGTCTCTCAAGGCCTGGGTAGTTTTATTTTTATTTGGTTATGCCCTTATCCACAAAGCCCAGGACTTTTCAAAGTAAATCAGAGCAGAAACAATAGAAGGAGCTACTGTCCTCTTGGGGGCTTGGTAGTGGTTGCCTGGAGCAGCTTCTGTCCTCAAAGCTCTGCTTGAAAAACAAGCTGCCTTTTTAAATGTAGCACAGGGCCATGGAAGGAGGAGAGAACTGATCTCTTAGAATTTATAGATGGGGAAAAGCACTGCCAGAAATCATGCCTCAAGGTAGCAGAGCAGGGCCCATAAATACTGAAGGCTCGAGCAGTGTCTGGACAGAGCCCTGCTGAGGATTCTTGCATCACAAGTGCTGCTGCTGCCACTACTCAAAGACAAACAAGTCCTGCTGAGGATTCTTGCATCACAAGTCCTGCTGCTGCCATTACTCAAAGACAAACATGGTTCCACGCGCCACATGTAAACAACAGCATTTGATAGAGACAGATCATTATGTTATAAAATGGATATAATCTGACATCTTAGAACGCTCTGCTATGACTGGTGCAAATCTTAGGATCAACACATCCTTTCATCTTTTCAAAGCAGATAAAAAGAGGACCATTAACTCAAGGTTGGAGTGAATGGAGAGAGAGAAAGATGAATGGGGAACTTTTATTTTTTTTTATTTTTATTTTTTAAGGATTGCCACATATCTAATTTTATTTTTATATTTTTTTATGGAAAAAAAAAACAACAAAACACCAACCAACCAATGACCATTTTCATTTTCCTCTTTTCACACTTAGATCCTTACATCCAACTTTAGTGACTATGTATTTCAGGAATTACCAAGGACTTTAAGTACATTGTCTGCAAAGAATAGTTTTATTGCTTTCTACACATTTTTACTTATTTTTGCAAACTATGGTCAACTTTTGGAACATCTTAGTTACCTTTACTTCCTTTGATAAATGAATAATTTCAAACTTCAAGTAGATATGACATTTTTAATACCCTAATGTCCTTAACATAAGGTAAAACATTCTTAGGTTACCACTGAGAGTATTTAAAATGTCCATGGTAATTACACAGCTATATATAACTTTCAGAATTTCATATATGGCGAAGTTAATTAATAAGAAGTCAAACACAAAGGAGAAGAACCAATATTTCTTTGAAAAGCATCTGATATTGATTTACTTCTGGACAGTGGTACAAGCCATCAGTATACACCTACTTTCAGTTTGTATCCTTAAAATTGTCTAAAAGTTCTTAACATAGAAAAACCTAAATGTGAATGCATTCATAATAATATAACAATGTCTCATTTGTATCCTTTAATGGAATGTTTTAAAACCAATCATAATTCACAGCAGATAAATCAGAAAAACTTTTGAATACTATGTTATAATGACGTAGACAAAACTGATTATCAACTAGTAATCACTAGCACATGCAACTGATTATCAACTAGTAATCACTAGCACATGCAATAGACTAAAAACTGAAATCCTCTGCATATATATTTTAAGCATTTTGCCAGACATGAGAAAATTTTTTAATGTTTCTATCAATCACATTCACTTCCCATTATACTCATTTTTATTTAAAACAAGAATAGATTTCTCTCCAGATTTTCACATTTAACAGTGCAAAGTACAACAAAAAAATCTCAGTAGAAATGGTTTATTACAATTTTATTCTAGAAAGGCTTGTTCCTCAAAATGACTAGAAGATGTCCAAGTTGTGAGAATGATCAACTTCAATGGCTTCCTCTGCATCTAACTTTGTTTCTCCATGTCCTTCCTGTGATTCATCAAGAGAGGCCAGGGCCTCATTTGTGTCACTTGCATAAGTTTCTCATGATGTATCATCATCTTCTTGAAAATTTAGACTTTTAATAGCTTGCTTCATCTTTTTCCCCAGTACTTGTATTCTCCTCTTCCTAGCAGCTTTTTTATTTTCATATTCTTTTTGATTTTCAATGTAAAAAATGTCTTTAATTTGTTCCTCGCTGATACTAGGAGTGTTTTTCAGGAGATTCAGAAAAACTCCACCTGGTGTTCTTCTTCGACTACCATTCATTATTAAAAGGCCACCATTTTGTTCAACTTCAGCAGTTTCCATCAGAAGTTCAATTGCCTTTTTGTTCCCAATTATCCCCACTACTCGGGCTATCAGATCTTTCTTTGGTTCCTGTAACCTGTAAGAAATTTCATCAGCTACTTTCTCTTAAGAATCGTCCTCTGTTATCTCAAACCTACCTTTATAATTCATTTCTAGTCTGTTTCCTAGTCTGTCTTTGACAGGTCGTTTCCATTTGAGGTGACTTTGCCCATTTTCTTCTTTCTTTGATCCTGGTTTTTTGCCACCATGCATATAATCATCTAGCTCCTTGTCTGATTCTTTTGAATGTTCTTCAGATTCTCTCTTAAGTTTCTTAGCAAGCAAATAATTGTAGGTCTCAGATTGTCTACTTTTATCAATACTGCCCTCCATTCCCAAGATTCCAAGTTCTGTGGCTACTGCATCTTGACTCTGTTCCTGCAGCACAGCACCCCATATGTTGTTAATTTTTTTTCCTCCAGCAACAGGTAGTTTCTGGATGCTTTGGTCAAACTGAAAAGGCTCTGGTTTGGGAGGAGGGTGGAAACATTTTTGCCGCTTTTGTTTCCAAAGGGAACTATCATCATCTGAATCAGAAAAACTCTCTTCACTTGAATCAACACTTTTAACAGTCCGATAATGTGATGCCGGCACGGCACACATGCTGCTGCAGTACCTTGGAAGGGCCTCACTGTGCAGTCCCCACCTAGTGCTTTCGGCACCGCAGCGGCCTGTGCTGGGTGCCACTGCCATCTCCAAGTCTGAGTCGGAGAGCTGCCTGTCCTCCATGGCGCCGGGCTCCTGCACCATCTTCCCGCGGCCCCGCGGCTAAGTGCATGGGGAACTTTTAGAGAAGCTTTTAAAAAGCTACACTTCCAGGGGATATTACATGCTACTACTGTAGGTAGGACATTCAAGAGAGGGACTTGACTCATTCTATATTGTGAAAATATGTGATCAGCAATCTAACAGGTGGTATAATAGGCAGTTTTGGCAACTATCTATTCTTTTTCAGACAGATATTTGAGGACAGCACTACTCAGTAGGGAGAAAATACCCCAAAACATCAAGAAATACAGTAAAGCTTATTTATTGATTTGCCATTCTTTAAAATAAGTTATGATGGAGCCTCTGGGGTTAAGTCTCAGTGCTATCACGCTATCACCGATGCAGCCTGAGTATGATTCCCTGCCAGGGAGCTAACCCACATATGGCGCAGCAGACCTCTCCTGTCTTGCCTGCTGCTCCCCTCAGCAGTGTATTTCAGTAGATCTGCATGTTCTGCTCCCCACTCTGTCTCTGATGAATCCTCTCACCCTACCCACCTCTGGCCTACATCCCAGTTCTTCTATGCATAAATAAATAATTCTTTATAAAAAAATAAAATAAGTCATGAACCAGCATTATGTAGATGATCAATATTTTGACAGTATTACAAACTTCTGTTCAAATATTTTATGGAGGCAGCCAGGTATGCTTATTTCTAGGAACAACAACAATAAAGACAGGAATATTACACTTCGATTTTTATTTCTTTCATTACTGAGTCAGCCATAACAATTCTAAGGGCATTAATTTTCTTGATCCATGGCATCAATATAACCTACATAGAGCAACATGTTGATAATATGACAAGTCTGGAAGTAATACCTGATTAACAGCATCTAAATTATGACCTCAAGTTTTAGCATATAATGCTGTAATTTTCAGGAGAACGGGTTTAATATATAATACTGCTTCTTAGATTTTACATTTGTTTTATTTCTCTCCTAGTACAAAACCCTACACTTTATAAGATTTTATGTATCTGTATATAGTCTTTTGTACTGTGGCATATCTATATACAGTTGTTCCATTAATTTGTAAATTTTGTAAAAATACAATCAAGTTTGTTCTTTAATAGTGAGCTAGGTTGTTGTCTGATATACTTCAAATCAAACTGGTTTTGTTAGGTATTACCTTTGTGCATATTAGTTATACACAGTATAGTATAGGAATATAGAATTCCTATAGTATAGGAATGTAGACTGTAGTATAGTATAGGGATGTAGAATTCAAGGGAAAGGAGGGGGGACTCTACCTGGAAAGATGAGAATAAATCCATGAGAAAGGGACTGCTGTTTGTGGCTGAGCCAGTAGACCCCCAGCTTCTCAGGCATTTTCTCAGCCAACGTCCCCACCTCTGACATTGCCTGCATATGTTGTGAAGCAGGGCCGCTCCTGTCTCTCATAAAATACAGAGAGCTCATGCTTTGTTGAAGTTCAGTGTCTGTTGCCAAAGGGGTAGCAGTTTGATTCATGAGTAAGAGGCAGGGAAGGGAAAAAGTGGTTGCTATATCGGGTAATGTGCTGTGGCAACCCAGGCGGGAAGCATTCTGAGGTTTCTCAGTCCCAAATGACAGGGATGGGAATTGTGACTGAAAGGAGCCCACAGATACTACTTTAATTAAGAACAGTTCCATTCCACATGAGAGGAAATCCTCGAATTACTCTTGGAACTGACAAGAGCAAATAAATTCAATTTTGTATAATACAATGACAGAAGTTGAGATAAATCATCATTTTATTAATAGAAATTGTCAGTTTAAAGAAATCAACATGCCCAAAATATTCAGTGATCTCAAAAGATCAAGTAAGAAATTATTTGAATATGAAAATCTAGGTTTTACGTCTATACTGTTTTGACCATCAAAAAATACCTTGGGGGAAATTTAGCATATTTTCAACAGAAGAAACATATTTCAAGGACAGTGTTGTAAGAAGGACCATTAAAACAAAAGAGAAATGTCCAATTTAAGCAGCTGCTAAAAATTGATACTAAGGATTAAGAGAGATCAAGTAATATAGAACAATAAAAACACCTAAAAAAATTCTGTACTTACACTAAAAGCATGTTTCCTTTAATCATGAAAGTCCTCTTTCATAACATTTAGAAAAAGAGCTGGGTTTTAAAGCAACTCTGTCACTTTCTGTTTCTTATTTATTTTAAAAAGTGGTTACTAGTAATAATTTCTGTTTTGACTATTAATGAACAGACTATTGGATCTGTAACCCTTTCTTTCTGTATAAATGTGACATCATGTGATTTATTGTACTTAATATTTTGTCTCTTAGTCACTTCCTTTGCTGAAATTTCCAAACATCATTAGGTGACTCCTTTCGGTTTAGACAGATGGGCAATGACCACAGGATATGAAATGAACAGCTGTTCTCCTCCCCTTTTGCACCTTTCTCCCTTTCAATTCTATTCCCATTCCCTCACTTCCAAACTATTTGCATTTCTTCCTTTAGATTACCACTCCTATCATAAGGGAGAAATGGACCAATCCTCTCCCAATTTATGGAATGCCATGCCATTTCCAACCACTATCAGGTGCCCACCTTTTGCAGATTTCTTCCTAAGCCCACAGCTTAGATCTAGCATCAGAGCCTACATTGGCAGAAAGACAAGAAAGAAAAGTGCAAATGCGCAGAGCTGGCCAGGTTCCCTGTCAAGCAAACCTGCTTTCCCCTGGGGCAAGGCCATAACCTAGACCAAGTGCTGCTGCCTGGCCCATTTTCAGGGAGGACTAATCCCCACATTGGGCAGCAGGTGTTAAGTGCCACTCCTTCTCACCCCCAGCAATCTGGAGCTTTAGCATTACAACCCTTGTTGCTATTCTGGCTTTGCTCTTGGTCTCAAGGTCTTAGACTGGCTACTGCCTTGTCTTCTGCAGACTGCTGTCCTTCTAATCTGCATTATGGTACCATCTAGTGGTACCATACCTGCTTTGTCAGTGTTCCTTCCAAAGGATAAAGTCCTGCCTCTAGACCTCCCTGTTTCTTAGACTTGCCAAGAGGTTATACTCTCATTCTCAGTGGTCTGAACCTCTGAATTAGTCTCCCTTGGTTTCTTCTCACATGCAAACTACTTCCACTCTAACACACACACCAATTTGATAATAAACTCTTTATAGGCTTGGCAGTATCTTAGATTTTGCTTTCCCCACAGTGGTTGTAGGCACATCACGTTATACATAGTACACATCCTAAAAGATCTCTCTGATAGAAGAATCCTTGATCAAGACAATTTGATTGATAAGAAAGGGAAAACTGATGGCTCAGGTCAAGTTCTAATATTGCCCATGGCTTTCATTTAGCATACTCCCTTGCCTTGGTAATCAGGAATGAGTATAGTACTAATCCCCAATGAAGAACATCACCTTTCCTAACCTATGAATTTAATCCAATTTGGTTCATATTTATCCAGTTCCGGTTATGAGCAAAATCTTGCCCTATACACAAAGAGGGAAGTTTGTTTGTACACTATTTAACCCTCAAGGAAATGCCTAAGCCATGAAGAGTGAAAGTGGAAGTGCAGAAATGGTCAGTGTATAAATCAAAGAAGAGTGAAGCAGGTTTCATAAAGGAAATCCAAAGGAAGAGAGGACTCAGAGAAACTGGGTTGGGACAATGGGATGAGCTTTTATGAAGGAAAGATCCACCATAAAGTCTATGTCAATGACCAATGTCTTCTCCTCCTGTAGTTCCCTCCTATACCCCTTCTATAAGAACAGCCCTCAACAAATATTAGTAAACCATATTTATAAATGAATTACTGACATAGTATCTACTGTCAAACAATATTTTATTTCACATAAGGATAATTCCTTATTTAGTTATCAGTTATCAGTTTTAATAAATCAAAACACAATTATCTCAACATCTCTGCCAGAATCAATGTTTAGTAGAATTTTGAAGTATTTCAGAATATCTTCTTTCATTACTTACAATATAACTTAAGAACATAGATAAGGTGGATTTAAAATATACATAAAGTTCATTTTTATTGGTCTTTAAAAATATACATCCCCTAAAAAGGGATAGGCAAACTCCAGGGTGAAGAATAAGGATAAGTTGAATTAAATCAGTTCCAAACCTAGTACATTTACAGAACATGAATGTGTTCAACATAAAAATATTTCAGCTTTGTGTTAATATAGATTGTTGAAGGTCTAAAAATCAAGAAATAAACAAATACACTTTAATACATTTTATATCCAAGAATCTTATTCAAATAAAACATGAATTTAATCTTATAAAGCATACATATAAAACTAAATTTGTAAGTTTCTATTTTTTATTTATATTTGTTTTGCACTCAAGTCACCAGAGACTTTCTGAGTCTCATATTTAGAGATTTTCATGTCTTCAGAAGAGATTTTCATTATTTCATAATAAAATCCCGAGGTCTTACCCACTTACCAAGGAGAATGACTCTTGGGAAAAATGAGAATTCATTAGAAATATATCTCACTAAGTTCACAGGGAAAATAGCAATAATTTATATGAAAATATGAAAGGCTCAATTTCTTCATCCTCTGAGTTAGCTATTCTGAGTTTGCCTATTGAATCAAATTCTGAGTAGTTAAAATATTTAAGGGAAAAACTGCTTCCCTTATGCTAAATGCAATATAATGCCTCTTATATGTGACCTTTTACTCCTTATATCTACTTGAGAAAAAATGTCAGAGCTCTTTTCTATAACAAAGCACTGTTCCAATTAAGGAATAAGAGTATCTCTAACTTTTGTAATATTCTAGTTTTTATTTTTCAAAATACATTCATGCAAAATGAATATCTATCATTTATTTCAGAGACTCTGCCGCACATATTATACACAAAAGAACAATTTAGGCCTAAGGGCATTTCATATCTTAACCTGTAAATATAAAACATTTATGATTTAATGACTTTCTTATGCCTTGAGACAATTAAAAACAAGCAAACCAAAGAGCAGCAAAGAATAAAAGCATGCACATGATTGGCCAAATCTTATGGATATCCATAAGTAAAGCCAAAAAATAAAGGTACTAATTCTATAAATTATAAACAAATATAGATTCTACCTAGTTTATCAATAACATACTGATAAATAGATGGATGTAATTTTTTATCTAATGCCTTCATTGTAAACAGAGCTTTGTGATTCTCTTTCCTTCTGGTATCTTTTCCATTGATTGAGATCCTAAGCCTACCACCCCTAAATCCTCTCTTGGCATGAAATGTCTGCACCATACCAAGTTAGCACATGGTTACTACTATTACAGATATGTCTGTAATAGTTACTGTCACTCAGGCAAAAAATATTTTTTGAGTGTTTACTTATTTTATCTTTCTGGTTTAGGGTATGAGTATACCATGATGGACAAGAGAGATGTACTCTCCAAACAATTTGTTCTTCATGGTGTATGTTTTTAAATGTTTTACTTTAATACCCATTTGATGAATTCTTTTAATCTGAAGAAAGAGCTCGACTAAATTGAACAAGCATACTGCTAATTCTTATTGAGTTAATTTGTATGGAAGATTTGTATGGAAGAAAGAACAGATTTGTATGGAAGAAAGAACAAGTCCACTCCTAACACAACTGTCCAAATAATCTTTCTTAAGAATTAATTTCATTATCTTCCTTCATTGCTCAAGAGAGAAAGAGACCATTTGCTAACCCCCATTTCCTGTTAAATAAGTTAAAAAAAAAACCAACTGTCATAGATGAACTTTTCAGATGGACACAATTTTATCTGACATTGCTCATAGCCACCCTGACCAGAACTGCTGCTTTCGGAGGGCAGGTTTTATTCCCATCTACACCTTGTGTCACTCTTTCTGCTCAGACACTAGAAAAACCTGTGATCTTCCACTCACTCTGTAGGGTAAGGTAAAAAGTATCAGGCTTTTCTGCCCTCCCGCCATTAGGATAGATGACAGATCTGCGGTCCTGAATGCATGCCTGATGGCGAGCACCTGAAATAGGGTGTGGGCATTTGTAGATGGGATTCACCTGGGCTAAGACTGGGTTTTTAAGGGCGGCATCACGGAGAAACCGAGAAAGAAGCAGAGAAGCAGAGAAGCAGAACCGAGAGAGAGAAGCAGCGGAGAGAACAAGAGAGAAGGCCAGAGAGCCCAGATAGAGTGAAGACTTGCTGGGGGCTGGGAGGCCTGCCAGCCTCCTGGCCCCCCAGCGCCCCTGCCTGCTGTGTACCTGGTAATCCCAATAAAAGCATGCAAAAGCCACTGAGGGCTCCAGGACTCCTCCTTTACCTGGTCTGCTGGATCAGAAAACCTGCTCAGTGGCCCTTCCTGCCCTTACACATTCACATTGTTGATTTCCAGGGATTCCCCTCTTTAAGAGGCCTCTCTGAGGCTTGGGGGTGGCTGGTAATAGGACATTTGGTGGTGGGTGTGATATGATATATACATTTGTTGAAGTGAGAAACCTGAAACTTATAAATTTTGTAAACAAGTGGAATCTCAATTAAAAAAAGGTACTTAAAAAAAATGAAGCCCTCCTGAATTCTCTACCCTGTGAAATCTCATTGGGCCCTGACATCAGGGTAACGGATCATCTCTGTCAGTAATAATGTGGCAGTTCTCTAGAGGTTTTGCTGTCTATAGGTATAGTCTCCTCTTACACTCCCAACATGCTGAAAAATGTTTGTTTTCTCACTTTTTTTCCCCATAGTTAAAGTTAGCTCAGGAAAATGCTGGGTACACAGGGACTATTCATTAAAATCTTGTTAAGTGAATGACAGACACAAAGCACTTCCTTTGGACCCAGGACCCTTCCTGGGGAAAAAAAGAGTTTAGTGGCATCTGTAAGATAATAGTTTGCAAGGGTATCATCTCAATATTTTTTTCCCTATCCCCAAGGCAATCTGAAGAAAATAGGGAAATGCTGCTGAGGTTACAACCATAAATTTCATCAGTTGACTCTAATGTATCAAGTGAAGACTGTAGTAGATCGATGCCTTAGCACAGAAATAGATCTTATACTGGAATAGAAGAATGAAAAGTTCTTCTAAGAATATTTTAGGGGCCTCCCCGGTGGCGCAGCGGTTGAGCGCTGGGTTGCGAAGCTGCCCGCAGCCTCTGCAGCGACGGTTTGATCCCCGGCTGCTCCCCGGCCACCGGAGGAGGGTCCCACATGGCACGCAGACCTCTCCTGCCACCCGCTGCTCCCCTCAGCAGTGTACTTCGGTCCTTCTGCCTGCTCTGCTCCCTGCTCTGGCTCTGGTGAATTCTCTCACCCTCCCACGCCTCTGACTGTACCCAGTGCTTGTATAAATAAATAAATAAATCTTAAAAAAAAAAAAAAAAAAGAATAGAATTTCCTTAAAAAAAAAAAAAGAATATTTTAGGACACTCTTCAAGATTATTTAGGTGTTGATAACCTGGTAAATTTCAGCTTGCAGAGCTGTATTTCTAGAATGTTTTAACTTTAAAATTCATTTGGTTAAGATATCCTATGTTTATGTATATATACACACATACATCTCTAAGGTGCTTGAGATTCTCTTGGTTTGAAATTTTTCATGTAATTGAAAATGTTTGTAAGAGTAAAATAAAAAATATCATGGCAAGAATTGATCCAATTGTATTTATATGTGCATAATTATTAGCATAATTCACCATAAATAATGATAGAATCCCCTAGAAAGTCACCTATATTCCTAGGGCATTGCGCTTGTTCTGAGTTTTGGGTCTTAGATCATCTGGATCATCATATTATACAATGGCAATTTAATATGCTAAAGGACTTCCTAAGGAGTAACATTAATTCTAAATGACCAACATAGATCTGAAGTGTGTGCAATGCTTTTTTAAAATAACATACTCACTATAATTTTTGAACTAATGCAAATGCAATGGCTACTTCACTGCTACTTTGATTTTTGATTATCAGGGGGCTTTATAATTCAGGATGAAGATACGTGATTATGACATCTCTGAAATCTGTGTAAATCATCCAGTCTAGCCTTCACGCCATCCATACAAACAGAATGAGGCTACTCCAAGTACTCCTAATGAGATAAACCATTTCTGGAAAATTCTGACAACTACACTATATTTACCACACAACACTATATACTATATAGTTAATGGTTTGTCACTACATTTTTTTCTCAACCACCCTAATCCTTCTTAGTTCCTAAGAATTTTTATTCTCAAAATGTAGTAAGCAAGTTCCCCAATCTCTAAGTAATAAATTACAATTTTTTTACTAAATATTTTGTTCCATTCCCAAACAAGGACGTACTAGGCTTGTACTTTTGATTCTGAAATTGCCACTAAAAAAGATTTTGAATTAAATCAACAAAAACTATGAACCAGAGACACTTTTAGGGGGGCGGGGGCGGGAGGGGAGGGATTGGGGTCAGAATGGGGGGGCTGCAATTGTATGGGGAATATAAAAATAAAATTTATTATTTAAAAAAAAAGATTTTGAATTATATTTACTAGTTATAAATGAGCTATATCCATCCATCCATCCATCTCTCTATCTATCATCTCTTTCCAACTCCCTGAGTTTGTTATTCTTTCAGTCTTCTTACCCAGGCTTCAAATCCATGCTTTAACACAAACAACTCTGGCATGATGGGTTGAAGTCTACCAACTGAGGGTATGTAGTCCCAAGACCTGGGGCATGTTGTTTGTCCTCAGTTTTGGGTTTCAGGTACAAATCCTTCATTATTTGGTTAATTCTTATTTCCAGACCCTTTTCATCAGCTCTGTTGTTCACTGTGGTTGCTATTGAAATGTGAGAAAATAAAGAACCTATGCTAGATCCACAGTACGCTCTTCACTTTTTACAAAAATATTCTTTTTTCCTTAAAGAAAAATAATTTAATTGGTGCTGGGTTCTTCTCCATAGAAAAATTTCAAGTACTAGTAGAAGTATGAGGCACATATTGTAAAGTGGATTCTCTTGTATTGTTCATAATTGCTTAAAGATACTATCTGAGATTAATAGTCATTGCTCCATCAAAAAGTAAGAATGCTCAGAATACGGATAAATAATTATTCAGCTTATTTTTTGTATTAATAGGAGAATAAACATAAACACATTTGTCCTGGCTAAGAAACTCTAAGTTACTTGCCTGTCATAATAGCATTTTATAATTTTGTTTTTCTAACACACCTTTCAAAATATAAACGGAATTTTTTTCCTGATTATAAAACGATTACATGGTCTGTATAGAAAATGATTACAGAAAAATTAGGATACATCTGTTAGTAGATCAAAAAAAAAATCCTCTTATTAAAAGTTATTATACAGGCCTCCCTGGTGGCGCAACGGTTGAGCGCTGGGTTGCGGGGCTGCCCCTGGCCTCTGTGGCGCCGGTTCAATCCCCAGCTGCTCCGTGGCCACCGGAGGAGGGTCCCACATGGCGCGCGGACCTCTCCTGCCGCCCTGCTGTTCCCCTCAGCAGTGTACTTCGGTCCTTCTGCCTGTTCTGCTCCCTGCTCTGGCTCTGGTGAATTCTCTCACCCTCCCGCGCTTCTGACTGTACCCAGCGCATGTATAAGCAAACAAACAAACAAACAAACAAATAAATAATACATGCCTCTTTAAAAAAAACCCACTGTAAAAAAAATAAAAGTTATTATTCTGGTTTTGCTAAATAAGACTTATAAGCACATATGGACTTCTGAGAGGTCATTTACAACTGTAGCTTATGCTATCAATGTGCAAAGAATATAACCCAGTTGTAATCAGGCAGCTTCAGCTAATATCAGCAGAAGCTAAAAGGAGGCACATTGACTAAAAAGTGACAACTATGTGACTTGAAGAAAATTGTTCTTACACACAATCAACCACAGTGGATTCCTGGCAATAAGAAAACCAATTGGCAATTATGACTAGCAGGATACCGAGGAAAACAATCCTTTTATAATGGTGGGGTGTCCAAAAATGTGCCGATGAAGATGGTGGAGATTGGCAGGTGATGTACCAACCATCATCATGACATGGGAGAGGCTAGGAGGAGGATTCCAAATTACGGGACTAAGATTAATAAAGCTAGAACTGACCTAGAAGGTAATGTCTTTCTTTACCCTATACATTCCCTTTGGAAAAGTATATAGCCCCGTTATGGGAACAACATATGTGCCCAACAACAGATGAGTGGATTAAGCAAAAGTGATAAGCATGCACAATGGAATACTGCTCAGCTACAAAAAGATGAAACCTTGTCATTTGTGATAATATGGGTGGAACAAGAGGGGATTATACAGAACAAAATAAGTCAGAAAGAAGACAAACATTGGATGGTTTCACTCTTAAGTAGAATATAAAGAAGCACAACAAAGAGACAGACAAAACTAAATCAAAACAAACACTAGAAGAAACCTGACTGCAAAACTGAGGCTACCAGAGAAGTGAAAAGCAGGAGAGTTGAGTGGGGGAGCAAGTACAATAGACTATGACGGAAGACTTTGAGTGTTTTGGTGGTAGGTGTGGTGTGGTAACATTCATATGAAGAGGTGTGAACCTGTACCCCTAATTCATAAATAGTGTAATAAACCAATGTCACCTCAAAAAAAATCTTTAAAAGGTGTACTTGTTATTTATTAATTTATATCTCTGAAATGAAAATAAAAATATAATAAAACTATAAACAATCGATCAAAAGTCTAAATACTTGATTTATGATTCTCTCTACTTTATTGTAAGAATACAGTATATATACAGACAACAGAAATTATGTATTAATCAACTGTCTATATTATGGAATTTTCAGCTTTAATACAAAAACACTTAAAAGGAATATTGCCAGAGATGGTCACTTTTTCATTATCCATATCTGAATTTATCATAGATTATTTATGTCAACATGAAGCCCTAATTGGCTTCTTAGATACTAATAATGATCTCTTTCTTTACCAGTTAGTAAAAACCCAGGAAATTTAAAAGATTTCAATCTTAATCTGAGCAAAAAACAATTAAAAATGTAATTCTGCTTTAAGAAAATAAACCAATGCGTTCAAAATCCATAAGTAAACCACTTTGAGATATTTGGCTTATCTGTGTCATTCTGAAATACTTCTGAAGAGTAGAACAGAAGGAAGCATTACATTTTTTGTATCACTTTAAAAATGTTTTACATTATTTACTGCAAAATTAAAACTTATTTTTCTCTAAATATAAAAGCATTTGGCACTATAATCCTGATCACACACTACAATTAAGGCAAACACTTCCAAGTTAAATCTCTAGAAAGCTAAAAACACTTACCAATGGAAAATTGGAGAACAGAAGCTGTTGTTGTATTAAGGCCTGTTGTAATCTAGAAAAAAGGAATATACCAAAATAAGACAAGGCAGGAAGAAGAAGAAAAAGAGAGACAAAAATTATTGGGGGGGTTGGGGGTGGGGAGAGTGAAAAGAAGATGAAAGAAAGGAGCCATTAACTATGGTTAGCTTAAACATATATATTTGAACACAAATGTATTTCATGTTTCCCTGTGGGGAACAAACCTGTGAGATCCTGACTGAGTTGCTCATGTACATTTTCTCAATGTCCTATTAAAAACTGTGTTAGTGTAATCTACCAGGTAATCTCATGAGGACACTTAACACAGCCTCCTTATCTTATCCCACTACCTCCCACCTCATCAACAAATCTGGGTCACAGAGAGAAAGTCATAAAAAGGCTAACAAAGAAAACTTGGAAGATAAACTAAGAGAAAACAAAGAGAATAGGATTATTTTGAGATGCAAACAATTAGAACAGTTAAAGGGCACAGAATTTCTTTGGGGGGATGATGAAAATGTTCTAAAATTGATAGTGGTAACAGATGTATAATTTTGTGAACAAACTAAAAGTCTCAAATTATATGCTTTATATTTTTTAAAAGATTTATTTATTTTTATACAAGAACCGGGGTACAGGCCAGAGGTGTGGAGGATGAGAGCATTCACCAGAGAGCAGAACTGGCAGATCCACTGAAATATACTGCTGAAGGGAGCAGCGGGCGAGACAGGAGGGGTCTGTCCCGCCATGTGGGCATCTCTGCAGCTGGCAGGGATTGAACCAGCACTGCAGAGGCTGCTGACAGCTTCACAGCACGGCGCTCAACCGCCTGCGCCACCAGGGAGGCCCTCAAATTATATACTTCAAATGAATGAATAGTAAAAAAGTAATTGAACTATGGACTTAGAATTATCTTTCCAAGACATTCCTATTACTTTCCCTTACTCTCATGAAGAAACATGTTTATACAATTTTTCCTTTCTGAAAAAGGAAGGGTAACATTTAATTTTAAATAAGTTTAAATATTTATTATTCTTTGGAGTAACGATTTTAACTCAAACTGGCTCAAATGAGATGAAAAATAAAGTTCTCATTTTCAACAACTCTCTTATTGAGTGCCTCTGACTGCACCCTACAAAACAGAAAATGTACAACTGTATTTTTAGGTGGCAGAAGCAGCAGGCTGCCACTTTTGCTCCTTTTATTCATAATAACATCCTTAGGTATAACTCTACACTTTGTTAGCTCCTAAGTGATGAAGTTGAGAGACACTCAGTTCATGAATCACTGGAACTAGTGGATTAAGTGAGCCTTTTCCTCTGCCAGAATTCATCTGACATGTGAATATTACAGTTAAATGCTTGATAATTCTATCCATCTGAGTGAATTGGCCGAGCAGATGTCAATATTATTTGATAAAGCTTTCTTCTTTTAGACATGGTAAATACATGCTATAGTGAAGGATATGGGTGGGAACTACAGTTTTGTATACTTTTCAAATCTATTATTAGATACCCAGTAATTTATAAATACACATCACAAGGATACTATTTTACTAATGTCTATATTTTTTATTTAAATTTATTATAATTTATGATTAAAGAAACACACTAAAAAAAAACTAAAATTGGATGTAGGCTTCCTTCTCATTTCTACAACACAGTTTGGAACGATGACTGAATGTATGCTATAAATATACAGCTGACTCTTGAACCACACAGGTCTGAACTGTACAGATCTCCTTATATGCAAATGTTTTTATATACAGATGATGCACTGATAAATACAGTAGAGTGCTATAAATGTTCTTCCTTATTATAATTTTTAATAACATTTTCTTTTCTCTAGCTTGCCTTAGTGTAAGAAAACAGTATATAAAACAGATAACATACAAAATATGCTTTTAGTTGTTTATGTTATTAGTAAGCTTCCAGTCAACAGTAGGCTATAAGTAATTAAGTTTTTGGGATTTTTAACTATACAGGAGTGTACCCCAAACCTTTGGTTGCTTAAGGGTCAACTGTATGTGGCCTTAAATTCATGAAGAAGCAAGAAAGGTAACACAGGAGACAGAAAAAGAAACATTTTGTAAGTTTTATAAATATCAATAGGTTGACCAGCTTTTGACTGATGTTAACTAAAGCAATAATCACTAGTGCAGGGTGTCAGGGGAAATTCTCACTATTTAAGTTAAATCTCTGATTAGCACAGATGACCTGCTAGGAAATGGACCCATCATACCAGACCTCTGTTTCCTACTGCCTTCCCCTGACCAGAGTCATCACAGAAAAATGCACCAATAGAATTTTCTTTAAATAACTGGCATACTAGCTTCTTTTCAAGATTCCTTTAAAAGAAATCTGGTTTTGTTTTTCACAGTTCTTAGAGCACGTTCAAATATTTGTCCTCACAGGTTTCCACTTGGATAATTTGATCCAGTCCAAAAAGCATATGGAAATTTTTATATTTTTCAATAAATTGAATGATTGCTCTTTACCTCTCTGACTTTATGTAACTGAGTGGATTCCCAGGTGAATTACAAAATGCTCTTGAATATAAGTTCTTTGAAACAATGGTATTATATAAGTTAAAAGCATCATAGTTATTGTTACTGCTATGCATTAAATACATTGGGGAGTCTTAGCTATGTATCCTGGTGGTGTGATAAATGATGCTTGTGTCACATGAGTAATCAAATTCCACGGTATGACCTCTGCTAGCAAATAAAGTTGCTTGAAATACTGCCAAATTTCAAATTAAGCTGCTGAGGGTGACCTTAGATTTTGATTAGTCATTGATTTCTATATTTTTTTTCTTCACCAGGGAAGTTAAGGACTGGTAGAATGGTTGACTCAAATTTCTTTGAAAGCTATTAGGTTTGACCCTTAAACTTTAAGGGTTAAAGTTTATTAGTAAAATTGTAAGCTACAAAAAGTTATTACGTTTTTGTATTAGGCTTTCTGAAAAGAAAAATGTCTCTTAAAGGGCTTTTGACTACTAATCTAGCAACTATGCATGTCTAACATGACAATATTTTTTCCTACATAATCTCAAAACTCATAAACTCCAACTATAAAAAAATTAGCATGATCACTAAATGAACAGGTGAAGCTATTCACTCTGTAACTGTTCTCTGCAAATTTTTATTGGGTTTAATACTGTTTTAACACAAACTTACCATAGTAACTAAAAATCATTTTCAAGTACATGAGAATAATTTACTAATTTTTTTAAAAATGGAGGGTAAATGAACTAATTTCATTTTGATTTGTGAAAGAGCACATTTTCTCTTAAAGGTTCTGGTAAATAAATTCCTTTTCACTTCAATTTTAGATTGGCAAGATGAATAAAGTGAGCTGTTACCGCCCAAAATATGGAGAGGTCTCTGGGTTATACAGGTGGGTTATACAGCATGGTAGCAGTGGAACATAAACATGGGGGTGCCCTTGCACAGGCAGATGCCACCTCTTACTGGCTTTTACCTTTACTGAAATAAAATGGCTATTTGAGGGTCAAAGGCAAACTTTAAAACCAACCCTTGAAAGCTGACCATAGAACTGATGCATCCAAAGGGGCAAGAACTGGGTGAGGAGAGCAGAATGGACTATGGTGAAGGGCTATGGGTGCTATGGGTGCTTGGGTGGTGGGTGTGCTATGGTGACCACACCTGAGAGAAATCCTACTTGCAAAACACTAACAAGGATGTAAATCAGTGGTTCTTCAATATATACATAAAAAAACCTTTTAATGGCCATTTGACTAAGTACTCAAAATGAAGACACTCCTTTGAGTATTTTAAAAGATAAAGTGTTAGTCTACTCTTTCTTTGTTTCATAACTTCAGTAAGCACTGGATTTATGAAAATAAGAAGGCATTTTTTAAAAGTGATGTTTGGGGGCTAATACTGTTTATCAGTTCTCATGCACAACAGTTTTGACTAGATTCAGTTTGGAAGTACCATGCAAATATTTGTATTTTAGTAAACATAGCAGCATGTCAACTGACATCTGAATTCCTCACTTTTCACTCAAGTGCTGTCTTCTATAAACACAACTTGGGTACAGAATATACTTTTGCTCCTGGGACACCAATACAATAAAAAATTCTTTAAAGTTACCAGTTTCTATTATATAAAACATGGATGTCAACCCCATCATTAAATATTTATTCATTTATTCCCTTTATCTACAACGCAGTTTCATACAGGGAAATACAAAGGAAATTTAAATTTGTTTTTTTTCTTTCTCAGATGAAGATAATTATTTTGAATATTTTTAGCTGAAAGGCTTATATATAAACCTTCTATTAACAATAAAATCAAAACCAGCCTAATGGGTGTATAAAATCAAATGCTAAGTAAACTGTGATATAGTGAAAGAAGCAGGATTAGACATACATGGAATGAAACAAACTAGATACTTGTATTTTTATTCCACAGACATGATTTTTCATCATATTTTAAGTAGAAACAAAAAAGAAATTTCCAACCATTTCCTGAAACATTACTGGGAGAACATTTTAAAATAGGTATTTATTCTGAACTCAATTAACTACAGTAAAAATTCAATTTTGTTTTAAGGGTTACAGATAATTAATTCAGTCATGGTACATTATTTAAAATGTACTAGCAAATCTATTTTTTCCAGAAGAACTTCACTACCAGAGTCACATTTGTTATAGGAATATTATAACACTTTGTGAGACTTGAATTATGAGCACCTATTATTTTAATTTGCATCCAATTAATTCTGTTTGTGTTCTAATTTCAACTAAAACTCTTCAATTTATCAATGTTCTGAAGCTTGTATCTTTAATAAATTAAATGTATCCATTGCCGTGAAAGGGGTATTCAAGCAGCATAAAATAAGAATCATGTTATAAAAATTAATTGACTTTCACATTTTGATAACTAAATCTTCTTTTAACTGCTTGGGTAAGTTCCCCCCTCCCCCTTTACCATGGAAGCTATCTTTTGACCACTTTTATAGTTAATGAATTCAAAACATAATATGTGCCGCAGAAGTGAAAAATACAACCTGTTACTAAAAGTCCTAAGAAAAGGAAGCTGTGAGAGGAAGAAAGGAGAAACATTGTAGCCCCAAATGAAAAGCAGAAAAGCAAAGCCTATGAGATGTAACAAGAAGAGTACTAGGTACAAAGAAAGTATAAGATAACAATTGCTTTCTTGTCCTTTTTAAAAATGTGAAATGAATGTAGTCTTCATTCCAGAAAGGAATTCTGAGTAACAATAAAAGACTGGCCTCATGCTGACGGCTTGTTCCTTCACTGCTTTCAGTTTAGAATACTCATGCTGCATTTTACATATGCTTCAAGAATTTACCTCTCTCAAGCAAGTCTAATCATTTAGATTAAAAGAAAGTAACCTCCTCATATATACTTTGGATTAAACCAAATTTTTTTTTTTAAAAAATGATATATTCAGTTTGTTCTTTCACTTAAGAAAATTCAATAAGGTTCCTTTGTGGTTAGGAGATAAAGTCTTAAAATAATGTGATAAAATTGCTCATTAAATATTTTTGGCTTACCAGGAGAATATTAGAAGTTAAAAAGTAAAACTTTATAAAAGACATTTTAAAATCATGAATTATTTAGATATGATATAGCTATAAAATACGTGGGTCATGTATATCATATATCACATGTTATGCTTATATATATATTTTAAAGATTTATTTATTTATACAAGAACTGGGGTTCAGGCCAGAGGCACAGGAGGGTGAGAGGATTCACCAGAGACAGAATGGGGAGCAGAACAGGCAGACAGACTGAAAACACTGCTGAGGGGAGCAGTGGGCACGACAGGAGAGGTCTGCCACACCATGTGGGTACCTCTCTGGCCGGCCAGGAATTGAACTGGTGCTGCAGAGGCTGCAGACAGCTTCACAGCGCTGTGCTCAACCACTGCGCCACCAGGGAGGCCCTATGCTTATATTTTTTAAAAGCCATCTAATTGTAGAAATGCACCATGTTTAATGACATCCATTGATACTGCCAATTTTATTACTGAATTCTTTATTTTCACATTTGAAAATAAAATAAAACTACCCCTCCCAATTTTGAGACATATGTAATAGAACTCATAAATACTACTACAAATTTCCATCTGAACTGGCAAAAAGCTCAGTGTACTTGGAATATTAACGTAAATAGCATATACTCACTAGTTCTCTTGGACCATATGGCTCACAGAAGGTGACAGCATTGCCATGCATAATTGCTCCACACTGTTCACCAGTCTCACAGTTGTTACATTCAACCCTGCGGGAACACAGAACACATCCTGTCTGAGACCTGGGTAGCACAAAGTGGTTTATTGCTCAGATAAAGAAAGATGTAATAGTTATTGTTATTCATCTCAAATCAACATTTCAAGGAAGGTAATGGTGTTTTGTTAAGCAAATTCTTAACCTAATGAAGTTTCAGTTTATGAGGATATGAGGATATCCTTATGAATATGAGGATAATAATACTGACCTAAATCTCACAGAGTAATTGTGAGAACCAGTCTGATGTAGGCATATAATAGGGGCAAATGGAATTTTCATCAATAATTACAAAGAATATATACTACCTCCAATACAAAGTATGCCTGTAAGTATTAAAGATAAGCAAGCAGTATACTTAAAAAATTTAAAATCTCTGAAACTAAAAGGTGTTTTACAAATTTAACCCTTTTTCTCTCACTTATAACAATTGCAAATGTTGAAAATAACCACCCTCCATAAATTCGCATCTCTACAAAACACACCATGCTAAAAATAATGGGATTAGATTATATTTAATCTGCATATTAATATGAAACATACATAAATTCTAAGGCAAATTTTGGAGTTAACATGTAATCTTGCAAATAATTAAATTAGTTGCTTCACTAAGTAAAACTTAATTAGCTACTTTATTATTTATGAAGTAGGTAATAAAACCTTAGAACTGGATTTCAAAAATAAAATTCACCCACATCTTTTAGTAGAGATTGAAGGTATGAACACTCTGAACTTGACTTTGCATATTTACAGTAACACCATGTTTTGCATTGTAATATTTCAACCTGTAATCATTACATGCCTATCATGTAAAAAGATCTGTTTCCTGTCTGAACTTCGAACCACATGAAAGCTGTATTTCACGCAGAAAGAACATTTTCAAATACTTTCACATTCCAGTGCCAAATACTGTGGAAAGGGCACTGTGCCCTTTGTTTTGGAGATCATTGTATTATGCCCTTTCAGCTGTTTACTAATTTCAGGGAAACAGACAATAGAAACTCCCATTCAAGTTGGAAGGAGACAAAAGTGTGAATAGGTACTAGGTAACCCGCAAAGACAAGACCCAGAAACATTATTTTGGCAAATAATTGTATTCCCTATATGGAATAAGTGGTTATTTATTCTAATCTTTTGAGATGTACTCTTAAATAAGGTGATGAACCAAGTTTGGTAGAAATTTTATGGGGAATACACAATGATGCAAAAGATATAAATAAAAAAATTTTAAAAAGAATGAATATAGAATGCTTTGATATAGTAGCTCATAGCATCACACATATTAGTAGGAGATTTAAATAATCTCTTGATTACCGTGGAGTAAAATTCTAACAAAACATCCGTGTCTTTAGAAGAAACATAGTAGCAGCTCCATGAAGCTTCTACTGCTTCATAAACTAACAATTTTCTCACCATTATATGCCTGGAATATTGTATTCCATAAATATTTGTGTAAGAAAGGGATGAATATAAGACAACTTCATGAATGGAATTATTATTAAGGTCTGGGTCTAAGGTATTTAGAATAATAGTACCTGGCACAGAGCAAACATGATATACATGTTAGTGTATTTGAAATTATTATTATTATTATTATTATTATTATTATGGTGTATTAGTTTTTTTTTCCTATAGTCAACGCACTATATGAACTTATTACTGTTTTACTCTTCTTTATACATTCATTTTTTTCCAACGAGGGTGATTTTGATAAAAGTGAGAAGCACCACAAAAATCATAGTGGGGATCTTACTTAGTGAAAGATGAGGAATATTTGGTCTTTGACTCATTCTGAAATAGGTTGAGAGAAATACCAACTTCAGCAGAGAAAAACTGAAAGAATGGTCAGTTCTCACAATGGTTTCCTGACATTTCCTCCCATGACTCTCTCAAAATAAGCATCGTTGATGTGAAGTCTGAGTCCTGATGCTTAATTACCATAACTATTATTCTATTCCTAAATATTGATCAGAAGTCCCCAAATCAACCATGTATCAGAAAAATAAAATACATATACTATAACTCCCCTGTAGTTTTAATCAAAAAGGATTCAGGTACAGCCTAGATATCTGTATATTGTTTAAAGGTGATTCTAACATAGATGATCTGGCAATAGAAAACCAATGACTAGACAACAGATGTTTAATGTGTTTGAAGAACCATTCTGATTTTGTGTAATAACTGGAGTTAAAGAGCCAATAAACATAAGTACAAAGCAAACAGATACAGGTATTCTCCCCATTTAGCTCAATACCTTCTCTTGAACTTTCTCTTCCTCATGGTGTTTTATAGCCACAGAAACTTAAAATAAAATTTATAAAGGTGCTATTACCCTTTTGAGGACACTTAAAGACTTAGAATTATCAGTTATTTCTTACCAGGTTGCTGCCACTTGGAGATATAAATGCTTTACCAAAAATTGATGGTAGTTTCCTGCCTGGGTATTTTAAATATCCTTTGCTTGAATTCCTCACAGTCTCACTGGGTTTGTGAATATAGTTTATCCTGAATGGCCATGCCATTGGATGGTCAAATGTGAGTTGAATGGTCAAATCCAACTCACTTTTAGCTACAACATGTGTTATTTATTCATACATTGTTCATTCATTCTTGTATATAACAAGTTTGTATTGAGAACCTACAGGCACTATGGTGAGTTTTACTGGCAAAAACACCAACAAAATAGTGTTTTTCTTTCTAGTATTTTACTCTCCAAATGGAAAGGAAGAGAAGAAGACACATAGCTACAATATATAGTACCAATGCAATAATAACTATATACTACATTCTACTATGTGGCAGATACCCCCAAACCCTCTGAAATTTCTCAACATCTTTGTAAGATAGTTATGGGCATCCTCATTCTATTAGTAAGAAAATTGAGTTTCAGTCAGTTAAGATTTACTCAAGGTCACACAGCTATAAAACTGACAGAGCTTCAATTTGGACCCAGTTGCCAATTTCAATATCCATGACATTATTCATTGCTTCTCACTCCTTACAATAGAAATTTATACTGGTTGCAGTGGTGCCTAATGTGGACTGAGGAAGAATGGTCCCGAAGGAGTTGGTTCTGAATGAGAAATAGGAGTTACTCAAGCAAGGAAAAAGGTAAAGTGTATGACAGGGCACAGAAAACACATTGATTGCAACACACACGTTGAATGCTGCTTCAGTGCGTTAATATGGTTAGGACCATACTGGTACATGGTGAAGTGCAGAAAGGATCGGCTGGAAAATGGAACTACCTTCTGAAAATTCTAATGCACCATTTAACAAATTATAGATACTGTTCTAGGAGCTCTAATATAGTATTTCAAGTAATTCATATGACACCCCCTTTATTTTTATCCCCAATTTTGAGGATGCTCCAACTAAGATTTAGAATATTAAGTGTCCAGTTACACAGCTTGCAAATTATAAAACTAGAATTCAAACTCCCATTATTCTGTTTCCAAAGTCATAATACAAATCCAAATCTTAGGAAAATCAGTCTCTCAAAAAAATAAATAAATAAATTGGAGGTAGAAAAGACAGGGCAATTGATGTAACACAAGCAAGATATAATATTGCCTTTGAATAAGGTAGAGATGTGGAAAAGTGGGCACACTCTAAAGTATTGCTAATGAAGAGAAATACAATGTGATTTTCAACTTTAATGTCTACATTAAAAAATAAAAAGGAACAGGTGAAATTAAATTTATTAATGTTTTACCTAACCTCACTATTCAAATTATATTTTACATGTAGCTAACATAACAATTATTACCAACATTTTATCTTCTTTTGTTATGAGACTTCAAATTGTGGGGTATATTTCATACTTAGAGGACATCTCAATTCAGACTAGCTGCATTCCAATTGTTCAACAACCACATATAATCAGTGCTACTATGTTGGGCAGCACGGCTCTAGAGAATTACAGAGCTTGGAAACTGATTGCTATCTGGTTTGCTGACAACTGGTGATGACCTGCTGACAATGATTATGTATCCAAACTTCAGAGAAAGGAGATCAGCACTGACATGAATTAGGATATGCTTGAATTCACAGGAGTGCATATTATTGGGGATCAGGAAGAGAAGAGTATATAAAAATGAGAAGAGGTTTAAGAAAGTATTACTAGGGAACAGTAATATTGTTCTGGAAGGTGGTAACCATCATTGAAGGTTCTGGCCCTCAGTGTGTTTTAAACCAAGTCCGTTTTTGCTTAGCTTTCCACGATTATTGGCAGTGGGTTCATTTCTATTCATGTACCTAACACCCTGTGCTGCCTATCAAAGTGACTTTCCTAATGGTGAATCTATCATGTGATCTTCATAATAATTTTTCTATCATTAAAGTTAAGCATAAAGTTCAGTGTAATTACTTTTTTCATAAAGAAAAAAGGCAAATCATAATTTCAAGATCAACACAATTAGTGGGTGTTGGGAACTAGATAATACAAAGGTTCCAGAAGAAAATAGAGACCCAGGTAAGAAAGACAGGTGAGTTTTAAACATTTAGCTGTAAATAAGTATCCAGATTGCAAGAAAAGTAATAACTGGCCCATCCAGAATTTAAAACAATACCTAAGTGCTGTTTCAGTCCTATCCTTCTCTCTCGTCTACGTAGACTTAGATTAATACTCGAATGGAGAATTCTGTGGAGAATACTAGTAGCCTGATATCCTACTCTTTCCATATGGAAAAGTTCTACAAGTTCCTATGAACTAGATTAAATTTGCTGGATGATGAGCAGTCCAATTTTCTGCAGGCTCAGAGGAAAAAATAATCATGCTATGGTGCTGTTTGTTCCTGACATTTAAACTGTGGCCTCCCAATTGAATTTATACTATTTTCTCATTCTCTCAGGAAAATGATGGGCTTTGTAAAGCTAGATAACATATTCTTCAGAGATTTGTGGGAAGAAGGAAATTTTAAATAATCCCAGTTAAACAGACTTTTATTTTTTAATTTAAAAAGGAATTTGACCTCCCAGGCTAAGGATTAGAAATGAATTGCTTCTCTGGCTAATAGTAAAAGCAGTACTGAGTATTTCTCTAATCTAAGAAAACTTTCCCCTTCCTATTTCCCAACATAAGGAACAGAACATAAGAATCTGGTAAATAACCATGGTACATCATAGGAAACTTCCACCTCAAAATATATTGTGCTATGAGTAGTATGATTATAAGACATTATAAGGGAAATGCGTGCTCTCCTCAAAAACCATGCAGACTGAATTTATTAAGCCCTCTCTGAACCTATTTATCACTTGCTTAGGTTCCACATGAGGCTTATCTATTACTAGTGCTCACAGATCATTGCACATTTAAGTTAGATGGTCCCTGAAATATCACCAAGTGTCATGATTCCCTTATTTTACAAAAGGAGGATAGGACTAAAATTCAGATTCCAAGACTCCTTGTTCAATATTCTTCCAATTTCCTAATACAGCCACTAAGAGAAAAGAACTCCAGTTATCTAAGAACAATGTGTATTTCAAAGCATGTTTGCCCAAGTTTATTTTGAAAAGATATAATGACTTATCTTAAGAATTCTTTTCTCACTTATCAAAGGATTTTATTTTTTATGAAAATGTACAAAAATAAGAAATGCCATGGTTTCATCAAAAATGTTAAGTATTCACTGGACTGAAGCACATAATCAAATTCAACATTCCTTTGGTTGTGTGCATCTTTAGATCATTCATTCCTATTGTATACACACACTATCATGCTATCATCTCTTCGTTATAAAAAAATATAAAAGAAACAATAAATAGAAAGGCCATTATTTCATGACCAACATGAGTCAAACCATAAACATAAAAGAATAAGAAATTCTTTGAGACAGGCCTTTGTTTTTTACTATAACAAGCTCCTGGCAGTTTGATATTTGTTATTTTGGTGTCAGTTTGTGACCTTTTTTTTAATTTAGCTGGCTGTTTTTGTCTGGGATGAAGAATTATATATAATGTGCTTTGGTGCAGTGGAGAGAATACTTCTGAAGGTATAATTACGTTTTTAATCCTGATTTCAATTTATTAGACTGGAAGATACACCAAAGCACTCATTCTGCAGGCACAGAGGAAGCTGATGTGAAATGTCCCTGGAGTCTGGGGTACCCACGCACTGCAGTGACTCACAGAGGATGTAGGAAGGAGGAGGAGGAATAATGAGAAAATCAGGCTCATTCGCACAACTAGAGATTTATGAAAGGTTGATTGTGACATCATCCTGATAACAATAAATAAATAATTGAAATATTATTTTCTCAAGAGCACTTTAATTATATGACTCATTCTTCTTTTAGATCAGAATGAAATCACTCAGCCTTTAGTCAGGCATTCTGCTGAAACAAGTTAATCACCTGGAAACTCACTGACAGTCAGTTTTCATCAAATTCTCATTTGAAATATATACCACTTCTCCCCAAGACCAAGGATATCATATTATCTATCCATAATTTATTTCCCCTAAAGGAGTCAGGGACTGGGACTCAGATCTGGAAGTAGCAATCTGGCATTGTAAGGGCCAGAATTGTTCATTCACCAGCATTTCTGAATGGAGATACTAAAATATTTTTTAACAACAAATGTTCTGATTATAAAAAAAATATTTTAAAATGGAAAAAGAAATAGGAACTTCGTGGCCCAAAGATAGCATATTTATTCCCTCAGGTACAGCTTATACTGTATATGCTAACAAATCTGAGGTGTGAGTTTCCAGGCAAGATTGGTGAATCCACCAAAACAAATGCATTATGTAACTGGGCAGTCAGCTGACTTCTGGAGATACCAGAGCTCCTTCCATTCATATCTCAACAACCAAAGGCTCAACTTTTTATTGTATTTTGCAATAACAGAATAATGTTTCATAATAGGGAGGGCATGACTATTTACTTATAAATGATCAAACTTAAAAAATTAAATCTCAAAAAAATCCTAAAATTCTTTTCTTTTTGTAAAGGTGGGATATTTTTAGAAAAATTGCAAGGAGAATTCTCTCTATAAGACTGAGAACAATATCACCTTCAACTATGTCATGCCTTTTTTTCTAAGGCACTAACACATTCTCTAAATGTGAAAATGACAAACCCCATTTACAGTTCTTTTTCTCTCATTACTTCTCACTGAGGAAGGTAAGAGAACTCTTCTTATTTCACTAGGGAGTTTAAAAATTTGATCTCTTCTTTATTAACAGGTACAATGACAAATATTATTTGGGTTAGAAATAATCCCTCTAATTTCGCACCACTGCATGCAATATCCTGACCTCCTACTACGGTAAATTCTATTCTGTGCTGCTTGAAGAAATATTTTTTCGCTTGTTTCTAATGTACTTGACATTTAGTTCTATTGAGTGAGTTCTTGTTTCTGTCATCTAAAACAGAGATTAAAGAAGGAAATAATAACCCTCCAGATTCATACCTTATTTTATTAGTGGGACACCTCCTGGTTAACCTTTCTATTGTAGATGAAGCTTTTCCCCAGAGCAATTACATCACAGTAAGAAAACAGGAGGAAGGAGAGAGAGAAAGCATGAGGAGTGTTTTCTACTGTGAGAAAAACAAAAGTTATTAACAAAAGAGGAGAGAGAGAGAGAGAGAGAGAGAGCAGAAATGGTGGGAATAAGTGAAGAGGGATAAAGTCAGACAAAAGGGAAAAAAAAGATGTACATAAGGTGATAATTCTGGATCATTAAATCCTAAAAATCAAATTATATTTCCACAGTGCAAAAATACACTGACATATTAGAGGCTCTGGCAAAGGTATCAATAAGAGAAAATATTTATTTTATCTGATTTTTCTCATCTATTCACAATTTGCCTTAGCTGCCTGCTCTGGAAAAATTATCAGGTTTATGCTACATTTTATAGTGGGCAGACCTACTGTGTCAAATGTCTTCTAAAGATCATCATTACAAAAAAAAAATCTCTTGAAAACCCTTCAGCAGAGATGTGGCACCTTTAGTGTCCACGGCTGGTGCTCCTCTCCTCCCAACACTGTGTTCCAGGCTTACTTAATGCTGAACACTGAGCAAGGTGGATGTACTTTTATATAGAATTCCAGGATAGTAATGACCCACAAGTGATTTTACTGCTTGTTTAAGACTTCTTTTCTCTTATTGGCTAAGTCACTAATCACTGAATAAAGTTCCAGCTAGAATAATTTGTCTCCCTCCAAAATTTTCAGTCTTTCTAAAATCTTTGTTCATCTATTTTTATTAAAGAAAATAAACTTGAATAAGCTAAGTCACTGATCTTTTTGGTCCATTTCAGAATGATGACTCTATTAAATTAATATTCTCAAGTGAATATGAGATGCAGCAGAGACAGTGATATCTAGTTCCCTGGTTCTGTAGCATGACCTTTTACATATAAAAATGAAAATATTTTAGTCTCTTCTTGTTCAAGCAATCCTAAGTAATGCCAGTCATAACTTTAGTTTTCTTTGCTATAAACTGTGGGGCTTTCTCTTTGATAAACCAACTGACAGAGTTCTCCCTCTGTACCATATGATCTGAGACAACTTCACTTGCATTTTCTTGATGTCTCATATCCCTGTGGCATCATGACTAACTCATCTAAGATGCTGCTTCTGGGTAGAGACTCCTGTTCTTTCCCTATCTCAGGTGAATAGGACACCTCTGCCATTATTATTGTTCTAGAAGGGAAACATCTGTTGTCATCTAGCTGCCATTCATCATCTGTTTTCTAGCAGTCCCATGTTTCCCATTAGAAAATAAGAGTGGTGATACTATGACTCTGAATGTCATCTGTGATGTTTAGCAAGCAAGCATTAAAGGGATAATCTGTGAAGCAAAACAAAGATTCCTCCTTGACTTTGTAATTGCTTGAAGGATGAGGACATCTTAAGAAAACTTAGATTGTTTTTAAAAAATTAATTTACTTTTTAGTTCCACTCTCTCTTTGAACTCTTTGTAACTCCAAGTTGTGAATCAGGAGTATCTTTTATTGATTTTTCCTCACTGATTTTCTTACTATTGTTGAAGATTTTATTGAGATAAATTTGCATACAGTAAAATGCACAGATCTCATTTTGACAAAAGCACACACATATGTAACCCACGTCTTCTCAAAATATATAACATATTCATTACCCCAGAAAGTTTTTTATGCCCTTTCCCAATCAACCGTCCAAACCCTGAAATTATCCTTGAACTAATTTCTAGCACATTGGATAATTGTGTCTATCTGAGGCATCATAGAAGTGGACCCATACAGTACATACTCTTCTAGGTATGATTTCTATAATCCTACATAATACTTTGAGATTCAACCATGTTATTTCAAATATCAATAATTCACTCCACTCTACACTATACAGATGTATCACTGTTTATCTAGTCTCCTCTTGTGGATACCTGGGATATTCCCAGATTTGGGCTACTAGGTATACTTCTTTTTTTTAAAAAAATTTTTTTAAAGATTTATTTATTTATTTATACAAGCACTGGGTACAGTCAGAAGCACGGGAGGGTAAGAGAATTCACCGGAGCCAGAGCGGGGAGCAGAGCAGGCAGAAGGACCAAAGTACACTGCTGAGGGGAGCAGCGGGTGGCAGGAGAGGTCTGTGCGCCATGCGGGACCCTCTCTGGTGGCCGGGGATTGAACCGGCACTGCAGAGGCTGTGGGCAGCTTCGCAATCCAGCGCTCAACCGCGGAGCCACCGGGGAGGCCCTAGGTATACTTCTTTTTAATATGGAAATCACAGTTGCTTCCCATTCACATGGAATACTGACAATGCTTATATCATATTAAAATAGTTTAATTCATACAAAGGAACTATGAAAATGTAGTTGATGGGCAAGTAGTAGACTCTTAGGTAAATTGTTAATGAGATAAAACCTATCTATAACTACTTAAATTCCTTTCAAATTCAGTTATATGAGGTTTTCAACCTAATGGTCTCCCTATGACTGAGTCACTACTGATCCTCTCCATGATCCACAGTGCAATTGTGCACACACTTGATGATGGGAAGTTGTTAGCAGTGTTGATAAATTGGTGTTGCTCCATCCACCCTCACTCTTCCCTTCTCGAGTTCAGTGGTACCTTTGAATTTTTGAAGTATGGTTGCGGTTCAGAGGTGGTCTGGCACTTTTGTGTGGTCCAGTATCAGGCCAAGTTAAATTGGAGAATCCTCACTCTCATCAAGCCTGAATTGCCACTATATTCCTATGAAGAGGCTTTGTTGTTTGGGAAGTTCATTTGCAACTTTATTTCTCATTTTTCATCCTAACAAAGAAACCAGGGCCACTTTCTTAGCAGAGCCCCAGTGAGATCCGGAGGGCAAAGAACAAAGAACTCTATGTTCTTCATCTCAGGGAGACAAAAGAAACATAGCTTCATGATAACATGCCAGAAGAGAGCATCACAAAGATGCCCCTGGCCCAGGTCCAGGAGCAGCAAATCCATTTCTGTGCCTCTAGCAGGGCTCATAATAGAGCCATTGCCATGAAGGTGTGGTTAGGACAGGGACAAGACCACCTCTGTAGACCAGTCACCAAAGTCTAGATGACACAGGAAGGTCTTGGTGGGTATCTGTAGGAACAGATGACAGGGCAGACCACTACTTTGCAATAAAAAAACTTGAAACTTACAACATTAGAAAAATGGGAAAGGGCAAGACAAAGTTTACTGAAATTAAGTTTCCGCCACCAATGGAAGGAGGACAATGGAAGAAATTTAAGTTGGGCTGTGAAAGGTTAAAAATCGTTTTACTTCTCTGATACCCAAGTTTGTGGATGGAATTCATAACTTACGAATTACACTTGTGAATATGCTTGCTTATACTTGTAAGAGCATTAACAATTTCAGGAAGAACTGGATGAAACTGTTAATTAACAGCTAACAGTTGTTGCCTCTGGAGAAAAGACATTATAGGTCTAGTGGAGGAAGACTTTTAATTATTTTTTTATATTATACTTTTTGTCAAGTATGTGTATTAATTATCCAATCAAATCTAATATTTAAGCTAAATAGCTGCACAGTACATTTGATATTGAGTTTATTTTGAAAAGAATCCTGATTCTATTCCAACTGCTGTCAAACACTTGTTTATGCTTATTCTTAATAACAGCAATATCATTTTGTGTCTGTGGTGTTTATGTTCAGTAATTTGTATATGAGAAAAGCCGGGATACTAAGGATTATATGAAATGAAGTGGATGAAAGTTTATTTCATTAGATGAAGCTAATGAAAGCAAAAACGTTGTGAATGATTTAATTTTTAAGCTGTTTCTGCTGCTGCAACTATGACAGACATGGCTTTAGTGTCTTAATTTCTCTTTTCTTGTCTTAAAAATTACAAATTAAATAACCTACATAGTGCCCTTTATTTTATGGGGAATATTTCACAGGAATATCTGATTTGACTGAGAGATGGTTTCTGACCTTAGGGAGCTTATGTCTATTTTTAAGGAGTCTAAGGCATCTGTTATCTTTTTTTCTTCTTCTATGATTTCACTATAATACTGTCTTCATTAATATATTAACTCCATATATGATATAATACATATATGTTTAATTTGGTGTTTGCCTTTTTAGCCAAGTACAGTGAGGGAAGACTTGGGGACTCATTTAAATAGATTCATTGAAGACTATTAAATAATAATAATTTCTGGTCATATCTGGGCTTGGAGGAGACAAATAGCCTAAAGTAAAAATATACCAGAGAGGATGAGAAGGAGAAAGGGGAATAGAGGATGACGGTGAGAGTGAAGAGGTGTGGGGGAGAGACTGAGGCAGGAATGAGAGAGGGAGGTAGGGAAGGAGGGAAAAAGGTGGAACCTAAATTGTAGTGAGCACTTAAAACACACCAGGTGTTAGTGCCACACCTTTACACATACATCAAGCTTTAAAATAGCAGTGTAAGGACAGTATTCTTCCCACTCTTAATGACAAAGTAATGGGTTCAAAGAGGTGAAACAGTTTTTCTTTTACTGAAGATACCCAGCTGCCGAGTGTCTATGTCCAGTCACATAGGCCCAGCCTGAACTCAGCGCCTCTGTCACCTTCAGTTCAACAAAGTCATCTCTCAAATGATGATAGTTTCACATTTGCTTTGTTATTTGTCTTAAAGAGAATACGGTGAAGTAGATTGTTGGCAAAAAGGGATAAAGTAAAGTAATCCTGAAACATATATGATAGAAGACAGAAGTACATGGCTTTTTAAAGTTACTAAAAGGCTTTTTTGAAAACTAAGAAAAATCATAGCTTAAGTAAAAGGGACATAAAATCTATAACTTGGGTCAAGAAAGTATACATCACCAGATCAGTCATGAAAATAGGTGAAGCAAAATCAATCATGTTTTATTGATTAAAAAAACAATGGAATTTTAACCACATAACAGTCACGCTTTGTATTTGTCAAGAAAGCTCAATGAAGAATATAAATTAGGTTGACAGAAATGAACTTGCCTTGAAAGAAACAAATCATCTGCTAATATCTATATTAATGGAATGTTTTAAAAAAGGCCAAGAGAAGTATAGAACTTTTCTTGAGTAAAATCAGTGCTTAGGATATTTTTTTGCCTGAAAAATAAGATTTGGGGCTCATTTTTAAGAAATTTACATTTAGGGTATATTTATTGGAAAGTGATGTTGATAAATTTCTTTAAAATGCCATATAATTATAAGACTTGATGACTGTCTACTTTGATTATTTTTTGCATATTTATACTTTCTAAATCTACATCTCTTTCTAGGAAAGACAGAAAAATTTCCTCTGTTCACAACATCAAGCACCACCACTCTCTATATGTATGTCATCTTTAACTTTCAAATCAAGAAACACTTTCTCTAAGAAACTCCCAGTAGAGTCATCTCACCTTCTTTGGAAACCCTGTAACATGTTATTTGTACCTCTCTATACTTAAAAATTTTTATCCTGGATTATAAACTTTGTAAAAATATGTTTTCAGTATTTCCTTTACTAAACCACTAGCTACTTTTAAATATTACTATTTAAAAAGTAATATAATTATTGTGCAACAGTTACTGAACAATGAAAATAAACAAAAACAGAGATGTATACCACATATTGACATTGAGGATAAAATGGTTTCTTTCTAGTCTGGAGTATTGCTTGGGTTTGTTCGCAATTTGAGTTTATATTAGTGCTTCTGTTTTATCTTGAACTCTTGTATATATATAAACATCTAATATAGAAAAAAATCCACATTCAGATGTTCTCCCACATTATACAGACTGATTGTAAGTCTGGGTTGATAGACATATTTCCTTAGAGTCAGCAAAAATGCAACAGATTGCCAACAAATTCATGCATCTATTTATTTATTCAACAAGTTTTTAATGAGTAAGTTCTGATTCATTATTTCATTGCCCACAAAAATCCCATGGAGTTGTGCCTAAAAGAGCCTTGGAAGGAGAGATTGAAGAATAAATAATGAGGTAAACCAATAAATTAAAGTTATTTGGAAGTATGACTCAAATTATTTGTGATTGCAGATAAACCATTTCCCTTTTTCTCTTGGCATAAATGAAATTATTAGATACATTAGTGTATGATGTTTTATATTAAAGGAACTTATACAATTGAAATAAGTATCTAATTACACCCATGGCTGTGAGGGACTCCTATATTCAGCACTAAAAGAAGTCCAGAAATGCAATCTACATGAAGCCCAGTTTCATAGTTGAACAATTCTCACTGATACCTTAGTGACAGAGAATAATTATATTTTACATAACTGCTCCAAGGGAGCAATCAGCCTCATTTTGTTTTTTTCATTGAACAATGCAAAGTGAGGCACATTCCTGAAACTTACCATATATTAGGATTCAACTCCAGTTGGTGGTAGGAATCAAAGTCATCTCTCAGGATAATGCTGTCACTATGTATTTCAGCTAAAAGAAAAAATGTACAGAAAAGAATTAGTCTACAATAAAAGACTTAGGAAAACAAGAGTCAATGTACTATACTTTTGAGGAATAAAGGTATTTTAATTTAAAATGTAATTTTAAATGTTTATATTTCTTTTATCCCTAAACTACTAAGGAACAAGTGTAAAGGTTCTACTGTTCAGACATCAGAAGTGTGGAAACTAGCACCCTACAAAGAGAAGTCCTACCAAAGTCACTAGCAGGAGAAGCTGGATGGTCAAAGTCAAACACAGGGCTTGCCTCTCACAGTCCCATGCCCAGAACTACATGAATAGCAAGGGATGGAGGTGAGATAAACCCAGGCAGTTTGGTTCCAGGATCTGTACTCTTAATCACTGCACAATCCTACTTCAAGAACTGATCCACTAAGTGTCTGGCACTATAAAAAGATCATGAGAAAAATGAGAGATGGTAACTTGCATGATGCCATAAATAAAAGCAGGAAGTTATTTAAAAATCCATTTCATTTAGATTCTTGAAAAAATGACCAAATTATTTCTCTTTTAAAACTAGTAATAAGGGCCTCCCTGTTGGCACAGGGGTTAAAAACAGCACCATCAAGCTATCATCAGCCACTGCAGCATGAGTTCGATCCCCAGCCAGACAGGGAGAAACCCACATGGCGAAGCAGACCTCTCCTGTCTCACCCACTGCTCCCCTCAGCAGTGTATTTCAGTAGATCTGCCTGTTCTGCTCCCCACTCTGTCTCTGGTGAATTCTCTCAACCCTCCTCCCCACATATCTGGCCTATACCCCAGTTCTTCTACACAAAAATAAATAAAATTTAAAAAAATCTAGTAATATTTTGAGCAGAAACTTAAAAATCTGATATGATCTCAATTCTTCTACACTCACAAATTTTACCCACTGTCTCTATGTTCTACTATTTATGATGGTAGAAGCTCTGGGGAAATAGCATTAGAATACTCTGTCAAAAGGACACACTCAATAAGATCCCAAGGATGAATGCTCTATAACAGGTCTGAAAGAACTTCATTAGCTGTGCACTGGGCAGCATGAAAACCTTAATTGGTGAAGCCCTTCATGCAAGAGTAAAGTGCCCTAGGTCCAATTGCAGTGAATGATCAACAGTCAGTGAGGACAGTTTCCTTGCCTCTACAACATCTGCCCACATAACCAGCGATGTCAAACAAGTAGATCTAATACTAAGGTTAGTACATCAGGTCTTAGACACATACCTAGATGTGGGTGTGATGTGGCCTCTGTTGGAGCTAGACCAAGGGAAAAAAAAAGGAAAGATGATTGATTAGCAGGGATGTAAAATATAACAATATATAATCACAAACACTGTTAGAAAATGTAGGTCACAGTATACAAATCAAATGGCTATAGAACATTTTTGAGGAAGAAATAAGAATAAGCATCTAAAATAAGACATCAGCATTTCAATTAGCTATTACATATAAAAGTAATGGATTATCTATTTCTTATTATATCGAAAAGTAATGGATTACTCCTAGAATGAAGAGAAGAACCCCTTATATACAGCGCAGTTACTTATTATACAGGGTTAGTCAGGTGTTAAATTGTCTGCAAGAAAAAATCTAGGGCCTCCCTGATGGCACAAGGGGTTAAGTCTCAGCACTGTGAAGCTATCTACAGCCACTGCAGCAGGAATTTGAGCCCCAGCCAGGGAGGTGACCCACATGGCGCAGCAGACCTCTCAGGAATTGCCCACTGCTCCGCTCAGCAGTGTATTTCAGTAAATCTGCCTGTTCTGTTTCCCACTGTGTCTCTGGTGAATCCTCTCACCCTCCCCATACCTCTGGCCTGTACCCCAGTTCTTGTATGCATAAATAAATAAATCTTCAAAAAAAGAAAAAAATCTAAAGAATGTCCTCTTGAAACTGATAATTTTGGAGTTGCTTTTCCATTTATGCTATATCTCTGTGAATTCCATGTTAAAAATACTAGGTTGACAAAAGAGTAAATAAATTTACTTGAATGGATGTAGTTTTGAAACCAATATACTTTTGAATCAAAATTAAATCAGCTCCTCTGAAAAAAGATGGATAAAATTTGTCAAGGTGGATGTATATATTAAGTATTTTTTTTTTTATATTTGATTCAGTTACTGGAAGGCTTTTAAGTGGCCTGAAACACTCAGATATATGGACTTATTTTTAACTATAAATATTATGAAATTTTAATACTGATCAAATATTCTAATACTTAAATGTGCTCTAATTATAAAATACATACCAAGTTTTGGATACTTAATACAAAAAAGAGAAAGTAAAATATGTGATTAATAATTTTATATGGACTACTGTATACTAAAATGCCTACTATGTCATAATATTCTGTGTTAAGTAAAATGCATTATTGAATTCATTGATATCTTTTTGTTTTTAAATGTGGTTACTAGGATATTGAACATTACAACTATGGCTGGCACTTTACTTCTCCTGAACAGCTCTGAACAAGAGAGATCTGAACTAGGTATTAATCAGGGAATCATTATCACAAGAAGGTGGTGGAGTCATGGAAGAAGACCAAGTATTCAGAGAGAAAGTAGGGAATAAAAAGAGAAGTGATTCAAAGAGGTAGGTATGCATTTAAGGGACTGATAGAAGAGGAAAAACTAGCAGAAGAGACTGATAGAATGCATTCCATATTGAAACAAAGAAAATAGTGTTTTACTAGAGAAGAGGGCTGAAGAGAGAGCAACATACAATTAATAAAGTTGGTATCTATGGAAAACTCCTGTTACCAAGCATTTTGTTAAGTAGAGTCTGTATGTAGATTAGCCCAAGGATTGGGCCTCAGAGCCACACTCTTAACTACTGGGCCGTCTGCTCATTCAAGGTTTTTTTGCAAAGAAGGTATGAGATTTTGTAGCACCTAATGAGGAATTAGGACCAAAAGGATTTTTTTCACTTACTTTGTTTTAATGAATTTTATTGAGTTAACATTGTTTTATATTATATAAGTTCAGTTGCATAGTATTACAATTCAACATCTGTATAAAAATGCCAATCAAAATCACAATGAATTATCACTTAACATCTGTTAAAATGGCTATTATCAAAAAAAGACAAGATAAAAGGGAACACTCACAGACTATTATATTGATCCCTTAATCATTAGGAAACACCCATCCCTGTCTCCTTATTTTGATAGCACACAAAACTGTTCTCAGTATTAAATAATGTCTTTTCTCCCAAGAATAAATAAGTTCCTCCAAGAATGAAATATGCCGTCTAAGACATCAGCTTCAACTGTTAGCAGATTATCAATAAATGCTGAATTAAATTGAACTGAACTGAAGGTACTTTATAGCTATAATATAGTTTATGGTATTTTGGCAAATAAATATTCAAATCTTTGAAAATGACAAAATATAGTATTACTTTAAAAAGTCCTTTAGTATAAATAGTCTGGGTTAACTCAATATGTTAACCCACCTGGATTTATTTAAGTCAACAAATTGAAATGATATATTTATATCACTAGTTAGGAAGACTCAACTCAATATTTGTTAACAAAAATACCCACTGTCTGACATAACTAAACATTATTTTCTCAAAAAGAAAAATATGTATAGCATACATTAAACTTCATAAAAGAAAAAGTACAAATTTATTTGAAAAATATTCACACATGTACTGTATATGGAAATACAGTCCAAATCTAGTAAAGTGCTGGGTTTGGGAAGCTTATTTTAACCATATCTCAGGAATTGACTATATCAATCTAATTTTGTGTAATATATATATATTTTTCTCAGCCTGTAGAAATTTCACCATCTTTTCCACATTTATCAAGGTAAATGCACCAAAGAAAAATTAGAAAAATATCCTAAAGAAATATAACATAGTACAACATCATTTACTACATTCTCACTTGGTTAGTACCAACTTTGTCTCAGACTTCTAACATGGGTAAATTACTAAGTTCTTGAGTTATGTGAATTTGTAAAAAGGTCTTTATTCTTCTCTTTACTAAATTAAAATGCTTTGCAGAGGTCCTAATCTGGCAGTCTTATAAGTGCTTACCCAGAAGCATATCTCCAAGTTTTCCGTTCCTGCTCTTTTGCTATTGAACTTGTTCTGAATTATCTTTCTTGATTACTCAAATGTTTTTTTCTTTAATAGAGGCATTTTTTAATTTATTTGTTTGTTTGTTTGTTTGTTTATACATGCACTGGGTACAGGCAGAAGCGCAGGAGGGTGAGAGAATTCACCAGAGCTAGAGCAGGGAGCAGAGCAGGCAGAAGGACCGAAGTACACTGCTGAGGGGAGCAGTGGGCGGCAGGAGAGGTCTGCGCGCCATGTGGGACCCTCCTCCAGTGGCCGGGGAGCAGCAGTGGATTGAACCGGTGCCGCAGAGGCCAATGGCAGCTTCGCAACCCAGTGCTCAACCGCTGCACCACCGGGGAGGCCCACTCAAATGTTTTTATCTCAACATTTTGTTGAGATAAAAGATCTTACTGATCTTCTGCTTCTCCAAAGAAAGACTGGCCCCATCCCATCACTTACTTTGGTTCAATATATCAGCATCTTTGAATCTGAAGTTGTATGACTAATTCTGGTTACTATATAAAGTTGCCAAAGGGCTTAAACTGGGAAGATTTTTTTCTAAGAACTAAAATGTTCCTAAGAAGTAAGATTTTGACACTGGAGAAAACAGGAGAGAACATGCCTTTAACTGAAGTGTCAGAGACATCCTAATTTTTCCCATGTGTCTATAATGACAGAAGAGCAGATCAGATGAACAACCACAGACATATGAAGGGTGGATTTCTTGTCACTTATCAGAGGAGGTTGAATTGGAGAGAGGGGAAGACAGACTGCAGTGGGTCTGTACTCTGAGAGATCATTGTGGCGGAAGCTTTATTATATGGTCCTTATGCAGCAGTAGTAATGAGATCCATAAGACACACAGAAGTTGGACTCAGTTTTACACTTTGAGGAATTCACTTTTTATCCTAACACCAAGCTATTAAATTTGGATAATCCTAGATTTACAAAAACAGTTAGTTGAACCTTCAACACTACAGAAAAAAATCCCCAGTTCATTTTGGTTTATGCAAACACATGATTACTTATTAAATGATCTATCATCTCATAAATGTTGGGACAATTCAATTTAATATGAAATTTCTAACAAAAAAATTGTAAACTCTTATAATCAGTGCAATGGTTAGACTCTAAAACTTTCAATGATGTTTCTGAAATAGCCTATAGTGATTTGGGAATATCATATCTTACAGTGGATTTCCTGGATCATTCCAAGGATATCCATCAGTATTGACAATGGATAAAGATACCAACTCATAATTCTAAGTCTTTTAATTTTCTACAAATACCAAGCAAGATGGTGTGATAATACCCAGGCAAGATAAGATCTGTGTTATAGAACACATAAAGAGTAAGTAAATTTGTGTTTCAGTGAATTTTAAATCTCATCTAAAATAATCACACATCTGTACCCACAAACAATGCCATTGTGATTCACAGAAACTACAGAAACCACATCGTTTGTAAAACATGATTAGTTCAAGTGTCTGTACTAAAATGGA